>NC_057403.1:23978693-24578693 GCF_019320065.1 Cervus canadensis | reverse complement strand
AATGTGTGTTTGTTTATTATTAATTTATTTTTGGTTGCACTGAGTCTTCACTGCTGCACACAGCTTTCTCTAATTGCAGCGAGCAGGGGCTACTCTTCGTTGCAGTGCATGGGCTTCTCATTGTGGTGGCTTCTCTTGTTGCGGAGCAGAAGCTCTAGGCACACGGGCTTCAGTAGTTGCGGCTCGTGGGCTCAGTAATTGTGCTGTGTGGCTCTGGTGCGTGTGGGTCAGTGGTTGGAGCACACAGGCTCAGTAGTTGAGGCTCCCAGACTCTAGAGTGCAGGCTCAGTAGTTGTGATGCACGGGCTTGGTTGCTCCCCAGCACGCGGAGTCCTCCCAGAGCAGGGATCAAACCTGTGTCCCCTGCACGGGCAGGCGGACTCCCACCCACTGTGCCACCAGGGAAGTTCCACATTCAAGGTTTTTAAAAAACATTTCGCTATGACAAACCATTTGGCAATGAATAATCCTCCTACGATGTCTTAAATTTTTGGTAACTAGTCATTAGCTTTTAAAAACCAGATTTAGGGACTTCCCTGGTGGTTCAATGGTTAAGACTCTGTGCTTCCAGCACAGGGGGCACAGGTTTGATCCCTGGTCAGGGAACTAGGGTCCCACATGCAGCGCATGGTACAGCAAAAGTAACTAAATAAATCATAAATATAAATTTAAATTAAAAAATCAAATTTAAAAATCAGAAATCCCTTTAAACATTTTGTTTCTGAAAAATTGTAAGACTCAGTGACCAGGGTCTACATTCTCACATGGCAAAAGTCAGCTGAATTGGATTAAATAACAAAATCATATCAGTATTCAATCTGATGTTGATGACAGCGCTATGATTAGATAAGAGAATGTCCTCATCGTTTAGAACATATATGTGGAAATGTTTGGGGTAAAATGCCTCATGTCTGCAGCTTACTCCTTAATGATTCAGTGAAAAAAATAAAGGGAGGGGTATTATAAAGCAAACATGGCAAAATGTAAGCCATTGGTGAATCTGGAATACATGAAGTTCCCTTGTACTCTTGGAAACTTCATGCATTAATACATTTGAAATTATATGAAAATCGAAAGGTCCAAAAGGAAACTGGAGCCAGTTTGGGGAAATTCCTGGTAGTCCAGTGGTTAGGACTTGGCAGTTTTACAGGCATGACCCGAGTTCAATGCCTGGTCTTGGATCCTGCAAGCCATGTGGTGTGGCCAATAAATAAATAAAAGTAAAATTCTGCTTAAAAAGAAGCTGGAGCCAGTTGCTTTGGGGGAGAGCATGGTGTCCCAGTTTACCACACTCTCTACCTCTCCCTCTGGTCTGCCTTTCAGCCTACCTCAGTCTTCTATGGACCTCCCTGGGGCCTATGGGCTTGGGAAAGACTTAGGTGTGTGAGCTCTGAGGTCTCGCCTCTCTGGATTCAAGTCCACCCCAACGCCTCACTGGCTATGGAACCCTGAGTGTGGACTGTCTCTGAGTCTTTTTTCTCATCTGTACAAGTGAACAGGGACACATGTTCCTTACAAAGATGAGGTCACGTCAATGTAGCAGTTGCCATGGCATCTGGGACCTGCTGTTAGCTGATGCCGTTGTTGTCTTTATTGATGACTCCCCCAGCTATAGGAGGGAGGAGGACGAAGACAGGATCAGCCAGGTTCACACCTGGTGCTGTTGCAGAGCAGGAAGTGACCCTTTGGGGGAGGTGTCAGAGCTGGACGGGGAAGTTCCACCAGCACAGGGCATCCTGGCAGCTCCTGAGCTGAAGAGGGAGGCAGGCCACATGGGGATCCAGAGAGGAGGTGCTTTGGGGTCACACTGACCGGGGGCTGCCCGCAGGGAACGTGGTGAACGGCATGATTGCCCGGCAGATGGTGGACATGCTTGTGGAATCCTCATCCAACGTGGAGATGATCCTCAAGTTCTTTGACATGTTCCTGAAACTCAAGGACATCGTGGGCTCTGAGGCCTTCCAGGACTATGTCACTGATCCCCGTGGTCTCATCTCCAAGAAGGACTTCCAGAAGGTGGGTACTTGGAGGTGGATGGGTGGGGGTGCCAACAGCCACTTGTGCACCTGCCTGGCTGCCTGCTTTGGTCAAGAGATTCCTCTGGGCACCTCCATTTCTTTATCTGTAAAATGGGAATAAAACCATTCTTGGAGGTTTTTTTTTTGGTGTTTTTTAAAATATATTTCATTTATTTAAGAATATTTTTTAGCGGTGCTGGGTCTTCGTTGCTGCGCCAGCTTTTCTCTAGTTCAGGCGAGCAGGAACTGCTCTCTAAGTTGAGGTGTGTGGGCTTCTCATTGCGGTGCCTTCTCTCGTGGAGCACAGGCTCTAGGGTGTGTGGGCTTCAGTAGTTGTGGCTCCCCGGCTCTAGAGCACAGGTTCAATAGTTGTGGTGCACAGACTTAGTTGCTCTGTGGCATGTGGGGTCTTCCCAGACCAGGGATTAAACCCATGTCTCCTGCATTAGCAGGCAGATTCTTTACCACTGAGCCACCAGGGAAGCCCTTGGATTTTTGTTTTTGTTTTGGCTGAGCGGCATGTGGGCTCTCAGCCCCCTAACTGGGATTGAACCTTCCCCGCTACATCGGAAGCAGGGAATTTTAACCACTGAACTGCCAGGGAAGTCCTCCTTGGAGTTGTTTTAAAGATGAAATGCATTAATACAAATAAGAACCAGTATTTCTATTATCATTATTAATAGTCATAATTTTATCATTATTATAAGTAGAGATGGTTATTCATTTGATAAACATCCATTGGGTTTCTTCTGCGTTGGGCCCTGTGCTGGCAGCATGACCATGGACAGAGCAACAGCTGAGACAGACACAGCCCTGCCTTCATGGGGCTTATAGACTAATGGGAGAGGCAGTCACTAAAGACCACTGCAGGTCTAAATAATGAGACTGTTAGGAGGGAGATGCAGGAACCAGCTTTATCCAGGAGTCCACTCACCTGGCTTTGCCATCCTTTCTACCCCAGGTAAGTCACTCATCTGCTCTGAGCCTCAGGCTCCTCATCTGTGAAATGGGGCTAAGATAATAACATTAACTGTTTCAAAGGACAGCTGTGAGAGTGGGCAGTGGGTGAACAGTGGATAGTGCCTGGAACACAGAATACAGGAGATATTACCGGTTATTATTTCTGTTATTACTGCCAGATCTTTTCCATCACTATTTTATCTTTTTTGTTTCAAATAACTTCAGGCTTATGGAGAGGTTGCCAAGAACATTACATAAAATTTCTGCACACCGTTTCACCCAGATTGCCAATATGTTAACTTTTTACCTCATTTGCTCTGTCAGGATTCTCCTTTACCTCTAAATACTTCAGGTAATGAGAATGAGTTCATTCCCTTACATAACCGCAAAACATTTATGCAAATCAGGAAATTAACTTTGACACAATGCTGCTATCTACAGATTTTATTCAATTTTCACTCTTGAAGGAATTTTTTTCCCTTGTCAAGGATCCAGTCTAGGATCAGGGATTGAATTTAGGCATCCTTTCTCTTTGCTGTTCAGTCACTCAGTCATGTCTGACTCTGCGACCCCGTGGACTACAGCATGCCAGGCCTCCCTGTCCCTCACCATCTCCTGGAATTTGCCCAAGTTCATGTTCATTGCATTGGTGATGCCTGTCTCTTTAGCCCTCTTCAATCCAGAACCCTTCCTTGGTTTGTCTTTGTCTCTTATGAACTTGACATTTTTGAAAAATAGAGGCCACTTGTTTTAGAGGATGGCCCTTAGTGTGGGCTTGTCTGAGTTTTCCTTGTGATTCAACTGAGGCTATAGACTTTGACAGGAATATCAGAGAAGCACTATTCATTCTTGGTGAATCATATCAGGAGGTACGTGCTATGAGTTCTTCACATTTCAGTTTGTGTTAGCTCGGCTCACTTGGTGAAGGTGTTTACCAGGGTTTCCACTGTAATGATCTATTGTTCCCCTTGGTATCTTGTGAGGATGTGCTTTGAGACTATGTAAATATCCTGTACTCAGGTTGGCATCCATCAGAAATGCTTATGTCAAATGGTTGTTACTCTGACAGTTGATAAATGGTGGTTTTCTTTTACCTTTACTGTGTGTGTGTGCTCAATCATGTCTGACTCTTTGCGACCCCAGGGGCTGTAGCCTGCCAGGCTCCTCTGTCCATGGAATTTTACAGGCAAGAATACTGGAGTGGGTTGCCATTTCCTACTCCAGGGGATCTTCCTGACCCAGGGATCAAACCCACATCTCTTGTGTCTCTTGCATTGGCAAGGAGATTCTTAACCACTAGTGCCATCTGGGAATTAGATACCTTTCAGAAACTTTTTATTGCAATATAGTTGATTTACAATGTTCTGTTAATTTCCACTGTACTGCAAAGTGATTCAGTTTTACATATACATATATATATTCTTTCTAATTATGGAGTATCACAGGATGTTGAATGTAGCTCCCTATGCTATACAATAGGACCTTGTTGTTTATCCATTCTATATGTAATAGTTTGTATCTGCTAATCTCAAGCTCCCAATCCTTCCCTCCCCCGCACCCTCTCTTGGCAACCATGAGTCTATTCTCTATGTCTGCGAGTCTGTTTATGTTTCGTAGATATGTTCGTTTGTGTCATATTTTAGATTCCACATAGAAGTGATATCGTGTGGTATTTGTCTTTCTCTTTATGACTTACTTTGCATAGCATGATAGTCTCTAGGTCCATCCATGTAGCTGCAAAGTCATTATTTCATTAATTTGTATGGCTGAGTAGTATTCCATTGTATACATGTGCCACATCTTCTTTTTATGTCTTTATTTATGGCTGCGCTGGGTCTTCACTGCTGCATATGGGCTTTCTCTGTTTGCGAGCAGGGGCTACTCTTTGTTGCCCTGTGTGGGACAACACATTCTATTGTGGTGCCTTCTCTTGTTGTGGAGCATGGGTTCCAGAGCATGCGGGCTCAGCAGTTGTGGTGCGCAAGCTCAGTTGCTCCGAGGCGCGTGGAATCTCCCCAGATCAGGGATTGAATCCATGTCTCCTGCAATGGCGGGCAGGTTTGTAACCGCTAGACCACCAGGGAAGTCCCCATACCACTGGGATGACCCATTCATTGGCTGATGGACATTTAGGTTGCTTCCATGTCTTGGCTATTGTAGACAGGGCTGCTATGAACATTGGGGTGCAGGTATCTTTTTTAATTAGTGTTTCGTCTGGGTATATGCCCAGGAATGGGATTGCTGGATTATATAGTGATTCTATTTTTAGTTTTTTTAGGGAACCTCCATACGGTCCATACCAAACATTCCCATCAATAGTGTAAGAAGTTTCCCTTTTCTGCACAGGTTAGGTACCGTTTTACTAAAAGGAAGAGTTTTTCCTTTCTCCTCCATTTACTTGTTTGTTTATGCATTTGTTCATTCATTTATATTGGTATAGACCTATGGCTTCTTATTTTATTCTAGGGGTTGCAATTGCTGCTGTCCGTCAGCATTTAAATAAGCCCAGGGTCACCCCAGTTAAGTAGAAAGTGTCCCATGCCTCCCAGTTGTCCTCCCTGCCTCGCTGTCTCCCCGCTTCTCAGCCACGCCTCCCAAGAGCTGTCTACACTTGCTCACTCCTTTCTCACCTCCCACTCCTTCCCTCATTCGGGGTTTGCTGGCTTCTGTCCCTGTCACTGTCCTGAAACTACACCAACTAAGATCATCAGGGATCTCACCACCCTACATCTCTCCTCTGACTTGTCATCTTGACAGCATTTGCCACAGTTGGCCATTTCCTCCCCCACCCCTAGCAATGCCTGCTTCCCTGGGCATCTGTGCCACCCATCCCTGGGACCCCTACCTTCCCTGGCAATCCCTCACAGATTTTTTTTTTAAGATTTTTAAAATGTGTACCATTTTAAAAGTCTTTATTGAATTTGTTACAATATTGCTTCTTTTTTTCTATGTTTTGGATTTGTGGTCCCAAGACATGTGGCATCTTAGCTCCTTGAACAGGGATCAAACCTGCTCTCCCCGCAAAGGAAGATGAAGTCATAACTACATTGCTATCCCTAAGCTTTAGGAAGAAGAGCTAATATGTATCATGTTCTCACTCTCTGCCAGGTCATGTGTGTAAATGAATGGTAATTTACAGCAACCATGACGTAGTAAGGACTAGTTTTTATTCCCATTTTACAGAAGTGGAAACTGAGGCACAGAGAGGTGGAAGTGCTCTGTTTAAGGTCACACAACTAATTAACAAGTCTGGGATTAGAATTTAGGCAGTCTGACTCCAAAGTACACTGCCTCCAGGGTCATCCATTTACTAGCGCAATAAAAAGTCAATGAGCATCTCTTGAGTGCCAGACATGCTCTGAGGAGTTCCAGCCCTACTCTCTTGACCAGCAGATTTTCAGCGAGAGTCTGAGGAGGGAGGGCTGCAAAAGAACCAGAAAACATTATGCAGGCGCTAAAGTTGTGTCATATATATGCCACGCTGTGTGTCATGTGGGATGTTAGTTCCCCAACCAGGGATCGAACCTGTGCTCCCTGCAGTGGAAGCATGGAGTCTAACCACTGGACTGCCAGGGAAGTCCCCTGCATCATTTATCATTTTTAAATGACTCTACTCAGCAAAGGAAACCGTCAACAAAATAAAAAGGCACCTTACAGAATGGGAGGAATATTTGCCAACCACATATGTAACAAGGGGTTGATATCCAGTGCACACAAAATTTTCATGATAACTCCAAAGCAATAAAATCAATAAATCTATTTAAAAGTGAGCAAAGGACCTGAATAGACATTTTTTAAAGAAGGCATACAAATGGCCAACAGGTACATGAAAATGTGCTCAATATCACTTATCATTGGGAAAATGCAAATCAAAAAAACCACAATAAGATATCACCTCACACCTGTTAGGATGGCTGTTATAAAAAGAGAGAGAGAGAGATAACAAGTGTGGCAAGGATGTAGAGAAAAGGGACCTTTGACCATTGGTGGTGGGAATGTAAACTGGTGCACTATGGAAAACAGAAGAGAGGATTCCTCAGGAAATTAAAACTAGAACTACCATACGACCTTGCAATCCCACTTCTGGATATCTGTCCAAAGGAAATGAAACTGTTATTTCAAAGAGATATTTGCACTCTCATGTTCACTGCGGTATTATTCACAATAGCCAAGGTGTGGAAACAGGCTAAGTATCTGTCAGTGGGTGAATAGATAAAGAAGGTGGTGTGCGAGGGGACATATGTATACCTATGGCTGATTCATGTTGATGTTTGGCAGAAACCAACACAATTCTGTAAAGCAATTATCCTTCAATTAAAAAATAAATAAATTTAAAATTAAAAAAACAAAAGTAGAAGTACTACCAAAAAAAGAAGGTGGTGTACGTATACACACAATGAAATATTATTCAGCCGTCCATTATTTTTTATAATTTTATTTATTTTATTATTTGTATTTATTTTGGCTGTTCTGGGTCTTCGTTGTTGCACGGTCTTTTTGCCAGTTGTGGGGGCTACTCTCTAGTTGTGGTACGTGGGCTTCTCCTTGCTATGGCTTCTCTTGTTGTGGAGCATGGGCTCTAGGGCATGTGGGCTCAGTAGCTGTGGCCACGGGCTTAGTTGCTCTGTGGTATGTGGAATCCTCTGGGCCCAGGGATTGAACCCATGTCCCTTACATTGGCAGGCGGATTCTTATCCACTGGACCATCAAGGAAGTCCTGCCATATATTCTAGAGATACAGGGAGTGCCCTGATTATTTTTAATAGGTGTCCAGTATTCCACTTTGCATATATATTATGGTTTATTTGATAATTTCCTATTTTTCTTCAAAAATAATTTTTTATTCTTATTGGTATTTTTACTTACCTATTTATTTTTTTGACCATGCTTTGAGGCATGTGGAATCTTAGTTCCCTAACCAGGGGTCCAACCCATGCCCCCTGCATTGGAAGCACAGAGTCTTAACCACTGGACTACCAGGGAAGTCTCTGATTATTCCCTGTTGATGGACACTTGCTTTGTGCCCAGTCTTTGGCCATTACAACGCGTGCTTTCATTAGGGTTGCCATGCATGGTTGTACAAGCCGTGCACTGTACAAAGGTGCCAATTTATAGCACAGATATTGTAAATTTGTACCACAGGCTTCCAGCAGATGGAAGTAAGTGTATTGAAGAAGGCTCCTTATGGGCCACTAGCAATGCTGACTAGGACAGTTTGTACGTACATCATTTTGTATGTGCAGTTGTGTCTGAAGACAGACTTCCAAAAGTGGGATTGCTGGGTTAAACGGTAACTGCATTTGTCGTTTGGACAGATTTTGCCCTCTGTTTTTCCTTCTCATAAGCAACATGTGAGGCTGCCTTTTCCCCACAGCCTCACCACCAGACCGCATTTGTCAAACATTTGGATTTTTGCCAATCTGATAGGTGAAAAAGGGTAGTGCCGTGCAGTTTTAACTCACATTTATCCTGTTATGAGTGCAGTGAAACCTCTTTACACATTACTTTGGGCTTCCCAGGTAGCACTAGTGGTAAAGAACCTGCCTGCCAGTGCAGGAGATGTAAGAGACGCAGGTTCAATCCCTGGCTCAGGAGGATATCCTGGAGGAAGGCATGGCAACCTACTCCAGTATTCTTGTCTGGAGAATCCCATGGACAGAGGGTCCTGGTGGGCTGTGGCCCATAGGGTCACAGAGCCAGACACGACTGAAGTGAGTTATCATGCACACGTTACTTCTTTTGTATCACGTGTTCAATGAACTGACTACGCCCTTGGCTTTCTCTTCTACTGGGATGTTGGCAGTTTTCTTCTTGATTTCTAGGAGCTCTTTATATATGGGACTGCTTATAACTTTGCTAGGTGTACTTCTTTTTCCTACTTCATCATTTGTCTTTTGCCTTTGCTTATGATGACTTGTTTGTTTATTTGTTTTTTGGGGGGGAGGAGTTTGGGCATGCATAAAGCTTATTTTTTAAATTAAATTTAGTTTTTTGGCTGCACTGAGTCTTCATTGCTGTGCTTTCTCTAGTTGCAGTGAGCGGGGGTTACTCTCTAGTTTCCATCCAAGGGCTTCTCATTGCAGTGGCTTCTCTTGTTGAAGAGCACAGGCTCTAGGCACACAGGCTTCAGTAGTTGCAACACAGTAGTTGTGGCTCATGGGTCCTAGAGCATGCAGGATTCAGTAATTGCAGCACTCAGGCTCAGTAGTTGTGGCACATGGGCTTAGGTGCCCCGTGGCAAGTGATATCTTCCTGGACCAGGGTTTGAACTCATGTTTCCTGCATCGGCAGGCAGATTCTCAACCACTAGACCACCAGGGAAGTCCAAGACATAATTTTTATGTAGAAAATCATTTAAAATATTTTTATTAATTTTAAAGAAAATAGGTAATACAGGGGTACATTCCTTCTGTAAAAAAATTCAGAACATATAGCTATGGTTGAGGTTACCTTTGATCCCTATCTCCAACCCATTTCTCATCACACCTCTTCAAAGGCTGCCACGGTTATCCTCTTGGTGTTCAAATCTCCAGGCATTTATTTCTGCATTTCCTTCCATATGTAAATCTGCATTGAAAAACATACAGAATTATTTTAGGGTTTCCCAAGCTCTTCATGGTTGACAGAGTTCTTGACAGTTTGCAAAACACATCTCCAATGATAAGTACTTGGCAGATTCCAAAACATCTACCACAGTTTGGAAAGCCCTTCCTGGTGGGTGAAAACATATCTCAGGCTACTAATTTATTCTGAGCACTATTTTGTAGTTTTCTTTGTTTTTTTTTTTATTAGCAAATGTTTTTGTACATCTTTCTGAATTCAAGACTTCCTTTTAAAAACATCTTTATTGAGATATAATTCATATACTATCAAATTCACCCATATAAAAGGTATAATTTAATGGGAGGGGTTTTTTGGTATATTCACAGAATTGTGCAGCCATTGCTACAATCTAATATTAGAACATTTTAATCACCCCCAAAAAAGAAACACCATGCCCTTTAGCAGTCACTTCCCATTTCCCCCACTCAGGCCCCTGCCAACTGCTAACTTGCTTTCTGTCTCTATAGATTTGCCTATTCTGGACACTTCATATCAATGGAACTGTCCAATATATGGTCTTAAAAGGGTTTCCTTTTATTTACCAAGCCACAGTGTCATTATCATCCCTAACTGAAAACAAAGCAATGAAGACAAATGAAAAAGATCCATAGCTCATTAAATCATCAGATGTCTGGTCTGTGTTTTAATTTCCAGATCTTCAAAATATCACATATAACTTTTTGTAATTTCTTTGAAGCAGCATCCAAACAAGGTCACCTAGTGCTATTGATTGCTAATTCTTCTCTTAAAAAAAAAAAAAAAGCTTTATTTCTTTCTTTATTTTTTGACCTTGCGGGGTCTTCGTTGCCGTACAGGCTTTTCTCTGGTAGCAGCGAGTGTGGACTACTCTCTAGTTGTGGTGTGCGGGCTTCTCTTGTTGCGGAGCACAGGCTCTAGAGCGCATGGGCTTCAGTAGTCGTGGTCTCCGGGCTCTAGAGCACAGGCTCGATAGCTGTGGTGTACGGGCTTCATCGCTCCATGGCATTTGGGATCTTCCTGGACCAGGGGTTGAGCCTGTGTCTCCTGCATTGCAGGTGGATTCTTTTCCACTGAGCCACTGCCACCAGGGAAGCCTAGTTGCTATTTCGTTAAACCTCCTTCGATCAACTGCAATCCCTCCTTCACTTTTTCCTTACCTGGCAGTTGATCTGCTGGAGACCCAGGTTGCTGATCCAGTAGAGCAGCACTGCCTGATAGAAATACAGGGACTTCCCTAGTGGTCCAGTGGCTAAGACTCTGTGCTTCCCATGCTGGGGGCCCAGCTTCAATCTCTGGTCAGGGAAGTAGATCCTGCATGCTGCAACTAAGACCCAGCACAGCCAAATAAGTAAATAAATATTTTTTAGCAAGAGATACAATGGGAGCAACACATACATACAGTTAAGGAATTTCTAGTACCTACACTTTTTAAAAAAGTGAAAAGAAACCCATAAAATTATTTTAAACAATATATTTTATTTAACCTACTGCACCAAAATAGTATTTTGACATATAATCAATATAAAAATTATTAGATATTTTAAATTCTTTTGTTTACACTGTCATCAAAACCCATAAGTATTTTATACTGTTGCCACATCACACTTTGCACCAGCCACGATTCTATGGCTCAGTAGCCACATGTAGCTCATGGCTCTCCATAGATAGTTCTTTATTAATTGTAGAGTTTCCTGCCTTTGGATCTGGCTGATGCAACCTTATGGTAGCATTTAATCTGTTCCTCTGTCCCCTGCATTTCCTGCAGACTGGGACTTAGGTCATGAAGCTTGATCAGACTCAGGTTTGGAGTATTTGTTTTTATTTATTTTTTTGCCAGCACCTTCCTTTGTGGTGCTTCATACATCCATTAAGAAGCACAGCCTGACCCCTCATCACTCCTTTTGTGATGTCAGCAACCATCAGTGCTTGATGCCCAGACACATTAGTTCATTAGAAATTGCAAAATGGCGATATTCTCATTTCTAAATGTTTGACTGTTACCCAGCTTCACGTGGTTTCCCAAACCCAAAGCATCATATGATTTCCCAAACTTTACAAATCTTTATATTTTACAACATGCTTTTCAGTTATTTTTATGATTTAAAAGATAAGGTCAGCTTTTTTTTTAAAAAAAAAAAAGGACTTCTTGATTTTCCAAAATTGTAACAGAGTTAAAAAGTCTTCTCAGTTTTCAAAATGCTTAATTCATTTGACAAATATGCGCTGAGCGCCTACTGTGTGTAGCAGTGAACAAAACAGAGACCCCCACCCTCAGAGCTGATCGCCCAGTGGGGAGAGACAGATGAAAATAAGTAAACAAGATAATTTCAGGTTATAACCTGTGGTATGAAGTAAATGAGCAAGGTGGTGTGCAACAAAGCGTGATGTAGTCAGCTCTGTAAATTGGGTGGTCAGGTAGGGCCTTCCAAGAGGGGGACATTGAAGCCGAGATCTGAAAGCTACCCTGTAAAGGTAGGAGAGCTTGTGGCTTCCCCAGCAAAGGGAACAGCAAGTGTAAAGGCTGAAAAATGGAAACAAGAGGGATGCAGAGGAGGCCAGCGTGGCTGTTGAGAGGGAGAGAAGAAAAAGTCTGAGAGGTGATGGGGGAGGATGTGCTGAGCCTGGTTGGCTGTGGGGAGGGCTCTGACTTTTAACCTGAATGAAATGGAGCTAAGGGAGGATTCTGAGCAAGGGAGGGATGTGATCTGACTCAGAGGTTTACAGGGTCCCTCCAGCTGTGTGTGTGGGGTCGGGGGAGAGACTCTGGGGACAGAAGAGGAGGAGAGAAACCAGGGAGGAGTTACTGTGACCCTCTAGTGGGGGATAGAACCATGGAGGGGGAAGAAGTGTCCTAGATCTTTTGAAAGTAGAGCTGACAGATTTGCTGATGGATTAGGTGTGGGTAGTGAGATAAAAGGGAGGAATCAAGGATGACTCAAAGATTTTAACTTAAGCACCTGGGTGGGTGGTGATGCTATTCCTGAGATGGGTAAGACTGTGGGAGGAGAGGTTTTGAAATCAAGAGTTCAGTTCTGGCCTTTTCCACACAGAGATGTCAGATAAGGCTTCATCTGTCAAGTGTATGGATTCTGGGGAGCAGTCAGGGCTGGGATGTAGACTTCACAATCATTGGCATGGGATGGCTTTCCGAGGCTTGAGCCTCAAGGCTATCTCCATGGAGCGTGTATATCTCAAGAAAAGAGTGAAGATTTCAGACCTGGGGCCCCTTTAACCTTTAGAGGTCTGAAAGAGAAGGAGACTCCAGCAGAGGAAACTGACAGCAGTCAGAGAGGAAGGTATTTCGAAAGAAGGGGACAGGCAAATGGATAATGACAAAGAGAGAGCAGCAAATCACAAGAGCATGCATAGTCCAGGACTGATTGGAGGGGATGGAGTCCCAGGCCCCATGCCGAGCCAGGTGGGGGAGTCAGATTTTAAGAGGGGAAGTGTCACACTGTATCATAAGGAGTCAGGTTGATGGAGCGACAGTAGAAGGTGAAGAGTTCCTGTGTGATTATGTCTCCACGCTCTGTGGTTTTTAGAGCCCTTCATGATTTGCAAAGCATGTTACTCATTTAGAAAGCATTTTTGCAAAGTTCTTGGCTACAAAGCACTTTTTAGAGCCAGAAAATTTCGCTTCTGTTCATACCCAGAGCAACGTTTCGCAAACTGCATGTGGCAACCCATCTGTTGGTCATGAAATTAATTTAGTTAAGTCATGACCAGCATTTTTAAAAATAAAATAGAACATTGCGGAGTGTGTTACATAGCGAAAGTCAGAGTTGTGTCCTGAAATCTTTTTTTTTTTTTTTGTCACATTATAAAATGCATTCTTACTGTGGGTGCTGTGAAAACATTTAAAAGATTGCCCCAGAGAACCTTTTGCAAAAAGTGCCCAGAGAGCAGTAGGAGAATATTCAATGAAAGTGTCTGTAAAGTAAAAAACTGGAAATAATCTCAATGTCTGTCATTAAACCTTCTCCTATGAAGGCTGTCAATTTTCTTTCCTGGAGTCTCCTTCTCTTCCAGATAGAATGCTGTATTTGTAAAACAAGAATACTACACAGCAGTGAAAATGCATTCATCTGACCTATACATCAACATGGATAGGTCTTGAAAACACACAGTTGAGTGAAAAAGATACATGATTATAATAGCAATTCTTTATATCAAAATAAGGTACAGGATACCAAATATTTTTGTGAGAAAATGACAGAATATAGATAGTAGAAGTACTGACACATACTTCTTTTTTTATTGAAGTGGAGTTGACTTACAATATTACATTAATTTCAGGTATACAGCATAGCGATTCAATGTTTTTATAGATTATACTCCATTTAAAGTTATTATAAAATATTGGTTATGTTCTCCTTGCTGTACCATATATGCTTGTAGCTTATTTATTTTATATGTATTTTGTACCTCTTCATCCCCTTCCCCTATCTTGTCTCTCCCCCTTGTCCTCTCCTCAGTGGTTTGTTCTAGTTTGTTCTCTATGTCTGTGAGTCTGTTTCTGTTTATTCTGTTTTCTGCTACGTTAATTTCTTTTTTAGATTCCACATAGAAGTGAACACATCACTATTTGTCTTTGTCTGATCTGTTTCACTAAGCATAATACCCTCTAGGTCCATCCATGTGACACACAGTTCTTTCTTAAAAATTAACTAATTAATTTTCTTTTTGGTTGTACTGGGTCTTCATTGCTTTTCCCAAGGCTTTCTCTAGTTGGGGTGAGCGGGGCCTCCTCTTCATTGTGGTTTGCAGGCTTCTCAATGCAGTGGCTTCTCTTGTTGCAGAGACAGCCTCAAGGCTTTCGGGCTTCAGTAGCTGTGGTGCACAAGCTTAGTTGCTCCAAGGCATGTGGAATCTTCCCGGACCAGGGATTGAACCGGCGTCCCCTGCATCGGCAGGCAGATTCTTAACCACTACACCACCAGGAATGCCCTGACATATAGTTCTTGGGAAGGATAGCCCAACCCCAGGATAGTGGTTACCTTGGGGGAGGGTGGGGAAATGGAGTAAGAGACGGGTACACAGAGGACTCCAATCACTGCTGGTATGTTTCAGTTCTTAAAAATATAGTAGTTGAAAATATGTTCATCGTGAGCATTTGTTAATTCTGGGGTGATGAGTATATGACTTTATTCCCGGTTGAGATTTGGAGGCCTCCGTTGTATTAGGTGCCAATTATGTAGTTGCTGAAAATGGGAGGATGGGGGACCAAAGGGCCTTGGGGAAGGGGTAGAGGTGGTGGCATGTACTGCTATCAGTCAGGGCCCTGGCCTTGAGGGGGCTGGCCTGGAGGAAAGAGTAAGGATCTAACTGGGTGATAGAGGGTGCTGTGTGGACAGGATAGCAGGACTGACCTTTGAGGGAGAGATACAACCAGCACAGGGAGGGAACCAAGGAGAGAAATGCCACAACTCCATTCTCCTCCTGTTCCCTGACCCCAACTGGGTGGCTCCCAACTGCAGCCAGAGGCTCAAGAGAGTCTGTGGTACAGACCACAGGTGCCAGTCTAAGGGGAGAGGGCGGGACGATGGGTGGAGAGCAGGATGGCCGGCAGGAAGCTTGGGACAGCATCCCTTTACCAGCTGCTACCTGAGTGCTGGGGGGCTTCCCAGGTGGCTCAGTGGTAAAGAACCCTCCTGCCAATGCAGGAGACATGAGATGCAAGGTCAGTCCCTGGGTTGAGAAGATGCCCTGTAGGAGGACATGACAATCCACTCCAGTATTCTTGCCTGGAGAATCCCATGGGCGGAGAAGCCTGGTGGGCGACAGTCCATATGGTCACAAAGAGTTGGATATGACTGAGCGACCAAGCGTGCACACGAGTGCTGAGTTTCATCAATTCACATCTTACCACCAATGAAAAATGGACTCACTCTGACAGTGGATGTGTGGCTCAGCTTTGTGGAAATGCAACATTCAGTAATTTTTAAAATATGTATTTATTTATCGACTCTGTGGGATCTTCACTGTGGTGCACAGACTTAGTTTCCCCATGGCATATGGGATCTTAGTTCTCCCACCAGGGATGGAACCACTGTCCCCTTGCATTGGAAGGCGATTCTTAACCAGTGGACCACCAGGGGAGTCCTAGCATTCAGTATTTTAATAACTGGTACAGTCTCACCCATGTCAACCTCTGGGTGTCAGCCGTGGGTGGTGATTATATGATCTTGGACTTTTCTGTCTTTATGAAAAGTCCATAGTGGTTTCAGGAAGAGCATCGGGGCTCCCCAGGCCACACTTCTGACCTCCCCTCCTTTCCCCACCCCAACCCCTGCCCCCTGCCAGGCCATGGACAGTCAGAAGCAGTTCACCGGTCCGGAAATCCAGTTCCTGCTTTCCTGTTCCGAAGCGGATGAGAACGAGATGATCAACTGCGAGGAGTTCGCCAACCGCTTCCAGGAGCCAGCCCGCGACATCGGCTTCAACGTGGCGGTGCTGCTGACCAACCTGTCTGAGCACGTGCCACACGACCCGCGCCTGCGCAACTTCCTCGAACTCGCGGAGAGCATCCTCGAGTACTTCCGGCCCTACCTGGGCCGCATCGAGATCATGGGGGCCTCCCGCCGCATCGAGCGTATCTACTTCGAGATCTCGGAGACCAACCGCGCCCAGTGGGAGATGCCCCAGGTCAGCGGACCCATGCACGTGCCTGCTCGCTTCCCAGGGCTTCTGGGACATGCCCCTCGCATGCTTGGACCCCACATGGGGCAGTGCATGCTTTGCAAATCTCCTTTGCAGACTCCACTGGGCCCCTGCTCCATTCATGCAAGCCCATGCCCACCCTTTTGCACACGTTGTATGGGTACTGCTCTGCCCCTGCAGACCTCTAGCTCTCCCATGCCCACCTTGTGCAGACTCAGCCTGTGCATGAACATACCCTGATATGGGGCTTCCCAGGTGGCTCAAAGATAAATAATCTGCCTGCAATGCAGGAGACGAGGGCTCGATGCCTGGGTTGGGAAGATCCCTTAGAGGAGGGCATGGCAATCCACTCCAGTATTCCTGCCTGAAGACTCTGCATGGATAGAGGAGTCTGTGGGCAGCTACAGTCCATGGGGTCACAAAGCGTTGGACATGACTGAAATGACTGAACACAGAGTATACATACCTTGATGCAACACGAGCAGCATTGGCATGCCCTCAGTGTGGCTGCTCACACCACGCCTGCCTCTTGCACACACACCCTGGGAGCTCTTAACAGTCCGGATGCAACTGTACCCACACTGTGTACTTGATCCCACGTGGTTACACCCACCTCACCTTACCAGCAGCTCCTGGTATGCTCTCTCTCGACACTGGCCTGCCGTGCCCACTCTTTTGCACACTCACTCTGAGGGCTCCGGGATGCCCTAATGCTGGCCCATCCCTCACCAGTCACCACGTGCGTGCATGCCAAGTCGCTTCAGTCGTGTCTGACTCTGCAACCCTATGCACTGTAGCCCACCAGGCTCCTCTGCCCATGGGATTCTCCAGGTAAGAACACTGGAGTGGGCTGCCATTTCCTTCTCCACACCAGCCACCACGTGTGCCCGCAAATGACCTCTGAGTTCCTAACACACAATTCCCATCTCACTTGTGGGTGCACACTTCTGGGCCCACCTGTGGGTGCACCTGTCTTGCACACTCACTCAGAGGATGCCAGTGTGCCTTCCTGAAGCCTTGGCATGCCATATGGTTGCCTGCCCCTCACTCATTCACCCGCATGCCCTGGCACACCCATGCTCACCCATAAGCACTTGGACCGCCCTCTACAACATGTTCACAAGGCGTGGCCAAGCCTACCCCTTGACCTGATGTGCCCCTAATATGCCCAGCCCACGGTGTTTGCCCCTTACATACTGACTTGCTCCAAGAGTACACTCACACGGCCCTGGCGTGCCCCCAGTCCACCTCACACTCTTAGCCAGCACGTGGTTCCCATCCCCCATTCTCTCACATGCCCACGTGCCCCTCAGGCAGGTTCAGCCCCTGTTGTCCAAGTGGCCCTCCTGCTCACAATCACCATGCATATGAAGGCTGTGTGCCCCTTGCACTCACACTTCCTTTTTCTTATTTTTTTCATATTTTGGCCATGCTATGCAGCATGCAAGATGGTTCCCCAATCAGGGATGGAACCCAGGCCTCCGCAGTGAAAGCACAGAATCCTAACCCAAGGCCACCAGGGAACTCCCCCCCACTTCCCTTTGGTTTCTCAGAAGCCCCCCAGGCACCCACACACTCCTCCTACTTGCTCTGCACACCCTTCCCACATCACACAGTCCATGAGGCTTGCACTCCCATCACCTCCTCAGCCCTGGGCCCCTCGACGCTCCTCCTTGGTGAGACCTGGCTCCTGTACTCCCAGGCTTGTACCCCACTCTGAACCCTGCCCTCATCTTCCAGGCCCTCTTACACTTATTCCTGGGTCCCCCTGCATACGCATCCTGGTGCATACACACAGCCTGTATGAACCATAGGCCCCTCCCACATTTTCAGGACTTCCCAGGTGGCTCAGCGGTAAAGAATCCACTGCCAATGCAGGAGACATGGGTTCAAGCCCTGGGTCAGGAAGATCCCCGGAGAAGGAAATGGCAACCCACACTAGTATTCTTGCCTGGGAAATCTCATGAACAGAGGAGCCTGGTGGGCTACAGTCCATGGGGTCGCAAAAGAGTTGGACATGATTTAGTGACTAAACAGCAGCAAGAGCTCACATTTACAGCCTCCATCCCCGGTTTTGCCCAGGTCCACGCATGCCTCCCCATATGTCCATGTCCGCTGAGCTCACTGAGTCCGGCATGGCCGCCTGCTCCCCCACACCCTCCCATGCCACCTTGGCCCCCTCCACCGATACCTCCCTGAGCCCCTTGCACCCCCTCACAAGGCTTCTGCACATCGGCTCCCATCACATACTCCTCCGGAACCCCCAAGATTTTGCTCACTCTTCTGTATCCCTTGAGGCATCACTGTACATTCATCCTGCTCTCCAATCTGCCTTAAAAGCCATCGCATCATCCTCGCACGCAGGATGGCCACAGGTCCCTTCATATGCAGGAAACCATGGCGCTTCACTGGCCCTTCACACTCTGGTGCCTGCTGTGGGAGCTCCAGCCCCCACCTCTGCCCCTCAAATGCACTCCACGGGCACCCTCTGTTAGCGTTATTCCTCTAAACACTCACTTCTTCCTGCTCACTCCTTCCCATTCCCACCTTCTAGTGATCCCAGGAGTCCATGTCTGCCTGCGCGGCCCTCCAGCGCTCAAACAGCAGTACCGAGATAGCAGGCACTGTGGGGCATTTCCTAGGCGCCAGGCCCTGTTCTAAGCACTCAGCATCTATTAACTCATAAGGGGAAACTGAGGCCCAGAGAGTTCCATCTAACAGTGGTAGAATCGGGATTGGAACCCAGACAGGCTGGCTGCAGAACCTTTGCCCTCAATCACCATGCCCTCTTTCTCAAAGAAGCCAAAAACATCGATTCTGGAGCCAGCTTGTTGGGAATTCAAATTCCACGCCTATCACCTTTCGGCTGCATCACCCTGAGCACGTGACTTTCTGGGCCTCCACTTCCTCATCTGTAAAATGGGGATAACAGCCCATACATCTGCGATGGTTTGTAAGGATTAAATGTGATTACGATACGCAAAATGCCAGGATACTGGCCCTGGCCCTGTTGAAATTCTTCCAAGTGCACCTACAGCGAGCGCAATACAGGTGCGCTCCTCGAAAATAAAAACCACGATGATGCTTATAACAGCGGCGAGCGCCCGGCCGCCTTCGCTCTGGTCCCAACTGCCCGCCGACGGCGCCCCCATCATGTCCCCTCCGCCCCGCGCTGCAGGTGAAGGAGTCGAAGCGTCAGTTCATCTTCGACGTGGTGAACGAGGGCGGCGAGTCGGAGAAGATGGAGCTCTTCGTGAGCTTCTGCGAGGACACCATTTTCGAAATGCAGATCGCCGCGCAGATCTCGGAGCCCGAGGGCGAGCCGGAGGAGGACGACGACGAGGGCGCGGGCGCGGCGGAGGCGGGCGCCGAGAGCGCGGAGGAGGGTGCCGCGGGGCCCGAGGGCACGGCGGCCACGGCGGCGGCGGGCGCCACGGCACGGCTGGTGGCGGCCGCGAACCGGGCCATGCGGGGCCTCAGCTACCGCAGCCTGCGGCGGCGCGTGCGGCGGCTGCGGCGGCTCACGGCGCGCGAGGCAGCGACCGCGGTGGCCGCACTCCTCTGGGCGGCGCTGGCGCGCGCGGGCGCGGCGGGCGCCGGGGCCGCGGCGGGCGCGCTGCGCCTGCTCTGGGGCTCGCTCTTCGGCGGCGGCCTGGTGGAGGGCGCCAAGAAGGTGACGGTGACCGAGCTCCTGGCGGGCATGCCCGACCCCACGAGCGACGAGGTGCACGGCGAGCAGCCGGCCGGGTCCGGGGGCGACGCGGACGGCGAGGGCGCGGGCGAGGGCGCGGGTGATGCCGCCGAGGGTGCGGGCGACGAGGAGGTGGCGGACCAGGAGGACCCGGGAGTCGCCGACGGGACGGTGGCCGTGGCCGATGGGGGGCCCTTCCGACCCGAAGGGGCCGGCCTCGGGGACATGGGTGACACGACGCCGGCGGAGCCTCCCACGCCCGAGGGCTCGCCCATCCTCAAGAGGAAGCTGGGGGTGAGAGTGTGGGCGGGGGCTTGAGGGCTTTGGAATGACTGAGGTAGGAAGGAGGGTGAGAAAGGGGAAGAGAGACTCTAATAGAGGGTGGGTGGCAGTGCACAGAGAGAAGGAAAACAAAAAATAACAATGACAGGGCCTGAGAGATGTAGAGACACACACAAAGATGGACACAGAGATGGAGACCTGGAGAAAGGTTCTCCGTAATACTCGCAGTGTTTCTGGGAACCACGGAGGAAAAAGATATCTGGAAACAAATAGAGCCAGCGATCCAGAGACCGAATTAGAGGAGAAGGGGGATCAAGATCTAAAAAGATCCAAGATGGGGTCAGAGACACTGGGAAAGACCCTCAGAGATACAGGCGATTGTGGGGAATTAAGTAGCCCACTTGATGGAAGCCCCTAAAGCATTATCAGGCCCTCAGTGCAGAGAGTGCCCTAGGGGTGCGGTTGTCAAGGTGATGAGAGGCCACACCCGGAGAAGCACTCCACTGGGGGTCTGCCTGACTCTGCACAGTGCTTTGGTCAAGGCTGCTCCATCTTTCTGAGCCTGTTTCCCCTCTGTAAAATGAGAGTTATAATCCCTTTTCTGGTGGGGGTGGAAGGAGAGTACAACTCAGATTGCCTAGGAGAAAAGTGCAGAAGGGACATGGAGAGGAATAGGCAGGTCTGGGAGGCCCTGAGGGTGCAGGCTCCGCCCTGATACTTGCCCTGCCGCCAGGTGGACGGAGAGGAAGAAGAGCTGCCTCCAGAGCCGGAGCCAGAGCCGGAACCCGAGCCCGAGAAAGCTGAGTGAGTGGCCTCAGGTGCAAGGGGCCCAGACCCCATCACTGCCTCCCTCATGGACTGGGAGCCTCCCGAGGTCAGGGCCTGAGGCTGTCCTGGTTACCCTGTGACCTTAGCATCACTCAGCCCAGGCCCAGACCCAGAGGAGGGCCTCTGTGAAAGGCGGTAGAGGAAGAAATGCTCCTCTCTTCCCCATAAGCCTTTCTACCAGACGTTCCCTTTGCCTGCAGCACCCTCCCCCATGCTTGGTCTCAGCCTTCCTCCTCCTCCCCATGATGGCTCACCCATCTCCTTCTCCTGGAAGCCTACCTTGACTCCCCTGCTAAGATGAAGGGGTGTCTCCTTCTCATGAGCCTCTCCTTCCCATGAGCCTCTGAGCTTCCCCCATCCCAGCCCTGACCACTCTGGGCTGCCCCTGTCTGGTGATGGGTCTGTACCCCATTGGACCCATACCCCATGAAGAGGTTGGTCTCACCACGATGTCTGCAGCACCATCTAGACCTGGGCCAGGCAGGGGAGGGGCCCCACACTTGGCTTTAAATGAATGAATGCATGCTTTCCCCAGGCACCTTCTCACTCTTTCTGTGTCCTGCCCTGCAGTACTGAGAATGGGGAGAAGGAAGAAGTCCCTGAGATCCCACCAGAACCCCCTAAGAAGGCAGCTCCTCCTCCACCCCCTCCAAAGAAGGAGGGAGCTGGTGGAGCAGGCCTGGAATTCTGGGGAGAACTGGAAGTACAGCGGGTGAAATTCTTGGTGAGGACCCAGCAAGGGCATCCGAAGCCCCCTCTCCCAGGGACACCCACTCAGCATTCACACGACCTCTGCCCCCACCCTGTTCTTAAGCCCACCTGTGCCCGGCTCACCTCTAAAGGGAAGCCAGGCTGGGCAGAGGGCAGATGTGCCCAGACAGAGCAGAACCTGGGCACAGGGCAGCGTTTTCAGGTGGTCCTCCCTTGGCTGCTCAGCCTCTCCCTGCTCACAGTCCTTATTCCAGCCTCCATGCCTGTGCGCACCTGGGGCCACCTGCTTCGACTTCCCTCCCCCATCCTCTATCCAGAGCTAAATCCAACTGAAGCCATGGCCTATTTCTTGGCTCTCAGCCTTCAGATGGGAGCAGCCACACAAGCCCCAGCTCCTCCTGTGTGGTGGGGGGGCGGTGTGAGGGGGACTCACCTCCTCATCCAGGCCTGGAAGAAGGGAGGGTGAAATTTGGGAGGGCAGGGCCCAGGGCTCCACCTGTTCTGTCTCCTCTCCAGGCCAGCCTGACATGAGGGGATGAGGGAAACCTACTGGACAAAAGGGGGGTTCCGTAAGGATTTGGGGGAAGAATAGGGAATGGAGAGAGCAATGGAGAGGAAAGAAGGAAAGGAGAGGTAGGAATAGATGTCCTCTGCCCGGGATAAAGCAGAGCGGGCCACCCTGCCCAGGAAGCAACATGGCAGAGGGGTTGGGAGGGTGGACTCTGGAGCTGTACTGCCTGGCTTCAAAGCCTAGGCCTGCCACTTCTTAGCGACATGACCTTGAACAAGACAACTCACTCCCTCAGCCTCCATTTCCTCATCCAGGAAGTGGGCACATAAGTGCAGAACTAAACAGGTTCATGTAGATAAAGCACTTAGCCCAGGTCTTGGTATATAGTAAGCACTCAATACATGGGAAGTTGTGGGACCAGTTATTCAGGACCCTGGTGCTTGGGTTGTGGGTGAATGTTGGGATAAATTCTCCAAGGGAGAGGATGCACTGTAAGCTCTGTCTTTCTCTTTCTCTCTGCATCTTAGAACTACCTCTCAAGGAATTTTTACACCCTGCGATTCCTTGCCCTCTTCTTGGCATTTGCTATCAACTTCATCCTGCTCTTTTATAAGGTGCTGGTCAAGAGGGGCTGGGGGGATCAAGTGCTGATCTGGGCTGTGGGATGGGAGGTTCAGTCCCAACACGTCCCCGGGGCCCTTGAAATTCACCAGGGACAAGGGATTGGGCTCAGGGTCCCGGGGAAGAGTCAGGCTGGACACCTGGATCTTGAGACCCTGTAGGGGTGAGTGTAGGTGTCTGGGTCCATCTGGAACAGATGCCTGAGGGCCCAGGGGAGTTAGAGCAGCGAACAGGTTGTGGGTTCCACGTTCAGCTCTGCCACTGGCCAACCCTGAGCCCCTGGGTGCAGGCCTTCCCCCTCTCTGCAGCACCCACCAATTCAGTTACTTCTCTTTGCTTTTACATAAGCTGAAGAGAAATCCGTGGGGAGGAAGCAATGGGAAGCTCATGGACTAGAAGGAGAGGCCTAAGAAGCAGCCCTCCTAAAGGACAAAGGGACCTTAAGGATATTGTCCAGGACCTGGATAACACGGCCGAGAGGCAGTCTAGCAGAGTGTTGAGAGCACAGCTTCTGTAGCATCAGAGTCTAGCTCAACTACTCACTGGTGGCATGAAGTCAGGCAAAGTGTTTAAACCCCCTCCCTTTTTCTTTTGGCCATGTCACTCCTCATATGGGATCTTAGTTTCCCAACCAGGGATCGAACCCACAGCCTCTGCACTGGAAACATGAAATTCCAACCACTGGACCACCAGGGAGTCCCATCCCCCCCCCCCTTTTTAAAACACATGTCAACTCTCTTAATTCTCACAGCTCCGGGACTAAGATCCTGCATGCCGTACAGTGCGGCCAAAACAACAACAACAACAAAACCCACATGTAAAGCTCTTAGAATAGTACCTGGTATATAAAGATGCTGTATGAATAAATGATAGTGACCACTAATTTTAGTATTAGTAATAATATTAGTGTTAAGGGAATTCCCTGTCAGTCCCTGGTTAGGCCTCCTCTTTTGCTGCCAAGAGCCTGGGTTCAATCCCTGTTTGAGGAACTAAGATCTCACAAGCTGATATATATATATGTGTGTGTGCTAAGTCACTTCAGTCGTGTCCAACTCTTTGCGACCCCATGGACTGTAGCCTGTCAGGCTCCTCTGTCCATGGGATTCTCCAGGCAAGTATACTGGAGTGGGTTGCCATTTCCTCCTCCAGGGAATCTTCCTGACCCAGGGATTGAACGTGTGTTTCTTATGTCTCCTGCATCGACAGGCGGGTTCTTTACTACTAGTGCCACCTGGGAAGACCTTGATATGTGTGTGTGTGTGTGTGTGTGTGTGTGTTAAAATTAGTCTCTCTTTAGGGCTCTGCTATCAAGACAGATCAACTCTGTTTTCAGTTCTCCTGTCACTCAGTTCAATAGTCAAGATTCCCAGAACAGAGTCTGATTTGCTAGCTCGGGTCCCGGACCTGCCCCTTGATCTTGATTGACAGTCCCGCTGAGACGGCCTCTGACAGGGGCCCAGACCAGTCTCAGGCATGGAGACTGTTCATTTTCTTCGCGGGTTCAGGGTGTGGCAGACCAGGTACCAGGACACCGGGTCCCCACCCTGACTGACCCGTGCCCCCCTCCTTTAGGTCTCTGATTCTCCGCCGGGGGAGGATGACATGGAAGGGTCAGCAGCTGGGGGCCTGTCAGGAGCAGGGTCTGGTGGCGGTTCCGGCTGGGGCCCGGGGGCTGGAGAGGAAGCGGAGGGAGACGAGGATGAGAACATGGTGTACTACTTCCTGGAGGAGAGCACGGGCTACATGGAGCCAGCCTTGCGCTGCTTGAGCCTTCTGCACACGCTGGTGGCCTTTCTCTGTATCATTGGCTACAACTGCCTCAAGGTGGGTCATGACCACAGCCTTGGGGCCGGGACGTGCGAGTGTGTGTGTGTGTGTGTGTGTGTGTGTGTGTGTGTGTGTTTGGTGGAGAGGGGAGAACATGAGCTGGGGCCCTGGCTGAGAGGACCTGGGACAGGGGCTGGGGTGTGGTGCAGTGTTGGGACAAAGGGGACCTAGGGCTGGGGTAAGGCCAGGGGCTGAATACTGGATTGGGCTCTTTAGCAAGTGTGATATTCAAACTGGGAACTGATGCAGCTCACACTGAGGAGCTGGGTCCTGTGATGATGTTAATTTCTGGGTCAAGAAGCACAGTTTGTCATTTGGGACTATTTTCTACATGTTGGTCAGCTGGTGAATCTGTGAGGGTGTGTGGGCCTCAGACACAGCCTGGGTGCCAACAGGGGGGTGTGGATTCTGACATTAACTGTGCCCGAAGCTTTGTGATGCCCCATAAGTTGTGCTACAAAAACTTCCATTTGAGTTCCATGATAGCTGACTGTCCAGCTAATCTTGATACTTTACAACTGGACGAACGGCGTTCTTTGGGCTTCGAACATCTGCATGTGCGGTTCCCTCTGCCTGGAAAGCTCTGCCCTGCTTTGATCTCCTCTCACCTGCCTGTTTCATTCTTCCTCCTTCCCTTGGGAGGCCACTGGCTGCAGCAGGCACCAGTTCTGGGTCCTCCTGGGTTTTCTCCGAATCCCAGCCCTGACCAATGATCGCGTTTCCCCACCACTACTACCCTGATCACTCTGGGACCGTGCCTCCCAGATGTGGGGTCTCATGAAGGCTCCAGCAAGACGTCCCGGCTCCTGTTGAGGCTGTGGTCTCCTGACCTAACCCCCCCGACTCCATTTACCTCCCTGCACCCTGTAGGTGCCCCTGGTGATCTTTAAGCGGGAGAAGGAACTGGCCCGGAAGCTGGAGTTTGATGGCCTCTATATCACGGAGCAGCCTGAGGACGATGACGTGAAAGGACAGTGGGACCGGCTGGTGCTCAACACTCCGTAAGGGCTCAGCACCCCCTGCAGTGGGTGGGGGAAGCAGAGCTGGGGTGCCACTCCATCCCCAGCCCAGGCCTTGAAAGCCCGGGGTTCCAGGCGCTACCGCTCCTGACTCATTCTCCCCAAGCCTCCACCTTCCTCTTTGTAATACATACTGATTGCCTGTGCATTGAAGTACCTGTGGGCGTGCTGGTAACACATGGAGATTCTGAGGACCCCAGCCCAGGAGATTCTGGTTCAGTGAGTCTCCAGAAGCACCCAGGAACCTGCATTTTAAACTCAGTCCTCACGCAGGATTCTCACCAGGTGTCATGAATGGGAAATTGATGAAATCATTTGGGTTTTGAACTGAGCCCAGAGAGGAAATGAGGGTTATGAGGATGATATGGCGGGACATTGGACCCCCAAAGAGCACTCCCAGCCTATCCCATCCTCCCCAGGTGAAGTCCCATCTTCTGTGTTCATACAGCCAGGCTGCATCCTGAGAGGGAGGCATATCTAGGATAAGAACACCAGGTCAGGACTTCCCTGGCAGTCCAGTGGTTAAGATTCTGTGCTTCCAGTGCAGGCGGCATGGGTTCAATCCCAGGTCAGGGAACTAAGATGCCGCATGCTGCGGGAGCCAAAACAAAAAACAAAACCTGGTAAATAAAGGACCAGAAGCATCAAATAAAATTAAATAAAACAGCATGAGAAAGCCCTCCGTTCCCTGGATGCCAGAGCGGGGCCAGGGTGGTGGCCCCAACTCCCCCCAACCCCCACCACACACTCTGGCCTCCCCATCTCCCATCTGAGTGCAGTTCAGGTCTTTATACATCCCTGATCACCTGGGCTCCACCGATGACAGCAGCGGGGGCCTGGGGGTGGGCACAGGATGTTAAGGTTGACCTTGGACAAGCGTCACCTGGCCTGGGGTCTTTAGAGCCTGATCCTGAGTGAGAGGTCAACTGTCTGGGATCCCCTGTGAGAAAAGCATTGGAATTCCAACCCCACCCCACCCGCACCCCTCTCCCATCCCAATCTGGCTGGTGGCTCCCGTTCCCTCCTCCCCTAACATCTTGTGGCTTCTTTCTCTTGGCAGGTCTTTCCCCAGCAACTACTGGGACAAGTTTGTTAAGCGGAAGGTGAGACGCTGTGAAAGGGGAGGTCCTCCCCAGCTGGGTGTCCCTTGATGCTACCAGCCCATCAGAGCCCAGTCAAGCACTTGCTTTGTGTGCAGCCTTGGGCAAGGGGCTTTGCCTCTCTGAAAGCACCTCAGCTTGCCCGTCTGGAAATGGGCATGATAATCACCCCCCCTCTTTAATGACATGATGCATATGACAACCTCAGCAGTGCCTGGCACAGAGTAAATACTTCATGAATATTGGTTTTGAGAGAGGAGCTAAGGCATCCTGTTTTCAGCACATAGACTCTGGTGCTGGATTGCCTGATTTTCTCTTTTTTGTTAATATTTCATTCCATTAATTAATTTGGCTGCGCTGGGTCGTAGTTGCAGCACCTGGGATCTTCGCTGCTATACTCCGGCTTCTGTAGTTGTGGTGTCCAGGCTTAGCTGCTCTGCGGCCTGTGGGAACTGAGTTCCTCTACTCGAGATAGAACCCATGTCCCCTGCATTGGAAGGCAGATTCTTAACCACTGGGTCATGAGGGAAGTCCGTTGTCTGCTTTTCCATTCCTAGATGTGTCACCCTTTCTGTGCCTCAATTTCCATCATATTGAGTGAGGTACTAAGAGGGCTGACCCCACTGGGTTGTTGTAAAGATCGTTTGACCTGCTTCATGAACAATATCTGGCACAAAAGAAAACATTAGACAAGGGTTGGCTGTTAGAATCATTCATTCACTCAACAAAAGTTTATTGAGTACCTACTAGGCACCTACCTAGTACCTACTAGTAGGTACTACCTACTAGGAACTGTACTAGGGTTCCTAGCAGTAAACACATCTTGACCCTCAAGTTGGAAAGACAGATGAGGAACACATTTATAATGTTCAGATGGTGATAAGTGTTGTCGGAGAGAAAAAGACGGGTGGGGAGTGTGCGGGGGTTGGCCCAGAGAGATTACTCTTTCGTGGAGGGTGGTTAGGAGGTGAGGGAGTGAGGCGGGTGAAAATCTGGGGGAAGTGTGTCCTGGGCGGGGAGAGAATGGCAGTTGTAAAGGTCCTGGGGCAGGAATGTGCCTGGTGTATTTGAGGAGCTGTGGGGAAGCCAGTGTGGCTGGAGCAGAGTGAGTGAGAGGGTGAGCAGGAGGAGATAAATTCATCAGTGATGGGATGGGGGGGAGTTATATAGGATTATATAGGCTTATATGGGTTATATAGTTATATAGGATTCCTTGCCTACCTGCCTAATTATAATAAATTATCCCAATTAATTTGGCTAATGAGCTAACTGGGGGGGCCTTTATCACTTTTGGATCCTCCCCCTGAGGATCTGAAGAAAGCTCTGGCCCTTCTCCCCAGAAAAATGCACCCCCCAATCTCTCACACAAAGTTCAGAATGTCCCCAGACCTCCCCCATACAGAGCAGACCACCACCTTCCCTGCTCCAGTCGTGTCTGCACGGCCCCATGCTCCCCTATGCAGGTCTTGGACAAGCACGGGGACATCTATGGGCGGGAGCGGATCGCTGAGCTGCTGGGCATGGATCTGGCCACGCTGGAGATCACAGCCCACAATGAGCGCAAGCCTGGACCACCGCCGGGGCTGCTCACCTGGTGAGCTGGGGAGGACCACCCCCACCCCCAGGCCTGGGGCAGGCGGGGGAGGTGGCTGTGGTCTGATTCTCCAGCATCTGGCCATCCTTGTTTTCTCTGCCCTACAGGCTTATGTCCATCGATGTGAAGTACCAGATCTGGAAGTTCGGGGTCATCTTCACAGACAATGTGAGGAGGGCCCCGTGGGTGGGGGAGGGGTCTACAGGTGAAAGGTATTAGGAGGGTTGGGGGCTCCACCCCCAGGAATCCCAGACCAGGGACCTACTCCTGAGCTCTGCGCACATCTGATCCGAGGGCACCCTCAGACCTGCCTGAGGCTCCTTACCCTCCAGCACTCTTTTTGCTGTTTTCCTTAATTCATTTTATTTTATATTTAATCATTTATTTGGCTGCACTGGGTCTTTGCTCACTAGTTGTGGTGGACAAGCTTAGCTGCCCCCACGGCATGTGGAATCTTCCCAGACCAGGGATCAAACCTGTGTCCCCTGCATTGGCAGGCAGATTCTTAACCACTAGACCACCATAGAAGGCCCAGAACACTCTTGAATTCCCAGACTACATCCTTCTGCAGAGGGTTCCCCAACTCCCCGAAGAATGGCTTCCCACACCGAGTGCTCCATTGTCCTAGAGTGTTCCTGATCCTTCAAATAATCCCTGGCCAGAGTTGGCACCCTGACCACCAGAGCACGCCCAGTGTTCTTGAATGTTCCTGGGCCTCCTTGACCCTCATGCATGCCCGCTGACCCCGGGTTTGTGTGCCCACAGTCTTTCCTGTACCTGGGCTGGTACATGGTGATGTCCCTCCTCGGGCACTACAACAACTTCTTCTTTGCCGCCCACCTCCTGGACATCGCCATGGGGGTCAAGACGCTGCGCACCATCCTCTCCTCCGTCACCCACAACGGGAAGCAGGTGTGGAGGGACCTGCCCGAGTGGAGTGAGCCTGGCAGGGGCCACCTTAGCTGTCCCCTAGGAGGAATAGAGGGTGAAGGCTGGGCAGCTCGGATGAGGGGGGCGCAAGGTTGGGTGAGGAGGGGCAGGGCTGGGCTGGCTGAGCCAGGGTGGATGTCCGTCATGAGATCCCAGCAGGAGGGCCATCTGGGCTGAACTGGGGCAACGATAAAGAAGGTTGGCAAGCCAAGCGTGGAGCTGATCCACTCCCTGCCCGCCCCCAGCTGGTGATGACTGTGGGCCTCCTGGCGGTGGTGGTCTACCTGTACACTGTGGTGGCCTTCAACTTCTTCCGCAAGTTCTACAACAAGAGCGAGGATGAGGATGAGCCTGACATGAAGTGTGACGACATGATGACGGTGAGCCCCACCCCCCACACTCTTGTACATGTTACCAGCCATCCCTGACCCTTAGTTTTCCCATCTGTAAAGGGGGTCAGTAGTAGAACCTACCTTGGGCTTCCCCTTCTAATGTAGGGAATGTGGGTTCAATTCCTAGTCAGGGAGCTAAGATCCCACATGCCAGAGAGTGCAGCCAAATTAAAAAAAAAAAAAGTAATAGAACCTACCTTGCAGACTTATTTCCAGGGTTAAGTCATCTGACCCTTGTGAGGTACTTGGAACACTATTCAATGAATGGTAGCCACTGTTGTAATATTTGAGCTCTTCAAGGTATTATCATTGGAAAGGGGCTTGAGCACAGTGCCTGACTTACAAGCCATGTGATTTGGGGTTGACAGCTCAACCTCCCCATGCTCTGGTGTCCTCACCTGTGAAATGGTTGTATAATAATAAAGCCTATATCCCAGGGTTGTTTTTAGGACTGAGTGATGCTCCCTGGGGGCTCAGCGGTAAAGAACCCACCTGCCAATGCAGGAGAGACGGGTTCGATCCCTGGGTCAGGAATATCCTCTGGAGAAGGAAATGGCAACCCACTCCAGTATTCTTGCCTGGGAAACCCCAGGGGCAGAGAAGCCTGGTGGGCTACAGTCCATGGGGTTGCAAAGAGTTGGATATGACTGAGCACACATGATGCTCCCTGACCATCAAAGACTTAAAAGTTTAGAATAGTGCTTAACAGGTATTAAGGATTCCAGAGATGTGAGCTACTATCATCATTATCTATCAGGAAAAGTTTTATGCCATGCATGTCTCTATTTTCTCTTCTATTCTAATAAGTGGTGGTCATCACCCAAATTGAGTTTAACCTACTACAGGCATGGGTCACAGTGGAAAGAATCATGCCAAAAAAAAAAAAAAAAGAATCATGCCATTGCTTTATCTCAGAATGGCCTGTAATCTGGCACCGTGCTCACGGGACCCATCTGGTTCCTCAGTCTGATATTTGAGGCCCCACCAGATCTGGTCTTGTCACTCAGCCTTGTTCCCGCCAGTCATTGGTCTTAGCTCTTACCCAAGGCAACTGGGTTCTCTCACTGCCTACAGACATAGAAAAAACAGTGTAAGGTCTTTCCCAAGTCCCAGGCAGACCATGTCCTTCCCTCTGCTCAGAAGCTTCTTGTGGTTCCCCAATGCCTTCACCATGGTGTACAAAGCCAGGGGAACCTAGCCTGGCCTGAATCTAACCACAGTCCTTGCCTTTTGCTCTCTGGCTGCCTGGTCCTCCCTCAGTTCCCCTAAAGTCATGTGTTTCCTCCCAACCCAAGCCCTTTGCATCTGACATTCTCTCTACCCGCCCTCTCCCTAGCCCTACATACACACGCCTATTCACTTGATGCCTCATCGTCAACTTAAATGCTGCCTCTTACAGGAAGCCCTCTGTGACCGTTAGCTGGCCCTCATTTCTCTCCCTGCTCTTGCTCATAGGAACTCTATTTCCAGCCTCACTGAACTCTTTTTCAGTTCCTCACAGGAGCAAGATGTATTCTTTCCTCCCCGGGGGTGACGAAACATATGTGGTTTTCTCTGCCTGGAACTCTCTCTCCCACCTAACATTTTCTTCACGTTTCCAGTTCATACATGTGCTCTCTTCTAGGAAGCCTTACCCTATCACCCAGCCGGGGTCAGGCTTTCAAAGCTTCAACGTTTCCTGTGCTTCCCCCATCTTGCCCATGATTACACTGTGCTTTCCTGGCCCTGGGCCCTCCCTATCACAACCCTGATCATTTCTGGGCTGTCATATCTGATGCCAAGTTTGTGAGCCCTGTGAGAGCAGCATTCAGGGCTGTCTCAGTCATTGCCATGTGTGCCCTGCCCTAGCCAATCCAGAGCCCTGTAGGTTCTCGGTGAATGTTGAAGACCGAATGCGTGACTCATGTGCTCCTCACCCTGCCCCTGCAGTGTTACCTCTTCCACATGTACGTGGGTGTCCGAGCTGGTGGGGGCATTGGGGACGAGATTGAGGACCCAGCAGGCGATGAATACGAGCTGTACAGGGTGGTCTTCGACATCACCTTCTTCTTCTTCGTCATCGTCATCCTGTTGGCCATCATCCAGGGTCAGTGCTCATCAGGGTCTTGGGAGTGGGGGCTGTGTCCAGAGGCAAGCTAGCTCTTTAGGGTACAAATCCAGAATCTGGTCAGCCTGGATTCACATCCTGGCTCTACCTTCCCCTACCGTGAGACTTTGGGCAAGTGACCTTTCTGAGCCTCAGTTTCTCTATCTGTAAGATGAGGATATTAATTATACTAGCCACATAGAGTTGCTGTGAGAATTAAGTTAATTCATAAGTGGTAAATATCTGGCTCATGGTAAGTGCTCAATAAACACTAGGTATTATTATTTTTAGTAAGTGGGGTGAGATTAGGGAGATGGCGGTGCAAGACTCAAAGGCAGATAGCTAGAAGAGGGGGAAGCCTGAACTAGGTCAGAAGTTAGACACTGACGTGCGCCCTGCGATTCCCCCCCGTCCCCCGCGCCCCACCCAGGTCTGATCATTGACGCTTTTGGCGAGCTCCGAGACCAGCAAGAGCAAGTGAAGGAAGATATGGAGGTAGGTCATGTCTCGGGGGCGACCCTGAGGGATTACAGGACCCTGGGGGTTGAACGGACCTTGATTCTTATGTCTCCTGTCACGCACAGACCAAGTGCTTCATCTGCGGTATCGGCAGTGATTACTTTGATACGACACCGCATGGGTTTGAGACCCACACGCTGGAGGAACACAACCTGGCCAATTACATGTGAGTGTGGGCCCGTTGGCCAATCAGGAGGGTGGGGCGTGGCCACCAACAGTGGGGGAGGGGAGGGAGATACTATTGGCCAGTCTGGTGCGGTGTCCATGTGGGTGGATTCCCAGCCAGCTAATCAGGAGAAAGTAAGGGAAATTGTGACCTGTCTACTGCTGCCTCCCATCCCCAGGTTTTTCCTGATGTATCTGATAAACAAGGACGAGACAGAACACACGGGCCAGGTAAGGGTGTGTTATTGGAAGGACAATGGGCAGGGACATGGTGAATTTTAATATAAGGTCCGTCAGCAGGTGGCAGTGAAAAGCTCATGTCTATATGAAGCATTTGAAGATGTGACCAACCAACTCTTCCCCATCCCCCACCCCTAGGAGTCTTACGTCTGGAAGATGTATCAAGAGAGATGTTGGGATTTCTTCCCGGCTGGCGATTGTTTCCGCAAGCAGTATGAGGATCAGCTTAGCTGAGACACCCCCAGCTGGCCCTTCACCCCCCACCTCAAGTGCCTTATTCTCATAGCAAACCCCATAACCCTCAAACCCCTCCCCCCAAGGCAGCTGGGGGAGGGGTGACCATGTACTGACGAATAAAGTCTGTGCTACACCCCTGACATCATTGTGTTGGATTGTTGACATTTGGGGGGGGGTGGGCATCCAGGAATTCTTCTCTCCTCTCCCCCCCCCCCAAAATCAAGATGAAAGCAGAGACTGAAGTCATGTTTATTGGGAGACAGGGGCATGCCAGGATCAGGAGTGTGTGTCCGTTGGGGAGGGAGGTGTACAGACTGGTTCCTAACACCCCCTCGGGGACTCATTCCTGGATGTAGAGGTTGCTGGGGGCAGTGGGATCATCTACTGGGCGTGTCTCCACCACCACAGGCCTGGGGAAGGAAAAGAGAAGTCAGTTCATTCACTCATTTGTTCATTCACTCATTTGCAGAGAAGTCTATAGAGTTTGTTCCAGCATAGTGTTGGGCTAGGGCAGTGGATGAGCAGACATTGCCCCTGCCCTCAGGAGACCAACATGAATCAGTGAATTAGATGAGTACAAAGAAGCATGAGGCACGCAGCAGGGAAACCTAGCTCAAGGGTTCAGCCAAGGTGTTCCTAAAGAATGGATGGTGGAGCCTGAAAGAAGTTCAGGAGGACACTTGGTGAAAGGGCAGGGAAGAGTGTTCTGGGCAGAGAACAGCCTGGACAAAGGACTTACATGGGAGAGAGCTTGACTGCACAAGTCATGGTTTGTGGGCTGTGACCAGGATTGGTATTTATCTTGAGGCCACAGGAAGCTTTTAACCAAGTGGAGAGTGACACAATCAGATCTGGATTTTAAAAGACCCCTCTGACATATTGAAAGATCAAAGAGATCTTTGAAGGGGCTCTCACTGGCTAAATCTGTGAGTATTTGTGCCTCAAAACAGATAATAATAGTAATAGATTATAACCCATAGAATAAAATGAATATCAGCTTTCCTGGTGGTCCAGCAGTTAAGAATCTGCTTTGCAATACAAGGGACACCAGTTTGATCCCTGGCCTAGGAAGATCCCACTTGCCACAGAGCAGCTAAGCTGGCGAGCCACAACTACTGAGCCTGTGTGCCTAGAGCCTGTGCTCCACAACAAGAGAACTCACGACAACGAGAAGCCTATACACTGCAACGAAGAAGAGTGGCCCCTGCTCTCAGCAACTAGAGAAAAGTCTGTGCAACAACGAAGATCTGCCACAGCCAAAAACAAACAAGTAAATAAATCTTTAAAAAAAAATAAAGTGGAGGATCATTTTTTTAAAAATAATAAAATAAAAATCCTTGAGACTATGCTGAAATACACAGTCATATATACACACATACATACAAATATACATACATACATGGTGGAGAAGGGACAGCTCTCTGCTACAGTAGAATGCCGACTTATAAATGTAGAAGAAATGATAGAAATGGGAAAATCACCATTTAATAGACTCAGGCAAAAATCACCAAGTCATGGTAAAGTTAGGTGAAACAGTAGTTTTACATAGTCTCAAGAAATTACCCAAAAGGATACTTATTTATACAAAGGAAAGAAGAGTAGCATTATAGTCAAGAAAACTGGCTGATTCCATTTTAACCAAGTGACTGACCAAAGATAACCTCACCAGTAGCGGGACAAACTGACACGCACTTCCTGATCTGATGCAGTGAGAAGGACACCCCATCACTTCTGCGGTATTCCTGCCCCAAACGTGTAACCTGGAAACCTCAAACCCAACTAAGGGACATTCTGAAAAAACAAATTTCCTGTACTCTTCAAAAGTGTCAAGGTCACAAAAAGCACAGAAAGTCTGAAGAATCATTCCAGGCACAAGCCTAAAGAAACATGACTCCAAAATGCAGCCCACAATCCTGGATGATATCATGGACCAAAAAAAAGTATTATTTTTTGGTTACAAAGAGCATCATTGGAACAACTGATGAGACTTGAGTGGGTGTGTGAAATTAGAAGATAGTGCTATCTCGGTGCTCTTTTCTTGATTTTGACAGCTGTATTGTGGTTTGTAAGAGTTATGTCCTTGCCTTGATTTAGGAAACATACACTGAAGTATTTTGGGGTAAATTGGCATCATGCTTGCAATTCATGTGCCAATAGAAAAAAATTACACATATATGCAAGGCAAGAATAAAGCAAATGTGGTTAAAAATAATAAAAGGGAATCTGAGTGAAGGGGATACAGAATTCTTAAATTTATTTTTGCAACTTCTCTGAGTCTAAATTTATATCAACATATCAATAAGAAGTTAAAAAAGAATGAAAATTCCACCTTCCGGCTTCCCTGGTGGCTCAGTGGTGAAGAATCTGCCTGCCAATGTGGGAGACACAGATCCAATTCCTGATCTGGGAAGATCCCACGTGCCGTGGGGCAACTAAGCTTGTGCATCACAACTACTGAGCCTGTACTCTAGAGCCCAGGAGCCGCAACACAGCCAAAAATAAATAAATAAAATTTTTTTTTTAACAAAAGAAAATTCCATCTTGGCTGCTCTGTGGGGGAATAGACTATAGGAGACAGAGATAGAAGCAGGGAGACCAGGTGAGAGGATGTCCAGGCCAAAGATACAGATGGCTGGGGGACACCTCAAGATACCCTCTTTACATCCAAAGTACCCCCCTCCCTGGTCCTTTGTCCTCTTCCCCAAGTTCATACCTGGGGGAGCCAAGCAGACGGAAGGTGAGGGTGGGGTCTCTGAGCTCCTGCAACAGCTGGGGGAAAAGGTGCTGTATCAGTGTCTAGAAGACTCCTCCCCTCTCCCTTAAAGAGAGTAAGGGGCAAGGTCTCTGAACTCCTCAGGTCCAGAAATAATCATTCCTGCTACCACCACTCATCAACTGTGTGACCTCAGGCAAGTTACTTAACCTCTCTGCACCTCAGAGCACTAACCTTTGAAATCATAATACCTACCTGATAGGCGATCTCAAAGATTAAGGAGAATACAAAAATGTCAGGGCAGAGCCTGACACGTGGTGTTCTGTGAATTAAGCATCATTTTCACTCCATTTTCCGGATGATAAAAGTGAGGCACAGAAAGATTAAGTCATTTGCCTAAAATCATTCAGCTGGATTCCAACCCAGGCGTTCTGGTCCATGCTCTTAACCCACTTGTCTCTATTTCTGACCCCATTTTACAGTTGGGAGCCTGAGGGGGGCTTAGAAAGAAGCAGTCACACAGTGACCCTGGATGAGCTCTGGTCCCAAGAGACACTGGAGCAGAGAAGCGGACCTGTGTGAACTGAGCCTAGAGGAAGCGTCACCTCAAGGGGCGGAGTTTGTTCCCCCAATCGACCAGATGAGTGAGATGATTGACGTGGGAGGGGCTTGCGGGTGCTAGGAGGGAGGAGCTTACCTGGTCCGAGCCTAGAGCCCACACCTGCACTCCATGCTTCCAGAAGGCCTGGAGCCGACCCCCGACCATAGCTGGGAGGAAAGCAGTGCCTGTTACCCTTGGGTTTCACTTAAGCCTCCAACCTGGACCCCGGACCCCGGAATTATCATTCCGGCACATACCCACGGCCTCCACCGCTTCAGTCATGGGGATCTCTGGAGTTCGAAGCCCCCGGACCGGGGCCCCCTCTGGTGTCACCAGCTTCAGGGACCCTAGAAGGAGGTAGAGAAGGGAGTTTAAGAGCAGTAAGCGGGCTTGAGAAGGTTATCGAGGGACCGGACAATACGGACGGGTAAGGACTGGAGGAGCTCAGAGTTTCTGAGAGGTGCGGCGTCTGGGGGTCGGTATCTAGGAACAGTGGAGGCAAGGGAGGGAGGAAAGTTCTTACCGTCCATCAACACCATCACCTTGTCTTCCTCGACCTGAGTCACCTGTACCGGTCCCTTGTGCTCTGCTTAAGAGATCCGGGTTCGGGGACCAATTCTCCCGCATTACGCCTTCCTCCGCTAGGCCCCCCTCTCCATTCCCAAGCAACTGGGCTAAACCCCGCCTATCACAGAATTCCCCATTCCCCATCATCAACCTCACTAATTACATGTATCCAATGTTCTCCCGCCCCGCTCTCGGTTCATCCCCTTTCCCAATTACGCCTCAGGCTAAGCACAGCCCAGCCACTCAGACCCAGCCCAACCCGTCCCAGAGCCTGCCCGCCTCACCCGTGCTCATCTCGCCCAGCCAGCAGGAGAGCGCGCCAAAGCGCACGGTGTGGAACAGCACCGACTTCGCCGGCCTCCCGGGGCTCACGCCGATGCACACGGAGGGCAGCTCGGAGCCTGGCCCGGTCAGCAGTGCAAACACCGGCAGAGGCGTAGGGAGCGGGAACAGCACCTGCTGCGGGCCGCGCAGGGAGGGGCGGGTTCAGAGGAGGCGGGGGCGGGGCCGGGGGCGGGGTCTTGGAGGACACTGGGCTTGGGGCTTCCGAAGTATTTCCCCTCCCCGCCAAGGATTTCTTGAGCCCTCAGTTTTGAGGGGCACCATCTAGAAACTTCAGGGGGGTGAGGCCTCAGAAGGCTTAGAAAGTGACGGGTGGGGTCAGGGCCGGAGCTTAAGGATCAGAAACACTTCAGGGGAGGAGCCTCCAGGTGGGCGGGGCCTTGGGGACACTGGGGGAGGCCTCGGGTGGAAGCCCAGGTTCGCAGGGCTAGCTGCAGAGGCGCACAGTGGATGGCCCCAGCCACCCAAACTGACAAAGCCCCCAGCGTCTCAGGCTCCCTACCCGGACCAGCAGGAACTTGTTCATGGGCTGGTACCACTGAAGCAGGACCACGGATGTCTCCAAAGCCCCACACAGGAACGGACCTCCGGAGCTGGCGCCCTCCGCTGTGGAGGCGGGTAAGTAGGGGTCAAGGGTCTCTCCCGCGACCCCTCGCCCCCAAAGGCCACACATCTCTCCCCAGGCTCTACTCACCCTGCCTTAACTCTGCAACCCTCTCGGGTGGAGAGGAAGTCCAAGTCCCGCCCTTAGTCCTGCCCCGTGTCTGCCCACCCCTGGGTTCTCACCCACACAGCACGCCCGGCAGCCTTTGGTGTCCGGGATCTTAGCGGAGACTATGTTCTTCCTGCGACGGAAGGTAGGCATGAATGGGGGAGAGGGACGTCAGGAATGGGGGCATTAGAGGGGTCAGTGGTACCATTCGGGGCTGGTACCTTGCTAGTAGCCGGTGGGGGCTAATGTGAGCGATGGGGCTTCCTGCTCTGGCCTCTTTCCGTTCCAGCAGGCCCAGGATGCTATGAGAATACAGGTAGGGGGTCTTTCCTGCAGTGTGTGTGTACATAGGGAAAGCAAGCAGTTATAGGCTACTGCACACTCCCACCCTTCCCTCAGCCCATCACTTGGCCCCATCCCTTTTAAATGCCCAAGTCTTCTAGTCTCAAGCACCTTTATTTACTCATTTTTTCATGCAACACATTTTTAAAAAAAATTTTTGTGTGTGCCCCATGGCATGTGGCATCTTAGTTCCCTGACCAGGGATTGAACCCATGCCCACTGCTGTGGAAGTGTGGAGTCTTAAACACTGGGCCACCAGGAAGTCCCAATGCAACATATTTTAAATGTTCATTATAGGCCAGGCACTGTGCTCAGCTCTGGTGAACAATGGTAAGTAAAATAAATATGTTCCCTACCCCTGTAGCACTTGTGGCCACATGAGAAATGACAGACAGTTAACAATCAGATGAAGTTATACATATTACAAAGTTTAAGAAGCAACATGTAGAAATTCTGCAAAAGCTTGTCATCACAGATGTGATATGAATGAGCTCACTCATTCTATTTGGCTCTGGGTCTCCTCATAAATTAGATATTCTTTTACACAAAGTGTTTATAGAACAATGACACAAAATTTTAATACACAACCTGCTCACTCCATTTCAGTAAAGCATGGAACAAGTATTGTCATCTTGTCAACATCAAAGAAAGGTAAAGACTGACTTCTTGTGGAAATTACCTCAAAACTGACTTGAGAGATGGGCACGATTGTGAGCCCCATTTAAAAGATGCGGAAACAGAGGCTTAGGAAGAAGTGTCTTGCCCCAAGTCCCACAGTGAAAAGGTGACTGGAATTTGAACCGTAGGCTCTGAGAAGGGGGAGCCTAATTGTTTTCTCTGTGCCCATCTATTTCCCAACCTCCTAACCTTTGACCCCTTAAGTTCTGACCCCCGCCCCTCCCACCCAAGCCACAGCCAGACCTGAGAGAGACATGAGGACATTGTTGATGGAGTACACCCAGGTAGTCCGGCCAGAAAAAAGCTGCAGGCAAGGGGGAGATGGCTCCTGTAAGACCCCAGCAACCCCAACTCCAGCTCCCACCCTTGGACCACCTTGACCCACTCCAGGGACTGCCCCTCACCATCTCCAGCGTAGCCTCCTGATCATTTCGGTTCAGGATAAAAATGCCTTCCTCGGCCCCCAGGAGCAGGTGCTGGTCTAGGGGGGCAGACATGATGATGCTAGGACCTGCTTCATCACATGGGACCTCCCAGACCCCCGTATGACCCCAAACGCTGATACTCTGTTCCTTCAATTCTCTATTCTCCCCTCACACTGACATTTCCAGCCTTTGTTTTCACAAATCTGAACTCAAATCCTGACCAGTTCCCCTGAGCTGGTCTCATTCTCACCAGCCTCTGACTTCCCCTGTTCTGGTGGTTCTCCCATCTCTGACCTGCAAATCCTGACCATCTGTCCCCTCAATTCTGACCCCAACATCAGACATGTCTTCCCCAGTAGCTCTCTCAATTCTGTCTTTCTCCCCAGTTCTGGTCCCTGAATGCTAATCCTATCTCAACATTGATCCCCAAATTCAAATACCCTTACATATGACTCTTTCTGTCCAGTGTGACCCTACAAGCTCTAATACTGTTTCCTTAACATTTACCCCTCACTGACTTTGTCTCCACATTTTTGATCCCCAAATTCTGTCCCTTTCTGCTACATTCTAATCCCTAAAACTCCTGACCCCAAATTGCCAATCCCAATCTCTCTACCATGAACCTCCAACTGAGGCTGTGTGTATGTGTATGTGTGTGTGTGTGTGCACTCAGTCATGTCTGACTCTTTGAGACCTCATGGACTGTAGCTCACCAGGCTCCTCTGACCATGGGATTTTCCAGGCAAGCATACTGCAACGGGTTGCCATTTCCTTCTCTGGGGCAACTGAGGTTAATGGGGTCCAACTGTCCCAGATCTTATACACCGAACTCTGACCTTTCTGGTTTATCTGACACTCTTTTTTAAAATTCCTATTTTATTTATTTTTTTGTGGCCACACTGTGCAGCATGTGGGATCTTAGTTCCCTGGCCAGGGATCAAACCCATGCCCCCCCCGCTGCAGTGGAAGCATAGAGTCTTAACCACTAGACCCTCAGGGAAGTTCTATATCTGACACTCTTGACCTCCAAACTAATTTCCCTAATCTTCATTCTCAAACTCAGCTTCACTCTACCCAACTTTGATCCCTAAACCCCAGCTGTAACTCCTGGCTCTGCCCCTGCCTCCACTCTGCCACTCCCTACCATATTAAGACCCTTGCCCTCTCCCTGACTTTCTACCTTCCACTAAGGGTGCTCCCCAACCCCACCACATTCTCTGTGACCCTCCTGAATACTCACCCTTGGTGGAGGGGTGCGTCCAGGCCGCCGTGCTGTGGATCCGGAGGGGGCAGCCATTGAACAACTTGACAAGAAGGGCACATCCCTGGGTGGGCCATGGGGGGTGGGGCAGCAGCAGATCCAGCAAAAGGGAGGAGGGGACAGGAAGGCACAGTGGTTAGGACTCAGAAGCAAGAGTAGCAAGGTTCAAATCCTGCCTCCACCTGCTCAAAGGTTTCTGACCTTGGAAACTGTTTAATCCCTCTGTGCCTCAGTTTCCCCATTTTGAAATGGCAGATAGATCTATCTCTGCAGTATCTGCAGGATGGCATCCCCGACTCACTGGACGTGAGTTTGAGCAAACTCCAGCAGAGAGCGAAGGACAGGGCAGCCTGGCATGCTGTAGTCCACGGGGTCACAAAGCGTCAGACACGACTTAGTGACTGAACAACAACTGCAGTATCTACCTCTATCTGTGCAGGTACACACCACGTAAAGACACGAGATCAGTCTGGCACAGAGGCTCTGCTCAACAAATGTCACCTGTCATTATCATTAGTCTTCCCTGCCTCACCCCCCACTCCCACCAGGCATCCCCAGCTGCATCCAGAGATATCAATCCTCAGCATCACCAGCCTCACCTTTCTCTTCATCTTTTCCTTCTTGGGGGGCAACAGCGGGGGCTGGTCAGGCTCTCGGGGGGCTGGGTTCCAGAGTGAGGGTTCTGAGAAGGGGAGAGGAAAATCAGCCCCCAAAGCCCCCTGATTCCTGTCCAACCCCCACCTTCACCCACCTCCCACCCCAGCCTGCCTTGTTACCTGAGTGGGCAGTGAGGTGGGGGCTTCGGGTGGCTGGGGGAGGCACGAGATTGGGGGTGCGTGGGGGAGGCCCACTGGCACACCGGACCAGCACCCCCGGGCTCAGCTGGCCATCATCCCCAGTCCCCCCAGGACCCTCATCTGACGGAGAACGGAACTTGGGCTTTGGAGAGAGAGAAGGAGGGTGAGGAATACATTAGATCAACTCAGAGAGAGGGCACCTTGCGAACCACCTCTGCCAGAACCGACATTAGGTCATGGCCCTGTGATATCTAACCACCCCTCCAACCTTCCCCTCTGAACCATGCCCCAAAATCAACACACTCCAGCTACTAAAGGGGAAGGGTTGGGTGCGGTGGGGTTTCCAAAGACCAGCTACTGACCAGCATCCATTGGGCTAAATATTCTGAGTCCCACCCCTAGGGTCAGGGATGCCATTTCCAGATCCCAGTCATCCCAGTCTCTCAGATCTCAAAGGACCTGGTGTCCTAGACTCCAGCCCAAGAAAGCTTAGTATCCCAGTGTCTATGGGCCCTGGCCTCCTGGCCCCCAGCCCCCCAGCCCTGTCCTAGGGCCTTACCTTGGGGGGCAGTGGAGGAGGTGTGTCTTCTGCAGGGGCGGGGCTGGAACACAAAGATGGGATCAGTAGGCAGGGGGTGTGGGCAACAAGGCCTGGGGAGCGTTGGGGCTGGAGGTCTGAGCTCAGGAGGGTCAGAGGGTGAGTCGATCTGGGGCTAAAGCTGAGGGCTAATGGACTGATTACCATGATGATAATGGTACCAGTAACTCTTAGATATCAAGTGCTGACAGTGCATCAAGTCTCTGCAACTTCACACCCGCCTAGGAACACAGACTGTACGGTGCTCCGGGGGTCAGGTCCTCACCTGGTGCACGTGAGTCTATTACAGACGAGAGGTGTGCAACGGACAGGTGGGCCCTGAGGCTGACACAGGCCTGGGGCTGGGGGAGATGGGGGCCTGGGCCAACTGCTGGGGTTGAGGTTGGGTCTGGGGCTGAGGGCCTGACATGGGGGAAGGTTCAGTCTGAGGGTGGGTGAGAAGATGAAGAAAGATGAGGGGGCCCGGGGGTTAAAGGTTAGGGCAGCAGTTGAGGTCTGGGAGTGAGAGGAACATCTGGCAGGAGTTGGGGACTAGAAGGTAGCAGGGCACCCAGGGTTGAGTTGGCTGGGATTGGAGAGGAAGGAAAGGGGAGTCGGAGTTAGAGGTGAAGGAAGGTGGGGTCAGGGCATGCTGTAGGGGTCAAGGGTCAGCAGTGAGTAGTAGAAGGGAAGCAGGGCTGAGGCTGGGGTCAGGGGGTAGGAAGATGGGTTACAGGAAGGCGGGGGCTGGGTGGGGGCCTGCAGAGCTCTTACATGTCCACGTCGTCATAGTCATCATCGGACTCTGATAGGTTCTTCCTGAGAAGGAACAGGTATGAGCCTCGGGTGGTCCCCACACACATCCCTGCCCCACTCCCACCCTGAGGGTCCCTGACCTAGGACTGCTGCTCTTGAAGTCTCCAGGGGGCTGTAGGCGAGCCTGCAGGATAGTAAAAGGTCAGCAGTGGCCCAGGGGGAGAGGAGGGCATCTGGGCAGTCAGGGAGGATCTCACCGTGTCCACAGGGGGCCTGGACTCCATGCCTTTGAGCTTCCTGAACTCCATGTGCCGCCCTGGGGAATGGGGGGGGGGGCGGTCACACAGTGAGCTGCATATGCGGATTTGGGAACAGAAAGAATAGAAGTGGGGGTGGGCTCTGGGGTCAGGATCTTAGCAGTGGAGTTGTCCCTATAGGGAAGGGATCTTGGTTTACAGGGGTTTCATCTGGGGGCCTCGCAGGTAGCACCAGTGATAAAGAATCCACCTGCTATCGCAGGAGATGTGGGTTGAATCCCTGGGTCGGGAAGATCCCCTGGAGGAGGACATGGCAACCCGCTCCAGTATTCTTGCCTGGAGAATCCCCAAAGACAGAGGAGCCTGGCGGGCTACAGTCCATGGGGTCACAGAGAGTTGGACACAACTGAGCATATACAGCATTTGGGGGTCAGGAATGGAGATCAGGGAGGTGGGGGTTCAAAATGGTTATAGAGCGGTTGCTTTTAGGTTTCATTTGGGGATCAGGGAGCAAAGATTCCTGAGGTCTCTGGGAGTCCTGGTGGTTATGGGAAGCCTCATGAGGTCTATTTGCAGGACAGAGAGGTGGGGGTCTCCAGAGGCATTTTGTAGATCAGGTGGTGGTGAGGTTCTCTGGGGTCTCCTGCGGAGTCAGATGGTGATGGGGGTCTCTGAGGGCCTATTTGGAAGTGATGAGGGTCTCTAGGGCAATCTGATGAAGGGGCATCTCCTGGATTATAGAGTCAGGTATCCAGAAACGTAGGTTCTCTACTCACGACAGCAATCCGCGTCTGGGATCCCCAGAGAGCTGGCCCGATGGGTGGATCGGATCCGCCGAGGGATGACCGGGGGGAGCTGGGTAGAGCGGCGGCTGCATCAGACCCGAGGTCCGCCAGCAGTAGCCACCCTGTGGGTCCTGCCCGGAGTCCTGGGCCCTCCCATAACCCATGTGCCCCCAGGCCCTGTGTCAAGCCACCACCCCATCCTCCCTGGCCCTTTTCTAAGAGAGGCAGCAAGGGGGCGCTCCAGGCAGGGAAACAGGCTTGAGCAAAGGCAAGCTGGGCCCTCACCTCAGGCTCCTCGTCTTCGATCTCGCCCACAGGGGCCCCCTTCCCGGGGTTCCTCAGTTTGTCCAGAAGATCTAGGATCAGGCCCCTGCTGAGCCCGGGCTGGGATACCAGTTGATGCTGGGGGAGGGGGGGAAGGGGGGTGTCAGCAGACAGGGGGCGGGACGGGAAGGAGGGGGCTGGGATGGAGCTGGAGAATGCATCTAAGAGGAAACTTGGGGGGAAGTTGCCAACAGAGGAAGAAGGCAGGGAATCCTGGGGAGCTGCAACCTGGGGGGATTCTGAGGTGTCTGAAGGGATTAGAAGAATGTGAGGTATTTTGGAGAACTCTACAAGTGTCTCAGAGGGGACTGGAGTTCCCCTGGAATTCCAGAGCACACCCAGGAATGGGTCCTGAGGCCCTTAGGAATTTGTGAGATTTAAGAACTCAGTGTAGGGAACTTTGCTGGCGGTCCAGAGGTTGAGAATCTGCCTGCCAATGCAGGGGACACGGGTTCAATCCCTGGTATGGAAGACCCCACAAGCCACGGAGCCACAACGACTAAGCCCTTGTGCCCTGGAGCCCGTGCTCCACAGTCAGAGAAGCCCGCGCACTGCAGTGAAGACCCAGCACAGCCAAGAAAAAACAAAAAGGGGGCCTGGGACGCACTTGGGAGAGTCTTGAGGGTCCTGGGAAATTCAGAGGGATTAGCGACTTTGAAAGGGCCATGGGGGTTCTGTGAAATGAAATGATCCACCTTGTAGAGAGCTGTGGGAGGCCCTGGGGAATTCCTCACCCTAGGGGTGCGTTTGGGAAGGCTTCTCAGGGGAGGGAGGCTTACAGTGAGCATCTTGGTGGCACTGGGTCGCTTCTTGGGGCTCTTAGTGAGGGTGACTTTGACAAAGTTGTGGAAAGCAGCCGACCTTGGGAGGAAGAAGGCAAATTCCAGGGTGAGGGGACCAGAGACCCTCCCATCAGACCATCGCCCTTGGCCCCACCCTCCCTCTCCCTCCTCCAGGTGCCCCTATCCTACCATTTGCCTTTATCCTTTAGCCTTGGCGGCTGGTAGCCACTCTTGGTCATGAGGAAGAGAACCCTAGAAGAGTAAGGACAGAACATGGGGGTTCAGACTTCCAGTGGCGGCCAGACCTCATGGCTCCAGGGGCCCCTAATAGCACTGAGGTCAGCAGGGACAGAATGAGGATGAGGGGTACATTTCATAAGGCATGGGGTGCCCCTTTGGGGGACACCAGCAGGCTCAGGGGGAGCCTCAAGATGGGGCTCCCTAAGTTGGGGTCCCTCCTGTGGAGGGATGGAGAAAAGGCTTTCTGGGTTGAGGGGATCCTGAGGGTCTCAGATTGGGCTTAGAGTAAGGGGTGTCTCCTCCAGGTGGTCTTGAGGTAGAGAAACAGGCTGGGGGGGTGGTGTTCAGGGTCAGAGTTGAGTGGGGTCTCCGGGACCAGGGGGACTTGCCACATCTGCCTACCTGAGAGGGTGTACGTCAAACAGTGGTGGCTGTAGCTCGGCTAATTCGATGGCTGTGATGCCCAGGGACCAGATATCACACAGTTCATTGTAACCCCCCTTCAGGGCCACAGCTGCCACTTCCGGAGCCATCCTAGGGGCGGAGACCCTCAGAGAACCAAAGGGTGACAACAAGAAGGGGAAGGGGAGACAGAGGAGACTGGGGCAGGCATACAGAGAGCTAGATGCAGAGAGAAACATACAGATGGAGAGAGACAGAAATAAAGACTTCCCTGGTGGACCAGTGGCTAAGATGCCACGCTCCCAGTGCAGGGGGGCTGGGTTTGATCCCTGGTCAGGGAACTAGATCCCACATGCTGCAACTAAGACCCAGCATAACCAAATAAATATTAAAAAAAAAAAAAAAAAGATGGAGAGAGATAAAGGCAGAGAGATAGAGACAGGCTGGAAGATGGAAACTAAGAGAGAGATAGTGAGACAAACATGGACAGATATGGAAAGACAGACAGACCGGGATAAAAATCAACACAAGCACTGGGAGGAGTGGGTGGAGGATGCACAGAGACCTAGGTAAGTAGAAAACTCCAAAAAGACCCCAAGAGCAGATAGACTGTTTACCAGAGAAAGGTAGAGGTGGGCAAAAAAGCCAGGGCGGAGATTCCCAGAGATCTGAGCTGGTTAAAGCCACGCTAGCCCACACCACGCCTGGGTGCCCGCCAGGCGTCCCTCACCAGTAGGGCGTCCCGATGAAAGAGAGGCGTCGAGCCAGCGTTGCCCCGATCTGGGCCGAGATACCAAAGTCAGCTGGAGACAGAAGGAGAGACATGGTGACCTGGGGTCCCCTGTCCCCTCGGCCCCCCCTCAGGCCCTCAGCCAGCCCCTCTCCCCATTCCCACCAGCCACACTCACCCAGTCTGACCTCCCCAGCATCGTTGATGAGGATGTTGGCTCCCTGGGGAGAAAGGAGGGATTAGAGGCTGTCAGAGATACCCCTAAGTCCAAAGCTGCTGACACTCCCTGGCCCCACGACACCCTGACCCTCCTGACTCCTGTCTCCCAGGTGCCCCACCCACCAAGGCCACCTCTGCCCCTAGATCACCTTGATGTCCCGGTGGATCTTCTTCTGTGAGTGCAGATAGGCCAGTCCCTGGGGAGGAAGGCCGAAGTGCGGGCTGTGAGCGTCCAGAGGCAGGAGCAGGGCCCTGCCCCAGCCCAAGTCCAGAGAGCATCCCCTTACCTGGAGCACTTCTCGGCAAACGTAGCTGATCTGGAGCTCCGACAGGGAGCCTGTCACTGCAGAGGTCACCCAGGCACTGTGTGGGGTGCAGGCCAGACCCCTGGCCACCACCCACACCAGCTGAGAGGGTACCACGCAGGGACGGGAGAACTGGGATGGGACAGGTGGGAGGAGGAGGCAGAAAGGCAGTCAGCAACAGAGAAAGGCAGCGGTGCAGGGAACCAGAGAGATTCATTCAGCGTGATTATTTGCTGCATGTCTACTGTGTGCCAGCCACTGTGGCAGGCAGCAGGGATACAGCTGTGGACAAAAGAGGCAGAGAGCCCTGCCCGCGTGGAGAGAACGTTCTAGAGCAGGAGATGGATGGCAGATAAGATAAACAGGTAAGATACACAAGACACCAATAAATAGTAAGAAGAAAAATTAAACAAGAAAAGATAACAGGAAATATGTGTGGGAAATATGTGTGGGAAGGAGCATGACATTTTACACAGGTTGATCAGCGAAGGCGACCCCAAGAAGGCGGCGGGGGTGGAGATGGGGAGCAGTCCCACTCGGAAAGGGAAAGGCAAGTGCAAAGGCCCAGAGGCAGGGGAGTGCCCGGTGGGGCTGGAAAGCAGTGAAGTGGGTGGAGAAGAGGTGAGGCACATCAGACTGGGATTGCCAGTGGGGGTCAGACTCGTGGGCGGTGTTGAGAAATTTGGGCTTCGCTTTGGGGGGAGATGGAAGGCATGGGACAGCTCTGAGTGATGTCACTCTGTAGAACGAGGAAAGGCAGACAGAGACGGGAAGAGACATAGAGAATCAGGAACAGACCCGAGCTGAGGCAGAGAAAGACAGACATGGTCAGAGATACCCAAAACTGGGAAAACAGACACATTGAGAAAGAGACACAGAGGGGTGAGGAGAATACCACCAGAGAGAGACAGCAGACTGAAGGGGTCAGAGGCTAGGTCTGACGGGCTGGTGGGGTGAGTCACTTCCTCTCTGTGGGCCTCAGTTTCCCCCACCCGCCCTGAGGACTTCTTCATGAAGTCCTTCCTTTCCTGACATTTGAGGTCTAGGGCTGGACGGAGACTGGGAGATGGTCACAGATAGAGGTGCACATCAGAAATCCGATCAAGGCCCATCCCGCCCCCACCCTGCAATGCTCCAAGACAGTGAAAAGCAGGCTGAGTGAATCAGAAATGCATTCACTCATTAAATGAACAGATGGGCACTGAGGATGAGCTAGAAATGCAGAAATACTCAAAGGCATGAATAGACCTTGGTGAGAAAATGCAGGCACAGGGGGAAGACGGGGCAGGGAAAGTAGAGGGGAGCATTGCAGAAAAACCAGAGCTGGACTCTCAGATCCTGAAGGATATAGGGTTCAGGGCCCGCTTGGGTACCACAGTCTCCCCAGCATCTTCCAGGCCAGGCCTGGTCCAGAGGAAGGGTTCTGTGTGAAATATAGACCAGAGAGACAGTCCCCAGAGACGCAAGGGTAGAGGGACAGGACAGGTGGATTGGAGGGCCAAGGGCTGCCTGATCTCCTCGCCCTGCCACTCACCTTGGTAGATGTCCTGGAGAGAACCAGCGCCACAGAATTCCATGCAGATCCAGAGTTTCTGCAGCCTACAACAGTTCAAGAGCAATAATGATAACAGCAGTAATAAATCATTATTTATAGGACAGTTCCTGGCTCACTGTCCATCCTATCCTAGTTTAACAAGAACTTGAATGTAAGAGCTGTCATCTCTCTATTGCCTACCAGAGTGAAATCATCCCATTTTACAGATGGGGAGGTTGAGGCTCAGAGAAGAAAATATATGTTTAGGGTCAACTGGACCAAACTCAGGTCCCCGGGCTCCTACCATGACGTTCTCTGTCGTCCCATGCTAACCTAGGAAACAGGGCAGAGACTTCACAGGTTGTGGAAGTTCAGAGGGGACAGAGGAGCCCAGGATGCCGGGTCTGGGGGGCAGAGATCATTCCTGGGGCACCTGGGATACTCAAGGGTCAGGGAGATTAGGGGTTCATATTAAAGGAACAGAAAGTGAAACTGGGGGACCTGCAAGTCAGGACGATGATCAGTTTTAGGGGGACTTGGTTTCACATTTGGTTACCACGAAGGGATCAATTTGGTGAGAAATGGTAGTTATTCATTGGAGATGAGATTTGGAGGTGCTCTGATCAAACAAGTGGGACTTCGGGCTGGAGATCAAGTTAGGAGGCCCCAGTTAAAAATGGAGGTCCAGGATTAGAGGTTAGGTTGGGGGGGGGGGCTGGTCAGGCATGGGAGTTGGGGGCAGGGGCTGGGCTGGGTGGCAGGGCAGGTCTGCAGCTCATCACCAGAGATAACTCCCATGGTAGGCCACGATGTTGGCGTGCCGACAAGTTTTCAAGATGAGGATTTCCTTCTGAAGGGTGGAAACATCATCGTCTGCGAGGAGGGGCAGAAGAGAAAAGGCTACTGCAGGGAGGGAGTATGGGGGAGATCCCAGGGTCCCAGGAGGTGGGGGTAGGGGAAGGAGTGCCTGGGTCCTGTCCTCACCAGGCTCCATCTTCACCATCTTCAATGCCACCAGGTCCCCTGTCACCTTCTCTCGAGCCTTGTAAAGGGGAAGTTGGTAGTCAGACAGGCTCCATTTGCCCGAGTTCTTCCTCAGCATCCCTGAACCCAAGCAGAGGACTGGGACCCTCTCGCATCCCCATCCCTTCTTGGGGCTCACCCCCAAGGTCACGGGTTTGAGGGTGTTGGAGAAGGAGGGGGGTTCCTCACCTTGAAGACTTCCCCATAGGTGCCGCCACCCAGCCGCTGCAGCAGGTCATAATGGTCCCGGGGGTCCCTGTTAAAGATGTCAGGGTCTACGAGGTCCATTCCTGGGGGCCGGAGCTGGGCCTGCGCCCAGGGGCCAGCAGGGCCTCAGGGCTCAGAATGCTGGCACCTCCCTCCCTGCCCACACGCCCTGCACCCGCCTTGCCTCCACCGGCTGTGGCCTCCCCTCTCCCCACTCTCGCTTCCTGCCCCGGCACAGCGCTGTGCAGCCGGCGGCTCCACCCCCTGTCCCCTGGGCCCTGACAGCCTGTGAGGGGCAGCTTGCCTTGGGACCCAGGGGACCACCCTCCTCCACCTCCGGGGCCCTGGGCTGCATGTAAACCAGATGCAAACTATCTTCATTGTGACCAGGAGGGTGCCCTCACCCTCCCCCGTTATGGGCAGCCACTAAAAACTACACTTGAACCTCTGCTGAATGCCGAGTGTTGGGCCACAACCTGGAGATGGCAGGTCTACACCGGGATGACCATGCAGTGTACATTATTGTTCACCCGGGACACATACAGGCACTTAGTGGTAACTCCCTGTGGGGCGCGCCGGCCAGTCGACGTGCACACACCTGGATACCCATGTGCACGTATGTGGATGTACCCGGAGCATATACATGTATGACACATGCATGTGCATTCATGCCTGCAGTGGACAGTATCTGAACACATAACTCAGGATGGCACATGCGGGGCGCTCGCCTTCACCGGCAAAACTGGAGCCTATGGGGACTGGGCGTGATTTGGCGGGGTCCACGAGCCCCTCCCTCCGCCCCTGCCGGGCTGAGCCCAACAGCTTTGCGGGCCACTGCCCTCGGCGTTAGGGTGCAGTGTGGGGGACCAGGTTCACGACTTAAAACTGCGAAGCTCAGGATCCTGCCTCAGGGGCCAAGGCCTAGGGCCAAGGGGACCTCAGACAGCACCTTCTTCGGCACATGCCCATGGACCAAAAGGACTGTACTGATGGAACCCCAGCAGTTTTAAGTTCACAGCCGCGCGCAATACGACGTGCGTGCACGCCGTCACGGATCAGTCTACTTCCCGGTGAGTCCGCGCTCATGCGCCAGGGACTATAACTGGATACGCGAGGCCCGGGAAAAGTTTAGTCCCGCCCCCTCTCCGCGAGAAGGCGCCTGCGCACTTGGTTATACTAGGTCTTTTATCGCGCCGTAGTTTCTGCTCGAGTAGAGAGTTTGCGCACGCGCTAACTGCGCTGGCTGGGAAGAAGTCACGCGGCAGCCGGAAAGCGTGGCAGCTGCCGCAAGACCCAAAGCACGATTCACCACCCGCGGGGCTGGAGAGAAAACAATTACGTAGTTTCCGTTTCCACCGACTCTTCCTCTTCCGGTCCTCGAGGACGCTTTGCCGGCAGGGTCTTCGGCTGTAGCCCTGGTGTGGGAGGCTGCAGCCGTCATGGCGATGTTTGAGCAGATGAGAGCGAACGTGGGCAAATTGCTCAAGGGGATTGACAGGTCTGAGCCCGGTCGGAGGGAGCGTTTCTGGCCAAGACGGGTGGAGGAGAGGGTTTTCTGGAGTCAGCAAGAGGTGGTCAGCATTCTGGGCTTGCCCAGGGGTGGGATTTTTTCAGTCATTCTGGAGCAGTTGTTTAAGAGAACAGCATTGTATAGGCCTAAAGGTAGGAAGTGGCCTTGCCTGCCGCTCAGTCCGTTTTAATTGCCTTAAGGCCGCCCTCTCTGCTTAACTTACCCTCTCTCAGCTCCCCCGGTTTTCTCTCTCTGCTCAGTCTCACTGAGCCTCTCAGCGCCTCTTTGTGGCTCCCCTTGCCCCCTTCATTTCATTCATCGAACACATGTTTACTAAAATCTGCACTGAATTCAGGGCAATGGTGCGGACCAGAGATAACCAAAGACAGCCACTGGCCATGCTTTCATGGAGTTTCTAGTTCAGACAAACCGGACGGTAGACAGTGATAACCAGGAGTGGTCAAGGCGGTGATGGGGGAAGCACAGGTAGTTTGGTGGGGGCTGGGATGGGGAAAATTAGGCAGGAGAGAATGGACTGGACCGGAGTGGAGTTTGGGGATGGGAAGAAGGGGTGGATATCAAAGATGTCCAGGCGGCCAGATGTACAGGCTGCAAGGGCTGGTCGGCTGAGACATGGAGGAGGCATTTTTCAGAAAAGACCCAGGGCTCTTATGGGGTTTAGAGCTGGGGCTTAGGTCTGGGATATGGATAAGTTTCATCAGAGGTTATAGAGCTGATTCAATATTTGAGTACAGCAAGTGGCCAGTGACAGAGGGAGGGAGGAAAGGAAGAGGAGGAGGAGCAGGCTACATTTCCCCCAACTCCCACCTCAAGAAGTGACTGGTCTCAGCTCTTGTCTCTGCTCACTCATCTTGTTTCTCCTCTAGGTACAACCCTGAGAACCTGGCCACCCTGGAGCGCTATGTGGAGACACAGGCCAAGGAGAATGCCTATGATCTGGAAGCCAACCTGGCTGTCCTGAAACTGTGAGTATCTGCCTCCATTCCCATCCCCTTCCCATAGTCAGCAGCCTGCCACTCCCAGCACTGGGTGGGGTGGGAGTGAGGGGTAACCTGCAGGATGTGACTTCTCTCTATTTTTTTAAAATTGGAGTATAGTTGATTTACAATGTTATATTAATTTTAGATGTACAACATAGTGTTTGGGTATTTTTATAGATTATACTCCATTTAGAGTTTATATAATGGGAGTTATAGCCTCTGTGCTGTTCATTGTGATTTTGTATCTTATTTTATATGTATTTTGTACCTCTTAATCCCCTTCCATTATCTTGCCTCTCCCCCACCCCATTCCCATCTATAACCACCACTTTGGTCTCTGTTTCTGTTCTGTTGCTTTCGTTTTATTCTTTAGATTCTGCATATAAGTGAAAACATGTGGTATCTGCCTTTCCCTGTCTGACTTAACTTCACTAAGTGTAATATTCTCCAGGTGCATCCGTGTTGTTGCCAAAGGCAAATTTTCATTCTTTTCCCTTTTTTTTTTTTAATGGCTGAATAATAATCCATTGTGTGTGTGTGTTTATATGTACCACATCTTTATCCATTCATTTGTCAATGGACACTTAAGTTGCTTCCAGATCTTGGCTACTGAAAATAATGCTGCTGTGAACATTGGGGTGCATGTATCATTTCAAATTAGTGTTTATTTTCCTTATTTATGTGTACACACACACAGACACACAGACACACACACACGGGGTGCATGTATCATTTCAAATTAGTGTTTATTTTCCTTATTTATGTGTACACACACACACACACACACACACACACACACACACACACACACGGGGTGCATGTATCATTTCAAATTAGTGTTTATTTTCCTTATTTATGTGTACACACACACACACACACACACACACACACACACACACACACACACACACACACACACACACACACACACACACACACACACACCCACACACACACACACACACACACACACACACACACACACACACACACACACACACACACACACACACACACACACACACACCCCCATACACCCATACACCCAGGAGTGGAATTGCTGGATCACATGATAGTGCTAGTTTTAATTTTACGGGGAACCTCCCTATTGTTTTCCATGGTAGCTGCACCAGTTGATATCACACTATCAAGCATTCTCTCTTCCACATCCTTGCTGGTGTTTTGTTATTTGTTGTCTTCTTGTTGCTAGCCAGTTTGTCACGTGTGTGATTCTGATTTGCATTTTCCTGATGCTTAGTGATGTTGAGCAGCTTCTCATGTGCCTCTTGGCCATCTCTGTGTCTTTGGGAAAAAGAAAAACGTCTATTCAGAAGTTTCTGACAGGGTTTTGGGGGATTTTTGGTATTGAATTGTATGAGCTCTTTATCCATTTTGGATAGGATGTGGATAGAATGTGCAAGTCTAGGGAGCCAGGAAGTAGGGCAGGAGGAGGGATGGTTTCTGAAAGCTTAGTTACAGGGGCTGCAGTCCAGCAGTTAAAACTCTGGCCTTCCACTGCAGGGGACACGAGTTAGATCCCTGGTTGGGGAACTAAGATCCTTGTGGTGCAACCAAAAAGTAAAAAAGAAAATAAAAATCGTAGCAAAGCGTACATACCGGCTGCTCCAGAAAGCGAATGTGTGGTTTAACGTGGAATTACAAATGAACACCTATGTAATCACCATCCCAGTTGCAAAATGAGTGTTGCTGGCACCCCTGTCCTTTGTCCCATGTGTTTTGTGCCAACCACCCTGACCCTGGTGACCACTCCTATGCGCTCATGGCCTGGCTGTGTGTGAATTTACCACATGCTTGCAGACATATGTACACACATACCCATTCTGATTCGCTTAGCTCAGATTTGCATGCTTTGAACTGAACGTAAGAGTAGCCGTACCACTGGAGCTCTCCTGCATCTGGCAGCTTGCACTCAGCCCTGGATTTGTGGGCTCCACGCTTTTCCTGTGTGGCTGCAGTTTGTTGTTATTGCTGTGTAGTGTTCCATGTGGAACCAGGTCCTAATTATCTGTTACCCTGTCGATGGATATTTGGTTTCTTCTTTCTAGATGCTTTATTGACAGTTATTGTTCCTTGTTTTAGTCACTAAGTCATGTCCACCTCTTTTTCGACCCCATGAGCTGTAGCCTGCCAGGCTCCTCTTGTCCATGGGATTCTCCAGGCAAGAATACTGGAGTGGGTTGCTCTTTCCTTCTTCAGGGGATCTTCCTGACCCAGGGATTGAACCTGTGTCTCCTGCATTGGCAGGAAGGTTCTTTACCACTGAGCCACCAGGGAAGCCCAACTACCAGCTTTGTAATGTTTAGAGCTCTCATGACCTCGATTTTGCCACCTGTAAGATGGAGACATCGTGTGTGTTGGTGAGGTCGTTCAGTTTGTTAGTGGTGAGAACCACTGCATAGTGAGCGCTCCCCATGTGGTACCTAGTGTGTTATAACCTTTGTATTAACTCACTTCGGTGCTGTGTTTTGTTTGTGAGGTAGATACAGCTGGGTTTTTTATTTGTTTTGGTTATTTTGTGGCAGCACCACACCAGCATGCAGGATCTTAGTTTCCTGAACCTCTTGCAGTGGAAGCACAGAGTCTTAACCATTGGACCACCAGGGAAGTCCCGATACAGTGGTTTATTCTCACCTCTTGCAAGAGAGGAAACTGATGCACGGAGCATTTATTATTTTTTAGAATGTTACTTCATTATTTATATTTTTGGCTGTGCTGGGTCTTTGATGCTGTGCAACGACTTTCTCTGGTTGGGGGGGACTACTCTCTAGCTGAGCTGCACGGGCTTCTCTTACTGTGGAGCACAGGCTCTAGGGCACATGGGCTTCAGTAGCTGTGGTGCACAGGCTTAGCTGCCTTGTGGCATGTGGGATCTTTCCAGACCAGGGAAGTCTACTTATTTTAAATGCTCCATGCCGGGGCTTCCCTGGTGGTCCCGTGGTTAAGAATCCGCCTTGCAGTGCAGGGAGACAGGTTTGATCCCAGGTACAGAAAGATCCCACATACCACAGGGCAGCTAAGGCTGTGTGCCACATCTACTGAGCCTGAGAGCTTTAGAGCCTGTGCTCTGCAACAAGAGAAGCCTGTTCCTGGGGATTCTCCTGGCAAGAACACTGGAGTGGGTTGTCATGCCCTGCTCCGGGGATCTTCCCAACCCAGGGATCAAACCCAGGTCTCCCGCGTTGCAGGTGGATTCTTTACCATCTGAGCCACCAGGGAAGCCCAACAAGAGAAGCCAGCATACCACAAGTAGATAGTAGCCCCTACTTGCTGCAACTCGCAAAAGTCCACGCACAGCCACAAAGACCCAGCACAGCCAAAAATAAGTTATTTTTTAAAAAAGTAGTCCAGGGTCACTCAGCAGTGAAGTTTAAATCCAGGCAGTTGGCTCCAGAGGCTTGACCACTGCTACTTATGTACTCATTTGTGAACCACTTAACACTGTCTGCCTTACTGAGTGGTTGTAAGGATTAACTGTCTCCGTCTATAGACTACAGAGCAGGAAAGTAGGGTCAGGGAGATTAAGGTCCGAGCCAGACAGTGGGGTGGTTGGTATCAGAGCCCAGACATGTCCAGCTCCCAGACTCCAGGCGGAAGCAGTGAGCATACTTCCTGGCACCTGGTGAGGCCCAGGGACATGGAGATGGCACTGCTACCACATCTCCGTTTCCCTCCTCAGGTACCAGTTCAACCCAGCCTTCTTCCAGACCACGGTCACCGCCCAGATCCTGCTGAAGGCCCTCACCAACCTGCCCCACACCGACTTCACGCTGTGCAAGTGCATGATCGACCAGGCCCATGTATCCTTCCGGGCTGGGATGGGGGGAAGGGGGTGCAGGGGAGACGGATTCATAGGGACGTGGTCTTGAGTTCGGTCACAGACACCGATTGCCTGCTCTGGTCTTGGCCCGGGGCTGGCCGCGGCTGGGACAGAACCGTCACGGAGCTCACATTCTAGCGGGGGAGACCCGTCCTCTCTGGAGTAGTCAGGACTTGGGGTGTGGGGGGCCAGAGGAGGCACCTGGACCTGCCTGGAAGCCAGGAAAACTTCCTGGAGGAGGGAACAGATGAAAGATGAGGAATTAGGTGATGTGTAGGGAAGGGTGATCCAGGCAGAGGGGAGAGTGTGTAGGGAAAGAGGAAAAAAAGAGGAAGAAAAGAGCTCAGCGCCTTGTTAGAGTCAGTAGGGGACGTTCAGCTTAGCCACAGAGTTGGTCAGACTCAGCCCTGGGGAGCTGAAGAAGGCTTTAAAGCTGCAGAGTGATAGGGGGAGAAACATGCTTTAGAAAGATTCCCGTGAGGCTTCCTAGCCGAGGAAAGACCACCAGGCAAAAGGTCGGAACCATGAAGAGCTGGCTTGTCAGCTTCCCTTCTTTCTACATATCCCCAGGGACTGGCCAGTGTCTGTCCGGTACAGCGCTGGCCTCCAGTGAAGAGATGTTGAGTGAAGTACCACTGAACTGGCCTGCTCCCTGGCGGCCGGGCTGAGAAATGTCTTCCTCATTGAACCTGCCCTGCCAGGTGTGTCCACAGGGGCACTCGCCTCTGACAGACAGCCCACCTTCCCCAGAGGTCTGTTCTGGTGCCTTAAAAAGCGCATATGATCCACTGTTCAAAGTACAACAAAGTGTACCATGAGAAAACCAAGGCTTCCTCCCTCCTCACCTGACGGCCACTCATCCGACGGCCACCTGCTCCCCTCTATCTCAGTGTGTGAGGCAGCGCCTGTTGTCCCCACCTCTGGATCCTTAGGTTCTTGCTCATTTTTGCCATGACAAACACTGTGGTGAGCAGGAGGTGGGCGGGGCGGTTGTGGGTGGGGCAGTCTGCGGCAAGGCGGCCACCTCCTCTGTCTGAAAGGCCTTTTGCCCTTAATGCCTCCCCCCAGCAAGAAGAACGGCCCATCCGGCAGATTTTGTACCTCGGAGACCTGCTGGAGACCTGCCACTTCCAGGCCTTCTGGGTAACTTGCCTGGGGCCCCAGGGCAGGGTGGTGACTGGGCCCTGCGGAAAAAGCTGCTGGAAGTCAAGACCACGCACTTTTATTGGCTTCTTCCATGGCAGTGGGCGCTGTGTTCAGAACTCTGCATGTGGGATGGCACGGAATGGTCATCCCCACCTGGAGCCGGGACACCCCGGTCCCCTCCTCTGCTGACAAAGTTCAGGCTTTCTCTCTCACTCTCTCACACACATACAGGCACCTGTTCTTCCAGCAAAAGTCCTCTGTCTTCTAAATACTCTACCCCCACGGGGCTTCCCTGGTGTCCATTGTTTAAGATTCTGTGCTTTCACTGCAGTGGAACCCGAACCAGGCATGGGTTCAAACCCTGGTTGGGGAACTAAGATCTTGCATGCCATGGGACATGGCCAAATAATAACAGTTGAATAAAGAGTAAATACTGTTCCCCTTTTCTTGTCCTAACTGGACTTGGCATCCCAAGTGGGAGTCCACATGGCCTTCTAGCTCTCACCTCCACTCCCAGACCCATCTCCTCCTCCCCCAGCCCCCCACCCCTGAAGCTCCTATCTTATCATACCCCACCCCACTTTGTTGGTATTGCCCCACCCTGCTCCATGACTGCTCATTTTCGTGAAGAATGTAACTCGTAGCCACTCTTTATTCTTAGATGCTTGAAAGGGCAGGTCTGTGATCCTTCCATCACCCTGACTTCTCAGTTTCCAGATTTCTTGTTCTCCCTGGGCCCTGAGCCCCTCACTCCCTCCCCTCACATCCGAGATGAGACCAGTTCTCAGCACATCGAATCCCTAAGAAGTTAAAAAACAACAACAACAAATATGATACTAATACTTGAATTGTGCCTTCATGAAATCTGACATCATTGGTCTGGGTGTGGTCTCGGCTTAGTGACTTTAAGCAATCATCCCTGGTGATTTTGCTCCCCAGCTAAGTCCGGGAGTTACTGACCTGTACTTGTCTTCATCAGCAATTGCCTCCTCTGCCCGTGAAGGTCAAACATTTCTACCCTCTGACCACTTCCTCCTCGCCCCTCGCTTCCCAGCTTGCCCCCATGAGGCCTCTGACCCGACATTCTTGGGCCTGACCGGCAGCCCCAGTCCTCTGTTCTGCTTCCTCCTTCGCAAACCGTGCTCTCTTCACCCGTATCTGTGGGGCTGCGGGAGGCTGGAGGGGAGCTGTCAGTGCCTACCCGCAGCCGGTCCTCGCTTCCCGCCCCATGTTCCTGGATGGCTCTCCGCAGCTCCTCACCACTGCCACTTTCTCCTCGCCTCAGCCTCCGACCTGGCTTCTCATTTCACGGGAAGATAGAAGTGGCCCAAGCAGAACTTGCCACCCCTGACCTGACGTCTCCTGGCAGCTGACCAAGCCCTGTTCTGCTCCAGTGGGCGCCCCATCCCTCCTCCTCCAGGGCCCCGACCCCCTGCCCTATCGCCCACTCAGTGACGTCACACCAGCCATTCAACCCCCTTGTGCAAACTTGACCTTCCTATACTGTTTCCGTCCCCACGCAACACATCCACGCTGCAGTGGGTCCTAACATAAAAAAACTCCGCCTGCACCTCCACACTCCCCACCAGCTCTGCCCCCACCCCCTCCCTCTGCTCCCCTTCCAGCCTTGCTCCTGTCTGGGACCCCAGCTGTCCCAGTCTGCCTGGGGCTTTCCCAGTTTTAAAGCACAAAGTCACATCCCAGGCGAATCAGGGCTGTGGCTCAGCCCACCCCAGGACAGGTTGCCCGTGTTCAGCCTCGTCTTATCCCTCTGCTCACATTAACCCATGCCATTCAGGCCTTTGTGGCCAGCCCTCTGACCCCTGACTCAGGCACAGGCCACGGAAGTGCTCTTGTTGAGACCCCCAGTGACACCCCCATTGCTCGATCCCGTGGGAAGTTCTCAGGCCCTGGCTCACCTGCCCAGCTAGTGTCTCTTGGCTTCCAGGACAGCTGCTCTTCCACCTCCTGCGCTGGCTGCTCCCTCTCGTTGTCCTAACGGGTTCTTCGTCTCCCTCCCTGATGTTGGGGGAGCCCTTGCTGGGAAGGCGACATTTGAGCAGAGGCCTCAAGGAGGTGGGAGTGCTAGCCAATGGGGGAAGAGAGTTCCAGACCCCGAAACAGCCAGCGCTGAGACCTTGAGGTGGGCGGTTGTCTGGCAAGTCTGAGGGGCAGCAAGGAGCCCCTGTGGTTGTAGTGAGGGGGTGAGTGGGAGGAGGTGACAGGTAGTTCCCAGGGGGTTTTGGGGGGTGGGCTCATGGGCCGTGGTAGGGCTGTTGCCCTTTTCTCTGAATTAGATGAAATCCAAGAAGAGGTGATTGAATGCAGGTTCCTCATCTGTCTCCTCCCTTGTCATTTCATGGGAAAATAGAAGCAGCCAGGGCTGAATTTGCCACCCCCAGCCAGTGCCGAGGCCTTGAGGCAGCTGAATGCCTGCCGTGTCTGAGGGGCAGTGAGGAGCCCCTGTGGTTGGAGTGAGGGGGTGAGTGGGAGGAGGTGATGGGCAGATCCCGGGAAGCCTGCCAGGTGCAAACCCCACCCTGTGATTTTGGGCAAATCTCTTAGCTGCTCTGAGCCTTGGTTTCCCCATCTCTAAAATGGGCAGAAAGCCAGCATTGTTACATCATAAGGTTGCATACAGAAGAAGGGCTGGTCCGTGGGGTGAATGCCAGAGTGTTCGCTTCTCTTATTTTAGTATCAGGGTTAATCTTCTTGGCATTATTTATAACTTTTTTCCTTGGCCACATGGCTTCTGAGATCTTAGTTCCCTGACCAGGGATTGAATCCAGGCCCTTGGCAATGAAAGTGCCAAGTCCTAACCACTGGACTGCCGAGGGGTCCCCTTGACATTACTTATATTAACGTCATTGTGAACGTTGTCCTTCCCCCCACAGCAAGCCCTGGATGAAAACATGGACCTCCTGGAAGGTATAACCGGCTTTGAAGACTCTGTCCGAAAATGTAAGTTCTTCTCTGAGCTTGGGCTCCTTGAGGGGAGGGAGTGGCAGCAGGTTCTGAGAGTGGCCCTTCGTCTTTGTCCTTAATTTCTGCAGTTATTTGCCATGTCGTGGGCATCACGTATCAACACATCGATCGCTGGCTTCTGGCTGAGATGCTCGGGGATCTGACAGGTAAGGCCCTCTCTGGGTCCCTGGTGCCCATCTAAGAGGTCAGGGTGAGCGGGGCAGTGGGCCTCAGCCAGCTCCTCAAGTGGGCCCACTCCTGCCTTACCAGGTTGTTATTAAAGGCCCAGTCCAGAGAGGGAATAAGGACTTAGTATAACACCTTCCTTTCCTTTTCAGAGATCCTACAGCATTCATTCATTATTCTGCATAAATTAGTTGAAGGGCCACTCTGCACTGTTCAAGGCCCTGGGGGCATGGCGGTGAACAGCACAGAATGGCTTAGATTCGTTCTGGTGGAGATAGCAAAACAGATGACAAATGAAGCTGTACGCGTCTAGTGGGGATTCATGCATGACAACCCCTGGAGGGCTGGGAGAGCAGGAGGCATGTGGAGGTGGAGGCACAGTGTCTGAACAGTTACCTCTCACTGGAGTGAGGCGGGCAGCCTGAGGGCAGAGTGAATGTGAGGATGCTCTGCTCAGAGAGCAGCCAGGGAGCCCTTGGCCCCGGGCTGGATGAGCCAGGGGCGGAGCCAGGGCCGAGAGGTGGTGGTGGGAGGGGTTTCAGGCACGGAAGGGCCTCCTGCGTGACTTAGTCCTTTATGCTGAGTGAGATGGAGCCACTGGAGGGTCTGAGCAGAGAAGGACATGATTAGATTTATATTTCTAAAGATCCCTCTAAAAGGAAAAAAAGTATGTGTATTTGCTCATTTTGCAAAAAGAAACACAGGAAGGGAAAAATTTTAAAACAAGGAAAATGGTTACTTCTTGGGAGCTGAGGGTGAGAACAGGGAGGAGAGTGGTGGGTTGGGGGTGAGATTTCTCTGAGCACTTTCTTGGATAGGTTTGTCTTTTAATCCAGGTGGGACATTGTTTGTTTTCAGTGGAAGCTAACTTTTTTTGGACACTTTGTGTCCAGCACTATACTAAGTGTTTTACATTGCCTCCATATTTTATGTGTTTAAGAGTGAAATTAAATCAGAAAGGGATGAAAAACCCTTAGATTTGAACGTAAAGAGAAACAGGTGAATCTATATCAAATTGATAATAGTCACACAGGAAAGAATTATTTCGAGTTGTAGAACACTTCTCTGGCCAGAAAAATACCCTTTTTTTTATGGTGTTCACTCGCTAAGTCCTGTCTGGCTGTTTGCGACCCCGTGGACTGCAGCATGCCAGGCTCCCCTGTTCTTCATTGTCTCCCGGAGTTTGCTCAGACTCACATCCACTGAATCAGTGATGCTAGCTAACCATCTCATCCTCTGCCGCCTCCTTTCTAAAGGCAAGAAAGAGCTGCAAAGAAATTCTTAAACATGGTGCCATAAGGTTACTGTTCTTGGTAATGATGAAATCATCATTTCGAAGCCATTTCGATGTAGATTGGGGGAAAAGCAGAGAAGTAAGCGCTCTGCTGTTTTTAGGAGCTGAGCTTTTACCCTGGGAGACACGAGAGGTAAATAGAAAATGAAAGGAGACTCAGAAGCCCTGTAGTGGGAAGGATGAGAAAGCTAAAAGGCTCCCCCTGGCTGCTGTTTGGAGAATGAATCATAGGAGCCCCAGCCTGGCAGCCCAAGACCAGATCTGCCCAAGGCAGGCCAGGAGGACACCCTGAGCGCGCCCCCCCTGCCCCCTACCCCAGTACTGTGGATCCGTGTGCAAAGCCCCTACACTGCTGTGTCCCCTGCAGACAGCCAGCTAAAGGTGTGGATGAGTAAGTACGGCTGGAGTGCCGATGAGTCAGGCCAGATCTTCATCTGCAGCCAGGAGGAGAGCATTAAGCCCAAGAACATCGTGGAGAAGATTGACTTTGACAGTGAGTAGTGGCTTGAGCCTCAGGCTGTGGGGCTGAGGAGGGGCCTTCTAAGGGAGCAGGGCTGGGTCCCCAAGGACTCGGGTAGATAAGTTCTGACTCAGGGCCAAGAAATGAGTATCCGCCAGATTCCCCTGCCCTTGTCTATCCCAGGCAGGCCACATTTACCTGGGAGAAAGGGCGGAGGGTCCTGGTGTCCTTGCCTGGAATGCTGGGCACCAGATCCTGCCCTAAAGCACTCAGTAAGACTTCCCAGGGCCTGGAGGGATCCGATAGGGTGTCCCCACACCCTCACTGGTCTCAGGGCCTCAGCCCTGGCGTCTGTTAAAACGCAGCAGAGCACCTACCAGCAAGTGCAGGCTCTGCGGCTGGGGCAGCTGGGTGGGATCTGGGTTCTTTATTCACAGCTGTGTAACTTTGGGCAAGCAATTTTACATCTCTGTGCCTCCAGTTTCTCATCTAGAGAGTGGGGGTGACAGCAGCAATAATTCTGACTAACACCGTGTAGTTCTTTACACTTTTTATTATTAGAGTCATTGGTCCTCAGGTCAACCCCATAAGGCAGGTGCCAGGACTGTAAGTAACTGGATAATACCGCAATACCCACCTCCTGTAACTGAATAATACCGCAGTACCTACCCCCTGGAGGTATGAGTGTAAAGTGAGACATTGCATGTGCAACACTTAGCAAAGAACCAGTCCTACAGCTCACTAAACATTACCCTCGTCACCATCACATTAACTAACACAGACTCCACTGGCTGCTCAACTAGAGCGAGCCTGAAGTCTCACCCTCCCACCGCGCAGGTGTCCTGGAATGAGAGAGAACTGGCGGGGGCAGGGACGGGCTGCTTCCTTTAGGCCCTCGGTCTCCTCCCCGCCCTCTCAAGTGTGGTTCTGGTGTGTTAAAAATATGGACTGGTACACTGTGGCCTCTGAGTACAGAATGACTACATTGCTATTTAATTGAGGAACACGATCGAGCAGGCAGTAATCTCCACACTTGTGGGCTGTGGACCCTCAGTCTAAATGAGATGCGCCCACCGACTTGGGGTTCTATGTGAGAACTCCTTGGAGTGAAGGGTTCTGTGGTGATGAGACGCAAGTCCAGCGCTCAGAGCGTCTTGCAAAGTGTTGTTTAGTCACTTCAGTCGTGTCCCGACTTTTGTGACCCCATGGACTGTAGCCTGCCAGGCTCTTCTGTCGGGGGATTTCTCAGACAAGAATATTGGAGTGGGTTGCCATTTCCCTCTCCAGGGGATCTTCCCTACCCAGGAATCGAACCTTCATCTCCTGCATTGGCAGATGGTGGATTCTTTCACCACTGATCCACCAGGGAAGCCCATCTGGCAAATAGTACCATAGTAAATGTTATCAGGATGGTGATGAAGATAGCAAATCCTACTTTTAAAATCCAGGCATTGGGACTTCCCTGGTGGTCCAGTGGTTATGACTTTGCCTTCCCATGCAGGGGTTTGCGGGGTTGATCCCTGATCAAGGAGCTAAGATCCCGCAGGTGTCATGGCCAAAAAACCAAAAAGCATAAAAGAAAAGAGAAGCAATATTATAAGAAAATTCAATAAAGACTTTTAAAAAAGAAAAAAACAGGCATTGTTCTAAGCCTGTTGTTTAAGTCTACAAGGCCCCTAAACAGCTGTGGGCCCTGCTGTGGTGGTTGGAGCTTCATCTCGTGTGTTTCCCACGTTGACCCTGGTCTTCCCTTTTCTTCTCAACAGGTGTGTCCAGCATCATGGCCTCCTCCCAGTAACTTTGCAGCCGTTTAATAAAGGTGTGTTGACTTCTTAGCCTGTTGTCTCCCCTTCAACTTCCTGCCTCTGCCCCTCCCCGACCAGCATCAGGGCCTCCATCACCGGGTGCTGGGGCCACCACTCTTCTGCCTGTCCACCCCACCCCTCAACCCAGCAGCATAGCTTCTGTCTCCCTGGACCTGCTCCTCTGCCCAGACCCAGCGGCTGACCTCCACCACCCCATTCCTGACAGGTCACAGGTGGAGGGCCCGCAGCCATGAGTCAGCAAGGAGGGTATGAATGGGTTGTGGGTGAGTCAGCAAGGTGTGAGTAAGAGGTAGGAGCCCAGCCCTGCACCTTGGGCTAGCCAGGGCTCTCCTGTCCTCCGGAAAACCTATGCGAACAGGTGGGGGCCCCTGGGTTCCTGGAGAGGGAGGAACACCTTTACCCTTGGGCCTCACAAGCAGCCCTAGGGCAGTGGCCGGAAGGGTGAGTGGGGGAGGATTCTGGTTGCTTGCTCAACCTGAGAAAGTATTCGTCGCTCAGTCCTGTCCTTACGCAACCCCATGGACTGTAGCCCGCGAGGCTCCTCTGTCCATGGACTTCTCCAGGCAAGATGCCATTTCCTTCTCCAGGGGATCTTCCCCACCCAGGGATAGAACCTGGGTCTCCTGCATTGCAGGCAGATTCTTTACCATCTGAATCACCAGGGAATCCCTTGTCAGAATCATAAGGATTCCGTGGGCTCTGCCCAGCGAAGTGTTCAGCTAAAGACCTAGCCTGTCGTTGGCACTGAGAAACCAGTCACTTCCTTTCAGAGTCAGAGGAGTTTGTCCACCCCCCCCCCGCCACTGGGAACTAGTCCCCAACATTCTTTTTGGTGAGACTTTTTAAGAAAGTTGGGATCTGCAGCCAGGCTATTCTCCCCCCATCCTCAAGTCTTAGCCTCGGGTTGGTTATTCAAATTTGGTAAGGTGTTCCACACATTCTGATGGAGTGACTGGTTGAGCTTTCACCTCTGAGCCTGTTTGTTGTCTGCAGGAAGAAGGAGTGGGCACAACGGTGACTGCCTCTCAGGGAAAAGGAGAGGAAATCAGATGCCGCAATAGATGCATAGCCCGCCCTAAGGGAGTGCCTCACTCTCATGCCCTTGTGTGTGGACTCTGCCTACAGAAAGGGCAGCGCCAGAGCTGCCAGCCCTCCCTGCTGGCCGGCACTCACACCCATCATTCTCTGAGCCAAGGCAGGACAGGACACCCTTTACACCGAGATCCAGACCTGAGCAGGAGCCAGGAAGTAGGGCGTGCCGGAATCCGGGGACAAAGGGTGCTATTGCAGCTCAGGACTTGGGAGCCAGCTCTATGGGGTGGGGGGAAGGAGGGGACACTGGATGCTGTCCCCCACCCATTTGGTCATGTCCATCAGCAGAAGAGCACCCACTCTGGGTGGGCACGCTCCCACTCCCCAACTTGGCAGGTGCCCCCGTGTAGAATACAAGCCGGCACACCAGGTCACGGCCTTTCTGCAGGGGAAGAGGAAACGACCTTTTAAGTGTTTTGGAAGCCACGGCTTGTCCTGCTTTGACAACCTGCTTCTGCTGTGGGAGGATCACCCTTTGAGCAGCTAAGAGGCCTGGTTCTGCAGAAAGACTGGGTTTAGACACCAGCCCAGTGGCTTTTGGGTGTGTGAGTAAGGAGAGTGTCCCCTTTAGCCGTTGCTTTCAGTGAATGCACTCAGGGATTTGAGGTCATCAGCATGTCACCTGTCATGGTGGCTTGGGCTTAGGTCTGCTGGTACAACTCCTTCCACAGTCCCCTCTAGCATCCCAGGACCTGTTCATGTTCCCACCCTGAAAGGTCACAGCTCGCTCTCCTTTCTTTCATCTAAGTAGGGTTAATAACAGGATACAGTATTTATTATTTTTTAATTCAACACTTATTGGCTAATATACTGTTTCTTGTTGGCCACGTGGCTTGCAGGATAAGACACTTGTGAGGTCTTAGTTCCCTGGCCTGGGACTGAATCTGGGGCCACAGCCGTGAAAGCGCCAAGTCCTAATCACTGGCCTGCCAGGGAATTCCCAATAACGGGATACAGCATTTAATAAGTTCTGACCGAAGTCACAAGTTTTCCACCAAATGGTGATGTGGAAATGGTGACCCTAACCCTAGGGCCCCCTGGCCATACTCCTTCACTCAGGGATCACCCCCTGCCCCCTGAGAGCATCTGCCCACTGTCCCTCAGCCTCCGCAGAGTAGCTATTATCAGTTCACTCCATGGATGGCTTCGGGGAAGTGGCCTCAAAGCTGGCAATTAAAGGGAGCCTTTAAACCTCACTGGCTGGGGATATCCTCTTCATCTCTGAGCCCTGGGTCTGGGAGTTTTCTCAGTGTTGATGGGGAGCAGGCAGGGAGGGGCAGAAGGTCCATTGTTCAAGAGGACTCTCCCTGCCCAGCAGGCCCAGCATGAGAGTCCTGGGCTTGTTCTCCAGGTCAAGCAGGAAGAGATTCCCAGCCCCAACCCAGCCTTGGCCCAGCCCTGCTTTGGAAACGGTCAGTCCTGCTGGGTCTTTGGCCAGGTCATGGCTGTCCGTGCGAAAGCGGGCTGCCTCATCCTCTTCCTTCGCTTGTCCTTGGATCTCTTCCAGTGCCTTTGAGAGAAAATGAGAGCAGCTGGTACCTCCCGTACCTGGAGAAGTGTCGTCTCATCCCCATTCCCCAGCAGGTGACTGTGACACAGTCCTTTTGGCCTGTGTCAGTCCCTGCCTTTAGTCAAACCCTTACCTTCTTTCCCTACCAACAATTCCCCTCAAGGCTGTCCCTGAATTCAATACAGTTCTTCATACTGTTGCTCAGGTCCACAACCTAGGAACCATCTTTTTTTTTTTTTAAGAATTTATTATTTTTAGCTGTGCTGGGTCTTCATTGCTGAGTGCAGGCTTTTGTCTAGTTGCGGCGAGTGGGGGCTGCTCTCTATTCGGGGTGCACAGGCTTCTCACTGTGGCGGTTGCTCATGTCGCGGAGCACGGGCTCTAGGGCTGCCGGGCTTCAGGAGTTGTGGCTTGTGGGCTCTAGAGCGCTGGCTCAGTAGTTGGGTGCCCCACGGCATATGGGATCTCTCTGGACTAAGAATGGAACCAGTGTCCCCTGCATTGCGAGGCAGATTCTTACCCACTGGACGCCCTAGGAGCCATCTTGAGTCTGGATTTTCTTTTTCTCTCTCTTTTTCACCTCTGCCTCCCACCCCCAGCAAATTCATAACTCTTAAGTCTAAGTCATAGAGGCTCCACTTTCCCACATCCTCCCACTGCCCTTCCTCCACAGCACTCTCCTCCTCTACCCTCTGTCTTTCTGTCTGGCTTCATCAGGACCGCTGCAGCAGCCTCCTCACGGGGCTCCCTGAGCGCACCCCACCTTCTGCAGTCTGTTGCCCTAGTGCAGCCAGATGACCCAGTAGACAGTTGAATCTGACCCTAGGCCTGCTTATAGTCTTCCTTAACTTCCCATTGTATTTAGAATGAAATTCACTGTATGTCCCCACTGCACTTAGAATAAAATCAACTTCTTTTCAGGCAAAGATAATAATAATCAAATCATTATATGTCAATTATATATCAATAAAAAAGACTCAAATTCTTCACCATGGTTTTAAGTCTGTTCATTCATCTGGGGTTTATTAAGCTTCTATCTTAGATGTGTGTTCAGTCCCTGGGTCAGGAAGTTCCCCTGGAGAAGGAAATGGCAACCCAGTCTAGTATTCTTGCCTGGGAAAGCCTATGGACAGAAGGTCACAAAAGAGTCTGACACGACTTAGCAACTAAACAACAAACAATCTTGTGCCAGACACTTTCAGAGACTAGGAATATGACAAAACAAAGATCCCCACCATCGTGGGCTGACATTCTCAAACTAAATAAAGCAGTCATATTAGTATATTAGTGGTGATCAGTATTCTGGAAAAAATAAAGCTGGGAAGGTGTGGATGTTATTTATAAAAAGGTGGTCAGGGGAGGTCTCACTGAGGAGGTGATATTTTCTCTGATCTGCGGGAAAGGAAGCTATGAGCTTTGGGGATCCAGTATCTATGGAGAGTGTTCCAGGCACTGGTAACAAGGTATCACTATGTTCAAAGGCCTTGAGACTGGAGCATACCTAGTATTTTGGAGGAATAATTAGGAGGCCTAATGGCAGAAAGTGAAGAGGAACTGAAAAGCTTCTTGATGAAGGTGAAAAAGGAGAGTGAAAAAGCTGGCTTAAAACTCAACAATCAAAAAATGAAGAACATGGCCTCTGGTCCCATCACTTCATGGCAAATAGATGGGGGGAGGGGGGGGTGGTGGAAATGCAAACAGTGGCAGGTTTTATTTTCTTGGGCTCCAATATCACTGTGGACAGTGACTGCAGCCATGAAGTTAAAAGACCCTTCTCCTTGGAAAGAAAGCTATGACAAACCTAGTCAGAGTATTAAAAAACAGAGACATCACTTTGCTGACAAAGGTCCGTATAGTCAAAGCTATGGTTTTTCCAGCAGTCATGTATGGATATGAGAGTTGGACCATAAAGAAGGCTGAGCGCTGAAGAATTAATGCTTTCAAACTGCGGTGCTGGTGAAGACTCTCACTGAGAGTTCCTTCGACAGCAAGGAGATCAAACCAGTCAATCCTCAAGGAAGTCAGTCCTGAATATTCATTGGAAGGACTGATGCTGAAGCTGCAGTTCCAATACTTTGGCCACCTGATGAGAAGAGTCAACTCATTGGAAAAGACCCAGATGCTGGGAAAGATTGAGGGCAGAAGGAGAAGGCAGCGACAGAGGACAGATGGTTGTATAGCATCACCAACTCAATGAACATGAGTTTGAGCAAACTCCAGAAGGTAGTGAAGGACAGGGAAGCCTGGTGTGCTACAGTCCATAGGGTTGCAAAAGAGTTGGGCACAACTTAGCGGCTGAACAACAAAGTGTGGTGAAAGCTCAGAAAGGAGGGGAGAGTGGGAGGTAAGCTGGGAGAGACATGAGGACCAGCATGACCAGGAAGTGGAAGAAAGACCTTGTGGGTTCGGTTGAAACCCCAGGAGTTTCAGTGGTTTCAAAAGCTGAGCTGGAAAAAAAGAGAAAAAAAAAAAAAGCTGGGCCAGGCTTCCTGGCCAAGGCAGGGAAGACTCCAGCAGCTTTTCCTCCTTTCCTTGACTTTGACCTGTGGCACCAAGGGAAGGTTCTGAGCAGGCAAGGGAGGGATTTGACCTGATTCAGGTGTTCGCAGGTTCCTTCTGGCTTCTTGTGAGAGAGTTGGGTGGTGAGTGGAGGAGCAGAGAGATGGTGAGGAGGCTGTGGCAGAGGTCCAAGGGGAGACAAGGCGAGAGTGGACGGGACCAGGGTGTGGCCATAGGGGAGGGAGAAGTGAGTGGATTCCGTACATACTTGGAAGATGGAACTGACAGAATTTCCTGAAGAACTCGGTGTGAGGACAAAGAGGACACGGGATGGAGGCACCATCCAGTGGGACAGGGATGATCATGGGGTGACCAGGTCTGAGAGGAAGATCAGGAGCTCAGCTTTGGATATTTACACTCGAGACACCTCTTACTGTGCCAATATCATTTATCTGTATTTACTTGCTTATTCTTTGCTGCGCCCCACCCCCCGCATTAGCCACTTGAGAACTGATCACACTTAAGCTCAGAACCATATCGTCAGCACCTGAAAACAGTGCCTGGGACACAGTAGGTGCTCAACAAGTGTCTGTTGAATGAATGAAGATAGATAAGTTCCCAAACCTTCTATCGATAACTTTCGAGTCAGCCAGTACCTATTCCAGTCTAACTCCCATGTCCATTTCCTGAATCCCGCCGGTGTTTGTTCAAATGTCCTCCTTCTCCGCAAAGCCTATCTTGACAACTCTATTTACATTCCAGCTTGATTCTTCTCCGTAACGCTAATCCCCTTGGAATATATTAACATATATATTATGTACTGAAAATTTTTTGTTTGTTGTCTCCCTTCACTAAAAGCTTCCGCGAGGGCAGGGAGTTTTATCTATCTCGTTTAAGTACAACACACACAGCAGGCGCTTAATAAATATTTGTTGGATTTTTCTTGTTGATGGGATACAGGCCACGCCTGAACGGGTTTTCTTAGTCGGACGGCGAGACCCGCCTTAAGAATCATCCGCGGTCCGGCCCCGCCCACACGCCGAGGCCGGGCGCGCTCACGCGGGAACAGGGGACGCGGCTCGTCCACGAGCTGAAGGGCGGCGGGGAAGCGCGCTGTGCGCAGGCTCCGAACGCCCCGAGGCGGAGTCTCAGGGCCTTTTTGGGTTAGGAGGCGGGCGCGCGGGAGGGCGGCGGCGGCGGCGGCGCGGTGCGCAGGCGCGGCGGGCAGTGCGCAGGCGCCGGCGGAGGGCGGGCTTGAAGCAGCTGAAGCGGCGGCGGCGGCGGCAGCGGCTCAGGCAGAGGGGCGGGAGCAGAGGCTGGAGCGGACGGGCTCGGGAGAGGCGGCGGAATGGTGGACTACCACGCGGCGAACCAGTCGTACCAGTACGGCCCCAGCAGCGGGAGCAATGGCGCTGGCGGCGGGGGTAGCATGGGAGACTACATGGCCCAGGAGGACGACTGGGACCGGGACCTGCTGTTGGACCCGGCCTGGGAGAAGCAGCAGCGCAAGGTGCGCGGCCCGACGGCCGGACGGGCTGGAGGGGGGGGCTTCCGAGGGAGGCTGGGGACCGGGAAGGGGCTCGGAGGGTCTGTGGTGAGAACTGGGCGTCCTGAGAAGGATTCGGCGGGTCTGGGAAGCGGTTTGGAGTCCTGGAAAGGAGTTGCAGAACTTGAGAGGGGAATTGGGAGTCTGAAAAAATAATTGGCGGCTGAGTAGGGGATATGGAAATCTAAAACTGGGAATCAGGGAGCCCGAGGAAGGAATTGGAGCGTCTGGCCTGGGAATGAGGGGAAGTCGGCGAGATGATTGGAGGAGACTCAAGAACGGAACTGGGTCTGAGGCGGGATGGACGGATCAGGATGGACTGGAGGTGGTCAGAGGGAAAAGGGGGAACCTGGAATGTGTGGGTCAGGATAGAATTCGGCATCGGGGGAGTCCGAAGAGGAGCTGGAGTATGGAGGGCGTTACTTGGATTACAGAATCCTCTGAAGAGGGTTGGAATTATGGGAGCCCCGGGGATGAAGCCCCCTTCATTCTAAAGGGGATGAAGATTCTAGAGTGGGTGTGAAGGGACCCAGGGCTTGGTGGGTGAGGATGGGGAGGCCGCTAAGGAGGTCTGAAATCTGGCTCTGGTGGGAGAAGTCAGGGAGCTGTGAATAAGAGGTTTTGAAGGGGCGAGATATTATCAGGGATGCCCTGTCCTACAGGGAAGAGGAGAAGATTGGGAGATAGAAGAGGTATTGGTGACGCCAAGGCCTCCTTGATGAGAGGCCGAAGGGGGATAGAGAGAATTTGGAGTATTCTGAGGAGGGGTTCTGAAGAATTGATGGAACGTAGACAAAGCTCAGCAAAGGGTTGGCGTTGCCGGAGGCAAAGGTAGCCTGAACGAGGTGAGAATGGCGGGAGAGAATGGTCGGAATGGCGGATGGTGGGAGGGAGGTGTTTGGAGTAATGAAAGTCTCATTAGAAAGAGAGTGTGTGATGGATAGACCAAGAGAGGAATTTGGGGGTGAGGGCTTCTGGAGGTGCTGTCCCAGGACTGGAGAGTGTGTTTATGTGTTGTGAAGGGAGAACAAGTTGTTTGGGGAGGAGGGGCTGAGAGTGTCCAGAAGAATTGTCTTTCAGGGGTGGTGATGAAGAGCTTGTTCTAAAGCAGGGTCTGTTTTCAGGTGGCACGTTGGGGTGTGGAGGCAATTTCGGGGGACTCACAGTGGGGAGAGGTAGATCAAAAGGAGTGGGAGGTGCAGAGAGGGTGGGGTGTGTGTTTGTGTGTATCTGTGTATGTGTATAGGTGTATGTGTGTGCATATAATCCAAGGTGGTAGAGAGCAGGGAGCTCCAAGCTGCTAGAAGAGAGGGTTTAGCATGCGCAGGAAGAGCTAAAGAAAGGAAGGTGTTGAGGGGTGTGTGTGTCTTGGGAGGGGGCTGTTTCAAAGTGTGTGAAGAGGGTGGGAGGTACTTACTATTAGAGGCATGTCGTAGGTTCTTCAGACCTGAATTTTCTTCCCAGATTCATTACCAGCTCCATGGCCTTGGGCAAGACCCTTGGTCTCAGTGTGGTTCTGTCATCCGTGGAATGAGGAGGGGTCAAGGGAGTCCCTTCTGTGATTCTACAAGGGTGGATGTGTATGGTGTTGGGAGAGTAGCAAGGGGTTTGAGTGTGGCTGGAAGCCTCTTGAGGGTGTGAGCTGTTGCTTTGGGGGTTCCATGCAGGCAGCCCAGGCTGGCGGGGAAAGGGTGAAAGGAACAGCTGTGCCAGGCAGCCCGGGGTGGGGCCTGGCTTAACCTTGGGGTAAATTACCAACCTCTGCTTGAATTTCCTCATCGGTAGTTGGAGGGGGGGAAGGGTGGCGGCTCCGTGGTGGTGTCCTTATCTGTTGCCCCACCTACCTCCGGGTGGGCAGGTTGAGATAATCTGACATAAAAATTCTTTTTGAGGGGAGAGACCTAGCCTCCAGTCTCAACAATAATTTACTGCCGGAGGCAATGCTGGGTTGAAAAAGGTTATGAGTTGCTCAGAGACCTGGGAAGTTGGGAAGGGAACAAGGCGGGGTCCATGGGGTTGTTTTTTGAGAAAACCTGAGCTCCTTCTTCTCCAGCTCCCGGTCCTGGCGGAGAACAAGCTTTGGAGCCTCTTGACTCAGGTGGTGGGGAGTAGGAACCTTCCCTCCCCCTCCCTTGCTGACTCCTACCCGTCCCAGAGTGACTCTCTGCTCACTCCATTCCCTTCTGGGAGTCCGGCTGTGTGTTCCTCCATGACTCTAGTCTCCCTTGCCCGCTGGGTGAGGCCAGGGCACCCTTCAGGCCGGGGCAGGAAGCGGGACTCACCAACATCCCCAGGCCTGGCTGCGGTTGTGTCATCCCCCCCTCCTCCCATCCTCAGGGACCAGGCATGGTGGAAGGAAAGGGTGGCTCACAGCCCCTCTCAGACCAGCTGTTTTAGATTCTCAAGACGGGCCAGATCTTAGCGTGTCCGACTTTATACAACTGCAGCAAATATTTACACGCAACTGTACTTTGGGGGGAATATTGTTTCACTGCTGTGTGCCTACCTATTTGGGGGTGGGCATCTTCTCTGAAATGGGAGAAGGAGTAATGGAAACGAATATAGAGACGAGTCTGTGCTGTTTTCTTCCAAGAGGACCCCACCCCCATCCCCCCTAAACTGGGTTTTTCTGCTTGGCAGTGCCACTTTGGCAAGTGACAGATTGCCCTTCTTGCCCCTCTGAGGCTGAGCCACGGACCACAGAGAGGGTGGCGGTCCTGTGTGTACTCACACGCTCTTAAAAGCTATGTCCAGGACAGCTGTGGGCCCCTTAAAGCGTGTGGCAATTGAATTCTTCTAGGAATTAAGCAGGGTTTGGCCCAAGTCAGAGGGTGCCTGAGGTTCCCAGTGGTTCTCACATCCACCTGAAGCCCTTCTGGGGACCCTTGTAACCAAGGCATTACCTGATAAGTAGGTTATGCAACAGTTCTGATCTGGGAAGGCTCTGCATGTTTTCTCCAGGGGTGCGGGGGGAAGGACTGGTCTGGTCTTTGAGCAAATTCTTGAGCAATTATAGCTCTGGGCCAGAGCTCCCTCTCCCAGTTTCTGAAAGAGGCTTGAGTAGCCTTGCCACCCTTGCTCTACTGGACAGGTGAGGGCACTTGGTAGCCACTCCCGAAGTTCTCGTCGCAGCAAGAGGAACTGCCTCCTTTGCTAAGGTGGCGTGGTCGTTGAAACATCACTGACTGCTCACAGGGCCTCAGTGTTTAGACCCTGACCTTTGGCTTGGGCTCTATTAGGTTTGAGTTAATTATTTGAACCGTTCTGATGGTGTCTTGTTTTTCTCCAAGTAGGGTTGTTTTTCTTTCTTTGTTTTTTTTTTCTTTTAGGCTGATGATAGAGACCTCAGAGTAGCCATCTGTTATTTTGTTCCATTACTCTTAATTGCTTGCCTCTTAGGATCTGGCTGAGACTAGCAGATCCTTAGCAGTTTTTAAAAATGGAATAAGTTACTTAGTGAAAACCAAAACCAAAAAAAAAAAAAAAAAAGACCCAGACTCAGTTGTCATCTAGAATTAAAGACTGTACCTATGTGAGGTGGAGAAGGAAATGGCAACCCACTCCAGTATTCTTGCCTGGAAAATTCCATGGACAAAGGAACTTGGCAGGCTACAGTCCATGGGGTCGCAGAGTCTGACACGACTGAACAACTAACACACACACACACACACCCCTATGTGAGAAGGGGGGCAGGTATTGTGTTTGCCTTCCTGGGAGAGGGGTAGGGAAATGTACTCAGCTGCTAGCTTCTGTCCTCGGTCACTCCCCCCGACCCAAGTTTTAAGAACAGGGCTTTTCTCAGAACTAGAGACACAGACGAAGAGCACTCATGTATGGATACCAAGGGGGTAAGGGGTGGGAGGAGTCGGGAGGTTGGGATTGACACATACCCTGTTGGTACGATGTCTAAAATAGATAACTGATGGGAACTTACTGTGCAGCCCAGGGAACTGTGCTTCATGCACTGTGGTGACCTGAACAGGAAGGAAGTCCAGGAGGGAGTCGCTTTACAAAATGATTCATTTTTCTGTGCAGTAGAAGCTAACCCAACATTGTAAAGCAGCCGTACTCCAGTGAAAATTAACTTAAAGAAAAGAGCAAGAAACAGGGCTTTTCTGATGCCCGCCTAAGAGGCGAGGTGAGGGAGGTTGGCTGGAGTGCAGTGCCCCTTGTAGCCACTCACACCCATTCAGGTGTGTTGAATGTAGGTTGAAGGTGTGTTGAATGTGCTCAGCCCTCAGGTGAGGGTTGAAATCCAGTTGGTGCTGTGGAGTGGCGCCTACTGCTTCATCTAATTAGTTTCCTTCTCTGCGCTCTAGGGCATGGGCAGGATTGCCCTCTGCCTTTTGAAACACCCTCCCTGAGACCAGCAAGGAGGCTCCTTTGGCAGCGGGGAGCTGACTCACTGTGCAGTTGGAACTGGTGCTAAATAGTTCCATTTAATGGCAGCTGACGGCCTGGCCTCGAGCAGGCTGCCTCATGGGAAAAGTTTGGTGAGAAGTATTGGAGGAAAACAACCCTGGAAATGAGGATGGGGTTTTAACATCCGGGTGCGGCTGGTGCTATCTAACTCCTGAGATGCAGTCTGGGAGGTCAGTGAAAATGTAGGTTTGCACCCCCAAAGGGCTTCCTAGGTGGCACCGTTGGTAAAGAATCCGCCTGCCAATGCAGGAGATGCACAGGACGTGGGTTTGATCGCTGGGTCCGGTTGATCCTCTGAAGTAGGAAACGGCAACCCACTCCCATACTCTTGCCTAGAAAATTCCATGGACAGGAGAGTCTGGCTGTCTGTAGTCCATGGGATTGCAAAGAGTCGAACACAGCTGAGCGTACAAGACAACCTCAACAACAGCAGCCGCCCAAAGTGCCCCCTGAATCGGACCTCAGAGGAGCAGGAACAAGGCTGGATTCCAGTCTCAAGTCTCTGGGGTGGGGAGTTCTACCATTTAAACATATACTCCAATCACGGCTGAGTTTGGCCAGGCAGCCCTCTTTTGCAGAGTTAAGTGAGTGAGTAGTACAAGTCAGCTGGCAGCGCTGGTCTAGCAGATGACAGCAAAGAGAATGAAGCCAAAAGGGAATCGATTTGGGAAGACTCAAGGAATTTCTGAGACCGTTGAGATGACCACTTCTGGCTTTTGACATATTGATTTATAATGTGCCGGGAATTGTACAAGCCTTTGACCAGACTTAGGGTTGTTTTTTGTTTTTTGTTTTTTTTAAAAGGATTCCCTTTTATTTTGTGGGGGAGGAGGAGAGGGAAAGGGCAAAGATAATTAAGGAACAGCTGTTTGCTGTAGTGTCATTGCTCATTCAGGTTTTCTGAATGGCTGAATTAATCAGCATGTTTATCTCTTCTCTGGCATTCGGAATGTTCTAGATCAATGGTTTTCCCAGCTTTATCCTTATTTCCTTCACTTAGTGATGTCCCTGTTTTCATCTGTCTGGTCACTTCCCTTCTGTCACTTGTATTTTATGTATTTATTTTACAGAATAACAAAAGCACTCATGTTACTTTAAGTCTTCCTCCCTGCCCCCCACCCCCTTCTTTTTTCATGGAAATAGGAGGCGAGTGATAGCAAGTTGGTAATTCAATGGCAGTGGTAACTGAAACACTGACCTACTAAAAGGTGGGCGGAAGCTTCCACTTGAGTTGATACAAATCCTGTCATCCAGGGAGGTTTGAAAGACGTCTTTATGTCCCCAGTAGTTTGAGAACTCCAGATCAGTCTCCTTCAGGATGAAGTTCAACGTCCAAACATCAAAGCCTCCAGTGCAATTATAAGGAAACTTAGTTTTACAGTGTTGCCTGTCTAGACGCCAGAATTTGTTATAAAGTGTCTGCAAGTGGTACAAGTAACACTTGCTTTTTCTTCAGGAAGGTTTATGAGTTACATTTTAGTTAGTAATCCAGGTATCAGGAAGTATAAGGTTCAGTGAGTCAAGGGAAAACAGAAATCATTTAAAAAGTCCAGCCTCTGTTTAAAGAGTGATCTTACTGGGAGGAAAAATTAACCAACTGGTTGGGAGGAGAAGGATCCGCCTCCTCCAGAAAAGGGAAAACTGCATATATTTAACCGGCAAACGTGTCCTCCTAGCAGAAGTTTTGTCCAAGTAGCAGTCTCTCTGGGCTTATAAAAACCCCACAGACATTTGTCTTGGTGTTGTGCCTTTTTCGGTTGTGTTGTTCTTTCATGTCCTTCCCCCTCCCCTTTCCCTCGTAAACAACAGATGCATTAACTTGGAATGTCCGTGGAAAGTCTTTGAAAGCCGGTTGGTGTAACTTGGTTGCCATCTCTTTAGTCTGAGCAGCAGTTACTCCGGAAGAGGCCAGTGGCCTTTTTTTCCTTAGATGTAATTTACTGAAGGGACCTCTAAAAGTGAGTGAATTGAGCTTTAACTTGTGATTTGCTATTTGCCACCTGTTTCTGTATTGGCTCCTGCGTTCCTGGGATGGGATGAGCCCCAGCTTCCCCAAGAGTGAGCACCATCCTGTGTCTCCAAGAAGGCACAGTGGTTCTCCAGCCAGAGCGGCCCTCCTCATCCCTACCTCATGCTTGGCTCCGTACTTCCTAAACTTCAGTCATTTGTGATTTTTTCCATAGCCCACTTTTGCCTTTATATACTTAATAATATTCTTCTAAGTCAATTTTGCCTTTTTAAACTTAAGTTTTAAAGGGGAAATTTATATGAGTATTGCCAGTGGAAACCCCAGCTTCCCTGGCCATAAATAGAAGGAAATTGCGAAAATAAACAGGCTGGAAAGAAAACAATGATGTGAAGTTCTAGCCTGCTGCAGGGTGTAGGCCTGAGGCCTGCTCCCTTTGTCAGAAGGAGATTGGCAAGTGTCGGCGAGGTGTTGGAGACCCAGAGAACCAAGCAGAGACATTCTCTTTGATGTGTTCAGTAGGTAGACCGAGAAGCAAAAGGGAGTAATCTTCTCGAAGTCATTCAAGTTTCAGTGGAGAGCGTGGATAACTCTTAAAATCTCCCATGGTGTGCTTGCCATGCGTGGAAAAAACCTTCTCTCACTTGACCTTGGAAACATTCCGAGAGTGGCAGGGCAGAGTGACTCACCCGGGAACATGCCACCCGTCCTGCCTGCCCGGCCTCCCAGTGTACTGCCCACGAACACATCTCCCAGGACTGAGTGGCACTGGATTTTTCTCTGCATTCAAATGTTAACGGTTTCTTGTTTGTTTGTTTTTAAGAACTCGGGGCCACATTCTAAATAAAAGAATTGTGGGTTTATCCCTTGCTCCTCACATTGCTTTTTCTTTTTTAAATTTTATTTATTCATTTATTTTTGGCTGCGCTGGGCCCTTGTTGCTGTGTGGACTTTTCTCTAGTTGCAGAAGTGAGGGCCCCTCTCTTTGTGGCACGCAGGCTTCTCATCGCGGTGCCTTGATGCGGAGCACAGGCTCTCGGGTGCACGGGCTTCAGTAGCTGCAGCTCCTGGGCTCTAGAGCACAAGCTCAGTAGTTCGGGCGCACGCACAGGCTTAGTTATTCTGTGTCGCCCTGGATCTTCCTGGACCGGGGATCGAACCCCTGTCTCCTGCATTGGCAAGCAGATTCTTTATCACGGAGCCACCAGGGAAGCCCTGCCTTGTCTTTTTAAGGGTCCAGCTTCCTTACACAAACACACTTGAAGTTTGGCTGCTCCTCTGCGTGAACCACCCTGCTGCCCCATCTGGGTATTTGCATTCTCGTTTCAGAAAGGAAAGCAGTGCCTTCCTGCCGCGTTAAGAAAGGCTGATTTCAATGTTCTGCTTCCAAATAAGAGAGCAGAACAGATTCTCTGTCTCCGAGTGGAACTCTGGACATGGGCAGAAGTAGCTGTAAGTGGCAGTTTCTGCTCCACAGAGCACAAGTGAAGTCATCTTTGGGAAGTATCGTTGATGGTGTTGAAACAATTGAATGGGATGCTAGAACACAACACAATAGCATTTGTGTCTTCAGCTTTGGGCAGGAATAAAGAAGACATTGTGGTTTGTTTTATGCTTTTTAAAGTTTCCCCCCCGTAAAAGGTGTGGGGCTGAGTGATGTCTGTTTCTGGCTTTCTAGTGGGTTTTTCTTTTCATCTTTTCCCCCCCTCCCTGAGGGCTGGTGAGAGTGGGTGGAAGCTGCAGTCTAGGTGGATGGGAGGCAGCGCAGAAGGCAGGCCGTACGCCTTCCTTCTCGTTCCCCATGTGTGATGGGAACGCATTTGGTCTTTTAACCTCCAAAGAGCCCAAGATGAAGGGTTTCCATATCTTACCTCCTGACCAGTAAAGTCTCTTGATTCCAGCTCCAAGAATGTCTTAATTAACAGCCATCCAGGATGGGGGCATGGCAGGAAGTCAAATAAATGCATTTCTTCTCCCCCCACTTCTTTTTTTTTTTTTTTAAATACACATTTCATTTGGTGGCAGAGAAGGCCAGTTCGAGGTTAGGGGAAACATCACAGGAGGAAGCCTGAAAGTGAGCAACCAGAGCCACCCCGGGAGGTTGCCTGAGGGGGTGTCACCCCAGGAGTCTGTGGGTCTCCAGCTGGTGTTATTGAAAAAACAGGCCTCCCTTTACCAAGCACCACGGGCAGTGCGGGAAGCCGGCTTCAGTGTCCCCGGCCTCGGTATGCGCCCTCGGCATGGTGTGCAACCCCCAGCACGTCGGTGCGCTTTGATCGGTCTCAGTCAAGGTGTGTGTGAAAGGTCTTTAGCTGATAACATCGTGGAAACGAGAGTGCTTAGCATTTGAGAGATGTGCCCCTGTGCTGGAGGCAGCACCGTGGAGGAATGCTGGGCTACTGGGTAGAAATGGTGCTGTCAGCCGGTCTCCCGGGAAGGTATCCACATACGTGGTGGCCGAGCTGGGTCGGGGGACCAGGAGCCTCTGTTCTCTGGTGCACGGGTCAGGCCAGTCTGTTTTATCGATGAGGAGGGTGTGTATTTGTAAGAGAGGAGAAGATGAGTACACGTGAAAGCCGCCGTTGGCTTTGTGGCTGAGGCGAGTGCTTTTTCTCTAGGCATTTAGAGTTGGAATCTCAGCTATGTGACTTCTCAACAGCAGGGCAAAATGTGCCTGCATCTTTTGCCTGCTTTCGCAAACACTGACAAATTTAAAAAGAACTCTAAAGTTTCCAGCAAATCCCAAGCACAATTCATCCCATGATAACTTTTTTTTTTTTTTAAACAATCCACATCCTTCCTCCTCCAACTCTGCCAGTAAATAAACCTTTTTCTCCCCCATTACTCCCACCTCTTTCCCCCACTCTCTTTTCTTTAAGGAAATGAGTATCTTTACATCAAACCTTTGTGTCTGATGGAAATATTAAATGCCTCTTGGGCTGTTGCTGGCATGGATTATGTGGGGAAGAGTCAGGTTTTTAAAAGAAATTTTACAGGCTGGTATGATCTTCCAGTTCTGGCCTATGAAGTATAAACTCCATTTCAAAATTCAAAATGTCTGGAAGCAGCCAGCTTGCCAGGCTAGTTCAAGGGCAGTCTGATGAATCAACCCTTCTTACAGGCTGTCTGCTAACCAGCCCTGGAAGGTATCCAGCCGGTAAACATCACCAGGACCGTCAGGCAGTTTTTCCTATGTGAGGTTGGGGGCGGGAGGAGGAGGAGGGATCACTGGAGCTATGCAGCCAAGTCTGGTAGGATGTGACTTTCTGTAAAACAGAAAGGTCTAGAAAGGTCTGATTCAAGATGTGTTTTTCTGAAATGTTAGGCCTGTAGTCACCCAGCACTGAGTCTACTGGTGGAGTGAGAGGAAATACCTAGACCAGTTGGGACCGGGGGAACCTTCTTAACCATTTTGGGAAGCAAGTTTTCCTTTTCCTTTTGTAACTTTCACTGAATCAGTGACTCAGGGACAGCCCACGGAAGAGAATTCAGCCCGCTGAGAGCGGTGAAACATTTCAAGAATGGTTGGTTGATGGATCATGGCCCAGAGCCGTGGAAGGTCAGGGAGTGGCACTGGGCTCCTACCCGCTGTACGGAAACACCCCAGAGATTCAAAGGGAACCAGCTTTGACCATAAAAATACAAGACTAACGACTCACAGCGCATTTAGTTCTCTTCGCAGCTACCTTAGACTTGAGAAAGTTCTGGGCCTCTTTTATAAACAGCCACAAAGCCGGCCTTGCCAAATACGGCCTGCTCCAGGGGCACCGGGTCAGCCTAGGAGACAACTTTCTTGCCTAAAAATAAGTCTATGTTCCTATCGAACATTCCAAGCATAGTTTAAACATGAGACTTGTGAGTCGCAGTTCAGGCCTCGTGGGTTCAGTTACGTCAGAGTGTGGGCAGTTGAGGGTCTTTGGGGAGCTTGGTTCCCCACTTTGGGATTGGCCCCTGGCCACCAAGGAAATCAGATGACCAAACGAGAACCATCTCCCAACTCATTTCTTTATGTTCCTGATCTCGGGCTGGTGGGGAGACAGCAAGCACACAAATAAAACAAGGTAATTTCAGACGGGATTATGCCCTATGAATTTAATAATAATAATAATAGCAGCTAGCTAGGACTCTGGGCTTGGCACTATTCTAAGAGCTTTATGTGGACTGACTCATGTAATCCTGTGAGGTAGGTATTGTCACCTCTACAGGACAAGTGCGTAAATGAATCCTTTGAAGTTGAAGCCATTGCCCAAGTGACAGTGCCAGGATCTGAACCTAGAGGGTCTGACTTTCAAGCCATGTCTTCACTACACTACAGGCTGGTAATTGGGAATAGCCTGGGGAGAGGTCCGTCAGGGGAGGAGGGCAGTGCTGGTACTTTGGATCAAGAGGAAGATCTCTGAAGACTTGACAGTTTAGCTGTTCCCTAAGGGATGAGATGGGGTCGCAAAGAGTCAGACACGACTGAGCAACTGAACTGAAGGGATGAGAAGGGTGGCTCAGTGGTAAAGAATCTACCTGCCAATGCAAGAGTCGCAGAAAACGTGGGTTCAGTCCCTGGGTTGGGAAGATCCCCTGGAGAAGGAAATCGCAACCCACTCCAGTATTCTTGCCTGGAGAATCCCATGGACAGAGGAGCCTGGCGGGCTACAGTCCGTGGGGTCATGAACGAATCAGACATGACTTAGCAACTGAACAGCAACAGTCACAGGGAATGGGAAAAACGGAGCCAGGAGAGCTCTGGGGGATGGCTGTTCCAGTGGAGGGAAGGGAAGTATGGCGGCCCCGAGGGACAGAAAGTTCAGGATGGTCAGAGCAGGGCATGTACAGTAGAGAAGATGGGCAGAGCCAGCTCTCTTGGAGCTTTGTTGGAAGTGGTGATGAGGCCCAGGGTCTGTAAACGCAGTCCTTCTTAGACCCCAGTAGGCCAGGAACCTCACGCTTCCAGTAATCTGGCCCTGCCAACGCTTTCCCCTCAGGCCCCCTAGACAGGCCAAACCAGACCTGACTTCTAAAGTGGGAAGCCCAGTACCACAGAGCATTACACCAAACAAAGACTTCAATTATCTCCATGATCACTGCTCCAGTAGACAGACACCTGTGTTTGATTAAAGCGCTGGTAACTTTTGAATCTGGAGTTTTATGGCACCGTGTTCTCATCTGGCTTGGTCGTGTCTCAGAGAGCTTAACTTCTCTCCCCACCATCAAACTCCAGCTCCCTTCCGGCTCATCAAGAGGCTGCTGGGTTCACAGCGTATCTTTGGTAAAAATGTTGTGTCTCCCCCCTTTGAAGTGGGAAGCCAGGAAGCCCGATTTTTTTTTTTAAACTGGCTCTTCCAGGCGCCCCGCTTTCGTTGTAAACCTCTCTTTCGATACCCTCGGTTCCTCGGGTCAGGTGGGGCTGTAACTAGGACGCCTCTAGTTCAGAGAGGCGGACTTGCAGGCTGATTCTTTCTGAGGCGTCCAGCCTTCTGTCCCTCGCTGGAAGCCGGTCCAGGAACACCGTAGTGTTCACTTGGCCCGTGGCTCCCCTGTCAGAAGGCACACCTTGTCAAACTAGTTGTGTGGCTTTGACTCAGCAAGGGAGGAACGCTGACAGAGCTCGGGGCTAGCCATGGACACTCCTGACTCCATACACACGGCGCCTGGCAAGAAGCCAAGTTCAAGGATCATGCAGTGTCCATCAGGTGAACTTGGGCTGGAGTTCTCTCTGCCTTGCCCCCTAGCTGCAATCCAGCAGCAAAAACCATCCCTTCTGACAGAATTTAAAGGAGCAAATTAATATGAAGTTGGCCTGTGACGGCCCGGCCAGCCCCGCTGCTTCCACTGGCAAAAAGACGGCGAGGTTTCCATTTTCCTGGCACCACACCCATGTGAACTTGTTAAATCTTTTAAGTAGCCGTATAGGAGGGGAGATAAAGGTGTGTGTTTTTATCCTTATCCCCTTAAATATAAAAATAAAACCTCCCCCCTTATAATACTGATTCGGAGTGGGAAGAAAGTCTACGGCAAGTGGAAAACGGGTCCAATTATATGGAGCTCGTACCCCGTGTTTGGGAGACGACTAAGTTTCCACGGTGGGTGGCTTATTATGCGTTTATGATGAGGTGAACCTGCTCCAAGTTGTCCCTGCAGATACAAAAAAGCTTTCTGAGGGAGGAAGCTGTCTTCTTTTCAACATGCTGTAGAGCCTTGGAAGGTCTCTTGAATGACTTCACTCATATAGCAGTGTTGGGGCCGCTGACCAAAGCAGGTCTGCTTTTGATAGCCAACCAGCATCTTGTGTAACATGAGTTGGGGCTTCGAGGGCCTTGGAGTCCGGCGCTCAGGTAGAAACATGACCGGCAGGGCCCTCGACAGCCCTCGCTGGGCTCCTGTGCAGAGCTCAGCTCTGCGCCGAGCCTTTGGGGGTATGAGAGAAACCGGAGACTCGGCCTGTGCTCTCAAGGAGCTGGCAGGGCAGAGAGCAGAGCCACATGAGCCCTCAGGAGGACACCCGGCGGCCCACAGACAAGCCCACAGCACTCTAGCCGTGTCCCGGGAGAGGAGAAGGGTGAATAGGGGCAGGTGGGTCAGTCATGGAAACCTTCATAAAGGAGGTGAGTGTGGTGCGGGCAGGTCTCTGGGGGCAGGCATTAGGGGATCCCATCCCGCATGTGCAGTTTGAACAGCCTTCCTTAGCTGCTTCTTGTGAGCATTCCCACAGTTCCTCCCCTCAGTCAGCCGTCTCTTTAGGGAGTTTCCCGTTCGAGGCAAGGCACCATGTTCAGTATGTCTCAGCCACCCATGCGTTTGAACCTCTGCATTGCAGGACTCCAGCTTCTGAGTCCCTACCCACTCAAAGGTCCTGCGGCTTTCAGGGACCCCCTTAGGGGGCAGGCCAGACCCTTCTCCCCAGGCAGGCGTCAGCTCTGACTAATCCTTGTGAGGCATGTGCTTGCAGCCTGCTGACGGTCCCTTCTGAATAAGCACAGGCTTCAGAAAAGAGGAGCAGAGAAACACCCCCTTCTCCTGTCCTCTTCTGCCCCAGGGTTTCTTCAGGCCTTGTGCCTTACCTCTGGGTAGGTGACGCTCGGCACTGCCTTCTAGTCCAGATGACACTCTTAAGTGGGGAACAGCGGTTCTGTGCTGATCACGGAAATGAATGGGGTCAAGTCCCGCGGGCTGGCTGGCTTGGCACACCACAGTAGACACACTATTGCTGGCATGAGGGTAGCCTCCAAGTGTTCTGCCTCAAGAGTTTATTCTTGCCTGCCAGCTCAGCTTCCAGGTGCTATTCTTTTCTTTAAATAAATGCTTTCAACTGGCTTGTGCAGTGTAGGAGTCCCATCCCAGGAAATACTCAAGTGTGTTTAAAAAAAAAAAGAAAACCAACAAACTCTCCTCGTTCAGGTGCTCATGGGCCAAATGTGTGACTCAAATACTGCAGTGCCCTTCATTTGCTTTCCCAAAATTGACATATTTGAGTGTCACGCTGGCCTTACTATGAGATAAGGCTGGGGTAGCTGGCCCAGGCCTCTTTCTTAGACGGTGTGTGTGGTTTCAGGTTGGGCTTTTTCCTCCCTTCAGATGATGCTTGGGAGTCATGACAGCGCAGTTCATGCATGTCGTGGCTGAAATCTTCTAGTAGAACCTGGCTACCATCTCTCCGATCTCTCCTGGGATCAGGAGGTTTGCCATGGAAGGATTTGGGGGGTCAGTGAGAGTGGCAAGTGTCGCCTGTCATGAGCCAGTCTCTGTAGCCTGGGCGCTGAGGCACTGCTTCTGCTGTCAGACCTGCAGGCTGTTAGCATAGCCAGTTTCTGTTTCCTTTTGGTTTCCAGGCGGAGTCTGCCTTAATCCTTAAGAGGTGTCTCTTTCCCCCAAGGGGAGGGAGGTGGACTTCCTTCCAGGAGAGAATAGGGGCTCACTAGTTTGTAGCGGGGGAATCTACATTGCTCTACCCACACTTGGGGAGAGGTTTCAGGGGCGGGGGATGTTGCAGAGTATTCCGGAACAGAAAGTTTGTTGCAGGAACCCAGGCTCTGGAAAGATAGGCCCGCTCAGCCAGTGGGTGAGCTGGTGGGTGGGTGAGCCGATAGCACCCAGCCCGCCCACCAGACGCCAGGAGGCGGCTCAGATGTCACTGGGATCCAGGCTGTCTCCTGTCTCCAGCAGCTGCAACCCGGGAGGGGGTGTCGAGAGCGCTGCCGCTACTGTGTGAGGGCGCTTCTGGCGACAGAAGCAGGAGGCAATGAGAGGTATGGGGTGGGTAGAAGGTCAGAGCAGAGCCTTCAGAGGGGGACAGAACTGGGCTCAGTACCCATCGCCTCCACCTACTGGTTGCGTGGCTGTGGGCAGGGCTTAAGCCTGTGTTCTCCTTTGAAAAGGGCCACCATCCTATCTCACAGGATGATTCTAAGATTAAATAAGAGAAAGAGTGTGTCTGAAGCACTTCGCACAGTGCCTAGCACCTTGTCAGTCCTAATTCATGTAGCTTCTCAGAATTCTTTTGGCAGCTCACCATCCTACATCCAGGTGGGGTCTGCTGCTGGCGTCTCCTCTTCAAAGGAGTTGGAAGGGTCTGCTGAAACGTGCCGCTCAGTGGAAAACCAAAATGTAACGTATCCCCTTTCCTAAAGCCCTCCCCCAGGGAGCTCTGAACCCTGAACCCAGCCAGGGACTTCAAAGCAGCATCCACTGTCAAGGGGCAACTGGAATGTGAGACGCAAGTGACATGACGAAGCCCTGTCCCCAGCCTCTGGGTCCATCTGGGCCTTGTTACCCGGGACGTGGCTCTGTGTTTCTGAGTTGCCAGCCCTAAACAGTTTTGTGTCTGCATGAGCCACAGGCAGGGCCGGCAAGGCTTTTTTGGTAAGTCAGCTTGTTACTAAGTTGGCAGTCAGCCTCGGGACTCTTCCTCAGGTCCTCTTGTTTCCCCGTCCCCTTCCCCACAAAGCAAAAAAAAAAAAAAATTCCTTATCAACTCAAGTTAGAAACAACCTACAGCCTTGAGTCAGGGCACCTTCTTTCAACTGGTAATCAAGTGGAAAGAAGAATGGCCTCCCACTGATAAGCCCCAAAATAACTTCCCAGAAGTGCTGTCAGACAAGAGCCTTGCTCAGCTGCTGGTCCAGAATGTTGGACCTTCTGGAGCACTGGTCCCCAACCTTTTTGGCACCAAGGACCGGTTTCATGGAAGACAGTTTTTCCACAGACCGGGGAAGGGGGGATGGTTTCAGGATGATTCAAACACGTTACATTTAATGTGCACTCTGTTTCTATTATTATTATTAATATATCAACTCCACCTCAGATCATCAGGCATTACATCCCAGAGGTTGGGGACCCCTGTTCTAGAGGGATTAGCGGAGTCCTACCGCCTCCTTCCCCCAAGCACTTCTCACGGCCAGCTGGCCAGCTCCATCCTCTTTTCCGCCTGCCTCCTGCCACTCCCCCTCCCCTTCCCGAGGTCACTTCCTGATGCCATTCCTCAACTTAGCCCCTATCCCCCCCAAAAGCAATCAAATCCACAACCTAATAAGGAAAAAGAATGAGGAGAATGTCCGCCTCCCAGCCTCTCCCCTAACAGGGCGCAGGCCCGCAGCAAATTTGGAAAATGTTAAAACGGGAGCGACAACCCACTGGTGGGAGGTGGGAGTGGGGCCGGCTTTCAAGAGCTGCCCATTGCCGGCAGCAGGCGGGACCCTGCGGGAGGGCCACCTGGTTTGCGCTTTCCAAATCAAGTGGTTGACACCCTGCTCACACGCTGAAGTGTGAGGAAAGTAACATCAGCTGCACCTCCAGTCGGGATTCGCACGCCTGGGGTGGGGCGGGGACGACACGTGTGCTCGGAGACACCTCCCCTCCATTGCAACTGGGACTCTGCAGATCCTAACCCTTTCTGCCTCTGAGATGAGCAGTTTTCTTCCCCTCAACTGTGCCAGGGTTAAATTAGCCCTGGCGTTAATGAAAACTTGTCGACACTTAGAGTGGCCCCCCTCCCCCGAAACCTGTCACCCCTCCTACATCATTATCCTGGGGCACACCAACCCTTTCCCAACCCTTTCCTGATGCAGTTTCCATTCTCCCTTTTCTCCATGGAAGGAGGGACAAGCCCCTGTCTTTGGGGGAGCCCCGGGGAGGGGGGCCGGCTGAGCCAGACCTGCTTGTTTGGGAAGGTCAAGCTTAGTAATTAACCCGAATGCTTCAGGGAGGGGATGAAGAAGGAACCAGGTCTAAGGATGTGCCAGGCCTTTCAAATGGCTGATTATCAGCAGGCATGAGGTCATCCGTAAATACATCTAATTCTTTTGCTGTAATTAAGGTGCTCATTAAAAGTGCAGGGAGGTTCTATTTTATTTTATTTTTTTATTGAAGGAAAAAACACATAAAAGCCTTTGTTTCGAATTGACAGGATGGCTTAGAACAGGCGGAGGATTCAAGGCACAGGACTAGTTTCCTGCTGTAAGAATCTTTACAGGAAATTCACTGCAGACAATATTGGTGACCCTGCCAAGGGGGCAGACCTGGGTGATGTCATTGTTCGAGGCTGTCACCGCCAAGCCTGGCCTTGGGGGAGGAGGGCTGGTGAGATTAGAAAGTGTGTTTGTGTGTGTGTGTGTTGTCTAGAAGAGGCAAGTCAACTGAAAATCTGGGTGGGAGAGAAATCACAGGTGGGGGGAGGTCTTTGGAATATTCTTAGCTAGGTTCAACTTTCTTATTTTTCCAAGTTTAAGAAAATTCTCTGTTACTATGTTTGCTCCTCAAAATGCTGTTGCTTTTTCAGAGACAGCCTTTTCTGAGCCATCCCTTGTTTTGTGCTTTCTTGGGTAACTGGCTGTTACACTCTGGGATTTGTGGCCCACAGGCAGGAAGTTAGACACCAGGTAAATGCTCACTACTGCTTTTCTCAGGAGGAGAGTCTCCATCACTGAGTGTGGAAATGGAGACACAGGATTAGATTACCATATCTGCTTCTTCCACAAAAACCATTTCGGAAAATCACCCAATGCCAGCAAGTGGGCATCTATGAGCTGCTAACCTTCCCATGTGCCTCCAGGAAGTGTCTGGAGTATCTATGAAAAAAGGACAAGCTGTGCATTTTGTCATTTTTTTCTGCTGGCTGGAAGTCTAACAGAGAGGCATAAACATAGTCTTCAAATGAAAGCAACAAAAATAAACTCGAGCCAGCCCTGCGTGAAGACATTAATGCAAAATATGCCAGCCAGCTTACTATTTATATGGCACAAGGCAGTCATCAGGAGATCTGGGCCTGGGCTAAGGAGGGTTATGTCTTTTGAGGTGCCTGTTCCTTAGAATTTCAAATAACCCAGGGGGGATGTACTCAGACGGGGTTGTAATGCTGTGTCTCGTTTCATGCTTTGCCCAGTTCAGTCTCTGGCTAAAACCTCTGAAATGCTAATACAGGATCAGGATACAGTTCAGAGTGGCCCCCACCCGCACCCCGAACCCTCCCCTCCTTAAAAAACATCCTAACAGCTTTAGAAGGAAGTTTGAGGATTGAATAAGATAGCCGTAAGTTTCCTGTGGTTCACATCCTGTAATCGCTTAGTGTTCTTTTTTTTTTTTCATCCTCACTCAACCAACATTTACCCAGACACAGAGTTAGGTTTAAAGATACAGCAGGAAAGAAAACCAGCCTAACTCCCATCCTCATAGCAGTTCCATTGTTGAGGGGAAGGTGGACCATAGGTAGAATGAGTTTGCAGTCTATAGGCCTGTTGACATTGCCTCCCTGGGTTCGGAAAGGATCTTCCCAACAAACCTATGTGTCTTGGAGCTCGGGTGTTCCAGCTGCCTCCCTTAGAAACCCACCACCAGCTGAGTCCTGAATGTCTGGTTCTTGGTGTGTGGTTTTGTAAGTTTCCCAGGGCCGAGGAGTCACCTCGGGATCCCGCTTTTCCTGGAACTGTCCTGGCATGGGACACATCGCTAGAAAGGGCCATCAGATCTAGGCAAGAAGGAGGCCCCTCCTGGCCAAGGAAACCAGAGTTGGCAGGCATTCCCCCATCAGTGGCGTCTCTAGAACATCTATGTGGGAAAAGCTTCAGTGGCCTAGTCCAGTCCAAAGTGGCTGGATAGGGGCCAGGTCTGGAAGCTGCAGACCTGCTGCTTTTGCTCAGATGGAGGATGTGTATGAGGCTGGGGAGAAGCTGGTGATGGGGCTGGCGGCCGACACCACACCAGCGCCTGGGGAGGAGGTTGCCTTTGGATGGCTCGGGCTGCAGCTCCATTGCGGAGCTGACTTGTGCACGTAGAGCCCCGGTCTTGTGGTAACTGCCAGGAAGCTGAGCCCGCTGTGGCCTCAGGAAGTTGGTGAGGTTAACACCGCTTGCTTTTTGAAGGGCAGGTTACAATACCAGTGTTGACACTGCATGGGCAGAGCCCTGGGATTTTGTCCTTCGGGGACAGTGTGGTGGAAATCCTCTTTTGGGTTGCTGGCTCCCTTGCTTGTTAGGTGTCTCGAAGCAGGAGTTGAGAGGAGGAGGAAGAGGTAATAAGTGCAGCCCAGCCAAAAAGTCTCCAACGTATATGGAAAACTTAAGTGCTTTCCTGATCTTTCATGGAAATAGCCGTTCACTCTTAGCACCAGCTGGAAAGTGTTGGCAGCTGAAGGGGATCGTTCCTCCAGGGCCCCTCGGAGCCAGTGTGCCTGGCGTTCCTAATGTCTTCCCGACCTTACCTTTCGCTTGCGTGTCACCCATCTCAGCCTCCCAGCCCCATCATTTGGGGCCTGGAAAGCGTGTGTTCTAGGTCTTCCAAGAAATGTGGGGTTTCCACACCCTCTACCCCACCCGGAGTTTCAGGCTGTTTGTGGTGCATAGAAGATGCTGGGATTTGGGCAGGGTGGTCAGAGGAGGCTGGGCCCAGAGTCAGGGCAGCTTTGCCCTCGTCCTCTTTTGAGGGGTGGGACAGGGCTGGCTCCGTTGTGCCGTGTAGGGTGTCCCTCCGGGTGGGTGGCCCTATCTTTTGGGCCATTTGGGGGCGGGGGGGGCGATGTGAGCGCTCCTGGTTTTCTTCTGGAGCGGAGAGACTGCCGTCTGGGTTATCGAAGGGCAGGTGACAAAAACCAGTGAAGGAGCCTGGGTGGGGACCAGGGCTGCCACTACTCAGCTTCCGCTGATTGTGGGCCTGGAACTTCATTTTCCAGAAGTTTGGAAATCCAGAGTTTTACAGGGCAATTCATTCAGTTTAAAAACTGACACTCCAAACCTGGGGGCCATTTGAAATGGGCCCTCAGAGCCACGGATTTGTGACCTCTGACCCCGAACGTCTGGCACGGTCTCGTTTTTCCCTCTCTCCTTTAGTTCCTTCTTTCCTCTCAACTGGATTGCCACTGCTAATCCTCTTACTGGGAAGGAGAAAATCCATTTTCTTTTGCTCCTTGGTGGTGACAGCTCTGATAAAAGGTGGTTGAAATGAATGGTGGTTAGAAAAGAGGGCTTGCCCTGTCTGGTTTCCCATCTCTGGACTCTTTTCCCCACTCCTGTAGATAAAAGGATCGGCTCCTCAAAATTCCTCTCACCATATATGGATTTTTAGGATCTGGCTCTGCATTTCTGTGAACAAAAATAGTGGAAAGTTGTTTTTTGTTTTTCATTTGTTTTTGTTTTAGAAGGCTCCAAACAACGTTCACACAAAGGCAGCTATTCTCACACACAATGACCTGGTGAACAATGCCAACCTTCAGAATTAACTGCCAGTTCAAATTTTGCACCCCAGTGGCAGTTGTACCAAAATACTCATTTAGGATTGTTCGGCTAAATTTGACTTATGGAAGGTCTTGGCAGCCCAGGTTTTATGAAAGAGATCAATTCTAAGATCTGTATAGACAGAAAAACCAGAACACAGCACTAATCACTGATGAGAGAATTGATGGATTTCAGAAAAATGGGACATACTAGGTGTGCAATAATTTTAAAAAACTTAAAAAAAAAATGGACACTTATCCCTGGAAAATTCATGCAGTTTTTTTCCTAAGCTCTAATTAAGTCCTCTGTTTATTGGATTAATGGCCCCACAGAAAAAAAGATCCTTATCAAGCTTTGCATTTGAGAAAGCTTTGCATCTGTCTGGCTGGGAAAGGCCAGGAAACTCCCCATAAAGGCATTGCCCTCAGCTTTAACTTTTTTGGGCTCTGTTACCTCCTCTCTGGTCCGAGTACTTCCTGGCTCGATTGTTTTCTCAAGCTGGCCTTGAGTCCTTAGATGTTATTTGTGTGCCTCGAAATAGCTGGAGGAAAAATGGTTGTAATGCTTTGCATTGCTCTCTGCCTGTCCAGTGGATGGAAATTCTGTCTCTCTGCAAGGATACTGACTTCCCACCCAGGAACACGGCTGGGTGGGGAAGACCTTATCACCTCGGCTGGTCTGCTGTGTTATTCCAGTGGGCTCTCACCATACCTCAGGGCCTGGGCTGAGAAAGTTTCCAGCTTTCCACCAGTCGGCAGCCCAAGGTGCTTTAGGATAGAGAACAAGTCGGTAGGAGTGGGCTTCACTGCCAGCCATACAGGCCACCCAGGGGTGTTTGTTACAGGAGGCTCTGTTTGGTTTCTTTAATCTGTATCTTTTTTGGTGGATTTGGAATGAATGAAGGAAGAAGGAGATGAATTATGGAGGGGAAGGGAGGTCAAACAGATAAGGAAGAGAACCTCTCAACACCAGTTTTAAGTAATCGATCCCAGCATGATTGATGGAGATGGCGTCGTCCACCCTTGCAGCCTTTGCTGAGCATCTCTCCAGTATGTGCCATAAACAAGGTACTGGGTGAAGAGAGGTGAGCGAGATAGTCCTTTCTGTCCTCATGGAGCTTCCGTCGAATGGGGAAGATAGGCATTAAACAGCAGCAAAACAATAAAATTGCCAAATGTACAGTGTTCCAAATGGTGATCCTTGTTTTAAAGGAAAAGAGCAGAGCCCTTTAGGAGTGTGCCGTGGATTGGGCAGGAGCCACCCTGGGAGAAGAGTGTCCTGGGCCTGCGAAGCGTGGGAGGAATGAAATAGAGTGAGACCAGGGCAGCTGGGGCCCAGCGGGGAGGGTGGTGTGAGGTGAGAGCCTCACAGAAAGGTGACAGCCACCAGAACATGCCTCCAGTGAGGATCTTGGGTTTTCTTCTAAATGAACGAAAAAGCATTGATTGCACAAAAATTTATTTCAGGGCAGTCACTGTTTTGGCTGCAGTCTGTGAGGTCGCAAGGCTTCCCAGCTGGCACTGGTGGTAAAGAATCCACCTGTTCGATCCCTGGGTCGTGAAGATCCCCTGGAGAAGGAAATGACATCCCACTCCAATATTCTTGCCTGGGAAATCCCATGGACTGAGGGCCCTGGCAGGCCACAGTCCATAGGGAACTAAACAAGTCACTGTTTTGGGCACTGTGTTATATAGCTGTCTAAAAATAAAACAGAACCATCCCTGCCCTCCTGGGGCTCCCAGTCAAGTGGAACGCCATGGAAGCTTGTTCTTTTTCGATGCTGGGACAAATCCTGTGCCAGCTCATAAAGCTTATAGCACTTTAAAATATAGTCCTTGGGAATTCCCTGGCAGTCTGGTGGTTAGGACTCTGTGCTTTCACTGCCAAGGACATAGGTTCGATCCTTGGTCAGGGAACTAAAATCCTGCCAGCGGTGCCTCACAGCCCAAAAAACAAAAGCAAACTTTGCAGGAGCCTGTTTTTATCCCACTTTATGGATGAGGAGACGGGTTCAGAGAGGTTATGTGATTTGCCCAGGGTCGCTCAGCCGATATACGACAGAACCAGGGATCAAACCGTACCCTTCTCCGTCTAGGGGATTTCTCCTCTGTCAGGGCTGAGGGGTTGGTTCTCTCCTCTCTGTGACTTTATGCCCCCGGTGGTATGAATCAGGGGCTCCTGGTGATCCCTGGACTTGAGGCAGGTGATGGCATCAAGTCACCCATGGCTTGGGCCCTGCAGGACGCAGGACAGGGCTGGTGACGTCCCCGCTTCAGTGGCCCAGAGCTGTGCGTTTCACCTTTCCCGTGGCGTCTTGGGTGGGAGCCAAGCATTCGTCTGACCTACATGTCTGGCGAAACTTGTCTGAATGGTGGCTTGGAGCTGGGGAGTTGACGTAGCAGCCTGGCCAAACCTTCCGGGTGCCGTCTGCCTATATATGGCTGGGCCTCAAACAACAGGTGATGGCAGGAGGAGTTGTTTTCTGTGTTGCTGGTGGGAGGTGCCCAGCTACATTCCTTTGCAGACAAGCACAAACTAGATATCTTTGAAACCGAAGGTCTGAAATCAGCCAAAGAATTAATCGCGGCCTGAAAAGCACAGGGTGAGGGTACAGCCAGCCTGGCTTGTGTATCGCCTTCTCCGCTTTGTTGCTTTTTAATAAGCCCAGAAATACCTCTTAAGAGGGGAGGATCTTTTGTGAACGCCTCCAGCCGCGTTCCTTCTGGCCGACAGCGAGGCCGTCAGCCCTCGAGGGCTCAAGTCCATCTTGCTATCGGGCGCACTTTGGCTGATGAGGTGCTGGGCAGAGGTTGCAGCCGCCACCAGAGGGTTTGGTGATAAAAGGTCATCTGGATGGACCCAGCTCTTCATCACTCAGTCAGGAGGCCTCAGAGCAGGGAGAACAAGGCCAGGACACAGGGACTCCTGGGTACACAGAGGCCAAAGCTGGGCCCACGTGTGCTCCCCGGCTCCCCTGCCCTGCAGACATGGCGTCTCACAGACACGGGCCATGGAGCCAGGGTGCGGCTCAGATGCCAACCCTGCTGCTGTACTTACTGCCAGCTGGACCTTGGGCGGGGAAGCCTCAGTTTCCTCGTCTACAATGTGTTGACCTCAGGGCCAGGGTTCAGTAAAGCAATGGGGTGGGGCATGTTTACCAAGGTGCAGAGACAGTGGCTCTGTTGCTCAGACACTGTCTACTGGGGGGGGTGGTTAGGACGGAGTCCTCGCGAGGTCTCTTCCTGTGGGGTCTGGAGTCCCACCAGGAGTGATGCTTTGGGGGTTGGAGGGGATGCCGGGAACCTTTGTTCAACTTGGAAACAGCAGCCAGAGAATTAAGATGATAGAGCTTCTTATGGTCTCTAATATGAAGCCAGCTGCTCTTGGTTTTTGTGTTTTTTTTCCCCACTAATATTCGTTGTCTGACTTAAAAAATTTTTTTTTTTTTGCTGAGATGAGGCCTTTAATTTAATTGGACGATGATTGCTTTACAATGTTGTGTTGGTTTCTGCCGTACAATATTGCGAATCGATCATAATTATATTTATATATATATATATATCCTCTTCCTCTTGAGCCACCCCCCCACCCCGCACCCCTGCTCTTTGAAGATGGACTCAGAGATCGAACAAGTTCAGTTGCTGGATATGGACGTGTTAAGCATTGAAGGGGGCCTGGAAGTAAGGATCCTAGAAAGAGGCAGCAGTGTCTCGCTCATCCTTAATAGTCTCAGGCCCAGGGTGGAGGATGGAGCCCCGTGGTTCATGGGCAGGCTCTGGGCGAGAAAGCAAAGCCGGGATGGGCCACGTGCTTACTACCTCGGTGTCCTGGGAGTGGGCCAGAGGAGCCCCGCCGGGCCTCAGGGAGGCTCCATGGGGTACTGTGTGTCCTGCAGAGTGCCCCATGCGTCCTTCCCTCTGGGAAGCCTTCTACCCGGGCAGGGCCTCCAGGGCCGGATGTGAAAGGTAAACAGGCAGCCCTTCTGCTCTTTACCACAGTGGAGCCCGGAAAGGCCCGGCTTGTGGCTTTTCATCTCAGGAAGCCCTGAGGTCCCACCGGCTCCCCTGAAGCAGCCTCACTGTCCCCGAGCAGCAGCGGAACCAGTGTGGCCCCAGGGCCCGTCCTGAAGCCTGAACGACAGTGACCGCCCCCATCCCATCTCCCCGTGGGAGACAGAAAATACCCTGCTTGAAATCTTGATCCGTGTCCCAAGTCTGGAAGCCCCCGGGCCCTGTGGGATCTGTTGTTCCCTCCCCAGCCTTGTCTGTCTCCACCCCCGCTCGTATCTCTGTGCTCGGGCACACCGGCGGCCTCTGCGCCACACTCTTTGCTACCTGCAGGGCTGTTTCACTCACTGGATCCCCACGCAGCTCCTCCTCATTCCTGAGATCTGCAGCTCTACCCCACTGTTTGTCAGCAAGTCATACTCGACCCCTCCATTCCAGGCTAGGTCTCTGTCTTAGGGGGCACGCCGGTCACCTGCTTTCCTCCGGTTAGCTTTACCCATGTTGTGATCTCTCCACCCTCCCATGACGCTGTGAGGACCATGAGAGCAGACTCATTTTGTCACTTGCTGTGTGTACTCCTAGCACGTGGCACAGATACAGGTGCTCCAGCAAACACCTATATCTGTTCCACGTGGATTACTAGCCAGTCCATCAGGCAAGTCGAATGGACCTGCCGCTTGTCTGTTCACCCACTGTTTGAGTGCCTCGTCTGGAGCGGCTTGGTGTTAAGGGTAAAGATCGCTCACCCTCAGCTCCTCTGGGAAGGAGTCCCTCTGCAGGCCCCGGGTAAGCCATGTGCTCCAGAAGGTCATAAGCCGTCCTTCCCCAGACCCAGGGGGTCAGCCAGCTGTCCTGGCTGACTTCTGCATCAGTGCCTGCCAGATACGAAACACAAAGAGGATGCTTTTCAGGTGGGGAAAGGAGGGGAGACATCACTGTCACTGGAGAGTGGGAGAGACGACGTTGTTGGGACAGAATTCATCCCATTTTGTGCAAACACTTCCCAAGCTAGGTGTGCACACATTGTGTGCCAGGCAGTGGTCCAGGCCTCCGGATACAACACAGGAGAAGTCCCCTGCCCTGAAAAAATGAGGCTAAACACAGGGAGACCTTTTTTAAATTTTTCTTTTTTTAACTTTTCCCTTTTATACAAAGATTGCTACCTATAGGGCAAATTAACTTAGTATAGCAAGAGACAATAAAGTGTTTTGTTTCTCGAGATAGCTGCAGACGTTAAAAACCCAGCCCTGTGGTTTCACTGCTGGCCGCCTTCCCGAAGCCTGGCTGACTGTGGTACGGTGCCCTGGGGCAGCCCACTCGCTTCCATGTCCTGAGCAGAGCCCGGAGATGCGGGGTACCAGGAGAGGAAGCGCGGTCTGGGCTATCTTTGGTGGCCATTGTTATTTGTGGGGCATTGGCAGAGTAGTCAGGACCGTGGAAAATCTAGAGAAAGAGAGAGGCTCCGTGGTGCCATTGAGCAGAATTCGATAGCTCCTCGGGCTCTCGGGGCCACGGGACCCAGGGCGAGACCCAGCCACCAGTATCTGCTGTCGGCTTCGGCCCTGGGCTGTGTTCGCCCTCGTCCCCCCACACCTCCTTCGCTGTCTGTGTGAGCGACGCCCGGGGAATGAGCTGCTCCGTGTTCCGAGTTCGGGCCCCTGGGACCTTCTCTCTGTTCCGGAGAACAAAACCTGAGATTGTGTCTCCTTTTAAATGCAACTTTGTTCTGCAGGAGAGGAGAAAAGTGAGAAAGAAGTGCCTGTTCGTGTGACGATAGTGAGGTGTCCTTGATACACCTTTGCAAAGGGCCCGTTTGCCCGGCAGCCTTTGCCGGATAATGAGAGGAGAGGAATACGGGGGACTTGGTGGGAATCTGAGGCGGGGAGTGGAGACGGGGGCGGTGAGGGTGGGGGGAGAAGTTCACCTCAGAGCAGCCTGATCTGTCTGTCCCTTGCAGGAAAGTAGTACAGTAGTGCTGGATGGTCCAGCAGCTGGGTTCTATCCTGGGGGAAAGATATATGCTTGGCTATTGGCCTCGATGCATTTAAAAAATGTGTCAGCCTCTACTGGCTGATTCCATTTCCTCACTTCCCAAATACTTCCCAGCCTGGCCGCTCCCCCGAATCTGTCCTCTCTGAGATCTCCAGAGACTGGCTAATTACTACCCCTGAGGGTGTGGGCACAGCAGCACCCATTCTGGATGTGTTAGGCGCCTCATTAGTGCCAGGAACTGTATTAGGTGCTGGGCTGCGGCAGGGGCCCCTGCCCTCTTTGTCAGCCTCTCTGCAGTACGTGGTCCTTTCAACCCACCCCCCCCACACACACCAACACATTCATGAACATATACAAAAGCGGAGGGAATCCTTATGTACCCATCATCAACATCAACAGTTACTAACCTTCTGCCAAACTTATTTCATCAGCTTCTCCCAGCACACTCCCCCCTCAGACTATTTTAAAGGCAACCCCAGACATCACCCCTAACTGCTTCCGTATGTTTCTCTAATGGATACGGTGTCTGTGTTTTTGACGGAGCCACACACCATTGTACTGGATGCTTCTGAGCATGTCTCAAGGAAAAAGAAAAACAGAAAGTTCTCCCCTTCGCTTTCCTTGACATCGCCTTCTCCCCCTTCTTGTCCCCACCTTCCCATCCTCAGTCTCTGAATCCCTTCCCTCTCCCCACCTCTGAAATGTGGGCATCTCACAGCACGCTAGTCCCAGCAGAATCTCGTCTCCCGCCTTCCCCTGGCCTTCAGTCCCACGCCAGAGTGGATGACTCCCAGGTCTCTAGTCCTCACTCCTCTAGTCTGATGCTCTGTTGCAGTCTCGTCTGCTAATGTGTCTCTGTGCCGTGTTAGATTTGAGGGCTTTCATGGAGGAACCCCACCTCATTTCTCTCTGTATCCCCAGCACCATGCCCTACCCTAAGAGAAGCTCAGAAAATGTTCGAATGAATGACTGAGTGAATGCATGTGCAAACAAATGGCCTTTCTGCTGAGTTTTTTTGTTTTAATTATTTTTATTTTGGCTGCACAGGTTCCTCATGGCAGTGTACAGGCTTTCTCTAGTTGCAGTGCACAAGCTCAGTTGCCACACGGCACGTGGGATCTCAGTTCCCTGACCAGGGGTCGAACCCGCGTCCCCTGCATTGAAAGGCATTTGAATTCTCAGCCGCTTCTTCTGAGCTTTAGATGTAAGTTGAAACTTACACGCCGAGTAGCTCTGTAGCACATACTTCACACTCAGCATGTCCCAAACCAGACTCGTTCCCAAGCCCCTCTCCCTGGGTTCTTCATATCCAGGTCTGATGTCCAAGTCAAAAACATTGGAATCATCTTTTGACTCCTCAGCCTGTCACGGGCACCAGATTTTACTTATTTATTTTGTCTCAAGTATCAGAATCCTGACCCTCTTCCTTTTCTTTGCTACTGCTAACGCAGGGCCCCTTAGTGAATGCTTGAAAAATGCAGATTCTGAAGTCAGATCTCCTGGGGGTAAACTGCAAGTGCTGCTGCTCTCGCTACCTTGAGCTTGGGTGGCAGCAGGGACATGCCTTGCCCACTCCGTGAGGGTAATGACTGCCTCCAAGGCCTGTGGGGAGTCTCCAGCGAGTTGGTGCTGTGCGCCCTTTGCACCCTGCCGGGCACACGGGAAGTGCTCTGACGTTGGCTCTGTCATCACCACCCTGGCCACACCAGGCCAGGTCTCCCACGGCGGCCTCCTAACTGGCTTTGCTCCAATCTCCCAGTTAATCTCGGTGGCTCCATGAATGTGACTCATATCTAACCGGGTCACTCGGAGGAATCTTCCCAGAGGACAAATTCTGAGTTCCTCAGCCTCTCTACCTCCTGACCCCAGCTGCCACCATCTCCTGCGTCTCTCCCTGAAAGTGAAAGTATCTCAGTCGTGTCCGACTCTTTGCAACCCCATGGACTATGCAGTCCTTGGAATTCTCTGGGCCAGAATACTGGAATGGGTAGCCTTTCCCTCTTCCAGGGATCTTCCCAACCCAGGGATTGAACCCAGGTCTCCCACATTGGAGGCGGATTCTTTACCAGCTCAGCCACAAGGGAAGCCATCTTTCCCTGAGGAGTTCCCCGAAGATCTCTTGCACATTTATGTCGTCTTGTTCTTGACGTTCCCACTGTGTGGGATGACCCTGTTCCCAGGTCACCACCTATCAGAACAGCTCCTCTTTCAGTGCCCGGATCCGGTGTCGCCTGACCTCTGCTGTCCTCGGATCACGCTGCCCCGCAGTGACTGGCTCACCGGTGTCCCTCCCCAGCCGGCCCGTGCCCTCCTCCAGGGCAGACCGGCCAGTTCTGTAGTCTCCCCAGACCCTCGTGATTCCCTTTATTTGTCCTGAGTCTGTTCCTCTAGGAGATGGGAAGCTACCTGAAGGCCAGTGTCACCTTTGTCGATGTTTAATTACGTAAACGGGATTTCTTACTCTCTCCACCTTCCGTTACTTCCTTTTTTTCTTTGTTTTCTTCTCCAAGAGGAGAGGATGCTGTAGAAGTTAAAGACTCATGGCAAGGGTTCGCTCCCGCCAGTGAGGGGAAACAGCTGCCCACTTTGGTCTGTCTGCTGTGAATTCAGGCTGCCTTTTCCCTGGTTCTATCCAACAGGTTCCATCTGTGGGCAGCAGGCCAGCGGCTGGGGGGCGGTGGTGGGGTGCACTTTGGGATACAGGCCTTCTTATCCTCCTTTTGTTTGTAGCCCCACCTTACCAAAGGGAGCGGGCCCCAGTCATCTCAGACAGGACGGCAGCACATGGCGTGTCTGCCTTCCTGCAGCCGCCTGCCACCCACAGCGCAGAGAGGATCAAAGGCCCAGGCAGGGGCGGGAACGGGACTGATGGGGTTCCTCCTGCCCCGTCCTCCCCTCCTTCCCTCCCGTGGGACGCAGGGGCTACTGTGGAAGGGGCTGCAGCCATTCGGAATAGATTTTGCACGGGGGGTTTAAGATTTAAAGCAGTGACATTTTTTCAGTGGCACAGCTGTCTTTCAAGTCGAATCCCACATGGATCTGCCATGTTATAAAATCGAATAAATAGCGGTTGAGGTTAAAAGAGTAGGGAGGCAGCTTCCCTCCCTACCCACCCGTCCTCCGCCCGGCACCCCTCACAGCTGAGCTCTTTCGGAACGCTGGGCATCACATCTGCTTCTCAGCTGAGAGAGGAGGTCCTCTGTCCCTTTGTGAAGCCTGTTGGGGTTCACTCTCAGGCCTGTGTGTTTCTAAAGAAGATGACTTGGTGGGGGCGGGGAGTGGGGGGGGTTCCCGGGTCTGCTCGAAGCTGTGTGGAGTAACCATCACCTGGATCTGGGAAGGAGGAGGCGTTGACATAGGATGGGCGCGTCCTCCCGGCTCTGCCTTCAGGGTTCTCTCCATCTTCACTGCTATAATCCTGCTGTCCCCACGGCCACCAGGGGGTCTTCTCACAACCTAAATCTAGTCATGCTGCGGCCCCCCTCCCCTGCAAAAGCTTCCTGCCCCTCTTTGAATGGGCTTCCCTGCTTGCTGGCTCAGCGGTAAAGAATAAACCACCAACGCAGGAGATGTGGGTTTGATGCCTGGGTCAGGAAGATTCCCCTGGAAGAGGAAATGGCTACCCACCCCAGTATTCTTGCCTGGAGAATTCCTTGGACAGAGGAGCCTGGCGGGCTACAGCGACAACTCTTAGGCTCTAAGTCCCCACCCCTCCTCCAGGGGCCTGTGAGGCTTCTGCTCCTCCTCTGGGCTCCAGCCACACCCACCGGGCCTGTCCCCACCTGGGGTCTCTCCTCCTGGAATCTCCCTCCTGCTGTCAGCCGCCCGGCTCCTTCTGTTGGCTCAGGGAGAGGTCTTCCTTGACGCCTGGATTCCCTCCCCAGTTCCTCAGTTCCTCTCGTTGCATAGCCCTGTTTTACTGCACCACCACCATCTTCCTCTCTTCCGTGTCGTCCCCTCCACTAGAATGTAGAGTATGTGAAGGCAGGGATGTTTGTTTAATCCCAGTGCCGAGGAGCTAGCAGCATTTTTACTGGAAGTGAGTGAGTGAAGTTTGGGAGAAGCTCCTGAGCCATGAGTCTCCCCCTCCTGGGGGCTGGGCCCCCGGGGAGGAGGGGTCCGACGCCAGCAATGGGAGCCCAAGCCCAGGCCTGGACAACTCTCTGGGATCCTGGGTCTGGCCAGTTTCTCTGTTCTCGGGCAGTGTCGGGGCACTCAGACCCAGTCCTGTCATCCCCAGAGCCTCCAGATCGGCCCCTGCCTCTCCTGTTGGGGGCTCCTCTGGGACGAAGCAGGTGGTCCGGGCACTCGGAGTCCAGGCAGGACTTGCTGTTCTACCCCAGCCTGAAATTGATTCCCTCCGGGCCCTGCCTTGAGCCAGACCCTGTGAACAGAGGGAGCCTTGGGAGCCAGGCCTCCCTGACCACGTGTTGGGGAGAGAGTGATGGAGCCGTGTGGCCGGAGAACCGCCAGCCTTCTCTTTCCTTGTCGTCAGGGCACACAATGGCTGCACCTTGGTATGAGTCACTGGCCGTAGCCCATCATAAATTGTTTTTTCCTATACTGTCAGAGAGGCTTTTGTCGGGCACCTCCTATGCAGTCCCCGAACAGATTTGATATTTGATACAGGGTCAGTTAACACGTTGTCGAGTCGAAATCTGTCATTGTGCCCATATAAGGCAAACTCCTCGGGTTACTTTTTACCTTGGCAGAATCTCAGGAATGTCAAGGTAACCGGGCCACCTCAGCATAGCTCTGATTCTTGCTGGGTCACCTGACCCGCCCGCCCTCTTCTGTGACTTACCCTGCAGCTGCAGGCGCTAGCCCGGAGATGCACCAGGGGCACTGGTGGCCCCGGTGGGGGGTGGGATTGGCAGAGGGTCTCCAGGACTGTGCTTGGTTGGGTGTATGCTTTCAAAGGAGAGAAACTTAAGTGAGGTGCCTCGCAGAGGGTCCTGCCACAGCGAGAAGCAGAGACGGAAAACAGCCTCGGCCAGACCCGAGGTTGGTTAGGAGACATGTGGGCCCCGGTTCTGACGCCTACCAGCTGTGTGACCACAGGCAGATGGCTTATCTGTAAAATGTAGAGGGCTCAGAGCAAGTCCTGGTACATAGTAAGCGCTCAGTAAATGTGAGTCATCCGTGCAGTTGTGTCAAGGTATACCCCACCCAACCGTAAAAACACCTCTGCTGTTTTCCTTTGAGGCTCAGCCCCTTTAGTAGCTTTAATGGGGCAGATTGAGCTGGTCCTCAGAGTCCCTCCCTGGAAAACCGAACCCACAACTTCACAGTGGCCCCTCATCCCCCAGCTCCCCCCGTGTGTACTCCCACACACATGCAGAGCAAGCCACTCTGTCGTTTCAGGGCCAGGAGTCGGCCGAGAGCGGCAGGGGCCCCTTTGTCCTGTGATGTCATGCTAGAGACGCCGCCCCTTATGACTGCCATGTGGTTCCGTGTGGTCCAGCCAGGCCTTTGTACCAGCCCCAGGAAGGCCTGTAGGTTGGGCGAGCCAGGGTGACAGTCTAGCCCTGTCACTCTGCCAGGGCAAATGGTTTCACCATTTTTAATAGAGCAATTATGAGTCAGAGGTTTCAGTCTCTCTCTGCTGGTTCCTCCCAGTCCTGTAATTACCCTTTGGCTATAGAACCTTATTTTGGTTTTTCTTTTTTTAAAATCCTCCTAAGATACTGTCCATCTCATGTGTCAAAGGGGTCTAAGATGGAGTGCCTATGGTAAAGAAAAAAAAAAGGAATCCAAATCCAGAGTGATTTCTTACTCTGCAGAAATGATGCCTCCCCCTCCCACCCCCAGCACCATTCTAGTACCCCACCAGGATGCAGAGTCAGCGAGGCAGGACGCAGGGCAAGAGTAGATAATTCTGAACACCTCCAACTGCCTGTTGGCAAACTTCAAACTCCAGGCCTGAAATTTCTGGTCTGAGGCACCTCCCAGATTGACCGATGGATTCATTCACTCTCTTATCCAGTATGAGCCTCAGCCAAAGGCAGGTGGGCTGACAAGCACCCAGCACCTCCATGGTCCCCCCGCCGGTGCTGGTGCACACTGAGATGAGGAGAATGGGTCCTGCAGATAAATGCCTGGGTTCACTCACCCTCCAGGCTTGCCCTGCTTCCCATAGGGATCGTCTTTACTCCCAGGCTGTGAGAGGGAGAAGTCAGTGGGACAGAGCATATAGGAAACAGTGCACGTCTGTGAGTGCTGGCCCGGGTTCCGGTTCCCCCCGGTGTGTCCAGAGCAAAGGTTTCCAGCCCAACCCACTCCACCCTAGCCGTGTCGCCCACCCCACTGCTTTGCACTGGAAGCGGGAGAAGGCTTCTGACCTGACTGGCTGACTGATGAATCAGAATGTCCCAAAAACAGGAAAAAGGAAAGGGATCACCGAGGAGGAGTTTTAGATGTCAAAGGGGAAGCCAGCAGCACCGTTAGGGATCACTCGGGGCCGGCCCCAGTTGCTTGCCCTTCTACCAACAAGGCCTAGTTGAGGGATCACGTAAACTGCAGTGGAAAATACGTTGTCTGCTAGAAGATGAATGAGGGTAGGATGTGGGAATGGGTGTGTTTGCCCTGCCGTCAGGTGGCCCTGGCCCTCGGGTACTCTTTGCACCCCTGAATTCTGTTGGGGAGTTCCTGGGGTGGGCTGCTGTGGCCCAGGGCAGAAGACACTCAAGTCCCGTCAGTGCCTCCCTCGCCGACTTTTTCTCCCCAAATACCAAACACCTGTTACCTGGACGAGCCCATCCAACAGGCGGATTTGCCCCGGCTAAGGTGCGAATTCTAAAGACCGGTCCTCTTAGGCACCTGTTCGGATTCAGAGCCTCACAGTCTCGAGGCCAGAACTGGCTCACTTGGCTATCTTTCTGAAGGATCAAAGTTTAAACCAGACGATCTTTAATCTCCCTTCCCAAGGCTGAAACCCGAGCCCCGCTGTAAGCCATTGAAAATAAAGGGGGTTTTTGTGGCTCAGACTCCCTGTTATCCAGGTGAAGGGCCTCCTGTGCCCGACTGTCTCACAGCAGAATGCCAGATGGGGCTGGAGGAGACAGAGGGCAGGGCCCCAGCCTCTGCTGCTGCTGCCCTAATTTTAAAACTGCCTTTTGGGAGTGGAAGTTCTCTCTTTTAAAGGTAGCTATTTCAAGGTAGGCCTCACCCATCTCCTCTTCCTGCTGAGAAGGCCTCCTTTGAAAGCGGAGCGGTGCCTCCTACCTCCCCCCCACGGGCTCCGCCTGCCTGTAGTTCAGACCTTTGCTTCCCTGTGGATTCTGTGTGTGTGCATGTGTGTGTGTGTGTGTTTGTTGGGGGGGGGGAGCAAGCTTCCCCCCACCCTGGGAGGACCCAGTTTGTGGAGTGTAATCTGAGTAGCTATGGGTTGCTGGCTCGGTTTTCTATGCATGAGAGGGCTCCAGAAAGGTCCCCTTGGAGAACAGAGACAGGCCCAGACTGGGGCACCTCTGTACCCTGGGCTGCCTGTCCCCTGCTTCTCCAAGAGTCCGGTCTAGACTAACATGCAGTGGCAAGGGCTCCCTGGTTCTGCCTGGGCTTCAGATTCCTCGTTTTTAGAACAAAAGGTTAGGTCTGAGTGGTGATTCTCCACCCTGCCTTTCTGTTAGATTCACTTTTGTATTAGGCTCAACCCTAGCTTCTGGTTAGAGATTTGTAAAATATTGTTATTTGGGATCCATCTCCAAGAAATCTGGCTCATTTGTCCTGGGGTGAAGTTCAGGCATTTTTTAAAGAAGCTCTCCAGTCTACATTTATTGTAGCTTGGATTTCAACAAGGGTCCAAGACATATGCATTGGGGAAAGAATAGCTTTCTCAGTAAATAGTGCCAAAACAACTGTTTGTGAAGGATAGAATTAGACCCTTTCCTCATAGCATATGCAAAAAAGTGCCTCCAACTGGATCAAAGACCTAAATGTAACTTCTAGAAGAAAACATAGACAAATCTTCATGACCTTGGGTTAGGCAGTGGTCTATTAGAAAGCGAAAGTCGCCCAGTCGTGGCCAACTCTTTGTGACCCCATGGACTGTATAATCCATGGAATTCTCCAGGCCAGAATACTGGAGTGGGTAGCTGTTCCCTTCTAAAGGGGATCTTCCCAACCCAGGGATCAAACCCAGGTCTCCAACCCAGGTCTCCCTCATTACAGGCAGATTCTTTACCAGTTGAGTCACCAAGGAAGCCCATTAGATATTAGATATGGTCTATTAGATAAACCAAAAACATAGGCTAACTGAAGAAAAATAGGTGTTATAGTCTCCAAAACTTAAAAAAAAAAAAAAAAAGGCCTTTTGCCTCAAAGGACAAAAGAAAGTGAAAAGACATCCCTCAGAATGGGAGATAATATTTGCAAGTCATACATCTGGTAAGGGTCAAGTGTCCAGAATATATAAGAACTCATAATGAAGCAGTGAAAAGACCAAATAACCCAGTTAAAAATGGACAAAGGACTAGAACAGACATTTCTCCAAAGAAGATATACAGTTAGAAAATGGCACATGAAAAGATGCCCAACATCGTTAGTCATTAGGGAAATGCAAATCAAAAACCACAAGAAGATACCACCTCAACCACTAGGATGACTGTAATCAAAATGTCAGTTAATAACAACTATTGGTGAGGATGTGGAGCAATTGGAGTCATCATACACTGCTGGTGGGGATGTAAAATAGTGCAGCCTGTTTGGAAAACAGTTTGGCAGTTCCTCAAATGATTAAACACACATTTACCATACGACCCAGCAGTTGCACTTCTAGGTATATACTTAAGAAAACTGGAAACATATATTCACACAAAAATTTGTGCATAAATGTCAGTAGCAGCATTACTCATAATAGCAGCTGTATGCAATAGCAAAGGTAGAAATAACCCAAATGTCCATCAACTTATGAATGGACAAAATGTCATATGTCCATGCAATGGAATATTCAGTCAAAAAGGAATGTGCTACAATGTAAATGAACCTTGAAAACATGCTGAATGAGAGAAACCCGTCAGAAAAAGCCACATGTTGTGTAATTCCATTTGTATGAAATGTCTTGATGAGGCAAATTCATGGAGACATAAAGTAGATTAGTGGTTGTCGGGCTGGGGAGGGAGGGAGAAAAGAGGAGTTAATGCTAACAGTTCTGGGGTGATAAAAATGTTCTGCAGTCAGATAGTGGGGATAGTTTTTCAGTCTCATGAATATGCGAAAACTCACTGACCTTTATATACTTTAAAAGGGGTGAGTTTATGATATGTGAATTATAATTCAATTAAAAAACTGATTTTCCAAACTGCATGTGGTTAAAAAGAGTACATGCTTAAAAAGAGATCACGCCTGTGATCTAGCTACTCGACTTGTATTAGTTACCTACTGCTGCGTAACAAATTGCCTTTTCAAAGCTTAATGGCTGAAGGCAGTTAGAGAGAGAATGCAAATAAACCAGGAAAGTTCCTAGATAATTCTGTTGTAAAGCCAGGGTTGTGAACCTCTGGATTTGAAGGCTCTCTGAAGCAAGAAGAACCAGAGCTGATCATTATATTCGTTTATTCATTTGGTAGTCAAGTGGCCAGGCAAGGGGAGGGAAGGTTTGGGGGAAGACCGCTGTGTATTAGTCACTGGAAAGCAGCCAGCTAGCCTGGTGAATCCCAGGGTGGCGGGGGGAGGGGGTCTGGCTCCACCAACCGCAGGGCTGATACCAATGATGGCACCTTCCAGAACAGGAGTAATGTAGTAATGAAAGGGGCTTCCCTCGTGGCTCAGGTGGTAAAGAGTCTGGCTGCAATGCAGGAGACCAGGGTTCGATTCCTGGATTGGGACTGTCCCTTGGAGAAAGAAATGGCAACCCACTCCAGGATTCTTGCCTGGAGAATCCCATAGACAGAGGAGCCTGGTGGGCTAGAGTCCATAAGGCAGCAAAATTCGGACACGACTTAGCGACTAAATCACCAGTAATTAATAGAGGCTCTATTGAACAACCACTCTGCCAGGCTGTGGGTGCAGTGTTTTTCCTTTGTTATCCTGTTGAGTGCCCACATGTCTATTATCCTCATCTTACCCAGGAAGAACTTGAAGCTTAGAGAGCTGAAGGTCATCTTCTGTGGCCATACACAGTGGGTGGCAGAGCAGGGATGCAGACCCACGTTTGTTCAGACTGGAAGCCCTTGCTCTGGAGCACTGTGCCATGGTGTCCTCCCCTCCGCCTTGCAGACCCTGGCAGGTGGATGTCCTCACGTGTCTACCAGCTCCTCAGCCTGCCTCCTTTTAGCCCACCTACTGCTCCGCCCCTGTGTAAGCCCAGCACCTCTTTTTTATTTTATTTTTTATTTTTTTAATTTTTTTCCTCCCCCTGCCTCACCTAGCACCTCTTTTTTAAAACTTATTTGTTTTTAAAAAAAATTTTGGCCATGCCACGTGGCACATGGGCTCTTAGTTCCCTGACCAGGGACTGAACCCGGGCCTCCTGCACTGGCAGCGTGCAGTCTTAACCACCTGGACCACCAGGGAAGTCCTAAGGCTCCCCTCCTCTGGATCCAGGGCCTCTGCATGTCCAGTGGCCTCAGATGCCGGAGTGGAGAGGGCTGCTGAAGGCACCTCTATTCTGTGGGGGTGGTACACCAAGGGCAGGGTCTTCCCTGGCTTGTTTTGGGGAAGTGTACAGCCCCAGGATTATTTCTGTGAGTTCCTGAAAGCGAGCAGCCTTATCCCTAAGTAGGAACCCTCACCAGCATAAATGGGATTAGAAATTGTGAAGTCCTAAATGGCTGGCCACGAGAAGCCCCAGCCCTGTTTCATTCGTGCTAGGATTTCTGCAGCACCTACTATGTGCCAGGTACCATGCCCCGGTAGTGGGTTCTGCAGCCAACAGGACCCCGCTCTCGTGGAGCATCTGTTGCATGTGGGAGGGAGATGGGTTATGGACAAAGAACCTCGTTTCCGATAGTGACAAGCGGGGCGAGTGAAACAAAGCGGAGAAGTGAGAGCTTGGTGGAGGTGATAGCAGGGGCAGGGCAGGCTCGCTGGGACAGTGGCATCTGAGGGGAGCCCTGAGTGATGAGAACCGAGCAGCCTGTAAAGACCGAGAAGAAAGCCTTAGCCCAGCGTTTCCAAGGAGGAATGGCCAGCACTCCAGAGGCAGCCCTTGGCAGCAACAACTCACTTGCTTTCTGGCGCCTCGCGGGGGGTTGGAAGAGGCAGGGACGCCGGCTACCGGGAGGGGACTAGGGAGTGGGGTAAGAGATGGTTTCTGGACGGACACGCAGGACCTTTGGAATGCTCGCTGCTCCACTCCGCGGTATTTATACCTCTCCTCCAACTGGGAAGTCAGCTTTTTCATGTAGGCCGAGAAAAACTCCGAATAAGGCAACGGCAGGCCAGGACATAAGAAAGAAGCATTCCACATTTCCCTGTAATTGCTTTCAAATTAGGTTCTTTCGTCAAGGGGCCAGGCACACAGCTCTGTCCCTGGCTGCGTGTGCAGTTGGGAACTGGACAGGCAACCGAAGTGTCCCTGTGCCCCTGCCACGCCAGCCCCGATGACCTGAGCCGGCGGGGCCATCCGAGTCCCACGCTGCGGCACCTGTGTCGGTCGTGGCCATGTCATCATGACTGGTTCATTTTCTCTTCTCTCAGCCCGCTCCCTGGCTTTTATCTTCAGAATCTGCTAAAGGCAGTGGATCTTCAAAGTAGCCCTCCCATGTGTAATCTCAGAGCTATTCCAGAGGCTTCACAGACTTCCTGGATGGATCCATGCGGGTGTTGCCAGGTCAATCACCTTTTCACCTGGGCCACTGGTAACCCAGATTCCGGAAGGCTTAGCTTTCAGACCCTGAAAGCACCTTTAGGGTTGGTGATGAAGCCCAGGGGCCAGGGGAGCAGCCCCTGCTTTCAGGACCTGAGAAGATGCCCCGCTGGGGCCAGGCCTTTCCCAAAGCCTGGCAGTAGCCGGCAGATGGGTGATAAGAAGGGTGGATGCCTACCCCAGGAATAAATAGCTGTCCCTCCCCTATGTCCAAGCCCCGGACACCCTTACCGAGGACCCATGGAAGCAGGAACCATGGGCAGCGGCCGAGGCCACAGCGGGCAAGGTGGGAGTTCAGGAGGCGGGACGGCGCCTTCCCCCTCAAAGCGGCTGATGCCCCAGCGGAGCGGCAAACCCAACACGGTATTGCAGAGGCGAGGTTTGACAACTCCCAGCTCCCCAGGGAACCCCATCCTGCCTGCCAGTGCCCTGGGAGAGTTTGCCGGGGCTCAGCTAGGCAGCCAGTCCTTCTGGGTCAGGCTGCTGGCCTGGGACGTCTGGCTAAGGGGGTGGGCGGTATACAAAGTGGAAGGCGGGGATGCAGCGTGAGGCAGCCAGCGGCTTTTCCCAAAGTCCCGTCCAGCGTGGAGTCAATGGAATCCACATGTGAGCGTCCGTTGGCGGTCGGGCAAGCGCGGCCCCAGCCCTGGTCAGGAGCTCCTTCGCCAGAGACGATCAGCAGAGCCAGGGCGTGTGCCCCAGCCCGAGCCTCGGGTCCCAGCTGACTGCAGGAGACTCCCTTCAGTCTGGGTTTAGTGGAATTCCAGTCTCCAGCCGACATTTCCTTTCACGCCACCCCCTCCAGTACTAAGAACATGGCTTGTAACACGTAGTCGCTGAGAAGACAAGGGAAGGAAAGTTTTTTCAGCTGGGTTAGCTGCATCCCGCCAGGATCCTTCCCCTCGGCCTGTGCCATCACCCTGCCTGCTGAAGGGCCACTGGTTTCTTACTGGGGACTGCCCCGGAGTCCAGAAGGTTTACCTCTCTGGGTTGGGGGAGGGAGTCACCGATGAATGGCTCATTAAAGCCCATTGCTGCCACATTCCTGGCCGCTGAGGTCACCTCCCAAACAATATCCATCATTCATTCACCCAGCCGCCCCACATCCTGGCCACTGGGAGGGGTCCCTGTGACACAGGAAGGACTTTATGACCAGTGATGCTTGGCCTTCCCCCCACTCCCCAGCACACAGTGACAAAGCAGAAGCAGCTTGGGGGGAGGTGGGTGCTCCTGAGGCTTGCCTTCATGTGCCAGTGGAGCCCAAACCAACCAACAAGCTCGTCTTCTCTTCTTCCACCCCGCCCCCTCCCCCACTCCCCCACACCCTGGTGCTATTTTAACAACCAGAGAAGAAACTTTAACAGGCTGCCAGTGTGCAGAGGCAAGTTCTGAAAGCTCTTCTCTGTGGTTTTGTTCACATGTGTTCTCAAAGGCAGAGTCCACATCCTTCCTCCCTCGCTAGGTAGGTCAAGGGCTGTGTGCAGGCCCCCTTCACAGGATGGCAGGGCCACCACTTAGGTACTGTCTGCCTGCCTCCCACGCTGGGCTCAGGCCAAGCCTTTAAGAAGCAGATGGGGGACTTACCTGGCAGCCCAGTGGTTGGGACCCCTTGCTTCCAATGCAGGGGGCGTGGGTTTCATCCCTTGTGGGGGAACTAGAATCCTATGTGCCATGCAGCCAGATCAAAACTTTGTTTTTAAGAATTTAAAAAAAAGCAGGCCCTGCCTGCCTCTCCTCGCCATGTGAGCTCAGCTTCAGCTTGGGGACTGAGATGGGGACAGGACCTTTCTTGACTTCGCTTTGCCAGGCCAGTAGGGAACATCCCACTCAGAGGAATGGGTGTCCGCCCTGTGTTTGTGTTTATTGACTGTGTGACCTTGGGCAAGTCTTTTAACCTTCCCCCACCTCAGTTTCCTCACCTGTAAAGCGGAGATGATAGTGTCTCACATGACCACGGGGTTGGGGGTTTTATTTTTTATTTATTTTTTTTGGGGGGTTGGGGGTTTTAAACTGTTACCACGTGTAGATAAATGGTGGTGGTGGCGGCGGTTTAGTCGCTGAGCCGTGTCCAACTCTTGGACCGCATGGACTATGGCCTGCCAGGCTCCTCTGTCGGTGGGATTCTCCAGGCAAGAATAGTGGAGTGGGCTGCCATTTCCTTCTCCAAGGGATTTTCCCAACCCAGGAATCGAACCTGGGTCTCCTGCATTGCAGGCAGATTCTTTACCAACTGAGCTACAAGGCAAGCACGCGTAAATGGTAAGAGCTAGCAATCAGCAGTTAATGCACATTTACCCTCAGTGAGACCCTTCCTCCGCCACCTCCCCACCGCCTGCCACCACCAGAATGTAACCTCTGTGTCTGCTTCGCTTCCTCCAGTGCCTAATCGGGGCTCCAGGTCAGCTTTGTCGGCTCGTCGATTGCACCGGGAGCTCTTAGATGAGGTGCTAGGGACACAGCCACTGCTCAGAACCAGTGCTGCCCCTGAAGTGACCTTCAGACGAGCTCTAGATGCTTATGGCCTTTCCCTTCTCCCTCAGAGGGCCAGCAGTCCCTCCCAGATGAAACCAAAACCTTGAGTTTGCCTTGCTTGGTTACCGCTGTTGGCATCTTTAACATGGCCCCTGGCCTTCCTCCTCCTGCCAGGTTTCTCTTAGAAGAAGCTTTTTACCCTTCCCACCCACCCCCACCCGTCATCGCACATTGACCCTTGCCCCTCTGGCTCAGTCCCCACACAGCAGCCCCATCAGAGTGGGCCTGCCAGCCTCAGGACACAGGCTGCTCTCCTTCACTCCCTCCCTTTCTCCAGGGCCAGGCTCTTTTCTCGCTGTTGCAGGGCCTTTGCACATACTGGTCCCATTATCTGGAATGTCTTTCTTATTTTTATCCTATTCATTCTCCATAGGGGAACTTACCCATGTCTGCCTGGCCAGAAGGTCAGGAGCTGTTCCCCAGGATTTCCTCCCCTTTTTTCTTTTCTTTTTGGCCACACCATGTGGCTTGTAGGATCTTAGTTCCCTGACCGGGATTGAACCTGGGCCCCCTGCTCTGGGGGTTAAGACTTTGCAGAGTCTTAACCGCTGGACCCTCAGGGACGTGAGCTCCCTCTTTGAGAGGAGAGAGAGGAAGGAGGACAAATGCACGGTGATGCCTCAGAGTGTGGCTGCCTGGCCAGGGTTCGTGCTAAGTCACTTCAGTCATGTCTGACTCTTTCTGACTGTAGACTGCAGCCTGCCAGGCTCCTCTGTCCATGGGATTCTCCAGGCAAGAAGGCTGGAATGGGTTGCCATGCCCTCCCTCCAGGGGATCTTTCTGACCCGGGGATTGAACCAGCATTTCTCTTGTCTCCTGCATTGACAGGCAGGTTCTTTACTACTAGCGCCACCTGGGGAGCTGGGCCAGGATCCCTGGCTTTAAATCTCGCTCTGTAACTTTACAGGTACATGACTACCTGTGGGCAAATCACATTACCTCTCAGACCCTCGGTGTCCTCACCTGTTAAATGGGGCAGAAATGGTAACCACCTCACAAGGTAGCTGTGCGGATGAGAGACGTTATTAACATGTGGCAAAGTGCCTAGAACAGTGCGGGCCGCATAGTTAGCTTATGGGAGTGTCTGCTGCGGTTGTTACCATTCCCACTTTTCCTGAGGGTGTCACTTCTGTAGTTGAGTCATCACTTGGTTAATGAGATGAGTTCTGTCCCTCATCACACTGGAAGCTCCTTAGCGTGCAGCCTGGGTCTGCTTTTGCTCAGCGTGGTGGGTTCAGTGCCAGGCTTGGCCCCGGCCGGCAGGCAGCAGATGCCCGTCTCGGGAGTGGGTGTCCCGCCCCACGGCGCCCTGGGCATCGTGGAGCCAGCAGGGCCTGCCGCGCTCCACAACTTATGCTGTGACAGAGCTTGCAGAGTGGCGGGGGCACAGCGGACCCACGAGGCCTCCATCTATAGAAACCACCCTCCACACTACCCACCCCGCACATTTCAGTCTAAACCGGGCAGGGAGAGGGAGTGAATAAGCAGAATGTTATTTTTGTAACCAAGTAGAAGCAGCTATGAATTTTTCATGTCCCACTGGAACTCCAGCTCCTACTCACAGTCGTGCCGCATGGAGCTGGGGCTGCGAGCGGTGGGCCTGATCCCGAGGAGGGCCTCGTGACTCCTGCCCACTGTACCCCGGGCGCGGGGCCCTCTGAGTCTCCAGCGTCAGCAGATGCTCCCGGTCTTCCGGGAGGAGAAAACGGCCGGACAGGCCACGGAGTGCGGGCGTGGGGCCTGTCGGCGGCCTTCCCGTCCATCATGTGTCGGGTTCCTTGCCACCGAGGCCACACTGGTGGGCATTCTCCCCGAGCACTCGCTCTGCATTCTGCTTGGGCCTCCGCCTGCTTCCGGCCAGGGAGATGCGAGTGCCAGGCGGAGTTATCATTTATCTAAAAGTAGTCTTTCCCTTGACATTTGTTTAACACTGAATACTTCATCTGTGCTAGGCACAGTCCTGAGTGATTTACTTGCATTATTTTGTTTAGTCATCGTTTAAGAGGGGAGATTACTGTCTCCGTTTCACCCAGCACGGAACCTGAGGCTTCTTGCTTGCCCGAGGTTACCCCGCTGGAAGGTGGCCTCAGTGGGCAAGGCAGGTCTGCGTGAGCCCCCAGCCAGAGCTCTTGTTTCCTGCCCAGAGAAGGTGAGCGAAGGTGTGGAGGTGGGCCATGTGTGCAGCGTAGGCAGTGTTGTGATCTTCTGAGAACAGACGACCTGAGCCCAGTGAGGCCAAGTTCATTCAGAGCCTGCCTAGGTTGGACTCTTGTTTCCTCTCCAAACCATGGTGGTGGGGTCAGGGACTTTGCAGAGAGACTAGGTCCCACCCTTCCCAGGGATGGAGTGGGAATCCGCCGGGTTGGATGTGGTCCCAGGTGTGTGAGTTCTCGGGAACTGATGCCCAGCTCTGTGGTGGATGTTTTAAAGCATTCCTCTCCTCCCCACCCCCCATTTAATCCCACAGCAAATACAGGCGGTAGATTCTGATAAGTCCATCCTACAGAGGAGGATGCTGAGGTGTAGGTAGGCCAAGTCTCCTGGTTGCAAACCCAGAAGTAAGCTGAGGGGCCGGCACTCAAGCCCTGAAGGATTACCTCAGGTGTAACACAGGCAGGCTGATGGGGAGAGGTGCCCTCCCTGCAGACCCGGTGCCTCGATTTCGGCCCAGAAGCACTGGGGGTTTGGTCTCAGGGGACTGCCGTCTTGTGTCCTCAGCCGGGGATGTGATGGCCAGTTTGCTGCCCCCCTGCATCTTTCGGGCGCAGGGAACAGCAGAGGCCCGGCATTCCCCACCACTTCCTGTCCCAGCCTGGCCTGCTGCTGCCCACTGGGCGGCTGAGCGCCACGCCTGCCCACTGCCCAGGCCCAAGGCCGCTGTGCTTTGGGCATTCTAAAGGCACGTGCGATGTGAGACTAAATTTCTACCCCTGGGAGCACACGCGTATATATGCACGTAATATCCAGCAAGACCCCAAATGACTGGAGAACGCTGTCCGAGATGCCAAGGGCTGTGTGTGGTAGCGAGGGCGGGCAGGGGGCAGAGAAGACACTCTGGGAGAGGCGGGCAGGGTGTCCGGAGAGGAGGGGACCCCGGGAGGCGTGGTGTGCAGAGAACTGAGCCCCTGCTGTGTGCCCCAGCTCCACAGGGGTCAACACCGCGAACCCTTGCGCTGACCGGACGTGACTCAGGTGGTGTCTTCACTGCCACGTTGCAGATGCGGAAACGGACGTTAGGAAGGTTGGGTAACCTGCCTGCAGGAGTGGTGTAACCAGCAGTCTGGCCCCGGTTTGTGTGAATTCAGAGCTGCTCGGGGGAAGGAGCGAGGGAAGTGAGGTGGGGGAGGCGGATACGTGCGCACCTCGCTGAGAACCTGTTCCTGAGTAGCTCACGGCTGCAAGGAGGCAGAAAACAGCATGCAACTGTTAGGAGTGAAGCAGAGGGACTGCCCTGGTGGTGGTCCAGTGGCTGAGACTCCACGCTGCCAGTGCAGGGGGCCTGGGTTTGATCCCTGGTCAGGGAGCTAGAATCCCGCATGCCGCAACTAAGACCTGGCACAGCCAAATAAATAAAAATACTAAAAAAAAAAAAGTGAAACAGTGGTCCTCTGACAGACCTGCACAGAGGAGGGGTGGGGCAGGCTGGTCAGCCTGGGTGGGCGTCCAGAGGGGCTGATGTTGAGGGGGGGTAGGTGTGGACTGAGCCGGGCAGAGGCGCCCGTAGCGGAGGGGACACCCGCGTGCAGGTTTCTGGCTCTCTGGGGTGGTGGCGGTGGAACTCTTCTTTGTGTTGGTGGGAGGCGGGTGGGGTAGCCTAGCCGCCCGCAACCCTTCCCCTTTCTTCGGGTTTGGAAGGATCATCGCGTTTGGAGGGAACCCTTGCTTGCACCCACCTTGTGGCGTGTTAATTAGGCGGCTTCTTTGTCTGCAAGGGGCCTTGCATTGAGTCTCCCAGTGTGCAGTTCTGGTGACAGTTGTCAAAACACATGGTGTTTGGCCAGTGTCTCCCTGGAAGCCCCTCGCCCCCCACATGGCCTCTGCCTGCACCCAGGCGCAGCGTGGGCTCTCCTGTGCATTCCTGGCCTTCGGCCCAAGTCCACGCTGGGCCTGCAGGCTGGCGGGGACAGGGCAGGGGACTCCCGTGGGAAACAGGCGTGGGCTTTTTCCCAGACCCTGCTGCCCGGGCTGCGTGGGCCCGTCTCCCTGGAAGGTGTCTGGGCACGTCCACCTTAACTGATGTGACGCACTTCCCTGGCGCTGGCGTCGATGATGACAGAGGCCCCAGTCAGCAGGGGGCTGAGCGCCCGTCACCTCGGACGCCACGCCCGGGCCCCGTCCTCTGGTGTTCTCTGCTCTGGTTCTGGACTTGGGCTGCTGACATGAGTTCCAGTCCACACTCTGCCACTCATTATCCCGCTGACCAAGCGGTGGTCTGGGACCCAGCCTGAGCCTCAGTTTCCTCCCTTCAGCCTGCCTGGGTCGCTGTGGAGATCGGCACCAGCGTAGATAGAGGTTGGGCCCAGGGCCTGGCCCCAGGGTGACCTTGTTGATGCAGAGTCAGGGCTGCGGCCCGGCCCTTTTGCTGGAGAGCTCCAACAGCCACACTCACCCTCCCGGCCACCCTCTGTTCTGCCTCCCCAGACCTTCACAGCCTGGTGCAACTCCCACCTGCGGAAGGCCGGCACGCAGATCGAGAACATCGATGAGGACTTCCGAGACGGGCTCAAGCTCATGCTCCTCCTGGAGGTCATTTCAGGTGAGGCACCCCCCCCCGCCCCACAACCACCCTGCAGGTGCCCCCAGGACAGCGCCCGCCCTGCCCACGGCTGCCGGGCAAGAGCAAGGCCTCTGCCAGCTGCAGCAACACTGCGCCGGCATCGGCCTGTTCTGGGGAGCAGTGGGGATCCTAAATCTCTCTCTCTCCCTTTCATGGTGTTCGGTCCTCAGGGGAGCGGTTACCTAAGCCAGAGCGGGGCAAGATGAGAGTGCACAAGATCAACAACGTGAACAAGGCGCTGGACTTCATCGCCAGCAAAGGAGTCAAGCTGGTCTCCATCGGGGCAGAAGGTGAGTGGATTGGGCCCGGAGCAGAGTGGTGTTGGGGGAATTCCCTGGAGGCCCAGCAGTTAGGACTCTATTTTCTCACTGCTAAGGACCCGGGTTCAATCCCTGGTTAGGGAACTACGATCCTACAAGCCATGCAGCCAGGAAAGAAAAAAAGTTGTGTTGATGGTCAAGATGGGGGTGCTGGATACACCAAGTGGTGACCACAGTGACTGCCTTTGATGCAGCGTTGGGTTCACAAACCACCCCCAGCCCCGGCACCCTACCCACCCCTGCTTTCCTTCCCCTAGAGAATAATCCAGTCCAAGAGCAGAGAATCCGGTTCACCCAGTCATGAGGGGCACAGGAGGAATGGCTTTGACTCAGACCCTGGACACCTCACTCCCCCTCCCGGTGCTGGGCCTGATAGGTGATCCGCCGTCTCTCTGAGCCAGCAGCACCTTTGCCCTAAGGCCCTGCGTGGTGTCCGCGGGCAGGAGGGGCTCAGAGGAGGGGAGGACACTTGCGGCCCAGTGTCTGGGCTCTGCGGCAGGGAGCATAGGTCCAGAGGTCAGGGAGCCGACCTTGCTGGCCACGTGGCCTGGGAGAGTGTGGCCTCTTGACGGGACTCCCAGGATCCCTCTGGGCCCCATGCGGGTGCCCAGCCAGCACCATGACCTTGTCTCCGGGCCCTCGCGGGAGCAGCGGCATGCCCTCACTCCAGCAGCTAGAACTCTTGTCTTGAGCTTCCCAGGCGCCTTTGGAGACCAGGCGAGGCCTGATGGATCCCAGAAGGTCCCCATCAGCCTGGGCTCACAGTCTTGCTCATTAGTCAGAGCAGGGTTTCCTACACCCCGACATCCATGTTGTCCCAGCTTTTAGAAAAACAAAGAAAACTAATTGCTGTTAATGACAGGGTTCTGAGAGTCTGGCCGGGACTCCAGGCCAGGAATGCACGTCCCATGTTCCAAGGCTCTGCCCTGGCCTGGGCTCTCTCCAAGGAGGGGTGCCAAGCCTTGCATGCCACGGTCGAGGTGGTTGGTGTTTGTTTAAAAAAAACAAAACAAAAAAAAACACAAAACCCCGAATTCAATCAGGCCCTGAGATTTTCTGTCCTTGCATGGATCTTTCCTCCTGGCTCCCCTCCAGCCTCCTGCTTCTCACAGCTGCATTTTTTAATTTTGCTCAAATGCTAGCCTGTAAATACAGACAGGGTGAGAGGAGAGACCCATGGCAGTCATCAGTTTTCATTTGGAGAAAAACTCAGTCTAAAAACATTCTCCGTTCATGCCCAGACCGCTTCGCTCCCAACATCCGTGGCCTTCGGGCCTCTGGTGGGCAGCCGGCCGGAGCCATTCTGAGATCTCTGGGGTACCTGAGAGCCCTGATCTATGTCCCCCCCACCCCCGTCCACCCCCGACTCCCTGTCCCTCCACACCGTCTCAGCTGCAGGAACATGGCTTCCTCGTGGGGCTCTTGAGTGGGGTCGGGAGGCAGAGGCACAGCTGCAGGTCCAGGGAGCAGCTGGTGGGTGTGTCATGAGAGTGGCCGCCTTCCCTCCCAGTCACGGGGACTCTCTAAGCTCTCCGTGACCAGCCTGCTCGGGCGCCAGCTGGGAACGGGCACTGCGGCCGCCACGCCAGCCTGTGTCCATCCCCAGCTCTGGGGTGCCCAGCCCCCAGGAGGAACACAGCGTGGATTTCCTGGACGAATCCCCGCTCTCGCCCCACGAGAAGGCTCAGCCTAGTTTCCAGGCCTGGGGTTCTCTGCCCAGGGAAAGGTGCGGACAGACACTGTGTCCTTCCCCTGCCTCCAGGCAGCTGGCTGCATGTGTTTCCTCTCCCCAAACCCTCAAACCGAGAGCTCCCCTCAGCCGGCAGCCTGCAGCTTCCCTGGGGGGGCCTCACCGGTGACTAAAGAGCCCCCCACCTCCTAGTGAGTGTGTCCTCCGGGAAGGCTGGGCCCCATCCTCTGGGGGACCTTCGTTCCTCCTCCTCAAATCAAGCCCACCTAGAGTTTTCTGTCCTCGAGGCCGGTGAGCACGGTCTCTTGAAGCATCCCTCCGTTCTGCCAGTCTCCCTCCTGCATCCAGACTGGGAGAGGCGCAATGGGCTGCAGGCCTGAGAGGACCGCTGCAGGTGTGTCAGGCCGATGGGCTCTGGTCTGCAGTTGCTCGTACGCACTTCTCCACCCGGCCCCAGACCCTACGGTGCCTGAGCATCACAGAAGTGGTTTTTCTCCAAGTTGCTGAAGCTGAGGAACGTGTGGTCCAGACCCTTCTCTCTCACCCCTGGGAGTCTGGGACAGTGGTTTTCAGTCAACTGAGGAAGCACGCGCTCAGCAGCTGGCCCCTGTGCCCCCATGCTCCTTGCTGCCTGCGGCTCCCGCTCTCTCTCTCTCTCCCTCTTGAGGGCCGGGCCAGGTGCTGGGGGTGCAGGACTGACCACGAGGCAGACGGTGAACAGGCAGCTGCTCCTGCCGCTTAGTCGCTCAGTCGTGTCCAACTCTTTTGTGACCCCATGGGCAGTAGCCTGCCAGGTTCCTCTGTCCGTGGAATTTCCCGGGCAAGAATCCTGGAGTGGGTTGTCATTTCCTTCTCCAGGGGATCTTCCCGACCCAGGGATCAAACCCATGCCTTCTGCTTGTCAGGCAGTTCCTTTCCCACCGTACCAGCTGGGAAGCCCATGAAGAAGCAGACAGACCAGCCAGTGTGTGCGTGTGAGGGCAGGAGCAGGGTGCCGGGGAAGCCAGGAGGTGACGCAGAAGCAGAGAGACAGAACAGGCTGGGAAGGACCACCAGCCTTCTGAGGAAAGGGACAAGGGGTGCACTTTGTGGGCGGACAGGAGGTGTGAGATCCTTAAAGCAAGCAAACGTTGGCTCGCCAAGAGGATGGAGCTTAGAGAGTGCTGGGAAGGGAGGGGCCAGGTCACACAGGGCAGGCCTTGTGAGCCCACCTCCAACACACAGGGTTTGTTTCAGGTACGGTGGGGCCTGAAGCAGGCACTTGACACAGATTCGATGTACCTGTTAGTGACCACCCTGCTGTGTGGGAGTGGATCATGGGGACGTAGGAGCCAGTGCATCGAGATCTGGGGGACACGACGGTGGCTTGGATTGAGGTGGCAGCACTGGTGTTGGAAGGAAGGGGACAGATTCTCAACAAATACTAGCGTGGCCTGCACCTGCTAGTCGAGAGACTTGCCCATACAGGGGTGAGGGGGCTGGAAATGCAAGCCTAACGCCTGGGAGCAATCCTTTGCAGTGGGTCACGAGAGTGAGCTGCCCGGAGAAGAGGGGGCCTGTGTGGCTGAGAACACGTGTGTGTGGAAGCCTGAATGTGCCAAGTGGCAGAAGGCTTTGGGGACCACGCTTCCTGTTGAGGGACACCTCCCAATGCAGGTGGTGTGGGACAGGCCTGGGCAGCTCTGTCAGATGACGGAGTTGAACTCTGAACAGGGCCGGGGGCCACCTGGGGAGTCACCCTCTGCTTCCCAACAACCTTCTCACCCTCTGCCCCTTTCCCTGCATGCAGAGATTGTGGACGGCAATGCGAAGATGACCCTGGGAATGATCTGGACCATCATCCTCAGGTTCGCCATCCAGGACATCTCTGTGGAAGGTGAGAGCCGAGGGCCTGCCAACTGGCAGAGAGCAGCCTTTTCTCTCAACCTCAACCCCAGTGCCACCCCAAGTTTTGGGGACTTGGTTAGACTTTCGGGTGTTTTGTCTTCATGCCTCAAGTCTCTTTCCTGAGTCCGGACATGACTCCCAGGGCCTGGCCCTGCCCGGGAGTGCTGAGTGGAGGTGTGGCCCAGGTGCAGGTGAAGGGGGACCCGTGCGGCCACCCCCTCTCAGTGGACCCTCACACCACCCTCGTCTGGTGGGCATGACCGCACCATTTTACAGTCTGGGAGCGGACTCGTGATAGAGTCAGGCCTGGCCTCGTTTTCCGGGGCGTCAGCACCCACGTTTCCACTCCACCTCCCACCCTCGGACTTGGCCACCACAGGGTGAGAGAAACCACGGGGCCGGCGTGTGGAGGGGCTCCTGGTGACAGGCCCGAGCAGTGACCAGGACACACGTGGTGCCTGCCCTCACAGCGTGCCCAGTCTGCTGAGCACAGTCCATGGGGCGCTGCCCATGGGGACGGAGGGGCCTCCCGGGGCCCTCCCACCCTGCTTCCTCAGAGCTGCGGCTGGCCCCCGCGTGGGCAGCCCCTTCTTGGGGCCTTGTTCAGAAGCCGGGCCCTGCATCAGGCGCTTGTGGGGCAGTGTGTCCTGCCAGGCATAGGCTTTGGGGTCAGAAACGGCTCAGGTTCAGGCCCTGACACTGCCCTGTCACTGTCACGTCCAGGGTGACCCCAGGTGAGTGACTGCTTCTGGGGCCTGGCATGCAGCTAGGATGCGGAAGGGGCACGCACGCTGCGGCTGCCCCGTCCCAGGGCCTCTTCCCCAGCTTCTCTCTGCCCCTTCTGCCTGAGCCCCGAGGGTGACCCCCCGCACTGGGTGCTGCGCCTCTAGTTGTGAGCTTGTGCTCACCATCCTTGTGTGTTCTGCAGAGACCTCTGCCAAGGAAGGGCTCCTCCTCTGGTGCCAGAGAAAGACGGCCCCATACAAGAACGTCAACGTGCAGAACTTCCACATCAGGTGAGCGGCCGGCTAAGCGCCAGCTAACGTCATCCCGAAGCTGCTTCCCGGGACTTGAGATGCTGGTTGGCCCCACCCCCACCCCCACCCCAGCTCTCTTGCTGTGGTTTTGTCAGGGTCTGTGAGGTGCCAGCTCTCAGGAGTGCCCCTCCCCACTGGCTTCCATGAACCCCTGGGAAAGTCCCCGCGTCCCTTGGGGGAGGTGGCGGTCGCCTCACCGTCCCGGCTGGAGGCCTTATGGCCCGGCACCTCTGCGAGGCCCTGTAGTCTCCTTCCCCAAGTCTGGTAACTCGGAAGGAGCAGCAAAGCTCTTCCTTTGTTTTGACCTCTCAAGAGGGACCTGCCGTCCTAGTGAGTTCAGTGTCGGGGAAATGTGCCCCGTGTCCATTAGAGGAACAGGACTCAGCCGGAATAAGCCTGCTCTCCCTCGGGTCAGGGCAGAAAATTAGTGTGTCCACAAGGCAGGCATGATCAGTAGGAGATCTGGGAGTATGGCACGGCCTGGGGATTAGGCGTGCAGGCTTTGGGGGTGGCCTTGAGATCAGATCCGACATGACCGTGACTTCACCCCTCTGAGCTTCTACTGTCTTCCTGGGTGGATGGTCCAGGGAGAGGACACACATCGGGATGAAGAACGGGGTTTTCCAGCGTCCACAGAGGTCCTGCTGTGTCCTCGGACTTCCCAGGACCCTGCACTAGGCCTTGGGGATCATTGTGCTCAGCCGTTTGTAGCCTGCAGTCCCTCCCTTGATCTCCTCCACGTCTCCTTCCTTCCCAGCTAGCTGGTCCTCCGTGCACTTCTCATTCGTTTATTTATTCAGTCACTAAATACCTATGGAGTGCCTACTCCATGCCAAGAGTGGGAATACAACAGCGCCAAAATCAAGTCCCTGCCCTTGGAAGGTCACACCTCAGCCGGGGGACCAGTAGTTCACAAAGGTGTGAAGAAACCAGCCTAATTCCAAGTAGTGAGAAGGGCCAAACAAAGACAACAAAATAGGATAAGGTGACAGAAGGTAACCAGCAAGAGTACCATGGTCAGAGAGGGGGTCTGTCTGAGACGTCATTAAGTTTGACCTCCGAAAGAGCCAGCCTTTAGAGCAGCTATCCCCAACCTTTTTGGCACCAGGGACCGGTTTCATGGAAGACAGTTTTTCCATGGACCATTCCTTTCTCTGAGGGTAGGAGAGGGGCACGGTTTTGGGATGATTCAAGCCCATTACATTTACTGTGCACTTTATTTCTAATCTGATGCTGCCGCTGACCTGACAGGAGATACCCGTCTACAGCCCAGAAGTTGGGGACCCCTGCCTTAGAGGCTCTCAGGGAGGGAAATGTGACCAGTCTGGCCTGGGACCAGCTGTCACTTCCCTCTGAACAGAGCCCCTCACACCAAGCCACTTCCTGGCATTTAGTCAGCCGAGGTGCAGAGGGCCCGCAGTGCAGGCCTGTGCAGCTCAGCAGGGCCACGCACGGCAGTGCTCAGCGGGGCACGGCTACCCCGGTAACGAGCAGTCACAGAGCGCTTGTCACGCGTCAGGTATCGGCCTAGGCCTCACACAGTTATCCTCACAGCAGCCCGATGAAGTGTAGGCACTGTATTATCCCTGTTTTGCAGATGTGGAAACTGAGGTAGCAGGAGATTAGGGGACTTGCCTAAGGTTGCACTGAGAGCGGAAGGGGTGGAATTTCCCCCCAGACGGTCCACCTCCAGCAGGCAGGCTCACAGCCAGCCGGGCACACGCTCTAGACCACCTCACCAAGTAGGAGGTAGTCATTCCTGTGTGCCCATGGCCCACAGTCCCTCATGACCACGGGGGCCCTCCTCACAACCTTGGCCTTTCCATCCTCAGCTGGAAGGACGGTCTTGCCTTCAATGCCCTGATCCACCGGCACAGACCGGAGCTGATCGAGTACGACAAGCTGAGAAAGGTACGTGTCTCTGTCTCCCCTCAGTGGCCCACAGACACCCCGACTCTGACCCTGACTCTGGGCTACTGCCCCGAGCCCATCCGTCGCTGGTGTCCAGAGCTGAACTCTGTGCTCAGATGGGCAGACTGGGGGGGCCCTGTGCCAGCCATCAGCAACCAGGCTCAGTGGCTGATTCTTGCCTCCTTTGGTCCCCTTGGGACCCGTCCCCTTCTCCCTCCTTGAGCATTGCAGCTGCCAGGGGTTATGGGAGGTCCTGGCTGACCATGCTTTCCAGCTTCCCTTCCTTTTTATTTATTTATTTACTTACGGCATTATCAGGTCCTAGTTGCAGTGGGCAGGCCTCTCTCTAGTTGTGGCGTGAGGACTCAGTCGTTGTGGCACACGGGATTAGTTGCCCCTTTGGCATGTGGAATCCCCGACCAGGGATTGAACCCGAGTCCCATGCTTTGGAAGGCAGATTCTTAACACTGAAACACCAGGGAGGTCCCCAGCTCCCCTTCCATAACCCTCTAGATTCTTGAAGCGTTCACGCTCTGCCCGGTGGAGAGGGGTGAGGAATTCTGAACCATCACGGGGGGACCCATGCTACAGAAGAAGGAAGGCGCCCCTGAGCTGGCCTCGTGGGGCAGGCCCCGTGGGGGAGGCAGCCTAGGGCCAAGCATCATCCCAGATGGGGGGGCAGGGGTGCCCAGGCCGGCGCTCAGCCCACTCAGGCCACAGCAACTAGTCGAGTAATCGAATGGGCTATAGCTGGAGAGCGGGAGAGGCCTGTGAGGGAGGGTCGGCGTGAAGTGGGCTCTCATCTATGAGCCGGGCTGAGCTTAGAACGCGGAGGCTCTCTGCTCCCCAGCCCCATCCCCACACACACCCCAGTGCTCTCTCAGGTCTGGATCAGTGTTTCAGTGCAGGCGGTCTTAATCTGGGACCCAGGGATGGCTGGAAATTCTAAGGAAAGAGCACGCCTGTGTTTCTTTCTGGAGGAAGGGTGCACAGTCAGCCCCCCAAAGGTTTCCAGCAGCGTTCCTTTGAGTGGGAATTGACTTTATCCAGGTGTGTCCACCCCGCCCTGCCCCCAGCTCCCTGCAGCAGCACAGGAGAACTGCCTGAAGGAACATTTCCAGTTCCAGCCCTCCCCAGGATCCCTCCCTTCAGGGCCAGCCCTTGTTCCCTCTGCTTGTGCGTCCTGCCCTGACGGTATCTCTCCTCCTTCCCTCGCCTCCCTCCCCCAGGACGACCCCGTCACCAACCTGAACAATGCCTTCGAAGTGGCGGAGAAATACCTCGACATCCCCAAGATGCTGGATGCAGAGGGTAAGTACATCCCCCTTGCTCTGTCAGCACGCTGTTTTATGGGCATGTCTTGGGGTGACCTCGGAGCTGGCGGAGCCAGCCAGAACGCCTGAGCGAATCTGCGTGAACCGGGAATGATGGTGTTGTCACCCAGGGCGCCCAGGCCAGAGCAGCCTGGGAGGGAGATGGTGGGGAAGGGGACCTTGGAGGAACCAGCTCTCAGGGCCGCCCCTGGGGCCTGGGCCTCCCGCCAAAGCCCTTCCTGACTGGTCCCACCCCTCGGTCACTGGGACGGTCGGCTCCTGTGAATAACCAAGGCCTCCACCTTCCTGCCTGCCACAGGCTGAGGATCTGGAGCCCACAGAGTGGAGTGTTGTTTTCCTTTTCCGGCTTTGCTCCGTTTCCCAGCCACGCACCACCCCAGCCGGGACCCCTGCCTCTGGCCTCCAGCGGCCCCTGGGGCTGACCGTTTAGCAGCCCCTTGAGGCCGTTCTCAGAGAAAGGAAGTCGCCTCGTCTTAATCCCATTTCCCACAGCCTTGGCCTTTCCGGTGACCATGGGGGATGGAGGGGCCGAGGGGCTGGCCAAGCCCACTGGAGTCGCCCAGGGTCATGGAATCAGCTCCGAGGGTCCTTCTCCCAGGACTCCTGCTATGGCCTGGGGAGCCCGTGCATCTCCTTGAGCGCCTGTCCCCACCCCCGCTGGGGCGGTTTAACCCTTGTCGTTCACTTACAGACATCGTGAACACGGCCCGGCCCGACGAGAAGGCCATAATGACCTATGTGTCCAGCTTCTACCATGCCTTTTCGGGAGCGCAGAAGGTACCGGGCAGGGCCAGGCAGGCCCACCTCGCCGCCACCGCCCAATGCCGCTGCTGCCTCTCCTCCCGCACTCACCTCATTTCTCTTGCAGACAGCAGTGGCCTCTCTCTCCAACTGGAAGCCACCCCCCCGGCTCCTCGGCATCACCGCCTGTTTAGTCTCTGTCTGCTCGTGGTATCTCTGGAGTGCCTCAGAGCTCACCCCCCTACTTCAGTGCCAGGCACTGAGAGTTACATACAGTCAGTGACCGAGTCAGGCAGGGCCCCTGCCCTCACGGAGCTTACATTCTAGTGGGCAAGACAGACAACGAGCAGGTCCGCAGAGAAAGTAACGTCGCGTGAGAGGAGTCGTGGAGAACACACAGCATGGTGGGATGCACTGGGCTCCTTCACCTGGGGCCGCCGGTGGGGAGGGGCGTGATGAGCAGGAGCTGTGGACAGAGTGTTCCAGATAGAGGGGGGAGCAAGTGCAAAGGCCCTGAGGCATCAATGGCGGGGCTCATCCAAGGAATGGCTGGGGAGGAGAGGAAGATGAGGTCAGAGAAGGTGACTGAGCCAGGCTATGGGAGACATTGCAGTCCTGGAGTTTGGGTTTCATTCTGAGACCCCAGGAGATGATTGGGGGTTTGTGCTCAGGTGGTAGGTGGTCACAAAGGACATGGATCCTACATATGTTTTCAGAAAGATCAAATAGTGCAAGCAAGATCCCTCCAGCCCCAACCAAGGCTTCCTGGCTAGTGTGTCCCAAACCCGGGCCTGGTTAGGAAAGGAATCTATCCCTTTCGGATGTCCCCCCTTCCCCTTGGCAAGACGAACCCACGCAGGCCGGAGCCGGGGTCTGGCTTCCAGTCCAGAGCCAGCGCTATCCTTCCCGCATGAGCCTCGGGCCCGACCTCGGCCACCCTTCCTGCGTCTTTCACTCTCTCCTGCCTCTCTCTCTCTCTCTCTCTCTCTGCGCAGATATTGTAGGCACTCTGAGGCCAGATGAGAAAGCCATCATGACTTACGTGTCCTGCTTCTACCACGCTTTCTCAGGGGCTCAAAAGGTGAGCTGGGGGCGGGAGCACCTTCACTGCTGTGGCTGGAGACTCACCCTTGCCACGCCCCCCACCCCCACCGCCATCCCAGTGCCCGAGCTGTGGCCTGAGGACTGAGCCAGCCTGGAAGGTTCTTGTGACCCTGAGCCTCCATTGCCATCGCCCAGCCAGCACTGGTCCAGGGCTGAGATGCCGCAGACAGTCCCACGAGTCCCTCCGTGGACACAGCCCACCCTGTGAAGTGGCGGCAGGTCCCGGCTTCTCTGGACGAGGCAGTCGAGTCCCAGTATCACCTCGGACAGCGGGGTGCAGCTGGGGCCTGTGTGCCTGCTCTCAGCTGTCCCCCTCTTCCCCTGATCCGTGCCTGGCCACCTGGCTGCCGCACTGGCCGTGTCCCCACTGGGAATGCTGGCTCTCCTGCCCTGCTCTGCGGCTCCTCCCCCCAGCAAACGCCCCAGGACAGGCCCGTCTCTGACTCCATGGGCCCAGGTCACCGGGCCCCTGCCCCCCACAGCCCCACCACCGCAGGCAGGGAGTCAGGAGTGTCTGTTCCCCGGGGTGGCCCTCCCCGAGCTGGGCCGACCTCACAGCGGAGCTGCCCCTGCCGCCTGGAGGCCTGGACACCTCTGTCTCCTCCTGCCTCCGGGGTGTCTGGTTTTGGCCAGCAGTGTATTCCCAGCGACTTGGTTCTGTATCCTGGTTAGCGGTTGGGCAGAGAGAAGACCAAGAAATGAGCTGTTTATTGAGCACTGACTGCGTGCTTCCCAGGTGGCACTAGTGGTAAAGAACTTGCCCGCCAGTGCAGGAGGTGTAAGAGACACGGGTTCAATCCCTGGGTCAAGAAGATCCCCTGGAGGAGGACACGCAGCCCACTCCAGTATTCTTGCCTGGAGAATCCCATGGACAGAGGAGCCTGGCGAGCTACAGTCCATAGGGTTGCACAGAGTCAGACACAGCTGAAGCAACGTAGCCCACACGCAACTGCATGCTAGGACCTCCTCCAGACACTCCATGTGCATGGGCTGTCAGCGGCCCATGCTCACACCAGGAGTGGGCGGGCCCCGTTATCCCCACTTACAAGAGGGGGACACAAGTCTCGGGATGGGGACTTTGCTGCCAGCCTCAGAGCCCCAGGTCCAGCACGGCCTTCCTGCGGGCAGTCTGCCAGGGTCCCTGCTCTGCCATCGCTCAGCAGTGTGACCTCGGAGAAGTCCCTCACCTCTGTTCTCCCTCCTGTAAAAAGGGGAGCGGACGAGCGCCCTCCTCAGGATCGTCTGAGGGTGAAATGAGCAGGCCAAGGGCTCAGGACAGTGTCCGGCCCCGTAAGTGCCCCGCACACGGCCTGGCAGTGGGAATGGCCTCCCCAGCACGTGGCTGGAGTGTGTGTTTGACGTGTTCTGCTGGCGGTGGGTTGGGGGGGTTGCCTTTGGCACCAGGCAGGGAGAGTGGAGGGGACCCCTCACCCTCGAGGGAAAACAGGGTGGAGGTGGGAGATTCCTGGCCACAAACCCCCACTAATAGCACGTTTGCTGTGGGCCTCACCCCTCCGCAGGCCCCACGCCACCCTCGCTGCCACCACACTGCCCTGAAAGAAGTATCTTCTCTCTGCCCAAACTGCCCTCTGGTGCTTAGAGCAGGACTCCAGGGTGGGGGACCAGAGGCCTGGAGGCATCTGTGGGAGGGGATGCCGGCCCGAAAGCCCAGGTCAGAGCATTTGGGAGTTTTTTTTTGGTGTTTTTTTACCCCTTGGAGTTTGGGATCTTAGTTCCCAGACCAAGAATCTAACCCGCGCCCCCTGCAGTGGAAGCAGGGAGTCCTAACCACTGGACGCCAGGGAAGTCCCAACATCTGGGAGATTTTGAGGGAGCTGGGCCCCTCTCGTGAGGGAGGAAATAAAGGCCAGCCTCTGGGGAGCTGCTGGTCACAGGGACGTGCAGAATACAGGCCTCTCCAGCTTCCCCCAGCCTATGTTTACTTCTCAGGAGAGCCCCATAATGCTTGTGTTATTGCCACCGTCTTTTCCCCAGAGGCTCCATCAGGCCTCTTAAAAGAGTGCTCTCTGGGTTTTGTTTCATTTCATGAATGCAGGGCAGCCCTAGTCCTTGCCCCACGTATGCCCGTCCTCTCCTGATGGTTTATTTCTACTCACGAAAGCATCTGTTCCTTGTCCTTTGCTCGCTCATTCATTCATCAACTCTGAGTCCCTCAAACACGCCAAGCCCCGAGCCAGGTGCCAGGAATTCAGCCTCGAAACAAAACACCCCTGCCCGTCAGCCCGCACCTTGGCGGGGCCTGCCCGGCGGGGCGGAGCTGAACTTGGGGTGCCGGTCTGGTCATCTCTCCAGGCTGGGGGTCAGGGACTTCCCTGCAGGCTGTTACCTGGGTTCTGCTTCCTGTGCTCACTCGGGGCTGGGTGTTCGCTGGCCAAGGCCTTCGCGAGCCTCCCCTCTGGGGCTTGTTGGCGAGTGTCCTGCAGCATGCAGCAGGTGTGCGTGTGCGTGTGAGTGTACACACCAGCCGCAGCTGGCCCCCCACTCCCCTCCCCACCTGTGTGTGGAGGAGAGAGGCGGGCGTCGTGCCTGCAGCCAGCGGGCCTGGAGCCATCCCCAAGCCTCTCTGTTTTCCTTCCCCACCGCTCTGTAGACCCTCCTCACTATTTCTGTTCCTGTTCTGTTGCCGTTTTCAACTCTTCTTCTTGGAGGCTTTCTGTGCTTCCTGAAAGGTACCTGGTCTCTGTGTGCCATCCCTCACCCTCCTCCTCCTGTCCTGGCATTCCCCCCACCCCCAGCAGGACCCCCACCCTGTAGTTCGGGGCAGAGACTAGTCACTGCTGGCGCTGCTCCCCGCTCTCGGGAGCCCCGGCTCCCCTCCACCCTGTGGATCGGGACCTCTGCCCACCCAGCCAGCGGCAGTGTCCTCCAAGGCGGGGGATAGGAAAGGGGCCAGGCGTGCTCTGCCCGTGCACCGACCACCAGCCTGCTCTGGGGGACACCGGCACCCCTCCTCTGCCTGCGCCCCACAGCTCCCTGGTGCAGCCAAGGGGCGGGTCCTTCCAGGGCTCAGCTGCCTGGAGGACCCTACTCAGCCCCACCCAGGCCTCCTCTCTATGGGCCTCTGAGTCCATTTCCCCCACATTAGGGGGCTCGCCACCCTGCTTCAGCACTTCCAGGCCGAGAGGGCACACAGGCCCGGCTCCCCAAGCAGGGGCCTTAGCAGTCAGCTCCAGGGACCCCAGCAAGGCCTGTCAGGACTCAGCCTCTCAGGGCACCCTCTTGCTGGCTCTGTGCTTCCTCTCCTCCCTGCCTCCGGGCCTTCTGTGTGGGCCACGGACGTGCCAGCTTTCAGGGGACCTGCCTGTCAGGAGGGAGGGTCAGCAGCCCCCAGGCAGCTCTGACTGTGTGCGCTTCCCCCCCCCCCCCCGCCCCACCCTGTCCCCCCAACCCAGGCTGAGACCGCTGCCAACCGGATCTGCAAGGTGCTGGCCGTCAACCAGGAGAATGAGCACCTGATGGAAGATTATGAGAGGCTGGCCAGCGACGTGAGTGACCCCCCGCCCCTGCCCTCCCCCGGTGGCCCCGCCAGAGCTGAAAGGTCCGGTCCCCTCTCGTTACCCTGGCCCAAGGCCTTTGACACCTGCAGAGGAGAGAGCAAAGATGGCAGTGAGGCCTTCTAGAGACGGTCAGAGGGTTACAGAGTAGAGTTTGACCACACCAGTGCTCATGGTTTCACAGGACTGAGGGTCAGAGTGATGTGTCACCGTGCTCACTGACTCCTGGCGTCTCGTGCCTGGCTTCCTACAGAGATACTTAGGGACAGTTTCCCCCACTGCGTTAGAATCATCTGGGGAGCTTTTTATTTTATTTTTTAAAAATCTGTTGGCCATGCCACGCAAAAAAACATCTTAGTTCCCTGACCCAGGGATCAAACCCACACCCCCTAGAGTGGAAGCACAGAGTCTTAACCACTGGACCACCAGGGAAGTCCCTTTATTTTTAAAAAATTTTTAAAGGAGCTTTTTAAAAAGTTCCTTCCCCTATACAAAAATTCCTGTCCCCGTGTCCCGCACACAGAAGCCTGATTTGGTAGGATGGAAAGAGACCCGAGATCTGACACAGCGACAGACAGGATGGCTGTTTGTCACGGCAGGCCCCCTGTGAGAAGGGAACTCCTCTTGGCATCTAAGCTCCCCAGGAGGAGTCATTTGACTGCTCTTCTAGATCAGTGTTCCCCAGACTCTGAGAGTTCACAGACCAGGAAAACTCGAAAAAGTATTTGCCAGCCCACCCATAGCGGCCGACTTTTTCTTCTGCCAAGTTAAGGATACTTTAAACAAGAGAAAGCTGCCGCCTGGCACCACCACCACTGCTAACGCCAAGGAAAGGTTAGGGGCTGGGTCTTAGAGTCCCAGCCCTGCCCCCCAGAGGGCAGCAGGCACCAGGCACCTGGACGTGAACACACGTGGAAACCTCGGGCCTCGGTTTTCTCATCCTGCCTGAGGCTGGCATTTCAGACCCCCTTCCCCAGGCATATCTACCTGCACAGTAACTGATCTTACTCTCCTGGGATTGTTCTGGAATGTCCAGTTTGTTTGCTCATTTGTACCCTTTCCTCACTCCATCAAAGACACGAGTGGCTCATAAAAGTACAGGTCACTTTGTTTTTTCAGTTGTACTGTCTAGTTTTTTGTGCCCAGGCTCTGCGCCTGGCGCTGACTACCCCAGAGTGAGCCAGGCGTGTGGCCAGTCCTGCCTTGGGGCGCTTACAGTTGGTGAACAGGACGCAGCAAGGTTCTTAGACAGCGCTGCACATGGCGACAGTGGATTCTTGTGCAGCCCTGATGGGGGCGGTGCCCCCAAAGGGATGTCTGAATTGAAGCCACCCTGCTTAGAGGAGGGAGGAAGACCAAGGGCAAAGGCAGAAGTAAAAAGAAGCCAGAGAACAGAGTTGTGGTTCTAGCAGGGGTGATATTCCCAGAATCCCTGGCCATGGGCTGCCCATGGGGAATCATGGAGAAGTCAGGCTGGATAGCAGGGGTGATCCCCCAAGATGGGGTCCGCGAAGATCCAGGTCCCACGTGCCCATGAGCTGGAGGCAGCCCTGTCAGCTGTTGGCGGGTCCCCTGCAAAGGTCACCCCGACTTTTCGTGGGCCCACAGCTCCTGGAGTGGATCCGGCGCACCATCCCCTGGCTGGAGGACCGCGTGCCCCAGAAGACCATCCAGGAGATGCAGCAGAAGCTGGAGGACTTCCGCGACTACCGGCGGGTCCACAAGCCACCAAAGGTGCAGGAGAAGTGCCAACTGGAGATCAACTTCAACACGCTGCAGACCAAGCTGCGCCTCAGCAACCGGCCTGCCTTCATGCCCTCCGAGGGCAAGATGGTGTCGGTGAGTGCCTGGGCCCAGGAGGCCTACGGAGCCACAGGCCCCATGATGGGTGGAGGGGCAGCTCCAGGCCATCCTCAGGTGTATTGTCTGGCCTGCACAGTCTTTCTGAACTAGAATGCACAGATCCGGGTGCAAGGCGCCGTGGGGCATACACTTGACACTTGACATTGTTTCATTTCCCCCATGTCACTCCCTGGAGTTATACTCTCATCCCAAGACCACACCATAGTTTGGAATCATTTGAATGTGGACCCTCATTTGGCTGGGACTCCCACCCCTGCCAGGAGTGCACAGTCACCTTCTGACTCATAGCACCATGGGGGCATTCATTCATTCATGGTCACTCATTCATTTAATCGGAAGGTGTAGGGGGCCCTGTGCAGGCATGCAGGTACAGCGGAGCAGGGCGACGTGCGACCCCGGCCCGTTTCTCTGCCTTCTGTGAGCATCCCCGCGGGGTGCCCCAGCCCCCCTCGTAGCCCCGCCCTCTCCTGCCCCCACAGGACATCAACAACGGCTGGCAGCACCTGGAGCAGGCCGAGAAGGGCTACGAGGAGTGGCTGCTGAACGAGATCCGCCGGCTGGAGCGGCTCGACCACCTGGCAGAGAAGTTCCGGCAGAAGGCCTCCATCCACGAGGCCTGGACCGACGGTACAGCCCTCCCTGCTCCCGCCCTCCTTTCCTGGCTTGCAGACACATGCGTGTGCTCACACATACACACGGACACTCACACACACAGAGCCCCTGCTGCCTGTGTAGGGTTTGTCTGTCTGCTAGGCCCCCTTTTCTGCTGCCTGCGAGCATGCGTGTCACAAATGATGCTTTGGGTGTGTCCAGCCCTGGGCAGCGAGGAACAGTTTGGGGCCAGGTCCCCCCAGTCCACTCTGGCCTGGAGATCACTCACGGGTGGGCCCCTTCCTGGGTCACTGGTGGCCGGTCATCTGAGAATGCAGCTCTGGGCTGGCTGTTTAGGGACGTGACCCCCAGGCCTGTCCGTCTCCCCCGAGAATGGCACCCCTCCGGGCCAGTGGGGCCGGGGGCAGGCTCGCCCTGCTCCAGCAGCCTGGGTTCACACAGCCTGCCCTCCATCCCCCTCACCCTTTGAGACCATGGACCTCACATTGAAGAGCCTGTCCTGGCCAGTCTGGGATCCCGAGCACGGTCCTTGGAACAGGCCACGGAGCCACCTCCTGGCCTTGCTGCCCGACCTGCAGGTGCCACTCACTGACCAGCCTTCAGTGTGGCCCCCCCATGGGAGCTCTTTGTCATCTCTGCCCCATCCACACATCTCTACCCAGATGTGCGGTAGGACTCCCGCCTCAGCAGGGCCTGGCGCCCAAGGGCCACCCACTCCCCCCGGGGGCTTGCCCCCCACGGGATGCCTTCTCCCAGAAGGGCCGCCACAACTCCGGTTTCTCGGCAGCTCCACAGCTGCCTGTTCTCTTGGCTTGGGCTGTGGGAGTCCATCACATCCTGGCCCTCAGCTGGGACCCACACCAGGCTGAGATCCCAGATCCCAAGGGCCTGAGAGCCTTCAGGAAACGGCCAGTGCCTGGGAATGCAGAGGGCCTTCCACGGGGCTCCTACCCTCCCACTCTGGCTGCCTCCTTCCCACTCTGCCTTGCCCTCCTGCCACCACTGCCGAACTGGTTTCATGCTTCCTTGCATTGCTCGGTGGTTCTTCATCCCTCCCACCCTCCTGGTCCCCCACGAGATCCTCACTGAGCCCCTGGGGCCTCCTCCAGCCCCCACCCACCCAGCTATTTGGTGTGCGTGCTTGCATGCTCAGCTGCTTCAGTTGTTCCAACTCTTTGCAACCCCATGGACTATAGGCCATCAGGCTCCTCTGTCCATGGAATTCTCTAAGCAGGAATACTGGAGTGGGTCGTCATGCTCTCCTCCAGGGGATCTTCCCGACCCAGGCATCGAACCCGAGTCTTCTGCATCTCCTGCATTGACTGGCAGGTTCTTTAATACTAGCACCACCTGGGAAGCCCTTTGGCAGGCAGCCCCAACCCTGGCCAATTGCTAAGACCCACCCAGAGGCGCCCACATGGAGCCTGTCCACCTCTGCCGGCATGTGGACACGAGGCTGTGCAGGCTGTGTTGACTGCGGCCCGTGTCACCCGTGTCCCTGGCTGCTGCCCAGCAGATGCCCTCCTCACAGGAGCTCCTGAGGACCCTGGCCCTCCTGTGCCAGGGGAGGGATGCGGAGCAGGGGCAGTCAGAAGGCCAGGCGAGGACCACGAAGTCCATGCTGGGAGGCAGGTGCCTCCCTCTGCCTCACGGAAGCCACACCCATGGGTTCTGCCCCTCCGACCTGAGGAGGGGGAGTTGGCATGTAGGTCATTTGTTGGTTCTTCATTCATTCATTCAGCAAACACCTCTTGAGCCTCTTCGCTGTGCTCAGCGGTTTCCCAGGTAGGGAAGGGTTCCTGCCCAGGGAGCTCAGAGACCAATCAGTTTTGCCATTTCTCTTGTCAGAGGTCTCTTGTCATTTAAGTGGGTTTTAGAGCACCCGTGTCCCCCGCTTGGACTGAACCATCTCCTGCCATCATCCGTGTCATCGTCTCTCTGCATCTTCCTTCCTTGGTCTCTGAGGATCATCCCTGTGGATTTGCCTCCTGGGGGCCTCTCGTCAACCCTTCAGTCTCTCTCCTGGGGCTCCAAGAGCCCTGGGAAGAGGGTCTCCTGAGGCCGAGGGGAGGGGGGTGACGGGACCTCGGAGCTGCTTCCCTGGGGACCCGGCCGGCCTTCACCTGAAGGTGTTTAGAAGTGGGTGTCCAGGCTTCAGCCTCCACATGCCCTGGCCCCGCCTCCCCTCAGGCACTCTGGCATCCAGCCCTCCCCCTCGCGTCGGCCCGGAGCCACTGGGCAGGCCTGTCCATTCTCGTTCCCAAGACTTGAAGCCTCTGTCCTCTGAACCACCAATTATGCACCACAGGGCAGGCCGGCCCCTAGACCCCGCTGTACTCCTGGGATCGGGTGGAGCAGGCTCCTTACCTGCGAGTACAACGCAGGCAGAGGGCAGACTGAGCTGCCGTCACCCTGTAACCCCCTCACCATCCCCTGCAGTCTGCAGGAGTGTGTGAGCCTGCATGTGGAGGCTCCTCACAGGGTCTCAGATTGTCTGGGGAGAAAGCAAAAATGAGCCCCCTCCCCTCCCTCCCTCCCTCACTCGGCCTGGCTGCCCTTTGGCCCGGATCCCAGGCAGCCCTGGCCGTGGCCCCCTCCTCCCACGTCTTCCCCCTGGCAGCTCCCTTGTGGCAGCTCTGCTGAGGCAGAGAAGTGGTAACCTGCTATTTCTGGTTCCCACCCTTGGGAGAAAGCGATCTGGAGAAGGGAATTGCAAGCTTGCCTTTGTGGTTGGGCTGGCTGCCCTGGGGCCGGGGCAGCAGGGCCCCGTGGAGTCAGGCTCCCAGGCCGCGCCACCCCCTGCCCGCTGGTTCGGGGCTCCATCCCTGGGACAGCTGCGGTGGGGTGGGCCTGGCTGGTGCCCACCCTTTTCGAGATCACCTCACTGGGGCTTTAGCCGAGGGCTGGCATTGGCCCCATTTTACAGAAGGAGCAGACCAGGAGAGACTGCTTGCTTGGCTGCTCACGGCAGGCAGCTGTTGGGATTTTCTGGTGCCCGCTGAGGAGGGTTTGGTCTCTGAGTGCGTACTCTGGGGGTAGCCCGAGGTCGCTTTAGAGGCTAGGGGTCCCAGCATCTTCCCCTCAGTTCTCTGCGGTACTGAGAGTGCAGGGCTCCCCGCCTGAGCTTCTGTCCCGGGGTGTATAATTAGCCAGGCCCCGGGCCTAATAACAGTGTTCCTCCCTCCCTTCAAAGGGCCTGACATGGGCCCTGCCTCACTGCACTGCCCTTAGGGTAGCGTGGAGCGGATGTGTGGTGGGACTCCCGCCCCAACAGGGCCTGGCGCCCAAGGGCCAGGGAGCAGGCATGGGGTCAGGCTCCTGGAAGAGCCCCAAGTCAGACTTCCCCTCCCCTCTGCGCCGTCCCCCACCCCCACCCCGCATGCTGAGGCCCAGTTAGGCCCTCCGCAGGTGGGTGTCAACCTTTCCAGCCTTGGTAGCCCAATCCAGATTCTTACCGTCTACCAATAAAGGGCTTCCCAGGTGGCGCTAGTGGTAAAGAACCCACCTGCCAATGCAGGAGACGTTGAGATGTGGGTTTGATCTTTGGGTTAGAAAGATCCCCTGAAGGAGGAAATGGCCACCCACTCTAGTATTCTTGCCTAGAGAACCCCATGGACAGAGGAGCCTGGTGTTCTATAGTCTATAGGGTCATAAAAAATCAGACATGACTGAGCAACTTGCTGCTGCTGTTGCTGCTAAGTCGCTTCAGTCGTGTCCCACTCTGTGTGACCCCATAGACAGCAGCCCACCAGGTTCCACCGTCCCTGGGATTCTCCAGGCAAGAACACTGGAGTGGGCTGCCTTTTCCTTCTCCAATGCATGAAAGTGAAAAGTGAAAGTGAAATTGCTCAGTTGTGTTCGACTCTTTGCCACCCCATGGACTGCAGCCCACCAGGCTCCTCTGCCCATGGGATTTTTCCAGGCAAGAGTACTGGAGTGGGGTGCCATTGCCTTCTCCGAATGACTTAGTGTGCACCAATAAAAGACACTAAGTCTAGAGCACAGAGCCTGAGTTGGGATATCTGAGTCACGCCCACCAACCCCACAGTGTCTCCCAGCCCCATCCAGCAGGTATTATAGCTGGGCTTAGAGATTCCTGCAAAGGAGCAAGGGAAAAGGTTCCCAGGGTTTCCGGCCTTCATGGGGGCAGCATCCTCGCCGAGGCAGGGCATCGGGTCTGTACCCTGCTCCCCTCCCTCTGGTTGGATGCCCGCGACACCGTTGACCAAGCACCCCTACCCTCCGCCCCACCTCAGGGAAGGAGGCCATGCTGAAGCACCGGGACTATGAGACGGCCACCCTGTCGGACATCAAGGCCCTCATCCGCAAGCACGAAGCCTTCGAGAGTGACCTGGCCGCCCACCAGGACCGCGTGGAACAGATTGCCGCCATCGCCCAGGAGCTCAAGTACGTGGGCTTGCGGTCCCCCATCACCCGCATCCCTGCCAGCTCCTGGCCCGGAGCGGTGGTGGGGCAGTGGTGGACGGGTTTCCCTTGCCCTTTCGACCCTCACCCCCTCCTTTCCCGTGCTAGGAAGGAGCCTTATGGGGTGATGCCTTTTGTCCACCTGTCTTAACCCCAGATGAGACCCATAGTGGGATCTACGTTCCCCAGCAGAAGGGACGTCTCTGACCCCCTGAGGTGGTGGGCGACCTAGCCCCCACGGCCCCCACCCATGGCTCCCGAGGGACTCTGGCCGCACAGAGAGCCCATTGTTCGGCCCGGCCCCTTGCCTTTGCCGCTCAGAATACACTTATTGTAAGAGCTTCCAGGCAGCCGGTTCTCTGCCCTCCCCGCCCCACCCCAGTCAGATAAACTCGTGCACACAATTAGTACACTGAGTCTCCAGCACAGTGAAAGGGAGCCTTATTCCCCCAGCCGAGCGGCCAGCAGCAGGCAAGGCCCAGGGAGCAGGAGGCCCGGCCATTACTTCATGGAAAATCCACAGGCCCTGGAGGGGCGGCAGGGCTCCCAAAATAGCCATCTGCTCAAAAATAGGATCCTTGGCTGCAGTCAGCCTTTCGACAGACCCCTCCCACCCTGTCACAGTCATCCGCGAAGTTCTGCCTGTTCCTCCAAGGCGGGGGCCCAGCGGCGAGGCCTGCAGGAGCTCCACGCTGGGGAGGGCTATGTTCCTGACTTACTCCCTCCACACTGCCCAGCTGCTCTGCGGCTCCCCATGTGCTCGCCCAGGGGCAAAAGTACCACGGGCATGGTCCTGGGGACACGCGCCCTCACTGGGCACTGTTGGGGGTCCTGCAGCTCCTCTAGGATCAAGCCCCCTGTACCTGGCACGTCCAGACCAAGAATGAGGTCGTGGACACAGACGCCCACCACCCGCAGGGGTTTTGGGGATGGGACAGGCGAGCCCTTGGATGCTGGTGGGCAACAGACTTGCAGTCAGCTCAGGCCCTGGGAATGGCTGTGTGAAACCCATCGCCCTGAGCCAGGGAGCTGACGGTCCCCCAGGCAACTCTCTGGACAGTCGCCCTGGAGGAAGAGGGGAGGGTTGTTTGGGGTGGCGTCCGTTCCCCCGAAGATGAGTCAGAGGCCAAGGGCCGCCTGGGATGAGCCTGGGTAGGCAGCCCGGCTGCGTAGCGGTTAATAATAATGACAAAAGCTCAGAGCACTCAGTGCCCTCCAGGTGCCAGCTCGTTCAGTCCCCCATCGACCCTCGCTTACAGAGCTGGGACTGAGGCACACAGAAGCCACGGGCCCTGCCGGGGTCACACAGCCAGGGAGTGAGTGAGACGGGAGTGGGGCCCAGGCCGGCCCGGCCCCTGCATGGAGTGCCGCCTTGCTGCTCCTCCAGCCCTTGCCTGCTCCCCTGGCCCCTGTATCCTGCCTGACCGTCTGGTCACCCTAGACCTGTGCGCCGACTCCCTGGGAGCCTGCTGCTGGGAGTGCCCAAGTGTGACCCCAGGCAGCGGGAGGCGTGGGGCTGATGCTCAGGAGTTGGGGGGCGTGGCAAGAGCTATGGTATCAGCCCAGTGTTCCCAACCTCAGTCAAGGCAACAATAATACCTGTTCCCTGATCAACTTGTTTTTTTTTTCTTGAATATATTGTCAGTTGCTTAGCATGAGATTGCAGGCTAGTCACACACTTTTTTCCCTAATACCCATAAAAACATATCCTTTAATAACTTCCTACTTTTACCCACTGGGCGCCAAGGACTGCTCTCAGCAAACACTTCACGTGTGTTAAGTAACTTGGTTTCCTCACTAACCCCACCCCCATCTCACAGATGAGAAAACTGAGGGATCCAGAGGGAATTCACTTGCCCAGGGTCACAGACGTTCAAATTCAGGAGCTGGAATTCACGCCTAGGGAACTTGTCTCCAGAGCCTTGTCCTCTAACCAGCATGCTCTGCTAGACTTTCTTTAAATGGAAAGAGCAATCCAGGGGACTTCCCTGGGAGTCCACTGGTCAGGACTCTTTGCTTCCACTGCAGGGGGCTTGGGTTTGACCACTGGTTGGGGAATTCAGATCCCGCAAGCCACATGGTTCAGCCAAAAAAGCAAAAAGCAATCCAGATGCAGCCGTGGTTGAGGGTCACAGTCTGGGAGCCCTGCGTCAGCTGCTCTTGACAGGAAGCTCTGTTGTCCTCTCCCCACCCGCGCACCCCGCCACCAATTCCTCCTGCCTCAGACCAGAGAGGTGGTGGACGACTGATGTTCTGAAGTGTTGGTGTCCCCCTGCACCAGGGCCTGGGACGCGTGTGGGCGGGCGGGTCTGGCACTCCCTGACCGCCCGCACCGGGTCTCACCGCCCTCTGCCCGGTCCACAGCGAGCTGGATTACTACGACTCCCACAACGTCAACACACGCTGCCAGAAGATCTGCGACCAGTGGGATGCCCTTGGCTCTCTGACCCACAGTCGCAGGGAAGCCCTGGAGGTGAGCGGTGGCGGTGGCGTGGGTGGGTGCCCTCAGAGCTTCCCAGACCCCGGCCCACTGTGCACTCCCCCTGCTGGCCCACTGACCTCCCGCCTCTGTCCCTGTTCCTCCCCCCGACACGCACCAGAAAACAGAGAAGCAGCTGGAGACCATCGACCAGCTGCACCTGGAGTACGCCAAGCGGGCGGCCCCCTTCAACAACTGGATGGAGAGCGCCATGGAGGACCTCCAGGACATGTTCATCGTCCACACCATCGAGGAAATCGAGGTCTGCCCCTGCCCACCCACCCGCCCTTCTCAGGGTTCATGGGGCCTCCTGGTGTCGGGCTGCCCCCTCACCCCTTCTCTTCACGTCTCCCAGGGTCTGATCTCAGCTCACGACCAGTTCAAGTCAACGCTGCCGGATGCTGACAGGGAGCGCGAGGCCATCCTGGCCATTCACAAGGAGGCCCAGCGGATTGCCGAGAGCAACCACATCAAGCTCTCGGGCAGCAACCCCTACACCACCGTCACCCCCCAGATCATCAACTCCAAGTGGGAGAAGGTAGGCGGCCCCCACCCACCAGCAGGCCAGGGAAGGACCGCCAGGCGAAGGGCCGCCCCCCTGACTGCCCCTGCCCATGTGCCCTCCCCAGGTGCAGCAGCTGGTGCCCAAGCGAGACCACGCCCTCCTGGAGGAGCAGAGCAAACAGCAGTCCAACGAGCACCTCCGCCGCCAGTTCGCCAGCCAGGCCAACATCGTGGGGCCCTGGATCCAGACGAAGATGGAGGTGAGGGCCAGTTGCCCCAGCCCAGCCACTGCCGCCCCCGCACCCCAGGACACTCTCAGCAAAATTGAGCAAGAGCCCCCGCTGAATGGGAGGCTGCCCGCCCCTGGCAGGAGGTCTGCAGTGCTCCGTGGGGCCAGTGGACTTGGGGGCCTCGTGGGATCAGGAGGGTCAGGAAGGTTATATCAGTGGAAATGGTGGTGCCATCCAGTGGGCAGAGGTGCTAGGGGTCAAGGAGAGGCGGCCTCGAGTCGGCTCTGCCCTCAGCGGCTGCTCCGGAATCAGGCGCACGTAACCTCTGCTCCTCAGCGCTGTCATTCCTGAGAGGGGCGGGACTGTTACTTCATTTCCTCAGCAAATAGTTGGGCACTGCCCTGCGCCAGCCCCCTCGTGAGCACCGCGGTGTCATGGTGACCAAGGTGGTCTGAGCTCAGACCCTCACGAGCATACGCATTCCGCCCTGGTGATCCAGCCCCAGGAGGCTTGGAAGCATGCCCCTCTGCCCTTCGGGCTCCTGCTGGCCGAGCGGCCTCACTGAGACTCACACCTAGTCCGAGAGGTTGGGGTAGGCAGCCCAGAGGCATGGGGGCACTCAGGAGCCCGGGTTCTGAAGTGGGCCAGGCCTGGGTTCCCATCCCGGCTCTGCCTCGTACTGTGATAAGCTGTCCTCTTCCGACCTCAGTCTCCACCTCTGCAGAACGGGGCCTCACAGGGAGGGAGTGGTGAGGGTGGACCTGTGAAGCGCTGGGGCAGAAACTCTGATCACTGCTGCTGTGCTGGAGGGCGGGGCTGGTGGGGGGACAGTCATTGAGCATCACCAGCTGCACCTGGTCCTCTGGGAGAGGACCCCCAGGCTGGAAGCAGCCTCCCCGTCCCCCCCCGCCCCACCGACCAACCCGCAGTGCGGTGGCCAGCGACAGGCCTCCTCCCAGCGGCTGGTGGTGGCCCGAGGGTCTGCCAGCCCCAGCCCAGCGCCACCCTCCTCTGTGCAGGAGATTGGGCGCATCTCCATCGAGATGAACGGGACACTGGAGGACCAGCTGAGCCACCTGAAGCAGTATGAGCGCAGCATCGTGGACTACAAGCCCAACCTGGACCTGCTGGAGCAGCAGCACCAGCTCATCCAGGAGGCCCTCATCTTCGACAACAAGCACACCAACTACACCATGGAGGTGCGCCCGCTCGCCCTGCCAGCCCGAGCCAGGCTGCTGCCTTCTTCCAAGTGGTTTTTGCCCTGCAGAAAAGCCGGCTCCCACTTCCTTTCTCCCCTCTTTCACTCTGACCGCAGAGACTGGATCCCATGTTCATACTTTTTGAAAAGTTAATTTCCTTACCAGTACTCTCCCATCACCATGGTAACACACGTCTCAGGACAAGCTCCCGGGAGAGCCGGGAGGGCAGGCAGCACCTGCCTCCTAGTATGGCCTCAGCCATTTGATTCTTTGGTCCTCGCTTGAGGGCGTGGGTCCAGCCAGCGTGTGCGGAAGTTCCAGCATCAGGGCTGGTTGCTGTCATACTGGCAGCTTGAAATGGTCCCCGGTGATAAGCCCTGAGACCATGCAAATCCGAGGGTGCCACCAAGTAAAAGGAAGGGAAAGGAGTTTCCCCAGAAAGCTAGATGAGCGTTGCCTGGAACATCTCTGCAGAGTTCCCATGAGGATCCTGGCATGGGTGTCAGGCCCCTGTCCTCTGCTGCCTCGTGACTGACTGGGTCTTACACCAGTGTGGCGTGAGCCAGGGCCCTGGTGGGCGGGCAGAGGCAGGCATGGGCCTGTGTCCCTGTGTGCACGTGAGCACACGGGAGTGTGTGCGGCTGGGCTGGCACTGAAAGAGTTAGGGTGAGCCTGACTCCAGGCCACATATGGCCCCCACTCGAGAACCCAAGTCTGACCCCCCTGAGCTGCAGCTACCGTTGTCCCAGTACCCCTGCCCGCTGGCCCAGCCCGCACTCACGCCCTGGTTCCTCCCCAGCACATCCGGGTGGGCTGGGAGCAGCTGCTCACCACCATCGCCCGCACCATCAACGAGGTCGAGAACCAGATCCTCACCCGCGACGCCAAGGGCATCAGCCAGGAGCAGATGCAGGAGTTCCGGGCGTCCTTCAACCACTTCGACAAGGTGAGCGGCTCCCTTGGCCCCGTCTTCCCTCCCTCCCCGCTGTCACCTCCCACCCTGCCCCCTCCGTCTTCACATCTGTCTGTCTGTTCACATCACGGTCCCTGAGTATCAGAGGCCACTCACGGGCTGGCGGGGACCCAGCTTCCCTCAGGAGGAGAAAGGGGAATCCCTGGCTCTGTCCCTGGGGCTGTGCCTCCTCACCCACCTGCCAGGGCAACCCTGAACGGACAAGTGTCAGCACCCCTGGAGATCCGAGACAGACAGACAGACAGACACACACACGGACAAGTGTCAGCACCCCCGGGAATCCAAGACACACACACACACACACACTCACTGTTCTTAAAAGTCAGACATAGTCTGGTAGCCCCGTTAGAGGGGCCCCGCACGCCAGTTTGCCCCAGGCCATCCCTGCTGGGTCTGAGGTGTCTGCCTGCCTTCCGTGGGAAGGATGTGCTCCAGGGGTTAGCGGGGCCCTGCATCCCACACAGGAGAGGGGCTGTCCCCTGTCTCCCACCCCAGATCCTGGGGGCCAGGAGAGCTCCCTCGTTCCCTCCTGGGAGTCCTGGGACTTGACTCCTGCACCTCTCAGTCCCTGCCCCACCCTGGCCCAGAGGAGGCGGGGTGAGGCCTCTGAGCACCCTCCAGGCCCCCACCCCGGCCATCACCTCGTCCACGTCACCTCTAACTCTGTGTTTCCCTTCCCCCGTGTGTCCCCTCCCCCGCCCTCTGCATGTGACCCCGGCCCCGGCCCCGCCTCTGCCGGCCTGGTCTCCACACCACCCTCCCCTCGTGCACACCTGCCTCCGGATGCCGCCGGCAGGACCACGGCGGGGCGCTGGGGCCGGAGGAGTTCAAGGCCTGCCTCATCAGCCTGGGCTACGACGTGGAGAACGACCGGCAGGTACGCGCCCCCGGGGCCCCAGCGGACCGTGGCATTAACTGCTCTTCTCTCTCTCTCTCTCCTTCTCTCTGTCTCCCTTCCCTCGGCCATCCCACCCCTTGCCATTGTGTACCATCTCACCGGCTCTCTTGCCGCCTCTTCCCTGCCCTGTGTCTCTCTGGACACCGGCCCCCTTACCTGGTCTCTCGGGGCCGCCTCTGTCCGCCCCGCTCCCCGCCTCTGTCCTGTCTCCCCGCTGTGCACATGGGGCGGCCCCTCTTGCCTACTCTGGGCCCGGCCTCCTCTGCTGTCCCTGGGTCCTGGAGCAGAAGCAGACAGGCAGCATGGACTCCGATGACTTCAGGGCTCTGCTTATCTCCACAGGATACAGCCTGGTATGCCGCCTCTGCCTCCCCTGCTGCTCGGCCTTTCCCCTCCCTTCTCCACCCCCCCGACCCCCTCACCGCCTCCAGAGTCTCCGCGTCCTCGGGGACCCTCCTCCACCAGAGCAGCGCAGCCTGGCCTCCCCCCGCCTGCTCCTCCTCCTCCCACTCCTCCTCCTCCCCCACCCCTTCTCCTCCTCCTCCGCTGCCTCTGCTGGGTGGGGTCCCTCCGACGACACCCCCACCCCCCACCCCGAGCCTCCCACCTCCTGCCCTGGAAGTCTCCGGAGAGAGGAGGCCAGGCCTCCCACACTCCCCGCTTCTCTTTCTCTCTCTTTCTCTCTTTCTTCCTCGCCCTCCAGAGCTAACTTGTGGGCCAGGGCTGAGGAGCAGTAGACCTGTTTGATCCTCACCCCAACTCCTCACTTCCCAGTGGGGATCGTGGGAGGGATGGAGCGGAGGGTGCATGGGGCAGTGGGCCCCAGGGGAGCCGGGACCCTCGGAGGCCTACCGACGCCGCCGGTCCTGTGTGCCAGGGCTGGGCCCTGTTCTCCCGGCCCCACGTTCCAGCCACTGGGCTAGGCCCAGGCTGCCCTGCACTGCTCAAAGGCCACCTGTCCCCCGCCCACCCCCCTCGCAGGGCGATGCCGAGTTCAACCGCATCATGAGCGTGGTGGACCCCAACCACAGCGGCCTCGTGACCTTCCAAGCCTTCATCGACTTCATGTCGAGGGAGACCACCGACACAGACACGGCCGACCAGGTCATCGCCTCCTTCAAGGTCCTGGCCGGGGACAAGGTGAGCCAGACACCCAGCAGGCAGGCACCCAGGGCCCGGTGGGCCAGTGTACGTGCCGGGGGCGGGTGGGGGGTGACCCAGATTCCCACCCTGCCGCCCCCCAGAACTTCATCACAGCCGAGGAGCTGCGGAGAGAGCTGCCACCCGACCAGGCGGAGTACTGCATCGCCCGCATGGCGCCCTACCAGGGCCCCGATGCCGTGCCCGGCGCCCTCGACTACAAGTCCTTCTCCACAGCCCTGTACGGAGAGAGCGACCTGTGAGGCCCCGCTCGGAGAACCCCTGACCAAACGCCCCACTCCTCACAGCCTCCCGGAGGGGCTGGGGGAGCCCTTCCACCCCACCTCCGCACCGCGAGGGCCCCCGGCCCGCTCCTCTGACTCTGTATCTATGCAAAGCACTCTCTGTCGGTCTTGCTGGGGGGCGGGTGGGCAGGGAGGGGCTGGGGCAGGCTCTCTCCTCTCTCTCTGGTTGGCCGGCCGCACGGCTCTCCCTCCCCCTGGATGGGGGCCGGGAGGCTTACGGGGTCAGCGCTTCTGGTCTGGTAAATATATATGATGTGTTGTTTCGTTTTGGGTTTTTTTTTTTTTTTTTTTTAACTGTGGAGGGAACAGTGGATCCTCAGCAAAACAGGCCCCCTCCAAGCCCTAGAAACGGCACCCCCACCCCACCCCCACCCCTCCTCCCCCGAGGTCCCTTCAAGGCCTCCCACATCCAGGCCAAAGCCCGACGTGCCTTGTCCAGGAACCGCCGAGCCTGCGATGGGCCCTGCAGAGGGTGCCCAGGCCGCCCGGCAGGAAAGAGGACCTGCCTGCTCCGTCTCGCCTCCCCTCCAACTTGGCGTCACCAGAACATGAGGGGCTTCAGTCCCCCTCTCTTCTGCGATAGGAGAGGGGCCAGGCAGACCAGCCTCCAGCCCTCACCCCCAGCCAACCCCCCACTTTGCTTTGTCTGGACCTGTGTATCTCTTCAAATTTTCTAAGGACCAGCCCCCTTCCCCAAAACTCCCCCACCCCCCACACACACACACACAAAAATTCACACAAAAAAAAAAACAAAAAAAATCAACCTTTCAGAGAATTACTATTTACTTTATTAACTTACGGATTTATTATATAAATATATATTCACCTAGCAACATATTTTCGCCGCCTCTTGCTCTCAATAATGAAGACATAGCTGATTGGCTCCCCTCCCCCAGCCCCTCACCGATTTCTCTCTGATGTCTGCCGTCGGGCATGGGTCTCTGGGGACCCTCCTGAGGTGGAGGGTGGGCTGCTGGCCTAGCTGCCTGTTAGTGGATGGTTTTGCTCTCCCTTCCCTACCCACCCCCCCACCCTTATTTTTTTGAGTTTATTCTTGATTTTGTTTTTTCTCGGTTTCTGGATAAACCTCCCTTCTGGGGACAGGATAATAAAACATGTAATATTTTTAAGGATTCCTACAGCGTCCTCTGTTTTTCTATCCCTGTTCTGCACTTCTTCTGAGAGTGATGATGGAGCACCCCTTCCCAGAGTGAAGTGGGGGCTTGGGCACGCCCCAGTCCCCGTTCCCGTGAGTGTGTGAGCACAGGGGTGCCAGTGGGGACCCACTCTGGGCCAGCCACTGTTCTCAGCGTGTGACGTGGGCAAACTCCTGCAGCCCGCACAGGACAGGCGTGTGACCCTGCCCGAGGACAAAGCAGAGAGGTGCGGGGACTTGCCCGGTGTCGTCTGAAATCCGCTCCTGGCAGGCCGGCTCCCAAGGCCGCGCTGGGAACCATGGCCCACTGTCAGAGCAGCTGCCCCCTCCCCATGGCCTGGGCTGCGAGGGGGAGAGGCAGGGCTCCTGGGCCAAGATCTAGGAGAAGGTGGCCACCTGCATCCACTGGCCAGAGGAGAGAGGAGGGGTGAGGCTGGGGGCTCCCGGCATGCCCCCTCCCGCCACCCACGCCCTGCATTCCAGGCTCACCTGTCTGTGGGTCAGGCAGACGACCCCCTCACCCCCATCCAGGTGCTGGCTGCAGTGGCCTGTGCAAAGAGAGGGGTGAGGTGAGGTGCGGGCCCACCTCCCTGGTCCCGCGGCCCCGGAGACCACCTCCCTCTGCCCCGCCGGCGCCGGGGAGGGCACTCACGGAAGATGCAGATAAGCTGGGCCATGCAGGACACGAAGCGCTCAAAGTCCACACGCAGGCGGCTGTCACGGTAGCGGCTCGTGAGGGCCTGGGTCAGCTGGTTGTTGAGGTGGAAGCCTGGGGGAGGCCACCTCTGAGGCCCGGCCGCCCTCTGCCCGCCTCCGGGTCGCACCACCCCCTCTGACTACCCAGGAAATGCAGGTCTGTCCCCACCTCTCCAGTCCGGGCTCTGCCTCGTCCCAGCTGTGAGGCCCCAGGGCAACTCCCTTCACTTCCTTATCTGTCAAATGGGAACTAGGTCAGCCCTGACCCCGTGAGCATGTGAAGGTGTTAGATGCCGAGAGCTTAGGACAGTATCCGCCGGCACGTTGTTAACTATGTCAGTGTTGCTACCCCTTCAGACTCTGAGAATTTCTGCTAATAGACACTGGAGAATACCTCCATGCAGCAAAGCATTTTTGCCAGTCCAGTATGGAGTCAATATCTTGACACTCCACATCAGGCGCCATTTCTAGAGTTTAGAAATCATCTCTGGGGTTCTTCCCTGGTGGGCCAGTGGTTAAGGCTCCTGCTCCCCCACTGCACAGGGCATGGGTTCAATCTCTGGTCCCTGGTCAGGGAACTAGGATCCCACATGCCATGAGGAGTGGCCAAAAATAAAGCAAAAAAAAAATATATATATATATATTGTTTAAGCTTCTTTGACAAGGACTTTCAAGAGAGGCCTTTAAAAGCTGGTACTTGTGAACCCCCTTACCCAGGTTACTGGGCCCTAGTGACCATGACCTCCTGGTTACCCCTCCCCAGGGCCCACACTGTCCCTAGGCACCTGGTGGCCCACACAGGCTATGCCTCATCACCTGCTCCCCTCACCCACCCACCCTTACTTGACCTAGGGCTTTGTCTTGCTGCCTTCTTCACTTGATGTTCCCTCCTCCCAGAACACCATGTCCTACTCTGGTACACACCTCCTCCAGGAAGTCCTCTCAGATACTCAGCCCCACCCCCACAAGCAGCATCAAGCTCCCCCTCTGGGCTCCCACAGCTCCCTGCACCTCCACATCCCTGCCCTGAGCATCCTCCTTCCCAGGCTGTCAGTCATTAGTGGCTCTGGGACTAAGCAGGGGAGAGGTCCGGGAAAGGCGCCTGATCACCACAGAATCCCCAGCATCAGCCAGCACAGGGCCGGGAGCAGGGCGGGGTGCGGGGGTGTTCCTGGAGCAGTGGACAGGATAAGGTCAGAGCAGGTTCTGCCAGGCCCCCCAGCGCAGAGCTGCCAGGGTCTTCCGGCCATGGCTTCCCGCTGGCCGCTCCCTGGCATTCCCTCCACTACACGCCGCCTTCCGCTTGCCTGCCAGCTCCAGCCTCACACACACCCTGATCCTGGACTTAGCTCTCCCTCCTCCCGCTGGTAAGCACTAAAGAGCTGTCCTCCCAAGGCTCTCCTGTCTTGCCCCACCAATCTCTGTGACCACCTCTCCCTCCCCACTGGGATCCAGCCATACCATCCCCCCAATCCCCTCCTCAGTCCTCCTCTCCATCACTGAGCCCCGTCGTTCACTCCTCTCCCTTCACACTGGCCTCCGTAGCGCCTTTCCACTGCCTTTCCCTCTGTCTGGACGGCTCTTCCCCAGTGTCCCCGAGGCTCACTCCCCGTCCTTCAGATCTCTGTTCAACCATCACTTCAGTGAGGCCTTCCCTGCCCACCCTGTCTCAACCCGCACCCCGCTTGCTGCTTGTCCCAGCACCCTGGCCTGCTTCCTTTTCCCACCACAGAACTCCTCACCAGCAGACACGCTGCTTGTTGGTGTATCCGCACCACCAGAATGTCATCCCTGCGAGAGCACTTTTCTCTGCCTAGACTGACACCAACCCCCTACCCAGGGATACTGAGAGAACAGCACAACCTTCCATCTTCCCCTTCTATCTCCCTGGGACTCTTTCTCAGGCTCACATCTCCCCATCTTCTCAGACTCCATCTCTCCCACTGTCTTCTTGTTGATCAGTCACTCAATCGTGTTTGACTCTTTGCGACCCCATGGACTGCAGCACGCCAGGCTTTCCTCTCCTTCACCATCTTCTGGAGCTTGCTCAAACTCATGTCCATCGAGTCGGTGATGCCATCTTATCCTCTGTCGTCCCCTTCTCCTCTTGCCCTCAATCTTTTCCAGCATCAGGGTCTTTTCTAATGAGTCAGCTCTTGAGTTCCTTTCTTTTCTTGTATTTCCCTGGACCTTTGACCTCCCCCTTCTGCTTCTCAGACTCTGGGTCACATCCCCCCAGCCTCCCATCCCTCCTTGTTGCATCCTTCCTTTTGCTATGGCCGATGAGCCCTGGGGGAGGGGTGTGGGGTCTGGCAGTTCGTGTCTGATCCCACCTCTCACTCCTTCCATGCAAGGTGGGGTGGGGGGCAAATCACCCTCGTTCTATGTCTCCTGCAAGAACTCAGGAAGGCTCCAATGGGAGCCTTCGTTTAGGTGACCTGGTCTGCACGAATGGAAGCTAAGTTCCCAGCAAAAAGCCCTGTGGGCGCCATTCCACAGGCTCCTTCTGGCCACCCTCTGTATGAGCCATTTTACAGAGAGGAAAACAGAGGCTCCAGGAGGTGGACTCAAGAGCCCAGGGCCACCCAAGGAGTCCAGGACATCCTACTCTGAGGCCTTGTGGGCCAGGGCCTCTCAGACACCAGTTCCCTAGGCAACCCCCTTCCCCTCCAGGGAGGGCCCACTCCCACAGTGCCCTCCTCCCCCCACACAGAGGAGTCTCCGCCTTGAGCCTCTTTTAGGGTCACCCAGTTCCTGCACAAACTAAGGTGTGGGCTTTGTGGGTGCAGGGGAGGGGTGTGGGGGAGGTGGGGGAGCAGATCCATCCCCAGGAGCCCCCAGGACCTCTGTCCATACCCGCTGCATTCAGCGCCAGCCTCAGCTCATAGGAATTCATGGTTCCAGAGGCGTCCTCGTCGAACTTATCGAATGTGGCCTGGGCAGGGAGGTCTGGGTCAGTCCCGCCCCCACGTCCCGGAACATCCTCAAGAAGGCTGAAAGGGGGCCTGGGTTCCCACCCACCTCCCTTTCTTCCTGGCTTTTCCATGCCAGCAGCTGAACCACTTTGGGCCTCTGTTGCCCACTCCGTAAGTGGGAATAATAGTACCAGTGGTAATAGGGGGGTTGTGGGGACAAGGTGAGATTCTACCCACAAAGGGCTCAGTGAACAGTGGCTTGTCACTTGTAGTGTGGACAGGCCTGGGACTGTTTCCTCCTCACGGAGGTCCAGAGCAGAGGGAATGATGGCCTCCCAGCCACAGACCAGCAAAGGCCCCCTCAGGTCACACAGACAGCAAGGGGCTGAGCTGGGAGCTGGGGTTCCAACCCAGGATCAGAGTTTGCTCTTGATCCTTGAGCTATTTTAGTGCCCCCTAAAGGGACAAAGTGGCGCTAGGGGTAAAGAACCCGCCTGCCAATGCAGGAGACATAAGAGAGGCGGGTTCGATCCCTGCATCTGGAAGATCCTCTGGAGGAGGGCATGGCAACCCACTCCAGTATTCTTGCCTGGAGAATCCCATGGACAGAGGAGCCTGGCAGGCTATTGTCCACAGGGTCGCAAAGGCTCAGACACAACTGAAGCGACTTAGCACACACACGCAAAGGGACAGCAGAGAGGTGGGGGGGCAGGGACATTCCAGCCAGATGCCTCAAGGTTGGTGTAGTGCTGACCAGTTCCCCTTCTCCCCCGGGATCCCGCTCGCCCACAGGGCACCTAGGCCTATTAGTAAAGGTTCCTGTCCCTCCAGGAGGAGGTGCCCCGCCCAGTGCCCCACCTTACCTGCCACTCCAGGAGGTGGCCCCAGAGCTGCTGGAAGTGGTACAAGTCCAGGCTTCCCCCATGCTGGGGAGGGAGCATCTGGTTAAGGTCAATGTCTCCAGAAGGGGAGCCGAGGCCATTCCCCCTCCCCGGGCACTGCCCCCATCGTATACCCCAAAACACTGCAGCAGCTGCTCACAGGTCCTGAGCCCGATTTCTCTGGGGGTCTGGGCATGGGCCCTGGCTACAGGGAAAACAAAAAGATAGCAGCACTTCCTGCATCCTGGCCATCACAGTAAGTACTCAGGATTATTGTTATCCCCGAAAGTCCTGCGACTGATGGAAACTAGCAGAGCTGAGATTTGAACCCAGGCAAGGCGGTCTGGGTCAGTGCTTAGGGCAGCGACACTCCCTGCTTCTCCCTTAGAGGAACGGAGGCTTATGAGTGGCCACGGGTCCCATCACAGGATCCACAGTTTCGGCCACAGGGGAGATGCTGGCAGGCTGAGGCCAGGGTTCCCGCGGCTTTCTCCCAGCAGCATCGTGGATAGACACACATGGGGCTTCTGGGGGTTCACTCTTGGTCCCCAACTCACCAGGCTCCAGGGCGATGCTTAACAAGACCTGGAGCTGAGGGGCGCCAAGTTCTTCCTCCTGGCGAGGACAGAGCTGGTTGTGAGGATGCACTCAGGCAGTCATTCAACAAACAGCCCGGGGAGGGGGGCCCAGACAGCATGCTGGGAGGTGCTGGGACATGGCAGAGCCTGAGAGAGCCCCGGGCCTGTCAGAGCTCCTGGTCCATGGAGGGAGGGAGACGTGTCCACAGAGAGGTCAGGGTTGCAGTAGGGAAGCCCTGGGCTGCTGGAACTCGCAGAGGCCAAGTGGCTGACATGTTTGGGGAAAGAAAAGGCCTTGGCCTGGCAGGGGTTGTGAAGGGAGAGAAAGCAGTCCAGCAGGAGGGTACAGACTGAGCAAAGGCCCTGTGGCAGGGAAGAGCTGTGAGTGTTTTGGCAAAAGAAGTTCATGATATTTAAGCACAGAGAGACTGGGAAACTAAAGAAAAATGAGATGTTTATGACAAGAGAGGGGAGAGGAGGGAACCCATTTAGCCCTGCCACACCTCCTCACCTCTCCTGCCAGCTCCTGAAAAAGCTGCTGCAACTCCAGCTCCAGGGGAATGTAGGGGACCTGTGGGGTTGGGGGTAGTTTAGTTCTGACCGAGAAGTTCCAGGCCCCCCCCCCCACCTTCCCCCGTCTCGTCCAGCCCACATACACACACCATAGCGCCCCTTCCCAGAGCCGCGCCTCACCATAAGGGCATGCAGGTCGGCGCTGATCACATCATCTACCTCCCTGCAAATTACAGACGGGAGATGGGGAAGGGGGCTGCTCACCCCGCGTCTGAGGCTATGGAGCACTCGGGGTCTCAGTTGAGACTCAGGTGGGGTTTAGGTGGGATGGGGGCCGGAGCTGACGCAGGAGGGGCTGGGGACCCCGGGGGCGGGGCTGGGGTCCCGGGGGCGGGGCTGGGATCTCGGGGGCGGGGCTGGGTGGGGTGGGGAGGGCCCGGGGACGGGGTCCCGGGGGCGGGGCTGGGATCCTGGGGGCGGAGCTGGGGGGCCCAGGGGCGGGGCTGGGATCCCGGGGGCGGGGCTGGGTGTCCAGCTCACATGGCAGTGTGGCGACGCTCAGAGAACACGCGCAGCGTGAAGTCGGCCTCATCGCCCGCACGGGCGGCGCTGGGCACCACCAGGTAGTGGCCCGGGCGCAGGCGGCAGCGGCGGCTCACGTCGCGGCGGGCGCAGAATGGCGAGCGGTCGGCGCGCAGCAGGCCCGACAAGTGCGCGCGACTCCGCGGTGAGTCCCACAGGCCCAGTAGCTGGGAGGGATAGGGCGGCGTGACCACCACCGTCCAAGTTCACCCCATCCGACCTCCGACCCACCGCACCTTCCACACCACCCTGGACAAACCCACTGGTCACCGATCTCCCCAAGCGCGCCTCAGGCCCCCAGGTTGTAGGAGCCGCTGGGGCTGGTTCAGGGATGGATGGAATCTGGGGTCTTTTCTGACACCCACCTCCTCTGGGATCTGCAAGAAGGAAGAGCCACGGGAGTCAGGGGTCTGGGAGGCAGCCGCCAGGCAGAGCCCTTCCCTGCTCCCTCCACATCCCTGCCTCTCTTTTCTTCCCACCCCACCCCTCCTAAAGGCCCTGCCCCTCAGTCCCTGACCTAGCCCCTCCTGGCCACATCTCCCATCTGTGCCCTCAAGTGCCTTCTCTGCTCCCGGGTCCACTCCCAAATCCTCAGCCTTGCCTTCAGCCCTTTCTCTGACTCCTTTCTGACCCCTCATCCCTCTGCCCTCTGACCCCCCGTCTCTTTCTGCACCCTCCCTAGCCCTTCAGTCTCTCCTTGAATCTCTGGTGTCCTCAGCTGTCTCCTGACCCTGATCCTTGGCCCCCATCCACTACCCCCTCGGCCTCCTCAGCCCCTCTCCGCCCCTCAGATCCCACCTTGGCCTTCTGTACCTCCATGCCTCTGTGTCTTCCCCTTGCCCCCCCACTGCCTCTGCTCAGCTCGGGGTCCCACCTGGAACACATGGAATCCCACGGTCAGGTATTTGAGGCCCCGGGCCCTCAGGCGCCGCTGGTTGCGCTGGATGAGTGACAGGAGAACAGTGCATTTGGGGGTGCGAGCACCCCGTGCGGGGCCCTGTGCCCCTGCTGCCCCCCAGCACCACAAGGACCCATCCTCTTCCTCATCCTCTTCATCAGGCTCCAGCAGCGTCAGCCGGAACTGGGGGTTAGTCCAGAAGGTTTCTAGGTAAGGACAAAGAGACAGGGTTACCCAGCCTGCCACAGCCCCACCCCCGCTTGCCTTTGGGGCCCCCTTCAGGCCTCACCGGCACCAGGCTGGCTCCCACCAGAGTTGAAGCCGCGCACCCAACGGCCTTGGAAAGTGTGGATGTGCCAGCCGCCTCCAGCCGGGCTGGGGCCCAGCACCTCAGGGCTCAGCGAGCAGATCTGGACGGTGTCGAAGTGGCGGAAGAAGTCTAGCAGCTCCATCCTGGATGGTGGCTGGTGGTCAGACCCTGCCCGGGCCCTCACATCCCCAGGGCCCTAGTCTCCCAAATTGTCCCGTGACCCCCTCAATCACAAAGCCCCCTGAGCTCCTTAAATGTTGCCAGTTACACATCAGTCCCCAAGTTAGACCCCGCCAGCCCCCCTGGTGCATGCTGTGGTAAGTCACTTCAGTGGTGTCTGACTCTTTGCGATCCTGTGGACTGCAGCCCGCCAGGCTCCTTTGTTCATGGGATTCTCCAGCAAGAATACAGGAGTGGGTTGCCATGCCCTCCACCAGGGGATCTTCCCAACCCAGGGATTGAACCAGGTCTCCTGCATTGGTGGGTGGGTTTATCACAAGTGTCACCAGCTCCCCTAGATTTCTCCCCAGATACTGAGACCCTCAGACTCTCTATTACTAGCAAGTATCCTTCAGCCCCTCAGCTTTGCCAAATTTCAAGAAATGCCCCCAATGTCACCAACTCTCCCTCAACTGTGCTAAATATCACCCATCCCTCTTCAACCTGTTGAAGATTACTATGCTTCCCAATTCCCCTAATATTACTGCTAATTCTTCAGCTCCCCAAAATAGAACCCAGCTTCCCAAATTACCACAGATATGGTCAGTTTCTCTGCCACTTAGGACTTATCCCCATGAACTTCTCCCATGTTCCTTCAAGCGGGACTTGCCCCCTCCCTGATCCCAGTAGCCTGGCACCCCTCGCCCAGGCAGACGTGGGACCCTGCCCCACTCACCAGAACTCGCCATCCTCCTTTTTCACTAGCAAGGCATCTCGCCACTCTGTAGGGAGCGCATCCCAGCGTGGGCAGCTGGAGAGACTGAGGTGTAAGGGGGGGGCGGGGGGGAGCCGAACCACCCACCCACCCCAGATCCATCCCACCTGTCGCTCCAGGCCCCATTCCACTCCACTCGGCCCCATGGGTTCCGCAGCCGCAGCAGCCGCACCTTGGTGAAGCCCAGTGACACCTAAGGGAGGCATGGTCAGTGGGGAGTTTGGTGCCCGGACACCCCTTGCCAGCCCACCCTGGGGATTCCTCACCTTGTGTGTGCCCGTGACTGAATATGCATGTCCCTTCACCAGCCCGTCTTCTGTCCGGTACTCACCCCGATCACTCTGGGCAGAGGACAGGGGACAGTGAGCCACAGTGGGGGACAGGAGGGTGGCTTCTCCTCTCTGCACTGCCACCTCCTGTCACCAAGGCGGGAGTCATCCAGAGCACCTAACTGAATGGCACCGGGCTCCAAGAGGGTCTGGGAGTTGGGGAGGGAAGGCAAGAGATGGGAGAGAGAGGCAGATAGAGATAAGAGACCAAAACAGATGAGAGAGACAGAGAAATGGCAACAAAGAAAGATACAGAACAAAAAGAAAGAAAGATACAGAACAGAGAGGAAAAGAGGCAGAGAAATGCACAAGACAATCAATTACTGAGTAGAGGATTAAGTAAATGAATGAATGAATGAGTTAGACTGACTCAGTGTTTGAGTGTGTGATTAGGTCACAGATGGACATGTGACCCAAACTGAGCCCATGAAAAGTGAGCACGGAACTTTCATGGAACTTCTCAGAAAGAGACACGTGTTTTCACCCTCCTCCCACCTGAGTATGGGCTTCCTAGTTGGCGCAGTAGTAAAGAATCTGTCTGCCAATGCAGGAGACCCCAGAGACTCGGGTTAGACCCCTTAGTCATCCCCTGGAGTAGGAATTGGTAACCTGATCCAGTATTCTTGCCTGGAGGCTCAGAGCCTGGCAGGCTACAGTCCGTAGGTGTCGCCAAGATTCAGATATGACTGGGCAACTGAGCACATACCACCTGAGTGGTAGGAGGAACCTACCACTGTGGGGGTCACTTTTGTGCCCGTGAGAGAAAAGTTTGCAAGTGAATCTAACCCAGAAGCAGGAATTAAAAAAAAAAAAGAAAGACATATTCACGACATCCACTAAGCACCTAGATCCAGCTGTGCCTGAAGCTTAACTTGTTCTGAGAGCAAATAGATGTCCTTTGGACTGGCTCGTGTTAGATTTGTGAGAGAGAATAAGCCAACAGTGAAAGCAGAGAGGAGGAGGACATGGGACACTGCCTCCTTCTAGTCATTACTGTGCTCAGATCCTGGTTGGGGGGTGTCTTCATGGGGGTCTGACTCTCTCACCAGGGCAGTGGCCCCCACGAGGGACTCCTTGGCCAGGGCATGGCGCAGGATGGAGAAGAGGCCCGGAGGGTTTGGAGTGTCCTTCTTCAGGTAAAGCACCTCACCTACGCCCCCTGTGAAGTCCACAAAAGCCTCATTCATGTGGCCGCCTCGCATCACCTCATAGGAGCCATGGAGCCTGTGGGAGCAGTCTAGGGTCAGGCATCTGAGGCATGATTGAGTATCTTGGGCAATCCCTGGGATGTGCGGGGTGGGGTGGGGCTTCTGGCTCAGGCTGTGAGGTTCTAGTCTGAGGTCCCAGGGGCTGTCCCCAAAATTGGCAGGCTCTTGAAAAAGGCATATCCTAGAAGCCCTGGAAAGTCAGACCGGTGGCTCCTGGGGCCACCAGGACTGTGTGATTTGGGGCTCATAGGAGAGTTCTGTCAGAATTCTGGACTTCCTGGGGGCTGTGTCTGATATTTTGCATCTGTGGGAGATGTCTGCTTTGGGAATGATCCCTGTGGGCCTTGTCAGGGATTTCAGAGCTGCAGAATAGGGAAAAGCAAAGACCTGAGGGTCCCAGGGATTACACCTGATATATTGGAGGTATCTTGGATTTCTCGATGGATCAGGAGAGACTGAGATTACAGGTTCTCCAGGGTGACACCGGGGCCTGACATGATATTTCAGGCTCCTTCGGAATTATGAGTGTTTAGTGGGTATCTAGGAATATTTTGTGTGAAATATGGATGGAGGGAAGTGTTCATGATTTGGAAGTCATTAGGTGATGGTGTAACATGAGGGTCCTTGGTTTGAGATCTTTCGTGAGGTGTCTTAGGGGATCCCAGAAGTTGGGGGCTCCAGGGGTCCCCTGTGGCCTGAGGGCTGCTGGCTAGGACTTGGGGTTGCTGCTGGGGGCATCAGGATCCTTACTTAGCATAGGCCTTTTCCAGGAGTGGAGCCCAGAACTCGTTCCGCTGATCGGAGCGCACGAACATCAGCTTCCCCTCGCACACAGGCAGCCTGTCGTCCACCACAACGTCCACCCAGCGGCCAAACTGCCAGAGCTGGTGGGGGGGACGGGCAGGGCCGGGGCTCAGCTTCCCCGCTGGGCCCCAGCCCCCGCCCCCCGGACCCTGCTGCACCAGTCCGGGAATTCCAGCCCCAGGGGGACAGCGTGAGCTATGAAATCCACGTCACCCTGGGGGAAAATGAGGCATGAACAGAGGAACTGAGCTTTACCTGGAAGTGGAAGACACCTGCGTAGCCATGTTGGAAGCCCTGTCCCGGGGGGACCACTCGGGACAGGAGTCGGGGGTACAGAGTGAGGGAGGCAGCAGCCGCAAGAAACCAGCAGTTACCTGGGAGGAAAGGCTGGGGTTAAGGGAGGGTGGAAAGAAGGCACGAGGAGGAGAGGCTGAGAGGGAGGTGGGGGTGTGGGATGGGGATGGGGAGGCCGAGGCGGGGCAGCTGCAGAGTCCCACTGCGACTTGTGGGATCTGGGGGCTCAACACGGGGTCAGAGGTCTCACCCAGTCTCCCCTGACACACGTCTGTTCGACTCATGTCCTCACAGATGAACTGGGGCTCAGTGCAAAACTCCTGCGGGTGATGAGGGATTACAGGCCTCAGCCAGGAAGGGGAGGGAAGGAGAAGCCAGGAGGTGAGATGCCTGCGCCCCCTCCTGCCCTCCCAGCTCTGGAGTAATGAGTGCCTCCAGCCCCGTGAGAGGCTTGTAAAGCCTGGGGCAGGTGTTTGGCTTCCCTGGGCCTCCCCTGACCCAGGATGGCTGACCGTGCTCTGAAGTTCCCACAGTGACCCTTCCTTCCTCAGACCAGAGGCCCAGCTCCCAACCAATTCCCTCAGACCAGGAGCCCAGCTCACAACCCCCTCCCTCAGATCAGGAACCCAGTTCCGAACCCCCTCCTCCCTCAGACCAGGAACCCAGTTCCCAACCCCCTCCTTCCTCAGACCAGGGGCCCAGCTTACAACCTCCTCCTCCCTCAGACCAGAGGCCCAGCTCCCAACCTCTTCCCTCAGACCAGGAGTCCAGCTCCCAACCTCCTCCCTCAAACCAGAGGCCCAGCTCCCAACCTCCTTCCTCAGACCAGGAGCCCAGCTCCCAACCTCCTCCCTCAAACCAGAGGCCCAGCTCCCAACCTCCTTCCTCAGACCAGGAGCCCAGCTCCCAACCCCCTCCTCCCTCAGGGATCAGGAGCCCAGCCCACAACCTCCTCCCTCAGACTCATCACCTCCTTCCTCAGACCAGGAGCTCACAACCTCCTTGTTCAGACCAGGAGCCCAGCTCCCAACCCCCTCCTCCCTCAGGGATCAGGAGCCCAGCTCCCAACCTCCTCCCTCATACCAGGAGCCCAGCTCCCAACCTCCTCCCTCAGACCAGAGGCCTAGCTCCCAACCTCCTCCTCCCTCAGACCAGGAGCCCAAACCCCATCCACACATTACATGGGGCCTCTTCCATTCCACCCCTTTGGCCTTCTCCGAGTGGGGTCCCAGCTGGTCGTAGCCAAGGGCATCAGGGCCAGCAGGGAAGTAGGGATCTCGGAACAGGATCCCCTCATCCAGGCAGGCTGCTCGGATTGCTTTGAAGTTCTGGCCCCGAAAGAGCTTTGGGCCCTTGGTTTCAGGCCCTGTCTCCTCGTTAACCAACTGGATGGTGACTCTCCTGCTGCCACACGCCATCCGGACATTGTGGGCTCACGGGCTGGCGGCGGGCCCTTTAACCTCCTGAGTCACAGAGGCGGGGCCTCCCCTCTATCTGAACCCAGATGGGGGTCTTTAAGCAGTGAGGAACCTTCCCTCATTAATACTAATTGAGGGTTTGGGTTTCCAGGGAGCAAGGACGCCTCTTCAGTGGTTTCCGCCTCAAGGCGTGGGCCCTTCAGTTGTGGCCAGAGTAGCAGCTTAATGGGCTTGGCCAGCAGTTGGTTTGGAAGGTGGGCAGAGCGGAGGGAGGACCAGATGCCATTGTGGGAGTGCCTAGAAGGAGGTCAGTGTAGAGGGTGCGTCTCTGCCAGCTTGTCCCTGCATACCTCCCTGTGTGGGATGGAGGAAGGCAGGTTTGGGGAGGGAGACATCTTTACCTCTGTGTCTCTGTCTCTCCATCTGACAATTTCTCTCTCTACCTGCCATCATATCTCTCTCTTCTATTTTGGCCTCCATGTCATCTCTCTTGGCTCACTTTGTCTTTTCTCCATTTTTTGTTTATCTGTATCTGTGTCTCTAGATCTCCTGCTACCTCCATCTCTCTCTCTTTACACCTCTTCCTGATTCCCTTTCTCTCTCTGTATCTGTCCGTCTTGTGCATGCCCCACTGTCCATCCCTCGCCATTTTTCTCCCTGTCCTGTAACTCCCCAGTCACCTAAAGGGACTTTGAGCCCTCAGGACTCCTGTCTCTCCCCTCCTCTACAAGGCAGACCTCAACTTGGTTGCCCCAGGTTGACCACGGAGGGGCTGCTCTGCACCTACCTGTCCTAAACTGGGAGCCAGGCCCACCAGTGGCCATGACACCATATCCTGCCCACCTGTGGCTCAGGGCTCAGTGAAGCGGTATTTCCCCCAAAGTATGATGGAGCTTGGTGGAACGGCTGGAAGAAGGACTTTGGTTCTTGTCTTCTTTGAAGAAAGAATTCAGTGAAGAGACAAAGAACAATGAAAAAGATAAAAGTGTTTATTAGGAGCAAAGCACCTGTAGCAGAGCAACAGGGATTGTGCACAATAGGGGCGGATTAGGTTGCTTGAATAGTGACAGTTTTTAGGGTTTTGTTTTTTTTTTTTCTGGCCAGTTATCTCCATATATGGTCCTGGTATGGGCAAGCATCTCTCAACCAAGATGGATTCCAGCTGGTGTCTTCTCCCTCCTTTTGTCCTTCCCCTAGACTGAGGGCCTTCTCTGTGCATGCACTGAGCTGGGAAACCCACAAGAATGCACTGCATCAGGGCCCAGTGCTCCTGCTGGTATCCTATCTTGGAGGATCAGCAGGAGACCAGCTGCAGCTGCTCATCCTGGGGCCTGATCTTCTGTCTCAAATTCCTCCTGAGAGACGTGGACACCCCAAAATATTATTGGGAGGATGACGGGCAATGGTCCATCTTCTGTAGCTTCTTCAGGCTGACATTGGGTTTATACACCCTACCTAATTGGGGCCATGGAACACTCTTGTCAAGGAGCCCCAGGGCAGCTTCTGCTGTTATTCCAGCAGGATTGGTTTCAGAGAGTCACTGGAATCCCTCTATCACCATCATCTTGAATTGCTGTAACCTGGAAAAAGCAAACTTAACAAGCAGATTAAAAAGACAAGTGTTGAAGGTCAGTCTGTGAACAGGCCCTTGCTCTACCCCTCAGATAAGGGGCTGTCTGAGGCCCCTCTTAACCCTAACATGGGGCAGAGGGAATCCAGAAGGTCTCTCCCCCAGAGTGGTGTAGGATGCTCAGGAAGAGCTAGAAAGGCATGTGAGATCAAACGCTGTTCTAATTGGCAGGTGAGAGGCACAGTGAATTTATGGGTTCAAGGTTTCCCACTGACACCAGTTACTGTGCAAATATAGAGGAAAGAGGCCCATTTTGAGAAACCAGGACAGAATAAATGGCTCCTGTATTGATTAAAAAATTGATCTTCTGGACGTCTCTGCTGGTCCAGTGGTTAAGAATCTGCCTGCCAATGCTTGGGACACAGGTTCGATCCCTGGTCTGGGAAGGTTCCATATGCCAGGGGGTAGCTAAGCCCATGGGTCACAACTACTGAAGCATGGGCACCCTAGAGCCTGTGCTCTGCAACAAGAGAAGCCACTGCAATGAGAAGCCCTCGTACCACAACTAGAGAAAGCCCATGTGCAGCAACAAAGACCCAACACAGCCAAAAATAAATAAATAACAAAAATAAACAAAAAACCCAAAGTCCTTTAGAACAATTTTTAAAACTAATCTTATCTGCTTTGTTAAGGACCACCCAGGGGGGGATTCCCTGGTGATCCATTGTTTAAGACTTTCCACTTCCAATGCAGGGGACTCAGGTTCCATCCCTGTTCAGGGAAATAATTTCCTGTATTCTGTGCAAAAAAAAACCAAAAAACAGATCCCCGTGCGCTGCTTCACGTGCGGCAAGATCGTCGGCAACAAGTGGGAGGCCTACCTGGGGCTGCTGCAGGCCGAGTACACCAAAGGGGACGCCCTGGATGTGCTGGGCCTGAAGCGCTACTGCTGCCGCCAAATGCTGCTTGCCCATGTGGACCTGATCGAGAAGCTGCTCAACTACGCGCCCCTGGAGAAGTGACCCCGCGATGCCACAGGCGGTGTCTCACCCATGGCTTGTTTCCCTGGGGGGTGGGGCGCCGAAAGCCATGCCTGCCCACGGCTCTGTTGGCATGGGTCTTCCTCTCTGGAAATAACGGTCCAGTAAATGTTGCTGAGGACTGCCAAAAAACAAAAACAGGACCACACAGGATTCCTCGATGGAGATAGACATCTCCTTGGGGGAAGAGGGGAGCCGCTGGAATCCCTGGGGGCACCTCAGCTGTCCAGCATGGCCATCTCAGGAGCAGAAGCCCCCCCTTTCCCATTTGCAACTGAGGTCACTCCCTTCTCCAGAGCCTGGTCTCTTTGCAGGCTGAGCATGACCCAGGGGCTCCTGGCATCCACAGGACTGGTGGTGAGTTGACTTACATTTGAAGCATTTCCCCTTGTTGGTTTTACCTCCAAATGGATGGGTAAATCTTCCTGAACCCTTTGGGGGGTGGCTGACAACAACTGCCATCAGTTGAGCTTGAACCCTGGCCTGCCTTTTCTCAAACTGAGCTCTTTCCTCCTCTTTCTCAGTTTGATCTTGATCATTAAGTACTCCAAGGCCATAAAGAAGGCTGAGCACCGAAGAATTGATGCTTTCAAATTGTGGTGCTGGAGAAGACTCTTGAAAGTCCCTTGGATTGCAAGGAGATCAAACCAGTCAACTCTAAGGGAAATCAACCCTGAATACTCATTGGACGGACTGATGCTGAGGCCGAAGCTTCAGTACTATGGCCACCTGATGTGCACTCATTGAAAAAGACCTTGATGCTGGGAAAGATTGAAGGCAGGAGGAAAAGGAGATGACAGATGAGATGGTTGGATAGCATCACCAATTCAATGGACATGAATTTGGGTGAAATCCAGGAGATGATGAGAGACGGGGGTGGGCGGGGGCTGGCATGCTTCAATCCATGGGGTTGCAAAGAGTCAGACACAACTGAGCAACTGAACAACAACAAAACTGCCTAGGAGGGGATTTCCCTCCTAAGTGGTCCAGTGGCTGAGACTCTGTGCTCCCAGTGCAGGGCACCTGGGTTTGATCCCTGGTTAGGGAACTAGATCCCACATGCTCAACTAAAGATCCTGTGTGTCTCGACAGAGATCAAAGATATCATGCGCTGCAACTAAGACCCAGTGTAGCCAAATCAATATTTTTAAAAGTCTATTAGGAGAAGGGCACATGTACTTTGACTGTGCCTTCACCATTTGCCACTTCCCTAAGAGGACATATTTTCCCTGATCTGGGGTGATAGGAAGCCCCACTCTAGGTTACCCCAGTAGGACTAGTCTTCTCATCCTGGGGTGATAATAAGACTTAACCTCTGAGTGTTGAGAAACAAACAAGTTGATGTGTGGGACATGTTCAGAACAGTGCCTGACACATAGTTGGTGACCAGTGAACCTTCGACATCATGACTACATCCTGCAATCCCAACCATGGTCACCTATCACCACTGGCTCTGGAGGTCATCTCTGCCATTTTCATGGTCACTTCCACTGTCCCTCCATCTGTTCTCTATGTTCTCATCCACGAGGTCTCAGCGCTCTCCCCTTTATTTGCCCCAAAGTATCACTAACAGTTGCTGCTGTAGTTGCTCAGTCGTGTCCAACCCTTTTTGACCCCATGGACTGCAGCACACCAGGCTTTCCTGTCTATCACCATCTCCCGGAGCTTGCTCAAACTCATATCCATTGAGTCGGTGATGCCATCCAACCATCTCATCTTCTGTCGTCCCCTTTTCCTCCTGCCCTTAAGCTTTTCCAGCATCAGAGTCTTTTCCAATGAGTCAGCTCTTCCCAGCCAAAGTACTGGAGCTTCAGCTTTAGCGTCAGTCCTCGGGGAAAGCTTTTAGTAAAACTTGACTGCCATCTTGTTAACTGTTAGATGCCCTGGGCTCCTTCCCGCTCCTTCCCTGGCCCCTCCTGAAAAGGCCCCTCCAGGCTGCTGCTCTTCTTAGCTCCCCGCTGGCTGCCATGCTGCAGGTGCCATTCCGCCCCCAAGAGTTCTTGTGATTACCACTCCCCAAACCTCTCCTGGAACCCAGAGTCGAATATGCTTTCCCCAGCCAAGCAAAGAAAAACGGACTGATGTTACTGTAGTGGCTGTTTGTGAACCCAGCACTCCTTACCTCTTTCTGGAATCAGTCACCCCATTATGTTTGGGGGGACCCACGGGTCCGCTATTCTCAAGCCACATGGCTCTGGTTGGGTTGGCCCCTCCCACCTGCTCCAGGGAAGCGCATGTGACTCAAGCCAGCCAATCAGAGCGCCTCGCCCTCCCCCGCCCCCGCCCCACCCGCCTACCCTCCCTGTTTCAGGGCCTGGAAGTGAGGACAGGGCTTCTCTTTTCCTGAGGCCCGTAAGCTGGGGGGATGGATGAAAGCCCCGAGTGGCTCAGCTCTACCTTGGCCATGTTGTCAGGAGACCCTGCCTGAGAATGAGGACGCCGCTCAGAGAAGCAGAGCCAGAAATGAGTCCCTGGAAAATAAATAAATAAAAAAAAAAAAAAAAAAAAAAAAAAAAAAAAAAAGAGTCCCTGGGGTATAGAACCCCTCCATCTGGGTGTGCTCAAAACCAGATTTTTACATTCACAGAGTCAATAATTCTCTCTTTCCCATTTTTATTTTATTTATTTTTTGTCAACCAAATAAAACTTTCCTAATTCAGTTGGCATGATTTCTGTGGCGGTGCACCAGCCCGAATGTCGATTAACTCATTTCCCTATGGGTAAGGAATCTGACACAGACATGGAGTCAGGGGTCCGGTGCCAATTACCGTTTCTACCCCTGCTTCCTGACCTAACCAGCAAAGCAGAGTGTTGTCCTGTTTCACCAAGTTAAGGATTCACTCGAGCCAAACTGAAAAAAATAAAAAGGTTTTGCCTGTAATGCTATCATGAAAATGAAGACATCCCACCGAGAGCAGATATTTGTTATAAATATGATAACAAGTGCTTACTATTTGCTGAGCACTTGCTGTGACTGTGTACACTAGGCACTATCCTAAGCTCTTCATAAATATGATCTCATTTAATCCTCACACCAACCTTCAGAGATATCTCCATCACCTCTGGCAGCTATTGCGAACACCACAGACTACGGGCTCACACAACAGATGATTATTTCTCAGTTCTGGGGCCTGAGCATCCCAGATCAGAGTGTCAGTGTGGTCAGGTTCGGCTGAGGGCTCTCTGCCAGGCTTGCACATGGCCACCTTCTTGATGTATCTTCCCAGACAGAAGAGAGCTCTGGGGTCTCTTCCTCTTCTTCTCTATTTTTTTTTTTTTAATTTTAATTAAAATTTTTTTTCTTTCATTTGGAAGATTTATAGTTTTTCATTATGCTTAGTTCTATGTCCCCCCCCCCCTTTCCCCTGGCTGTTGCTGAGTGGCTTGTGGGATTTTAGCTCCCTGACCAGGGATTGAACCTGGGCCTCGGCTGTGAGAGTGCTGAGTCCTCACCACTGGACCACCAGGGAATTCCCAAAGATTTCTTAAATAGGACACAAAGGCACACACCATAACAGAAAAAAAACCAAAAAAACTTATATTGCAGAACTCATCAATTAAATACTTCTGCTCTGAGAAAAGCATGAATGATGAAAAGACTTTAGGTTTTCGTTTTTAGTCTGTTTACACAGAGGAGAATACATGTTACATATTCAAAATACGTATATTTGGCAAAGGACTATATCCAGAAAGTATAAAAAACTCATATATTAATAATAAGAAAGCAAACGATCCAATTAAAATTGGCAAAAGATTTGAATAAACAAGTCTCTGAATATACAAATGGCCACCAAGCAAATAGGATGCTCAACATGAGTAGTTACAGGAAAATGCAAAGATGCAAATTAAAACCACGGTGAGACACAAGTACAGATCCACTTGAATGGCTACAATTAAACAAACCAACAAACCTGGCCACACTACACGCTGATGAGGATGTGAGGTACCAGAGCTTTCGTTCATGGCAGGTAGGCATGTAGCATGGTTCAAGTACCAGAAAACAATTTGACAGTTTCTTAGAAGTCAAGCATACACTCATCATTTGACCCAGCAACTCAACTCCTACGTGTTTAAACAAAACCTATGGACAGGTACTTCCCTGGTGGTCCAGTGATTAAGACTTTGCCTTCCAATGCAGGGGATGCGAGTTGGATCCTTGGTCAAGGACCTAAAATCCCTCATGCCTCGTGGACAAAAAAACCAAAACATAGATGTAATATTGTAACAAATTGAATAAAGACTTTAAAACCTGTGCACATTAAAAAAAATCTTAAAAAAAAACATATCCACACAAAGATTTGTCCATACCACTCTAGTTCATCATCACTAACACTGGAAACAACTCAAAAATCCATCAACAGGTGAATAGATAAACCACAGTGTGGTCATACAATGGATTACCATTCAGACAAAAAGAATGAATGACTGCTACATTCAAATACATGAATGAACTTCAAAAACATCCTGAACAGAAGTAGCCAGGCAAAAAAGAGCACATCCTACACTGTTATACCAAGTTTAGAGCAAGAAAAACCAGTTTATGATGATAGTAAACAGATCAGTGGCTACCAGTTGCTAAGGGTGCTTGAGAAGAGGTGATGGAAACATTCTGTGCCCTGACTGTGATGCTAGCCCCACAACCATATGGATTTGTCAAAACTCATGGCACTGTACACGCAGGGTGAATTTTATTGTATGAGCAATACACCTCACAGCTATACTCCAATGCAAAATAAAAAGTTTAGAAAAAAAAAAGATCAGACATATAAAAATCATTAATATGTATGTATTGTAAAAAAAAAAAATACACCTCAATAAAGCTGATTTTAAAAATTTAAACAAGAAAAAAAAAGAAACAAAACATGATTTCCCAGTGGTTTAGAACCCAAGCTGTGGAACCCCTTCACCTGGCTCTGGTCCCTGCTCCGCCATCTACATTATATGTGACCTTGAGCAGGTCACTTTACTTTCTTGTGCATCAGATGTCTCCTTTGCAAAGTAGGAATAATAAGACTATACTATACTACTCAGCCATAAAAAAGAATGAAATAACACCATTTGCAGCAACTTGGATGCAACTAGATTGCAACTTGGATTGCAACTAGAGATTATCATACTAAATGAACTAAGTTAGAAAGAATACCAAATGATATCACTTACATGTGGAATCTAAAATATGACATAAATGAACCTATCTATGAAGCAAAAACAGAATCACAGACATAGAGAATAGATTGGTGGTTGCCAAGGGGGAGGGGTTTGGGGGAGGGATGGTGTGGGAGGTTAGGATTAGCAGATGTAAACTATTATATATAGGATGGCTAATACAGGATATATATAGGATAACAAGGTCTTACTGTGTAGTACAGAGAACTATATTCAATATCCTGTGAGAAACCATAAATGGAAAAGAATATTTTTAAAAGGAATCTCTATTTATGTATGTATGTGTGTATGTATGTATGTGTGTCTGTCTGTCTGTCTGTATGTATGTATGTGTGTGTATGTCTGTCTGTCTGTCTGTATGTCTGTCTGTCTGTCTGTAAAGCTGAATCACTTTGTTGTACAGCAGTGATTAACACAACACTGTAAATCAACTATACTTCATTTTGAAAAATAAATAATTTTTAAAATTAAAAAAATTAAAAGTTATGGTCTTTCTATAAATGAAAAAAAAAGTACCTATCTCCGAGTGTCATTTTAAGGACTTAACGAACGGTTAGCATAGCGACTAACACATAGTAGGGACTCAGGAAATACTAGCTAAATTTGTATATGAATATGTATATATTCCAGCTTCCCCAGAATGTACAATGTAGATAAATTATTACAGAAAAATTCCTAGAAGAAAGTACACTAATATATCAAGTGGTTATTTCAGAGTGGTGAAATTGTGGGTGATTCAAAAATTCTTGCTAAAGATTGTACGGTAAATATGCATATATTTTCTAATCACAATGGAGGTTGTAAAAAAAGATAAAAGCTGATGTGGGCTGATGTAGGTCCAAGGAAACTGAAAAACTACAGATTGTATGCAAGGGATGCTTTGACACCGGTAGACATCCAGGGGGCTTCAAGTGGCATAAGTTGTGCTACTCCTTGCAATGGAGCCCTGGGAAGCCAGCAAAGAGAACGAAGACGAAAAGTCTCAGTGTAGGGAAATGCAGCTGATTTTTGTGTGTTGACTATGTGTCCTGCTACTTTGCTGCATTCATTCATTAAACTTCTAACAATAGGGTGAGGGGAACTTTGGGCTGCCCTGGTGGCTCAGCCTTAAAGAATCTGCCTGCAATGCAGGAGACACAGGAGATGCGGGCTCGATCCCTGGGTCTGGAAGATACCCTGGAGGAGGGCATGGCAAACCACTCCAGTATTCTTGCCTGGAGAATCCCGTGGGCAGAGAAGCCTGGTGGGCTATGGTCCATTGGGGTCACAAAGAGTTGGACACGACTGAAGCGACTTAGCACACATGCACGGGGAAAATTTTAGGGAATCCTACATATAAGATCATTTCATACATATATGATATAATTCATATATATATATGTATTTCTTGAAATGACCAAAAAAGTTTTAAAGACAATATAAACTTCAGTTTTTTTCCTGATTGATTTATGAATAAGTTGCCAATATATTGCCTCTTTACCTCCAAATACTTTATTCTGTATTTTGTGCAAATAAGAACATTCTCCACTATATACATGGTAAGACAGAGATGAAGCCAGGAAATTAACACAGATGAATCATTACCATCTACTGCTCAGAACCGAACCACTTTTGTGGTTGTGCCAATAAAATGCCTTACTTTTCACCCTATTTTTTGAAGTTTTACCGTATTGGTATATTATCTACATTTTTAAATGTTCAATAACGACATGAAAACACATACATAAAATAAAAATTAATCGACTTAACAATGAGCTCTGTAGTCCCAGTGGATGCCAGACTGGTCTCCGCAGAGGACCCCTTATTCCACTGTCGCCCAGAAACACACTCAGAAGAAGGGCGGGGCATGGTGATCGGTAGCTGCAGTTGGTTTGCAAAGTATAGGAAAAGTTCGGGTCATGAAAGGGCTGGAACGGGCGCCCGGGCTTGGTGGTCCCACAGGATTTTGCACCCTTCTTCAAGGTGCGTGCGTGCTAAGTCGCTTCAGTCCTGTCCGACTCTTTGCGACCCTACGGACTGTAGCCCTCCAGGCTCCTCTGTCCATGAGAATCTCTCCAGGTAAGAATACTGGAGTGGGTGGCCATTCCCTTCTCCAGTGGATCTTCCCCGACCCAAGATTGCGATGTAGGCAGCGGCCAGGAGGGGGCAGCATGTCACTGGCTTCGCAAGGTTCTGGGTTGCGAAACATCCAGCCAGGGGAGCGGCTCTGGACTTTCCAATTTTTGGTGTGCTGTGCACGCTCCCTCCAACCTCTCTCCATCAACTGCTTGAGACCCTCCGCCGCTGCGAGCACCTCAGAGAGGGTGCGGGAGTTGGCGAGGGGCGGGGGGCGCTCCCGTGGTATGGGTTCCTCTCCCCATAGTGGCCAGAAAATCCCCACCTGGCACTCGGGGCTGACTTGGCTTCTGAGTGTACCCCACCCCCCCGTTCCCCCTCCAAGATCCCTGGGGGAAGGGGCAGTTGCAGGGCCAACAGGCGAGCCGAGGAGGAAGAAGTGTGAGAACAGCGCCCTAGACGGCAGCAGGGACACGGGAGCCGGCACTTCCCGTTCCAGGCCCCGCCAGTGCGCGTCTGCCTCCGGGCGCGAACTGGCGGAGATTGTCCCATCTTGGGGGCAGAGAAGTAGGCCAGCAGCGCCCGGATCCCTTCCAAGCCTGAACCCGCCCCAGCGGAGGGCTGGAAAGCCTGGGGAGCCTGGAAGCGGGGACAACTGCACAGAGAGGCCGAGATTCACACATCATCTCCGCGAGACCGGGGTCTCCAAGGGACCAGTTTGCAGGCGAACCAACTGGGCGGGGGGTGGGGGGGGGGGGGGGGGGGCTGTTGTACCCGCAGAGGGGGCGCCAAGGGTGGGCTTAGTAGTAGCGCGTGCTCAGACTCTTTGCAACCCCATGGACCGTATAGCCCGCCAGCCTCCTCAGTCCATGAGATTTCCCAGGCAAGATTACTGGAGTGGGTCGCCATTTCCGTTTCCAGATCTTCCAGACCCAGGGATCGAACCCGTGTCTCCTGCATCTCCTGCACTGGCAGGTGGGTTCTTTACCACTGAGCCACCTGGGAAGCCCAAGGGAGGGCTTCGGTTCAGTTCAGCCGCTCAGTCGTGTCCGACACTTTGCGACCCCGTGGACTTCAGCACGCCAGGCTTCCCTGTCCATCACCAACTCCCGGAGCCTATTCAAACTCATGTCCATCGCTTTGGTGAGGGCTTGGGCTCCTCCAAACTCCCTCAATCAACTCCACCGCATTATCACCTGGCTCCTCCGTAACGTGCAGCAGGAAGGTGAGTCAAAGCCCCACCCGCACCCTCTCCAAGCCTCCAGGAACAGAAATTGCCCTCGGAGATTCAGGGTCGGAACCACCTGGGCCACGTTGTGACCATTAGCCAGTGTCTTTACCTCTCTTCCCTGATGGCTCAGTTAAAGAATCCCCTTGCAATGCAGGAAACCCCGGTTCGATTCCTGGGTCGGGAAGATCCTCTGGAGAAGGGATAGGCTACCCACTCCAGTATTCTTGGGCTTCCCTTGTGGCTCAGCTGGTAAAGAATCGCCCGCAATGCGGGAGACCTGGCTTCGATCCCTGGGTTGGGAAGATCCCGTGAAGAAGGGAAGTGCTCCCCACTAGTATTCTGGCCTGGAGAATTCCATGGGTTGTATAGAGAGTGCATGGTGTCGCAAAGAGTCGGACACGACTGAGCGACTTTCACTTCCCCTCTCTGAACCTGCTACTCTCGTCTATACGAAGGAGACACGGACACAAGGGAGGCGCACAGACGACCGACTGAAGACTTTATTCGCCATCCAAGACCCCTGCACCGGGTCTCCGCCCGCCCTCCTGGGAAGGCTCAGAAGATCTTCACCAACTCCAGCTGCAGGTCCCCGCCCACCTCCAACGCGCGCACGCGCCCTGGCGGGATCCGGTACCGGAAGTGGTGGTATTCAGAGTCTGCGATCACCGCCTGCAGGGGCAAGGGGACAGGGCTTAAGGCTCCCCAGGCAACTGCGGGGTTATTCCCGGCTCGTACCCACGCGGCGTGACCTGGGCACGCACGCAAGCCCGCATTGAGGAAGAAGTCATTGAAGTTCACTGAAACCCCTTGTCATGAGGATTAAATGGGTTCACTGTTGACACCTGAGTGCTTTTTAAGCTTTGGCAGTGGATACAGTTGCCAGGATTCCTGGATCCATCGCCTTCCTCGGAAGCACAGAAAGTGAAGAACAGCGCGGGTAGTGGAGGGTCTTCAGTGACCACCCCCGGCTGGGACTTATTCTGGGTCCTGTCTTCCAAGTCGTCCATTCCCCTGTCCCAGAACTGCTACCTCCGATGCCAGTGGACAGGGAACAAGATAGAGGATGTCCACATCTTCCGGCTGGACACCCACCCTTTGAGCACTTGGCTCTCACTGTCTCGTCCTTGCTACCCACACAAGCCTGCCCTCTGACAGTAGTGCGCTTGCGCCAGGGGAGGTGAGGAACTGGGGAGGCCCTGCCCACCTTGGCCACGCCTTTGCTCCCAACCTCTGCCAAGGGCCTTCCTGGCCTTGCCAAGGGAAGAGATGTGGGCGTCGGAGCCCGCCCCTGTGGAAGAGACGCACCTTGAAGCCATCTTCAGTGGCGATGAGGAGCACGTCGAAGGGCTGCCCGCGCTGGAAGGGAATGCCTGAGCCCCGCTCCTCTGCGCCCCAGGTGCCGCGCTCCAGGGAGTTGAAGACCACCGTGGACTCGTCCAGGCGGGGGTTGAAATGCAGGGCAGCATCACTGCCCGGTTCCTCACTGCACAGCAGGTTCACATAGAACCTGGCAGGTGGTAGAGAAGAAGAGCATTGGATAGAGGAGTTACCTTTTGCCAGGGCACATCCATATTTACAGGAACCTGAGAGCCACACACCAGGGAAAGAGGGGTGGAGGACTGGAGGCCATGGGGCCCAGATTGCAGGGCACCGGAAAACCAACCGGAGACCTGGACACACATTCACCTAGACCATGGTCACTGTGCTGTGGCCTGGGTCCCCCTCATTTCCAGAGTCTGGGAGATGCCAAGGACTCATGGTCCTGAAGACCAGGGTGCTCCCAGTTTCCAGAGGGCTGGGACAATACCAGGGACCCCGAAATTCCCAGGCACTGTAGATTCTCAGAAATCCTGAAGATCCCTACCCAGGAAGCCCTAGGATTGATTGCCTAGGCCTCCTACATGCCCAGGGCACCTCTGAATCACAGGTTATATTTCTAGAGTGGCTGTGGTCTTGGACTGGAAGTCATATGATTGCCCTGGAACCCCCAGATTCTTTGATGTAGGGACCCCACCCTCACAGTCATGGGACAGATGAGTGAAAACATCAGATTCCAGAAGGGCAGAAATAGCTTGGGGATTCCAAGATCCTGGTGGGCAAAGTTGGCCTGGGGCTTTGTTCTCTGGGCTGTAAAAGTGGGGTTCACTGAGCCTGGAAACCTCCCACCCGTTAGCGCTGAGGCTCGGGGGTCTCACCTGGTAGCCTTGTCGGGGACTAAACCACGAATTCTCAACACGGTGCCCACTCGGATGCCCTCGGGCAGCGAGGTCTTGTGGGGGACGTTCTGCAGCAGCCAGAGTGGATCAGGGAGGCAGAGGAGAGAGACAAGTGGGTCAGCTGTGGGGAGAACATGACCAGGACCCAGAGCAGCAGAATCAGGGAGGAGAAAGGGCCCAGAGACACGGGAAAGAGAGCCAGGGGCAGAGAGGAACACAGAGAACCAGCAGGAAGACATTCAGAGGGATAGAAAGATAGAAAGGAAGGGGAAACCAATGGGGGAGGGATGAGAGCATGGGGCTGGGTGGGATGAACCCAGAAACCACAGCCCAGAACATCCCAGCACCCCGGAACACCCACTTTCTCCTTGAAACAGGAGCCCTCAGCCAAGCCCCAGCCCCTCCCCTCTGCCAGCGCAGCCTTGGGTCCAAACCCCCCAACCTGCACACCCCTGAGCACTCACGAAGCTCCCGGCCATGGCTGGAACAGCGGGACGGCAGTGGCGGTGGTGGGTATGGCTGCTGGGACCTTAAGTAAAAGCAGGGTGTGCCTGGCCCTGGTGACTCACCCTTTCCACACCCACCACCCACAGCTGGCACAGACCCTGGCCCTGAGGCCATGCTGGCCCAGCACCCTCTCTCTAGGGCCTCTGATGCCCCTGCCATCCCGCGGATTCCCGGGTGTACGGTCCGTCCCCTTTGAGCTAATAGTGATAGGAACAGTTAACAATAATCATCATAACAGCAGCACACAGCACGGAAGGCTCCTTGAGACACCATCCCTCCAGCCCTGCCTTCCTGCTGCCTGGTGGAGACAGAAGACTCTCCCATCCATTTCATCTTGGAAAATCTGAGTCCTGAGAGGTGAAGGTGTGAGCTGAAACTCTGCAGCCTCTCTTCCAGGTTAGGACCTGCTGCCTCCGGGCTAAGGATGGGTCTCCCCTGAAATTCCAGTTGATGCTTCTGTAATGTAATAATAACCATGGCAACAAGGATAATAATAGGAAAGGCAGCTAAGCGGGACAGGATATTCTGCCCAATGGTCAAAGCTGTATCCTTGGTGCCTAGTGCAGTGCCTGGCACAGAGTGAGTGCTCAGTAAATGTGGAGAAAGAAAGAAGAAAAGATAACGAGTAGGGCCACTGACAAAGCCTCGGGCTTGTCTGCATGTGGGAGCGACCACTGATCTCTGACAGGCCACTGAGCGTAGGGCTGCTGATCACCCTTATCTGACAGATAAGGAAACTGAGGCTCAGAAAGGAGAAGCAGTTTGCCCAAGAAACACAGCTGAGCAGAACCACGTGGACCGTGTGTCTGACTTTCTTCATCTCTGGAAGTTCCTCCCTGGTTTAGTCTGTCTCCAGGATGCTCTAGTCTCTCTGGCTGTCCTGTGTCTCTGTCCTCCCCTGTTCCTGTCCTCACATGTTCCTGTCTGTTTCTCTTCTTTGAGTCTCTCTCCTTCCACCTCCCAGAATCGCCTTCTCTCTCCCACCTGGTGTTCAGGATAAGGGAAGGGAGTTGAGGGGTGGAGGGGAAGGGTGTCTCAGGACCCACCCCCAACCCAGTCCAAGGAAGAGAAAAATGTGGGCCCCTCTGCCCAGGCCAAGTCCGCACAGCCCCAGGCTCCTGAAGGGGCATGCAGGTATGAAGGGTGGTGTGAGAGGGAGAATGCTGATAGAGGGTTCTGGAAGGCAGGGAACAGGGCAGTGCGGAGCTGAGCAGAAACTCCTCCTAGAAGCCCCGGCAGCCCACCACTCCATTTCCATCTCCCCACCCCACCCACCCCTGTTGGTGCCCCACCCAGCAGAGGGAGAAAAGGCCTGGGGCTGAGTCAGGAATGGAGACTTTGGGTGGAGACGTGCAGAATCAGAACCTGATCCACCGCCCTCAGCCTCTCAGCCTCCAGCCCCATCACTGCACAGTTGGTACAGCGGGTGCGGGCAAGTGTCTCAGAGAGCAAGGGTGGGAAACTGCATTTGGGTGGGGGCTATAGTCACCTCCATTTGGCAGAAGAGAAAGTGGGCTTAGAGAGGGCCAGCCTCTCCCCAAGGCCTCATGGGGAGGACAGGGCCAGGGGCTGGAGCTGATCTGTGTGCCAAGGACACCCACCTCATGCAGATTTTAAATAGAGAGGACAAGGACTTCCCTGGTTGGCTAAGACTCAGCACTTCCAATGCAGAGGGCCTGAGTTCGACCCCTGGTCAGTGAACTAAGATCCCAGACGTTGCAGCAGTGACATTGAAGTTAGAGAAGCAACAAAGACCCAGCACACCCAAAATAAAATAAATAAATATATTTTTAAATCTGGAGAGGACTGTGGGGTTTAAGGTGATGACATCGATGTCCATTCAGATGGAGAGTTTCCCAGAATGATGGGTTCTGTTACTCTGATCAGTAATCGTGTACCTTTTGTATATGTCATTCTGTATATTGCTGTGTATCCTGGTAGTTTATCTTTTCCTGATTTCTTCATTGTCTCTGGATATTTCTCCACATGCTGCCGACCTGCATGTCCAGGCTTGTTTTTGTTGTTTGGTCAAATGAGGCATTCAATCTGTTATCAGTCTGATTGCTGGTTCACTTCTCATAACTCAGATGTGGAATGCATTCTTATTCATCTGTGTTGATTATCTTTTTTTTAACTTTTAAATAAGTGGTGAACATAGGTATTTCCCAATACTCTTTTTGTTTTCCCAAGCTATATGCAATACTCATAAGTCAGATCACCCAGGTTTCAACATGAGTCTTGACAATATACAGACCCGGGCAACCACCACCCCAGTCAAGGTTTATCTCCTGAAAAAGTCTGCCCCCTACCACCTGCCCCAGGACACACTGTCATTCCTTAGCATTGAGCCAACACGTTCATTTGCCATGAGAATAAAAAGAAGAATGCCCAGCAGGTTGTGTGTGTCTCTCCTACCTTCCAGAATCACCTCCTGCAGAAATAACTGGGGGAGGGCTTCCCTGGTGGTCCAGTGGTTAAGAATCTGCCTTGCAATGCAAGGGACACCGGTTTGATCCCTGGTCCCAGAAGAGCCTCCATGCCGAGGATCTGCTAATCCGTGGGCCACAACTACTGAGCCCACGCTCTAGAGCCTTCATGCTACAACTACTGAAGCCTGTGTGCCTAGAGCGCTACCGCAAAGGGAAGCTGGCCACCACAGCTAGTGAGGAGCCCCACTCTCTGCAAATAGAGAAAGCCTGGGTGCAGCAACAAAGACCCACCACAGCCAAAAAATAAAATACATAAAGAAAAAAGAAACAACTAGGGCGATGTGTGCTACAACTAAGCGCTCTAGACCCCATACTTCGCAACAAGAGAATCCCGTGCAGCACAGCTAGGGAAGGCCGGCATTCTTCAATGAAGACCCAGATCAGAAAAAATAAAAAGAAACAACTGGGGCGAGAAGTAATACTAAGGACCCCCACAGTGGCTCTAGGAATTGAGAATCCAGGCTCTGTCAATGTCAGCTTCTTGGTGACTTTGGGTTGGTTTTCATATTCAGTGAAGATGTCCCAGGAGCTGCTTTGGTTTCGTAAATTACCTTTCCAGTGAAGAAAACGGCATTTTAAAAATCTGATTTTTTTTCTTTTTTTGTTTTTTGTTTTTTTTTGGCCTTGACGCACTGGGCTTGCAGGATCTTATTCCTGGACTGGGAATTGCCCTGGGCCCTCGACAGTGAAAGCTCTGAGTCCTAACCACTGGACCACGAGGGAATGCCCCCAAATTGGACTTTTCTTTTTAATTTATTTTAAAAAATTTGTGTATTTACTTGCCTGAGTCAGGTGTTAGTTGCGGCTTAGTTGCCCTGCTGCATGTGGGATCCTAGTTCCCTGACCAGGGATTGATCCCACATCCCCTGCACTGGAAAGCGGGTTCTCAACCACTGGCCCACCAGGGAAGTCCCCCATTCTAACCATTTTTTAAATGTACAGTTCAGTGGCCTTAAGTACATTCCCATGTTGTGCAACCCTTACCACCAACATCTCCAGCACTTTTTCACCTTCCCCAACTGAAAGCTGTACCCACTAAACACTCACTTTCTCTTCCCCCATCCCCAGCCCCTGACCACCATCATTCTACTTCCTGCCTCTGTGAATTTGGCTGCTCTGGTACCTTGTATAAGTGGAGTCATACTTGCCCTCTGTGACTGATGAGCATTATATACACATAAAAGAGAAAGTCAGTTGTAAATACCTGTGTGTGTTGAAAGGTGACAAATACATCACCCAAAATATGCCTTTTGGTTATAAGGATTATTTTGAGGTTTCAGCACTTGAAAAACAGCAAATACAGGAAGGTCATTCTAATCTCCACTTTTCTCCTGAAAACAGGAGATAAAAACTGCCAAGTGAAAGATGCTCTACTTGTACCCTAAGAAAGTAACAATTATATCAGCAAGGTGAGACCTAGGAAAGCCTTGTTAAAATAATTCTTGTCTGGGACTTCCCTGGCAATCCAGTGGTTAAGACTCTGTACTCTAACTTCAGGGGAACTAAGATCATACAGGGTCATTGCAGCTATAAAAAAGAAAAAAAGATTCATATCTTCCTTTAGCCTCCCCACATATTAGTTTAGTTACTTTTCCACAATTCCTTTCATTGTTCTTAACTTGTAGGAGTAGCTGCTTCTTTGTGTTTGTTTCCTTATGAGGGCTCCAGGATCATGTAAAACATTTGAATGTGTATTCATTTCTTCTGTGTTGATTTGGTATGTCAGTTTAATTCTCAGGCCTTGCTAAAAGAAAGGAAAAAAAAAGGAAGATAAAGGTAAAAATTTGCCTACCCTACCATATGTAGACATACACTTGTCTTCCTGTATTCCCACCTGGTCCCCCCAGAGGGCCTGGGAGCAGAGACATCTGAAAGGCAGTGAGCACACTTGCCCTCAGGCTTCCGTGGTGGCTGCAATGGTAAAGAGCCTGCCTGCAATGCAGGAGATCTGAGTGTGATCCCCGGGTCGGGAAGGTCCCCTGGAGAAGGGAGTGGCTACCCACCCCGGTATTCTTGCTGGAGCATCCCATGGACAGAGGAGCCTGGCAGGCTACAGTCCATGGGGTCACAAAGAGTCAGACACGACTGAGCAACGACCACTTTCACTTTTCACACACTGGCACCCAGATCTTGGTTCCTAAGGACCATATCTTTCTCTACTGAAGGAACTACTGTAGAAATGACTGTTTCCAAGGCTCAGACAGGGAGCATGCAAGATGTGCTGAGAACAACTGATTATGTCAGAGAAGAAAGAAGCGCTTACAAAAGGATGGGGCATCTGGGGCAGGTGTACGAACTCACTTGAATCACTTGAAGGACTCCCACAGACTGAATCTGGGACCATGAGATTCCTGAGTGATAACCCCGTGACTAGACTAGGAAGCCATGAGCCCATCCTGATGTTGTCTTATTCTGTTAGGGCTGCTATGACAAAGAATACCATCACCCAGGTGGCTTACAAACAACAGAAATTTATCTCTCGTGGTTCTGGTGGTTGAGAAGTCCAAGACCTAGGTGCCATTATCATTACTGAGAGTCTGATTCCTGGTTCTCACTAGCCCCCCTTGACTAGAGGGTCAAGGAACTCTCTAGGTCCCTTTATTTATTTTTGGCTGTGCTGGGTCTTCGTGGCTACACGCGGGTTTTCTCTACTTGCGTTGGGCGGGGGCTGCTCTCTAGTTGCGGTGTGTGGGCTTCTCATGGGCGTGGCTTCTTTTTTGGGGCGCACAGGCTCTATGTGCCCAGGCTTCAGTCACTGCAGCTCAAGAGCTTAGTCGCTCCTCAGCATGTGGGATCTTCCCAGACCAGGGATTGGCAGGTAGATTTTTTTTTTTTTTAATTTATGTTTATTTGGCTGTGCCGGATCTTAGTTTTGGCACACAGGATCTTTGATCTTCATCATGACATGCAAGATCTTTAGTTGTGGCATGTGGGATCTAGTTCCCTACCCAGGGGTCGAACCTGGGCCCTCTGCATTGGGAGAGTGGAATCTTAACCACTGGACCATCAGGGATGACCCTCTGGGTCCCTTTATAAGAGACTCCCACTCGTAAGGCCTGTGTCTCATAACTTTGTGTGTATCAGTCGCTCAGTCGTGTCTGACTCTTTGTGACCCCATGGACTGCAGCCTGCCAGGCTCCCCTGTCCATGGGATTCTCCTGGCAAGAATACTGGGGTGGGTTGTCATACCCTCTTCTAGGGGATCTTCAGGATTCAGGTATTGAACCTGGGTCTCTGCCTTGCAGGCAGATTTTTTACTGTCTGAGCTAGCAGGGAAGCCCTTTGTCTCCTCCTAAAGGCTCCACTTCCAAATACCATGGCACTGGGGATTAGGTTTCAACATGGGGACTTAGGGGGAGGAACATGAACATTCAGTCTGTAGCAGATGTGCATAAGAAAGGACAGAAACGATAAAAAATGGGATGAAGAATGTTTGCAGTAAGTTCTAAGTGCTTCCCCACGAAGTGTTTACTAATGACCAAAGACCAAATGTCTTTGATGGTGCAGAGACCTGGCAGGTACTGCAAATCACATGTTCAGAGTCCACACCACCAGCAACAGGATACCTGGAGGTTGTGAGCAGCTTCATAGGTGCACACAGGGACACTTCTGCCCCAAAAATCTAAGGACAAGGAAACATCAACCTGTAACCTTCTAACCTGTCAAGGTCTTGAAAGACAAAGAAAGATTGAGGAATATTCCAGACTGAAGGGGACAGAAACTAAGAAGACATGACAGCCAAATCAATGCCAGGTTCTGAACTGGGTCCTCTGCTACCAGCTCCACGGTGGCACCACAGGCAGAACTGGACAGGGGTCCGAAGGTCAGGTGGCAGTAGGGGCCCCAGGGTGAATCCCTGCCGTTGGTAGGTGGGAGAGACTGTCCTTGTTTACCCCTCACACACGCTCATTAGCGTATTCGAGGGTGGTGGGGCTGTCTGTTGGCAACTGGCTTACATGGTCCTGTATTTGCAACTAATCTGTAAGTTTGCAATTGTTTCCAAATGTTTGAGTGATATCAAAATATAAGGAGTCTTCACAGACATAGAAAGCCAATTTATAGTTACCAAAGGGGAAAGGGAGAGAGAGGGATGAATTAGGATTTGGGGTTAACAGATACACTCTACTACATATAAAATAGGTAAACAAGGCTTCCCCGATGGCCCAGTGGGAAGGAATCTGCCTGCCAATGCAGGGAGCACAGGTTCCATCCCTGGTTTGGGAAAAATCCACATGCCAAGGGGGCAACTAAGCCCATTTGCCACAACTACTGAGCCCGAGCTCTGGAGCCTGCGTGCTGCAACTACTAAGCCTATGCGTCCTAGAGCCCATGTTCTGCAACAAGAGAGGCCACTGCAGTGAAACGTCCGAGCATCTCAACTACAGAGTAGCCCCCGCTCGCCACAACTAGAGAAAAACCCTCTTGAGGCAATGAAGACTCAACAGAGCCAAATAGATAAATAAAATTATTTTTAAAAATAGGTGAACAACAGAGACCTACTGTATAGCACAGGGAACTATGTTCAATACCTTGTAATGAACTATAATGAAAAATAATCTGAGAAAGAATTCATATATATATATATATATACACACACACACACATATATGCATGAAAGTGAAGTGAAAGTGTTAGTCGCTATCGTGTCTGATTCTTTGCGACCCCATGGACTGTAGCCTGCCAGGTTCCTGGGTCCCTGGAATTCTCCAGGCAAGAATACTGGAGTGGGTAGCCATTCCCTTCTCCAGGGGATCTTCTTGACCCAGGGATCGAACTCAGGTCTCCTGCATTGCAGGTGGATTCATTACTGTCTCAGCCACCAGGGAAGCCCTATATATTCATATATATACACACCTATATTTATCACTGAATCACTTTGCTGTAGACCTGAAACTAATACAAAACATTATAAATCAGCTATCCTTCAATTTAAAAAAAAAAGAAGAAAAAATATAATGAATCTTAAGTAGTCTGTAGTCCTTTTGAATGTCCCAGCACTGGTTTTAGAAATCATATTGTTAAGTAAAATTCACAAGCATAAACCATAACTCAATCATATACTCTAAGTTGGAATCACAAGGCTATTCAGTTGGGTACTTTAATATGCCAAAGTTCTTTAAAACTTTACACATACTTAATACATCAAAGTTAACATCTTACAAAAGAATCATTTTAGCCCACTAGGATGGCAACAACAAAAAAGATAGATAATAAAAACTATACATAAGGACATAGAGAAAGGGATTTCCCTGGTGGTCCAGTGGCTAAGACTCCAAGCTCCCAATGCAGGGGGCCCGAGTTCAGTGCTGTTCAATGCTTGGTCAGGGAACTGGATTCTGCATGCTGCAAATAAGACCTTACACAGCTGAATAAATAAATAAATATTTTGTAAAGAATGACGTGGGGACTTCCCTGGTGGTCCGGGAGCTAAGCCTCCATGCTCCCAAAGCAAGGGTCCCGGGTTCAATCCCTGGTCGGGGAACTAGATCCCACGTGCCGCAACTGAAAGTTCGCATGCTGCAACTAAGACCAAATAAAAAAAAAAGAAATATGAATTAAAAAAAAAAGAATGACATGGAGAAACTGGAACCCTCTTAATCTGCTGGTGGGAATGTAAAGTAGTGCAGTTGTAGAAAACACTCTAGCAGTTCCCCAGAGATTAAATGTGAACTTACCCAATGACCAACAACCCCACTCCTTGGTATATACCCAAGGAAAAATGGTAACATATGTCCACACAAAAACTTATATATTTGGAATTCCCTGACAGTCCAGTGGTTCAGACTCTGTGCTTTCACTGCCGGAGCCTTGGTTCAGTTCCAAGTCAGGGAACCAAGATCCCACAAGCTGCACAGCCTGACAAATAATAATAATAAATAAAAATGCTCATGGAAGTATTACTTATAATAGTTGAAACAAAGTATTCATTATCAAAATGTGAAAACATCCCAATTATCCATCAACTAATGATGGATATGGTATAAATAATGGTATAAATATGGTATATCCACATAATGGAAAATTATCAGCAGTAGAAATGAATGAAGTATAAATCCATGCTGAAACATGATGACCCTTGAAAACACTGCTAAGTGAAAGAAGTCAGACCTAAAAGGCCATATATTGCATGATTCCATAGGAAATATCCAGAAAAGACAAATCCATGGAGACGGTGGTTGCCAGAAGCTGGGAGGAGGGGAGAATGGAGAATGACTTCTATTATCTGCGGAGTCTTTTGAGGGGTGATGGGATATTTGGAATTAGAGAGTGGTGATGCTTGTACAACCTGTGAAGACAGCAAAAACCATGGAATTGTGCACTTTTTAAAACTTTATATTGGATATAAAAATTTTATATTGGAGTCTAGTTGATTAACAATGTTGCATTAGTTTCCGGTATGCAGTGATTCATAGGATACATGTATCTATTCCTTTTCAAATTCTTTTCCCAGTTAGGTTGTTACATAATATTGAACAGAGCTCCCTGTGCAATACTGTGTACTTTAAGAGGTTGGGTTTAATAGTATATCAGAAATAAAAATAAAGAATGTTATCTTTAATAGGTAGAAGGTGGGTTCACATGCAGGTCAGGCAAGATTGGCTATACTTTGGCAGGAGTTGTGCAGGGTGAGAGATTCATTTTCCTCTGTTTTGTTGACTTTTGCATGTTGATAATCTCTATAGTTAAACAATTTACAGATATATAGAATTAACTGAGAGAAAAAAATGTTCCCAATGATAATAACAAGGGTTAGTCACTCAGTCTCTTTGTGTCAGAGTCACACTCTGACTCTTTGTGACCCCATGGACTGTAGCCTACCCGGCTCCTCTGTCCATGGAATTCTTCAGGCAAGAGTACTGGAAGGGGTAGCCATTCCCTTCTCCAGGAGATCTTCCTTCCTAACCCAGGGATTGAACCTGGATCTCTCACACTGTAGGCAAATTCTTTACCATCTGAGCCACCAGGGAAGTCCTGACAATAACAAAATGCATTACAAAAGTCTGATCACGCAGTCAGGCAAGACAAGAGATGTGCAGACCATAATCTGCTGTCATTTGAATATCTACAAGCATTGTGGCCCCGGTAGGCAAGAAAACTAGGGAAGGGGGACTTCCCTTTTCCTGGTGTCCCAGTGGCTAAGACTCCATGCTCCCAACGCAGAGAACCCAGGTCTGATCCCTGATTGGGTAACTAAGATCCCACATGCCACAGAGCAACTAAGACCAAATAAATAAATCTTTTCTTTTTCTTTCTTTCTTTGTTTTTTTTTTTAAGGAGAGCTTCCCTGGTGGCTCAGTGGTAAAGAATCCACCTGCCAATGCAGGAGACATGGGTTCTATCCCTGGTCTGGGAAGATGGCACATGCCACAGAGCAACTAAGCCTGTGGGCCTCAACTATTGAGCCCTTGCTCTAGAGCCTTGGAGCTGAAACTCCTGAGCCCATACACCCTAGAGCCCACGCTCTGCAACAAGAGAAGCCACTGCAATGAGAAGACCACGCACTGCAACTAGAGAAAGCCCTCACAGCAACAAAGACTCAGCACAGCCAAAAATAAATAAACAAAATTTTACATATATATATGTATAAAAGTTTGAGAAATGTGATGACTGTAGCTTCCAAAGATGGCCACAAAACTATCTCATGTCCCACAGGCTTTTCTATGATATATGACTTTGCCAATTTTCCCACGGAGGGAGGATGGGTATCCTACCTCTGCTTGGGTCAGGGTGGGCTTTTGACTCATTTGTAACCAGTGGAGTACAGAAGAAGTGAGACTGTTAGGAAAGGTTGCCCTCCTGTGACCTGGGATGGTCCTTTTGGAACTCTGAGCTGCTATGTGAGCAGCCATATTATGAGGAAGAGCAAGCCATCCAGAAAGTGTTCATGTCCACCGGTCCATGCAGCTGAACGTGAAAGTGAAGTCGTTCAGTCATGTCCAACTCTTCGGGACCCCATGGACTGCATGGTCTACCAGGCTCCTCTGTCCATGGGATTTTCCAGGCAAGAGTACTGGAGTGGGTTGCCATTTCCTTCTCCAGGGGATCTTCTCAACCCAGGGGTCGAACCCAGGTCTCCCGCGTTGTAGGCAGATGCTTTACTGTCTGAGCCACCAAGGAAGTCGGATCCCAGTCAACCGCCAGCATTGACTTACAGATGGACTTTTGAGTGAATAAGCCTCCAGATGATCCAGCCCCAGGCTTTCACATCAACCCCAACCACTGAGTCTTCCCAGCTAAGGCCCCTGACATTGAGAAGCAGAAACAAGCCATCCCTACTATACCCTAGCTGAATTCCTCACTCACAGGATCCTTGAGCAAAAGGAAATGGTTATTTTAAGCTTCTAGGTTGGGAGTGATGTGCTAAACAATAGTGTGTAATGTGACTCCCTTCCTGAAACCCACTAGAGGCAGCCACTCCAGGGCAAACGGCATATCCTGGTGTGTGTCACACAGCTCTAGGCGCTTTATCGACATTCACCGTTTAGTTTCTCACTCTAATCTTATCTAATCTATGCAGTAGGGACCACTGTTACCCCTGATTTACCAACATAAAGAGAAAAGCAACTGTCTTCAGGAGATGCCGAACCAAAAAAAATGATCTTGGACTTCTGGCCCTTAACCATTATGTTTTAAAGGATTTTTAAAAGCTATTTTAATTAATTAGTTTGGCTGAGCTGGGTCTTATGCGGTACACAGAATCTAGTTCCCTGACCAAGGGTTGAACCAGGAACCCCTGCATTGGGAGCACAGGGTCTTAGCCACTGGACCACCATGGAAGTCCCTAAAGGATTTTTTAAAGGTGTAAACCCTCAGGGACAAAGAAGAGGAGAGAGAAGACAAATTTAGGTACTGAATATATGGTAACTTAGACCCCAGAAATTGAATCCTAGGCCGGAGTTGAAAAAGTAGAGAAGAAACTCATTGAATTCAGAACTGCCAAACAGCCCAGCCCAGGAATCCACGGCACCAGGTGCTTCTCCAGGCCTAAAAATGGGAGGTTGAGAAGGGAGAGCTGGGCAGAAAGAGAGCTACCTGGGGGCTTCAGCGACCTTTCCACGGAGGAGGAAAGAGAGGACTGGAGTAAAGGAAAGTTTCGGGCAAAATCTCCAAGAAAGTGAAACTGATGGAAAATGAGGTGCATCTGAAAGTATTGAGGGCTTCCCTTGTGACTCAGAAGTAAAGAATCCTCGGGCAGTGAAGGAGACGCAGGAGACATGGGTTCAATCCCCCGGTCAGGAAGATCCCCTGGAGGAGGAAATGGCAACCCACTCCCATATTCTTGCCTGTGCCGGGCCAGCCGGAAGATTTCAGCGAGCAACACGTCACGTTCCTTTAGGCTAAGAATTAAAGACACAGAACAGATGGGGTCGAGAGGATCGCTGCAGTCAGCGATGATTCTTTATTTCTCAGGGTTACATTTATACTAAACCAAGAAGAGAATCTTAAGAAGAGAAAATATTTTTCCATAAACATCACTTTGAGATAACAATCACCAGAACTCTCTGATAACGTCAAGGGATAAGAAGGGCATCCCGTTTATCTTAAGGGTGGTCGTGAAAGGCTTATCCATCTGCGTCATGTGTGCATTCAAGGCTTGCTAATGTTCTGTTAAGATTTAACTTGGATAATAAATTCCAGAGAGGGGTGGCGGGACAGAGAGCTATGTCTGCGAACAGACCCTTGAGGATCAAGGCAGCTCCCAGAGCCAGCCTTTTGGTTCAGGCCGCTCCCCGCATGCCTGGACAACTCCATGGACAGAGAAGCCTGATGGGCTGCCGTCCATGGGGTCGCAGAGTCGGACACGACTGAGCACACACGCACGCACAGAGAAAGCTAAACAAATACAAAACAAGATGATCATTAATTCCAGGGAGAACACAAGGTTATACACAAAGGAGAACCTTCACAGGCACACCACAGGGCTGGCTGGAGAATGGTGCCAACAGAGTCACATGAACGTGAACACTGAACACCGCTCTAGCCACAGTGACTTTGTACGTCTGCTGGTAAATGGGAAGAGGGACATGAACACAGCAATAGGGAGGAGGCGAGGAGAGGAAAGAGGGCTACATCCCCCTCCTCTCTGTGTGTGCCTGTTCAGTCACTTCAGTCGTGTCCGACTCTTATCGAGCCCATGGACTGTAGCCCACCAGGCTTCTCTGTTCAAGGGATTTCCCAGGCAAGAATACTGGAGTGGGCTGCCATCTCCTCCTCCAGGGGATCTTCTCAACCCAGGGACTAAACCAGTGTCACCTGTGGCCCCTGAGTGGGAGTCAATCTATAATGCCCCTACAGAAAATCCAGAAGTAGCAATAAATAGATTATTTATTTAAAATCTATTGTAAATAATGGATGGACCTAAGGAGTGATACACAAAGCGAAGTAAGAAAGAGAAAAACAAACATCATACATTAGCACGTATACGAGGAATCTAGGAAAACGATACAGGTGAACCTATTTGCAAAGCAGAAATAGAGACACAGATGTAGAGGACAAATGTATGGACATCAAGTGGGCAAAGGGAGAGATTGGAAGAGAAATTGAGAGATTTAAGAGATTGGGACTGACATGTATACACTATTGATGCTATGTATAAAACAGATGACCAACGAGAACCTACTGGATAGCACAGGGAACCCTACTCAGCGCTCTGTGGTGACCTAAACAGAAAGGAAATCCAAAAAAGAGGGGATGTATGTAAACATAGAGCTGATTCACTATGCTTCACAGCAGAAACTAAGACATTTTAAAGCAACTAATTTCCGATAAAAATAAATAAGTAAACAAAGTAGCAATTGGCACACATCATATCAATATCCATTCAAATCATGTAAATGTTAAAAAAAAATAAAAACCTTTAAAAAGAAATGAAGAGGCAGGTTTCACCACGTTAGCTGAAGGGGCCCTAGCTTTTGGAGCCCTGGGTTGCCATGGAGGTAGTCTGGCTTCTCTGAGGATGCTCAGGCTTCCTAGGGAGGCTAAGTGCAGGTGGCCCAGATGATCCCAGCCTCTAGCACTAGACGTTGCCCAGACATCGTGGACTAAGACAAGCCATTTCCATGTGCCCCATCCAAACTCTTGACCTACAGCGGCCAAGAGCACCACCCCCCACACATACACAATGGTCATCTTAAGCTGCAAAGCTTTGGGGTAATCAGCCTCACAACCAAAGTAACTGGAACCCTGCGAAATGCAACAGCCACATTGCCATCCTGGATTGAGTCAAGAGTCTTTGACTAAGAAAGAAAGTGATAGGAATTCCCTGGTGGTCCAGTGATTAAGACTCGGAGTTTTGACTGTGGAGATGGTGCAGTGAAGCCAAAAAATAGAGATAAATAAATAAGGGAGGGAGGAAGTAAGGAAGAAAGAACGAACGAAAGATAATAAATAGTGGATGGTCAACAGGTGCTCCCTGCTACAGTCGACCCCTTTGGCTACAATGAGATTCACAGGTACTGTTCTTCCCCTACCCAGGCCTTTCACCTCCCTGTTCAGGGCAGACAAGTTTAAACTCCATGTCCAACACGGAGTCCAGGATTTGGGTGGAAGACATATTCCTCTTTGTCAACCCCAGCTGAGTCTGGGCCCAGACACCCAATACACTAAGGTCGGGGAGGCTTCTTATTCAGAAACAGGGGAGCATGGATACTTGCAGCAGACACTGGCCCATGGCATAGATCAAGCCCACTGGACATGAAGACCAAAGGCTGGCTCTGGTTCCTCCTCCAGGGAGGTTCTTGTCTCCATTGCTCTCCAAGTCCTCATCTGGGGATATTCAAAGTGAATATACGTGTGTGTGTGTGTATGTGTGTGTGTGTGTGTGTGTGTGTGTTCAGTCGTGTCCAAATCTTTGCAGCCTCATGGACTATAGCCCACCAGGTTCCTCTGTCCATGGGATTTTCCAGGCAAGAATACAGGAGTGGTTTACTACTTCCTACTCCAGGAGATCTTCCCTACCCAGGGATGGAACCCATGTCTCTTGTATCTCCTGCATTGGCGGGGGGATTCTCTACCACTAATGCCGCTGAACTGTACATTTATTTTTTAAATTTTCATTCTTCCACCCCTGCACGCCTGGCATGTGGGATCTTAGTTCCCCCAACCAGGGATGGAACCTGCATCCCAGGCATTGGGAGTGCGGAGTCTTATTTGCGAGACCACCAGGGAAGTCCAAACTGTACATTTAAAAAACCATTAATGACTCAGGGAACTCAAACCGAGGCTTCGTAACAACCTAGAGTGGTGGGATGCAGAGGGAGGTGGGAGGGATGTCCAAGTGGGAAGGGACATGGGTAAACCTATGACTGATTCATGCTAATGTTTGGTAGAGGCCAACACAATACTGTAAAGCAATTATCCTTCAGTTAAAAATAAATACATTTTTAAAAAATGGTTGAAAGGGATTTCCCTGGTTAAGACTTTACCTTTCAGTGCCGGGGCTGCTGGTTCAATTCCTAGTTGGGGAACTGAGATTCTGCAAGCCTAGCAGCCAGAAAAAAAAAAAAGGTACTTTCCATGGTTTTCTATTTTAACAGAATTTTTTTTTTTTAATTGAAAGAACCCCCTTCAAAAAAAAACCCCAACTCATGAAATCATTAGTTCAAAAGGACACCTCCAATTCCAGTTCAGCATCATGGTGCATTTCTTTGGTCCGAATCTGTACCTGCCTCCATCCATGACACCCTCAGGGCATTTCCTCCAGACGTCCCCTCGTCTGGCACAGACACCTCCTCCCAGGTGGAGCAGGAGCTCCTCCCTTTACTCTTATACTGAGGGTCAGCCTCTACTGAGCACACTTCTCACGGGTTCCTTTTGATATCCCAGCAGATCCAGCCCTAGGGGAGCAGCGCCCCTCAGTTCCCTCCCCCTCCAACCATGACCAAAAATTCTCCTCCTTAGCAAGTGATTGGATTGGTACAACTCACTATCTTTATAAATAAAACTAAAAGGTATCCAATGGACTTAATTGCTTAAGGGTCAGATTTGGGAGCGTTCCCTGCATTCCCTGGAGGTCCAGTGGTTAAGACTTGGTTCTTTCACTGCCGAGGGTCCGAGGTCAGTTTCTGGTGGTGGAATAAGATCCTGCAAGCCAAGCGTGGCAGGGCTTTAAAAAAAAAAAAAAAAAGTCAGATTTTGAAAACATGTCACTTTCCTCATTGGTAAACTAATTTACAAAACCAAAGCAGCCCCTGAATTATCTTCACTGAATATGAAAACTGACCTAAAGTCATCAAGAAGCTGACATAGACAGAGCCTGGGATTGTCAATTGCTAAGACCACCATGGGTGCAATTAATATTTATTTTGTGCCCCAGTTATTTCTGAAGGAGAGGAAAGTTACCGTGCTCTGCCCACTGGGCATCCTTCTTTTATTTTCATGGCAAATGAACACGTTGGCTCCTAACTGCTGAGGAATGACACTGTGTCACGGGGCAGTTGAGGGGGTCAAGCTGCCTCGATTAAACCTTCATTGGGCTGGTGGTTGCCCAGGTCTGTATATTGTCAAGACTCAGGGAAGTATTCTATTAAAATCTGGATAATTTATGAATGTGACATACAGCTTGGGAAAACAAAAACAAGTCTTGGGAAATAAGCACGTTCACCACTTATTTGAAGTGAAGTAAAGTTGCTCAGTTGTGTCTGACTCTTTGGACCCCTGGTAGAACTGTAGCCTACCAGGCTCCTCTGTCCACGGGATTTTCCAGGCAAAAGCACTGAAGCAGATTGCCATTTCCTTCTCCAGGGGATCTTCCCAACTCAAGGATCGAACCCGGGCCACCCATATTGCAAGCAGACGCTTTACCATCTGTGCCACCAGGGAAGCCCAGCTTATTTAGAAGTGAAAAAAAAAAGTGCTACCAAGTATATTATTCCAGAACTGATGGAAGATAACATAAATGATTAAGAATGCATCCAGGGTGCCCATATCTGAGTTATGAGAAATAAACCAGCAATCAAACTGATAACAGATTGAATGCAAATATCTGACCAAACATCAAAAACAAGTCTGGACGTACAGGTCGGCAGCATGTGAAGAAACAGCCAGAGACAATGAAGAAATCAGGACAAAGATGAGCTACCAGGATTCACAGCAATGTGTGGAAGGAGGCCTACAAAGGGGACACGATTACCGATCAGAGTAACAGCACCCGTCATTCTAGGAAACTCTCCACCCGAATAGATGCTGGTGTTACCACCTCAAACCTTACTATTCTCTCTAATTAAAATCACGATGTGGGGGGTCCTTGGCACACAGACCAGGCGCTGGCCCTACCCTTGCCATGAGGCCTTGGAGAAAGGCTGGCTCTGTCTAAGCCCACTTTGTTCTCTGCCAAATGGGGGTGCCTGCAGCCCTCACATAAATGCAGCTGCCCACCCTCCCTCCCTGAGACGCTTGCCACCCCCCTCCCACCCCCAGCTGTACCAACTGTGCGGTGATGGGGCTGGAGGGAGGCTGGCAGGCCTGAGAGGCTGAGGGCGGTGGGCCAGCTTCTGAGTTGTCTTTTCTCCACCCTAAGTCTCCATTCTTGGATCTGCCCCAGGCCTCTTCTCCCTCTGCTGGGTGGGGTACCAATTGGGAGGGTAGGTGGGGTGGGGAGAGGAACATGGAGTTGTGGGCTGCTAAGCTGCTAGGAGGGGTTTCTGCTCAGCTCCCCACCTCCCCTGTTCCCTGCCTTCCAGAACCTGATCTCGGGTGGCAATGGCTTGGAGCAGGGCTTGGGTTTCCAGCCAGAGACTGAAGCTGAAGTTGAGCACATCAGATCCTCACCACAAGATCAGTGGTCAGTGACAAGGGCCCTGGCCCTTCAACTTTGCGGAAAAGAATTTCCACAAAGATGGAAAGGAATTTCCACAAAGATGGAAAGTAGTGAAGCAAGTAAAGTGTTTATTAAAAGGAAGAGTACTACATGTGTGGAAGGACACAAGGGCAGACTCAGAGGGAAAGTCCCTGATTGGCCCCCATATTGCATTTTGAGTAACTTATATGGGGCATTTCTGCTGGTTTTCCTTTGGCCAATCATTTTGATTTGCCTGGTTCACAGTCCATATTTGACAATCTCAGGATCCTTCGATGTGTGCGCACGTATCTCTTGGTCAAGATGGAACCTACCACAAAGGCATCTGGGTAGAGCATCCCTTGACATTGCTCCCCCATTGGCCTGCAAGGTCCCTTTTCTGTGCATGTGTGGTCGGGGAGGTGTCCTGACTTCAGGAAGGAGAAATATCTGGTCTGAGCAGAGCCCAGCTTCCTCCCTTTATTGTCCTGCTATTCTCGTCTTGGAGTTTCGGTCAATAGAGAATGACTACTCTCCAATTGCTTTACCCTAGAGGGGCCCATCTGCCTCTAGCCTCAAACCCTTTTCAGAATTCTCTTTCTCACCCCACCCTTCATACCTGCATTCTCCTCCTGGAGCCTGGGGCTGTGGGAACTGGAAATGGATCTGGGGTTCCCACGTTTTTATCGCCTTTGATCTGAGTCTGGGTGGTCCTCTTCCCCCGCCCCCGTCCCTGGTCCTGAACACCAGGTGGGAGAGAAGAAGCAATTCTGGAAGGAGAGAGGCTCAAAGAAGAGAAACAGACAGGAACATGTGAGACAGAGAGAGAGAGTCAGAGACAGAGGGAGACAGAGACACGGGACAGCCAGAGAGACAGGGGGGACTAGGGCATCCTGGAGACAGAATAAACCCGAAAGGAACTTCCAGAGATGAAGAAAGCCAGACACACAGTCTACATGGTTCTGCTCAGCTGTGTTTCTTGGGCAAACTGCTTCTCCTTTCTGAGCCTCAGTTTCCTTATCTGTCAGATAAGGGTGATCAGTGGCCCTATGCTCAGTGGCCTGTCAGAGATCAGTGGTCGCTCCCACATGCAGACAAGCCCGAGGCTTTGTCAGTGGCCCTTCTTGTTATCTTTTCTTCTTTCTTTCTCCACATTTACTGAGCACTCACTCTGTGCCAGGCACTGCACTAGGCACCAAGGATACAGCTTTGACCATTGGGCAGAATATCCTGTCCCTCGTAGCTGCCTTTCTTATCATTGTCCTTGCTGCCATGGTTATTATTACATTACAGAAGCATCAACTGGAATTTCAGGGGAGACCCATCCTTAGCCCGGAGGCAGCAGGTCCTAACCTGGAAGAGAGGCTGCAGAGTTTCAGCTCACACCTTCACCTCTCAGGACTCAGATTTTCCAAGATGAAATGGATGGGAGAGTCTTCTGTCTCCACCAGGCAGCAGGAAGGCAGGGCTGGGGGATGGTGTCTCAAGGAGCCTTCCGTGCTGTGTGCTGCTGTTATGATGATTATTGTTAACTGTTCCTATCACTATTAGCTCAAAGGGGACGGACCGTACACCTGGGAATCCGCGGGATGGCAGGGGCATCAGAGGCCCTAGAGAGAGGGTGCTGGGCCAGCATGGCCTCAGGGCCAGGGTCTGTGCCAGCTGTGGGTGGTGGGTGTGGAAAGGGTGAGTCACCAGGGCCAGCCACACCCTGCTTTTACTTAAGGTCCCAGCAGCCATACCCACCACCGCCACTGCCGTCCCGCTGTTCCAGCCATGGCCGGGAGCTTCGTGAGTGCTCAGGGGTGTGCAGGTTGGGGGGTTTGGACCCAAGGCTGCGCTGGCAGAGGGGAGGGGCTGGGGCTTGGCTGAGGGCTCCTGTTTCAAGGAGAAAGTGGGTGTTCCGGGGTGCTGGGATGTTCTGGGCTGTGGTTTCTGGGTTCATCCAACCCAGCCCCATGCTCTCATCCCTCCCCCATTGGTTTCCCCTTCCTTTCTATCTTTCTATCCCTCTGAATGTCTTCCTGCTGGTTCTCTGTGTTCCTCTCTGCCCCTGGCTCTCTTTCCCGTGTCTCTGGGCCCTTTCTCCTCCCTGATTCTGCTGCTCTGGGTCCTGGTCATGTTCTCCCCACAGCTGACCCACTTGTCTCTCTCCTCTGCCTCCCTGATCCACTCTGGCTGCTGCAGAACGTCCCCCACAAGACCTCGCTGCCCGGGGGTATCCGAGTGGGCACCGTGTTGAGAATTCGTGGTTTAGTCCCCGACAAGGCTACCAGGTGAGACCCCCGAGCCTCAGCGCTAATGGGTGGGAGGTTTCTAGGCTCAGTGAACCCCACTCTTACAGCCCAGAGAACAAAGCCCCAGACCAACCTTGCCCACCAGGATCTGAATCCTCAGGCTATTCATGGCCTTCTGGAATCTGATGTCTTCACTTATCTGTCCCATGACTGTGTAGCTGGGGTCCCTACATCATTCTAAGAATCTGGGCATTCCAGGGCAATCATATGACTTCCAGCTTGAGTCCACAGCCACTCTGGAAATACGACCTGTGAATCAGAGGTGCCCTGGGCATATGGGAGGCCTAAGCAATCAATCCTACGACTACCTGGGTCGAATCTTCAGGATTTCTGAGAATCTACGGTGCCTGGGACTACTGGGGTGCCTCGTCTGTTCTCAGCCCTCTGGGAACTGGGAGCACCCTTGTCTTCAGGACCATGACTCCTTGGTCCTGTCAGACTCTGGAAATGAGTGGGACCCAGGCCCTGGTCTAGGTGGATGTGTGTCCAGGTCCCCAGTTGGTTTTCGGGTGCCCTGCAATCTGGGCTCTGTGGCCTCCAGTCCACCACCCCTTTTTCCCTGGTTGTGCCTCTCAGGTCCCTCTAAATATGCTCTGGCAAAGGGTTAATTCTCTATCTGACGCCCCTCTCTTCCACCACCTGCCAGGTTCTATGTGAACCTGCTGTGCAGTGAGGAACCGGGCAGTGATGCCGCCCTGCATTTCAACCCCCGCCTGGACGAGTCCACGGTGGTCTTCAACTCCCTGGAGCGCGGCACCTGGGGCGCAGAGGAGCGGGGCTCAGGTATTCCCTTCCAGCGCGGGCAGCCCTTCGACGTGCTCCTCATCGCCACCGAAGACGGCTTCAAGGTGCGTCTCTTCCACAGGGCCGGGCTCCGACACCCACATCTCTTCCCTTGGCAAGGCCAGGAAGGCCCTTGGCAGAGGTTGGGAGCAAAGGCGTGGCCAAGGTGGGCAGGGCCTCCCCAGTCCCTCACCTCCCCCAGCGCGAGCGCACTAGAGTCACAGAGCAGGCGCGTAGCAGGGCCAAGGCCCAGAGAGGGAGAGCCAAGTGTCCAAAAGGTGGGTGTCCAGCCGGGAGGTGTAGACATCCTGGATCCTATTCCCTGTCCACGGGCGACCGAGGTAGTGTCTCTGGGGCAAGAGAATGGATGGATTGGGAGACAGGGAAAGTGCAGGGTGTGGTCGCTGCAGATCCTCTACCGCCCAGGAAGTCTTCACGTGCAATCTGCATGTCGAGGGAGGCAATGAACCCGTGAAATGTGGCGACCACATCCACAGCTAAACCTTAAAAGCACTCAGGTGTCAACAATAAATTCATTAATCCTCAGGACAAGGGGTTACAGTGAACAGTAGCCATTTCCCCAAAGGGACCCTGGGACCTGACGCGGTTCCCTGAGTGTCAAGGTCACGCCACGTGGGTAGAGGCGGGAATGACCCAGCAGTTGCCTGGGGAGCCTTAAGCCCTGTCCCCTTGCCCCTGCAGGCGGTGATCGCAGACTCCGAATACCACCACTTCCGGTACCGGATCCCGCCAGGGCACGTGCGCGCGTTGGAGGTGGGCGGGGACCTGCAGCTGGAGTTGGTGAAGATCTTCTGAGCCTTCCCAGGAGGGCGGGCGGAGACCCGGCGCAGGGGTCCTATATGGAATAAAGTCTTCAGTCGGTCGTCTGTGCGCCTCCCTTGTGTCCGTGTCTCCTTCGTATAGACGAGAGTAGCAGGTTCAGAGAGGGGAAGACACTGATGAAAGGTCACACAGCAATGCCCTGGCGGAGGCGGCTCTGGGCCTAGACCTCCCAGAACAAGGCAGGTGCTGCCCCTAGAGACTACGTAGGGCCGCGATCTGGTGGGGGTGGGGCCTTGACTCGCCTTCCTGCTGCACTCTGCGGAGCAGCCAGGTGGGAGTGCGATGGGGGTGAGCTGATAGAGTTTGGAGGGACCCTCCCTTATGGGCTTTCCTGATAACTCAGTAAAGAATCCGCCTCCAATGCAGGAAACCCCGGTTCGATTTCTGGGTCTGGAAGATCCACTGGAGAAGGGATAGGCTACCCACTGCAGTGTCCTTGGGCTTCCCTTGCGGCTCAGCTGGTAAAGAATCCGCCTGCAATGCGGGAGACCTGGGCTCGATCCCTGGGTTGAGAAGATCCCCTGGAGGAGGGAAATGCTACCCACTCCAGTATTCTTGCCTGGGATATCCCATGGACAGCTCGGACACGACCGAGCGATGGAGCACATACACCCATACACAAGCCTTCCCTGGGCGCCCCGTTACGGGGGTGTAACAGACCCCCCCCCCAATCGGTTGGTCTGCAATCAGGTCCCTTGGGGACCTCAGGTGAGTGAATCTCAGGCTCCCGCGCCGATCCCCAGCTTCTTGTCTGTCCCCAGCTTCCCCCACCTCCAGGCGGCTGCAGGTGGCTCGTGCGGGGAGGGGTTCGGAAGCAAATCGGACTTCGCCAGCCTCCCAGACTTCTGGCAGTCGGGTCGGGACAGGCTTCCGCCCTTTGTGCCCCGGGGCAGAAGCGCACTGGCGCGCCAGCCTCCCCGCGGAGGAGACGCTGGACGCGAAGGGCGGGTCTCCCATGTCGAGTGGATCCACACACTTCGTCCTCCTGGGCTCACCCGAAGGCCGCGAGCGCCCCCATCTCCCCCCAACCGGGTCTTACCCTAGATTCTACCGGAAAGGGAGAGCTGGCTGCCTGCAGATGCCCAGTCTCCCCCTACTTTCCCACCCCGCGACCACCAGCTTGGGATTATCTGGATTCAGGGGTTCTCTGGGCCGCCACTGAAGGGCTCTGGTGGGGGGCGGGGGTAGCCAGGACCACACGATCACCCCCAACCCCCTCAGCGAGGCGTTCGCAGCTGCCGGGGTTTTCACCTGCGGATGGAGCCGGGAGGGTGCAGCGTGCCAGCCGTGCATGGAGGGCTGGGCCGGGTCCTGGGAAAGTCCGGGGCCGCGCCTCTGGCGGGATGCACCCAGCTTGGGTGTCCATGGTAGATGTAAGAGACGTGGGTTCTGATCCTTGGGTTGGGAAATTCCCCTGGCGTAGGAAACGGCAACCCACTCCAGTGTTCTTGCCTGGAAAATTCCATGTCCTCTGCAGAAGTTTAAAACTTGGTGAGCCTTGGCTTAAGAACAGAGGCTCAGCAAGCTGGGACTGGTTCCCGACTGAACCTGAAACATCTGGGGTGGTGGGAAGACCAAGCCCTACCGCGCAGGGCTTAAGCCTTTTCTGGACCAATTTTTCTGCCCCTGAGGCCCTTCGGCTGAAGTCACCCAACCCCAGGTCCAGCTCTTGAGAGTATGTCTCTGGATTAATCGTGGAATGAAGGCTCCCATCTCTCAGTGGAAGACCCGGGAAAGTGTGAATTCCCCAGGTCCCCTGGGCTTTTTTTTTTTTTTTTTTGCCTATTCAAGGATATATACCTGCTATGCTTAGTCGTCAGACTCTGCGACCCCACGGACTGTAGGCCGCCAGACTCCTCTGTCCATGGGGATTCTCCAGGCAAGGATACTGGAGTGGGTTGCCATGCCCTCCTCCAGGAGATCTTCCCAACCAGGGATTGAATCCAGGTCTCCTGCATTGCAGGCGAATTCTTTACCATCTGAGCTACCAGAGACATGTATACATACACACACACACACACACACACACACACACAGAGGAGATCTGCTGGCTCAGATGGTAAAGAATCTGCCTGCAACACAAAATACCTGGACTTGATCCCTGGGTCAGGAAGATACCCTGGAGGAGGAAATGGCAACCCACTCCAGTATTCTTGCCTGGAGAATCCCCATGGACAGAGGAGCCTGGCGGGCTACAAGCCCATGGGGTCGCAATGAGTCTGACACCACTGAGCAACTAAGTGCATATGTACACACATACACTTACTGTACAAATTTCCAAGTTTGCAGTGAAAAGGAGTCATTGGCACCATGGTAAATGCAGCTGGGGTCTTCAGAATAGATGGTAGTTTTCCATCCACGTAGATTTCCTGATTTTCACTGTGGCCTTACAGTGGACATGCAAGAGAATGTTCTTGTTTGTGTGGACATACACAGTAAAGTATTTGAAGGCGATCAGGCAGCATATTGGCAACTAACGCTCAAATACGTATAAGAAAAAAAAAATGTTTGTACTGTGCTTACAACTTTCTGTGTTTGTCATTTCAAAACAGAAAAATATAAATATATAAAGCATGCATATGAAAGTCCTCCTTTATAAGAAGAAACTTCTGTTACCAATGTCTTCATTTCTTGTGTTTCTAAAACTCTGTACTTCTTTTTTTTAAAATAAGCCTTATTATTTATTTACCTTTTTAATATATACAAATATTTTATTATTTGTTTACTTTTTGGCTGCTCTCTAGTTGTGGTGAGTGGGGCTACTCTCTACTTGCGGGGTTCGGGCTACTCTAGTTGCGGCAGCTTCTCTTGTTGTGGCTCTGGGGCGCGTGGGTTTCAGTAGTTGCGGCACACAGCCCGGTTGTCCCTCGGCACCTGGAATCTTCCTAGACCAGGGGTGGAACCAGTGTCCCCTGCATTACAAGGCAGTTTCTTAGCCACTGGAGCACCAAGGAAGGTCTCTCTATACTCCTAAAGGCAAGCATATGCAGTTTTTCTGCCCCTCCCTGCATAAAATTGAGCATTCTCCACCTATTCACTTTGCTTTTGTCACTTAGCAATATACATGTGTTTGGGGTTTTTTGGTTCTGTTTTTTGTTTGTCTTTTGCCATGCCTCTGGGCATTCAGGATCTTAGTTCCCTAACCAATGGATAGAATCCATGCCCCACTGCAGTGAAATGGCCAAGTCCTAACCACTGGAGCACTAGGGAATTCCCTACATGTGTATCTTTGATGTATTGACCCTTTTATCATTATGAAATGTTCTTCTTTGTCTCTAGCAAAATGTTTTTAACATCTGTTGTATTGATACCAATTTTGTCCTTCTCACTCTCTTACGGTTACTGTTTGCATGGTATTTTTCTTATCCTTTTACTTTCAACTTTTTTATGTCTAGAAAGTTAGATCTAAAGTACAAATAGCATATGCTTGGGTCTGACTTTCTTATTGAGGCTGACAGAGTATTATTATCTATTGCTTCATAACAGATTATCCCATTAACATCATAAAATAATTCATACTTATTGTCTTACAGTTTCTGAAGTTTGGAGTCCAGGAGTGGCTTAACTAGGTGGTTGTGGTGCTGAGTTTTTGTGAAGTTATAGTCAAACTATCAGTGAAGTTGCTATCATCTGAAAGAAGTTTTGGCAAACTATGGCAGTGGGCTAAATCCACCCAGTGCCTGTTTTTGTAAGACTCACAATCTAAGAATGATTTCCACACTTTAAAATAGCTGGGGAAAAGTGGGGAAAAAAAAGAATAATATTTCATAACACTGAAAGTGATGTGAAATACACATTTCAGTGTCCATAAATAGTTTTATTGGGACATAGTCATGCTCTTTCATTTATGTATTGCCTATTGGCTGCTTTTGTGCTTCACCAGTGGATTTCAGGAATTTTTCAGGTCATCCACAACGCCTAATGGGTTTATTATGTGGCTTGGCAGCTTAGCAGTAAAGAATCTGCCTGCCAGTGCAGGAGACTCCGGTTTGAATCTGGGTTGGGAAGATCTCCTAGAGAGGGAAATGGCAACCCACTCCAGGGTTCTTGCCTGGAAAATCCCATGGACAGAGGAGCTCGGCCAGCTGCAGTCCATGGGGGGGGCAAAGAGTTGGACACGACTTAGTAACTAAACAACACAGCAACAACATTATAGGAAAAGTTGGCAACCTCTATCCTAAAGGCTTGACTGGGATTGGAGGAGCTTCTCCAAAGAGGGCTCACACACGTGGCTGTTGGCAGGAGTTTCAGTCTCTTGTCACGTGAACACTTACCTAGGACTGTTCAAGAAGTCACTGACTCCTCCGAGAGCAGTGATGGAAAAGCGTGGCAGCAATAGAGCAAGCCGAGACAGAAGCTGCAGTGTCTCATAACCCAGCTGGTACTGCTACTTCTGCCATATTCTCTTAGTCCTGCATAGCAACACTGGTGCAGTTTGCGAGGTGTTCACACAGGGTGTGAGCATCATCGGAGGCCACTTTGGAAGCTGACTACCACAGCGGATCTCTGACTTTTGATTGGAAAGTTTATTTTGTTCACACTTGATGTCATGACTGATACGGCTAGCTTTATGACTGCTGTTTTGTTGTCTGTTTTCACTCTCTGTGACTCCTTCACTACCTTCTCCGGTGTTAAACAACTTTTAGTATACTATTTAAATTCCTCTGTTGGTTTTTTTTTTAAACTGTATATTTTGAAAGCTGGCTTTTAAATGGTCACTCTAGGGATGACAACATTTACACTGTAAATTATCACAGTCAACTTTAGGTTAACACATATTGAATTTCAGTAAAACATAGCAGCCTTGTTCCAACATATCTCCATTTCCCACCTTATTTTGTGCTACTCTCGTTACATCACATCCATATATGTTATACATTCTATAGCATAGTGTTATAATTTCCACTTTTACAACCACATTTTTAAAGGAAAAAAACAAAGAAAAAAGAAAAACATTGATTTTTTAGAATGTTTATCCACACATTTATAATTTTTAGGAGTCCTCACTTCTTTCTTCCTGTGGATTTGATGTCATTTTCTTTCAAAGTGAGGACTTTCTTTAGCATTTCCAACAGGGTAGATCAGCTCACAATGAATTCTTGATTTTTGTCTGCCTGAGAATGTCTTTCTTTTGCCTTCAGTTTTGTTCTTTAAATATTTATTTAGCTATTTTATTATTTTTGGCTGTGTTGGGTCTTAGCTGTGACATGTGGGATATTCCTGTGGCCTGCAGGACCCTTAGTTGCAGCCTGCTGGCATCTCTCTAGTTGTGGCAAATGGGTTACAGAGTGTTCTGTAGTGTGGCCCGTGGGCTTAGCTGCCCTGGGGCATGTGGGAACTTAGTTCCCCAACCAGGGATCGAACTCTCAACCTCTGCATTGGCAGGAGGATTCTTAACCACTGCACTACCAGTGAAGTCCCTTGCCTTCAGTTTTAAAATGTAGTTTTGTTGAATATAGAATTATTGACAGTTTTCTTTTCTTTAGCACTCTGAATAAATCATTCAACTGCATTCTGGCCTCCATTTTTTCTGTGAACAATTAGTTGTTTCTGTAAACACATGCTGTTCCCCTGTATGTGTTGAGCTGTTTTTCACTTGCAGCTTTCAAAATTGTCTTTGTCATTTTTCCTTCTTCCAGCAGTTTGCCTATGTTGGGTCTAGGTATGGATCTCTTTGTATATATCCTACTTGCGTACATTGAGCTTCTTGGATCTAGAAGCTAATGTCTTCCATAAAATTGGGCAAGTTTGCAGCCATTATTTCTTCAGACGTTTTGTAGCAGTGATACAAAATCAGACATGACCTCCCCAGCTCTTTGGGGGCCCCTCTCCCTAAGCCCCTCTAGGCTCATGTCTGATGTGTATCTCCATAGCCATTCCTGGGTAGTAACTGTTCAGTGAGACAAGAGAGAGTCCAGAAGGAGGAGCCTCAGACTGGAAGTTGCCCAGGTCATCCCTCCTCCCTTCCTGACCCCTCATAGCATCCATCCAGGGTCTGAGGGCCCCAGAACATCTTTTATCAGAGTTTGACAAATCCATAGAATCATCTGGAGAACTAAATGAACATATTGATGTCTGGGACCTGCTACTGATATACCAGGCTGGAACATATGGAATGATTAATATGTAAGCACTTTTAAACCTACAAAAATGGTATTTTTATATAGTTTAATCTAATCATGGTCTGGGTTGGAATCAGATATCAATATTTTTAAAAAGCTCCCCAGGAGATTGCAATGTACAACTGTTTGAGAACTAGACTAGGTGAATGAATGAGACAATAAACTGAATGAGCAACTGAGTGGGCACCGATATGTGAATAGCCAAGTGTGTGAAAGAATAAGAGGGAATAAATGGATGCATGAAAGTATAAATAAATGAATTACTAAATCAACACAAAAGTGACGGTAAAGGGATGTCTGAATAAATGGCAGATGGTTAATGGGCATATGACGAGATAAATGGGTGCATAAAGAGTGGGAATGGATCATGAAGAGATGAATGGATGACTGGATAGAGAAAAATGGAGAAATGAATGGATGACTGGATGGAGAAGTGAATGGACAAATGGATGGACGGATGGATGTGCTGTAAGGCAAAGAACTGCATGGACAAATGAGGAGTGAAGAGATGGATGGATGAATGAAATTTGGATGTAAGGATGGCTGAATGGATAGACATATGGACTAATAAATGAGTAAATAGATGCTTGAATAGATGGATGGGTGAAAGATTGGATGATAGCTGAATGGATAAATGGAGAGGAAGATCGACTAATGAGTGAATGAATGATTGGATATTTAGGTGTATGGATGAACATATGCTTGCATGACTGTTTAGAAATATTGCTGGATGATGAGAGAGATAGGTGGAGAGATGAATGGATGGGTGGATGAATGAGGGGTTGGATGAAAAGATGACTGAACAGATGGATAAACGGATTAGCGAGTGGCTAGATATTTGGATGTTGAATAGGTATATGGACTTTTGGTTAGATGGATATAGGGGTGGATGGGACAACAGGTTATGTTGTCCTAATGGTCCAGGATCAAGCAACGAGAATGAAGACAGAACACGAAATATGGTACAATGGGTCAGGGGACCTGCAGCCTTTACTGGACTGAGGTACAGAGTCCACTCTGAGTCCAGCTTTTAGTTCTAATTGCAGACTACAAGACTTTCTCAGATCTTGTCTTTCTCAAGACACATGTTGTGTTAATCAGGTACTTCTAAATGTCATGGACTACACTGACATAGTCCAGATCTCCTTGTGTTTATCCCAGGCTATTCCCTTCTGAGCTCGTCTCAGGAACAATTAGCAAGTGTGTAGGCAGTGTTCATTTCTGGTGCCAACCCGGTGTTCCAAGGTCCATGCTTTCATGATCCCAGTCATAGTCCTTTCTGAGTCTGGCCTTGGGGTTTGTAACAAGGTGATTATTTTTAAGAAAAACATGAAAGATAATCATTAACATAATTTCTTAATAAATGCTGTTTTTCCAGGTTCTATTTCTGTGAAATTTCTCAAGGCTGTAAAAGTACATTATTAGGAATTCCCACTATAAGACTGCACAGTGGTTGAGCATGTAGCCTTGGGAGCCAGACCACCTTGATCTGAATCCTGGTTCTGCCATTTGTGGACTCTGTGACCTTAGGCAGTGAACTTCATTTTTCTTTGCTGTTTCCTCACCATTTACACATGGAAGATAGTAATAGTTCCTACCTACTGGCATTGTGAGGAGTGAATGGGTTGATACACTCAAAGGCCTAGATTTATTATGATGAGAAGATGGATGACCAGATGACTGATGGCTGAATGGACAGGCCATGACTGAATCAAAAAGAAAGAGACAATGAGGGAAGTGAATGGAGTCACATACACTCATGAGACACCCTCAGACATTTTATTGGGGGCTTAGAAAGGGTCCTACAGGATCTTCCCCTGTGTTCCCAAGTGTTATGGCCCCAGGAATAGATCAGATCTGGACGTAGGACAAGGTGACATCACCGTGGATCTCCACCAAGTCCACCCTCTGGAAGGCTGAGAGGCGATGGGAGAAGTCGAAGAGGTGCTGGCCATTGGCATACACCTTGAAGCGATCTGCGCCACAACGAATGGACAGCTGCAGGGAGAAGGGCAGGCATGAGGCCAGGGCCAGGACAGATGCTTCGGAGGGGAGCAGGGAAACAGACCCCAGACTCACATCAAAGAACTGTCCAGGACCAAACGGGTTGTAGGGGACCTTCCTCTCCTCAGATCCCCAGGAGCCATTCAGAAAGCTGTTCCGGACCACCGCGCCCTCGGTCATGCGGGGGTTAATGTGCAGAGCCACGTCCCCCGAGGATCCCACCTTGAAGTTGATGACAAAGCTAGAGGCAGAGAGGAAGGCAGGAGTGAGATGGGGGTATGGGAGGGGGGTTGGGGGAGCACCTTGCTCCCCAAGGAAGGAGGGAACTGGGGCCTGGACTCCCAGGTCTCCAATGGAGGAGGGGGTTGAGGGCTCAGACTCCTAGGTCTGAGCGATGAGGGGGCAGAGATTTCGCACCTCAATCTAGATTCTGTACCTCTTGGCTGTGGGGGGTATGTAGCCCTTGATAATGATGGTTCTTCGAGCTATGAGCCCCCCTTGCAGTCTCCCATTAAATGGCACAGGCTGTGGAAAGAAAACATGACACCCCAACATCTCTCAGGTCCCCAGAAGCCAGAGGCAAGGATGAATTTTCAGAGAGGAGCATTCACTTACCCTGGGAAATGCTCCAAACCTCCAACCCCCACCAACTCCAACCACCAATTCTACCCTCTCCCCACCCACCTCTGGTCCCAAATGTGCTCTGCCTATTCTATTTCCAAACTTCTCAGGGCTCCCTATGGTTCAGGACCTCCCACTCCTGTTTTCCCACAAACTGCCCACCACAGAACCCTAAACTCCCGCCGGAGACCTTACCGGGTTGAAGGCTGGGGGTCCCTCCATGGTCTGTGAAGTGAGGAAGAGGAGATACTATTCTGTAATATTCGACAAAAATTAGGGCACACCTATGGCATACAGGGGCCATCCCTGATGGCTCAGAGGTAAAGAATCCACCTGCCAATGCAGGAGATGTGGGTTCAGTCCCTGAGTTGGGAAGTTCACCCGGAGAAGGAAATGGCAACCCACTCTGGTATTCTTGCCTGGAGAATTCCATGGACAGAGGAGCCTGGCGGGCTACAGTCCATGGGGTCACAAACAGTCAGACACGACTGAGCGATTAAACAACTGCTGCTAGATGCAGGCATATCTCTAGGTGCTGGATTAATACAACTGGGGATCCAATCTGACCACCCCCAACTCTTACCACCCAACACCCAAATGGCCATACACCGTCCCACTTACAGGCAGTCTACTTTGTTGTTGATAGTACTGTCCGGGACTCTACATGGAGAGAAGGAAGACATGAATGGTGAGAGGCTGGGGGCCCCCAGTGCCTCCTCAGCCACTGAACCCCCACCTCGAGGGGAAGTCCATCACCCACCAGCAGGTACTTACTGAGTACGCCTGAGCAGGCATGGGCATCTGTGGGCACAGAGGAGAAGGAGGCAATGAGGGGGACCCCAAACTAGGGCCTGGAAGGTGTCAAGGATGCCTGCCCCAGGGCAGCCCACCACCACCGTCCAAGGGAACTCTGGGTGTACACAGATGGCTCACTCATGGCGAGGAGCTCGTCAAGTTTAGGGATCTTCAGTGCACCTCACCCCACCCCTTTAGGACAAGGCTGATAAATTCTATTCTTGCACCTGCCCCGTCCTGGCTTCCTGCTGTCCCAGGACCCTCATCCACTCCTCTCCTCCCTCCTCAATCCAGGAGCCCCTCGATAAAGCGAGCACCCTCAGAACACCTCCCAAGCCCACACAATGCTCACTTCATCGCCAACCACGATTTGCCCCTCACTCTACGTGACCACCCTGGGGCAACCAGGGGTGCTTTTACCAGCCAAGTTCCTGCTCTCCCCTGTCTGTCTCAGGCTTTTGCGGTCTGTGTGGGACTCTGGCTCTCCCTGTCTCTGATTCTCTCTCACTCACCCTCACCTTCTCATCTGAGGCTCCTTGTGCCCGGAAAACCTTTTCCCCCATCTAGACAATTTTTCTTTACCCTTTCTCTCTGTTTCTAACGAACTCCTTTCTGCCTTGACTTCCGTGTTAAGCCAGCTATTGTGAAGGTCCTTTTAAAAATAACTTCTTTTTTTTTTTTTCTCCTGCTTGTATTGTGCATTTGGTGGGATCTTAGTTCTCCGACCAGGGATTGAACCCAAGTGCTCAGCAGTGAAAGAACAGAGTCATAATCCCTGGACCACCAGGGAATTCCCATATTGTTATTTATTTTTAAGATACACTGATGAGGGAATTCCCTAATTTTTGGCAGTGAGGCCGAAAATAAATAAATAATAAAATACATTGATGAAGCACAAGAGTAAAATGAGGTTACCATAGGCCCGAGGTTACCTTAAGGATGAAGACATTCCTCACTGGGGAGGCAGAGGAGCGAGTGGTTTGATCTGTGTCTCTGCTGATTATAAGCTCCATGACCTTGGGCAAGTTACTTAAGCGCTCCGTGCCTCAGTTTCCACATCTGTAGAATGGGGCTGCTGACTGTCAGAGAGTACTTTCCCCTGGGAGGGGCTGGGGGACTCACAGGTTGAGAAGGGGAGAGCCCTCAGCTGAAGGACAAGCCAGGGGTGTGGAGTCTGAGCTGCTTCAAGCTGTGCTTCTCTGGCGGTTCTAGTGCCTGTGTTTTGGTGGCCGATCATTCACTGTGGACGAGTGGGTTTCATGGTCACTGGGTCTGTGCTTTCCTACTCAGCTCACACACCTATTTCTCCTCCAGAAAGTCCTTCCTTAAGACCCTGCAGGGAATTCCCTGATGGTCCAGAGGTTGGGACTCTGCACTTTCACTACCAAGGGCCAAGGTTCAATCTTTGGTCAGGGAACAAGGATCTTGTAAGCCAAGTGGCACAGCCAAACAATAAGTAAAAATAAATAAAACAAAATGATGGTGGAGAAAATGGTGCAAATACCTTAGAAAAAGAAATAAAGACTCTCCAAACCTCCTGTATACCCCCCCACCTGTGGCCACCACCATCTGGTAACACAGACCTCTTCCTAGTAGATTGTCTTGGTTGCCTCTGGGTCCATGGAATCACCCAGCCGTGGGTCTGGCACAGAGAAAGTGCCCAGGAAATAAGTAAACGAGGGCATTGATTAAGGAAGGAAACAAGCAGACAGGAGAGACACCACACACCTGGTGTGAGGGGGGCTGGCCTCCAATGAAGTTAATTGATTGAAGCGTCAAGTCGCCATCCACATGCAGGTGGGTGACCATCTGCAGTGGGATCCGGTGCTTAAACTCATGGAAAGGAGTCCCATTCACCACCACCTGGAGGGCAGGGGTAAGGTCAGAGTAGGCACCCATGACCTTGGGAAGGTAGAAACAGGAAGCAGGCAATAGGGAGCTTTTTGACATGGGGTCAAAAGTTTTGAGGGTGAGCTGACACAGTCTCAAAGTCAGGAATCTTAAGTCCACTGGTCAAAGGTCAAACTGAGGTCAAAAGTCAGCTCACAGATTGGTGGGTGGATAAGCATGGAGAATTCAGACTGAGGATGGAGATTGGGAGAGAATTGAATCAGAGTCCTAGTTTTGGCACCAAATGATTGGGTTTGAGATCTAGCCCTAACGTGTCTTGGCTGTGTGACCTCAGGTAAGTCACTAGCTTCTCTGAGCCTTTGTTTTTCCCATCTGTAAAATGAGATCTCGCCCTGGGATTGTTGGGAAAGCATGTCAAAGGCCCTGTGGAAAATCTCGTGCAGAGACTTGCACGGTTAACACATCTCGGAGTACTTGGAGCCATCAAGGTTCTATTTATAGAGCTAAGCTCCCCAGGACGGAGAGCTTCCTACATGCCAAACACTTGAATCGCTGACATCAATACGGTGACTGGCCCGACAGCTCCTGGAGGCAGGACCAGGCACTGTCTCTGTTGTTCAGGAAAGCAGAGGCTCCAGGTGGTAGGGAGACCAGTTCAAAGTCACACGCTGGGGAATGGCAAAGCTCAGACTTGAACTGGTGTGTGTCTGAACTCAAGCAGTGATGTTAACCTCTGGTGATGAGGTTAGAAATCTGGTGCCTATAAGAGGGCAGATAAGGTCCAGGTAGGTTTCCCCCTGAGGAGACTCCCCTCCCAGGCCAGGCAGGGACAGATGTTCACCAGCTCCACCACATGTCATTTGTGGGGAGCCAGAGGCAGGGGATGGAGAGAACTCAGAGGTAGACGCAGGGAGTACTAGACAGCCATCAAAAGGGCCAGACGAAGCGAGACAGAGCAACATGGGGAGCCTCTGTCTCTCTCTCTCACACACACACACACACACACAACCAGTGAGGAAAGTAGAGGGGAATACATAGCATGGGTACACACACACTTAAAAAAACAAAGTCGCAGAAACAGATCAGATCACAGAATCAGGATAATCAGCCCCATGGGGCTGAGGGGACCAGGAGGGTTCTGTTTCTCCACCTAGGAGCTGGTTACACGTGTGTTCTCTTTGTGAACAACCAGTCAGCTGTCTACGCAGTTTTCTTTACCTGGGCCACACTTCAATAAATATTTTTAAAAATTCCCATAATAGTAATCAATCACAATATGTGGGCCTTTTTTGGATGCTGATTCAAATGAAATGTAGACAACATCAAACATTACGGCATTCATGAGATGACGGGATCACTGGGTGTGTGATGATTCTAAGGAAGAACTGAACATTTTTTTAGGTCTCATAGTGGCAGCCTGCCTGCGTTTTAAAAAACAAAAATATTATGAATGAAATTATATGATATCTAGGATTTGCTGTTAAATAATAGGGGAGGGGAGGTGGCAGGTAGAGATGGGAGCAGACAGACCTGGAGTTGACAGCTATCAGCCCTGGCCCAGGAGAGGAGGGTTTCCCAGAACTTGGTGCTTCCTTTTGTGTGTGTTTGGGCTTCCCTAGAGGCTCAGAAGGTGAAAAGTCTGCCTGCAATGTGGGAAACCTGGGTTCGACGCCTGGGTCAGGAAGATCCCCTGAGAAGAAGGGCAACCCACTCCAGTATTCTTGCCTGGAGAATTTCAGGGACAGAGGAGCCTGGCAGGCTGCAGTCCATGGGGTGGCAAAGAGTTGGATACGACTGAAGCGATTAACACAAATCTGAATCTCGAAAGAACACAGAGAGGCAAGATGATAAACACGAAACATGTCAGAAGGCTCTCCAAGGTGGAGGAATGGGAATAAGAAAAAGAGATGAGAGAATTTTTATTTAAAAAAATTTTAATGAAAAAAAATTAAAAGAAAAAGAATTGTTTAATAGGCAGGAAAGGAGGAAAAGAAAAGAGAAAGGGAGGAGGGAGGGAGAAGGGAGAGAGGGAAAAAGAAGAAAGAAACGGAGAGTGGAGGGAGTAGTGGAAGAAAGGCAGGCAGGCACACAAGAAGGAAGGAAGAAAGGGAGGGAGGGAGGAGCGGGGAGGGGAGGCCCCGCCCCCAGGGAGGGAGGGAGGGGCAGGTGGGTGGGAGGCCCCGCCCCCCAAGGCTCTGACCTTGAAGTGCTCTGTCATGACCATGAACACCAGCTCGAAAGGCGCGCCCTTGCGGAAGGGCATGCTCATTTTCCTCTCCTCGTTGCCCCACGAGCCGTTCTGCTTCGAGTTCAAGACCACCTTATCCCAGCCATCAAAGCGGGGATTGAAGTGGAAGGCGACGTCTGCCCCTTGGCTCTGCCCCACCTCGAAGTTCACGAAGAACCTGGCGGGACACGGCCGCACTTCAAGGGGCAGTTTCCCACTGCTACCCCTTCGCTCACTCCCTGTCCTTATGAGAAACCCTTCCCCCACCCAGTTTCAAATAGGACCGCCCCTGGGACTCCCGCGTTTGCCCCAGCAAACTTGAATCTATAAGTTCAAGTCTCCCTATACCCTTCCCTAGTTCCTGAAGCCCATTCCCCACGTGCAGCCAGAGGGACTCTTCAGTTCAGTCCAGTCGCTCAGTCCTGTCTTTGACTCTTTGTGACTCCATGGACTGCTGCATGCCAGGCTTCCCTGTCCATCACCAACTCCTGGAGCTTGCTCAAACTCATGTCCATCGAGTCAGTGATGCCATCCAACCATCTCATTCTCTGTCGTCCGAAAGGCCCAAATCCGAGCACTTGCCACAGCTCCCTTCACATGAGCATCCCACAAATTACTGCAAGGGGGCAGGCACACACCTGCCTCAGGACCTTTGCATTGGCTGTTCTCTCTGCCTGGAATGCTCTTCCCTCCGATACACCCGACTGCCTCCCTCATCTCCTTCAGGTCTTTGCTGAAAAGTTCCCTTCCCTGGCCATCTTATTTAATGGGACAATGCCACATCCTCTCCCCCACATCTGTTTCCCATCTCTCTTCTCTCCTTATTTGTCTCCGTAGCATTTATCACCATTTGCCAAATTGTATATTTAAATTTATTTTTTATCCATCTCCTCTACTAGGATGTCAGCTCCAGGGATCTTTGTCCTGTTGACTGCTCTGTTCCCAGCGCCTAGGCACAGAGTGGGTGCTCAGTGGATGCATAAAAAATGGACAAAGAAACAACGATCCTATTTTAAAGCCATAAAAAAAAATCTAAGGACTTCTCTGATAGCCCAGTGGTTGGGACTCTGCCTGCCAGTGAAGGGGACACAGGTTCAACCCCTGGGAAGATTCCACATGTGCCAGGGCAACTAAGCTCATGAGCAGCAACTACTGAGTCCATGCATCACAAGTATTGAAGCCCGAACTCTAGAGCCTGTGCTTCACATCAAGCTAAGCCACCACGATAAGAAGCCTGCACACTGCCACTAGAGAGTAGTCCCTACTCGCTGCAACTAGAGAAGAGCCTGCGTGCAGCAATGAAGACCCAGCGCAGCCAAAAGTAAATAATAAAATAACATTTTTTAAAAAGCTAAGTTATTGTAGCACTGACTATACTACTTTACACGTTTTACACATTGAATCCTCAAAATCCATTTTACAGATGAGAAAGTAAAGCACACAGAGCTTTCCCAGTCACGCAGTTGGTAAGTGACATCCGGGATGTGAACTCAGGTGGACCCGTTCTGAGCCCGTGATCTTAATTCATGCTGTCATACCCATCAATTCCAATCCAGTGTCCCAAGTTTGGGGCCACCTGTCGTGGTGAGTCTCCCTGACACCTCCCAGCCCCCAGGGTCCCCCTCCTGATCTGATCACCACGCCCTGGACTCTCCAGACCAGGGCTGGTCTTTGGCCATCTGAGGCAGTGACATAGAGTCCTCTTCTCAGCCAGGGTGGAGGAAGGGAAATAGGCCTGCTGCATTTGGGCAGGAAGCCCCCTGTTTGTAGTCATCCCCTCCCCTCCCCCCTTCCTCCTTCGCTCGCCTGGCACAGGGGAGGGTCTTACCTCTTCATGTGCTCGCTAGCCACTCCTTGGATGTAAATGGACATTCCAACTCTGAGACCTCCTGGGATGGGGTTGTGGTAGGGCAGCGTCTGCAGATGGGGTTGGATGAGGGGCCTCAAAGGTCATCTGCCTATTGCAGCCCTTACCATTTATTCAGAAGCCCCTCCAGCCCCACTCCATTAAGCAAGAGAGGAAACCAAAGCGGGAGGGATCGGTGAGATGAAGAGTTGAGTTAGAGATGGAAGCAAATAGCCTGAGAGTCAGAGTGGGAGTAAATGAGGCTCCAGGGTCAGTGTTGGGTAAATCAGAACTGAGGGTCACAGATGGGTGCCTCTGAGGCTCAGGATGAGGATAAATTGGTGTGTGGAGGTCCCGGGTAGAGTTAAGCCCGGGGTTAGGGTATCTCACCGGATTGTAAGTGGGCTGGTAGCCTGGTGCAGGGATAAAGGCCATCTTGAGTGGCTGGGCTGGTGACTTCTCCTGTGAGAAAAGCTGCAGAAGTTGTGAATGGTGGCAGCTAGCAGGTGGTGGGTGGCTCTTATACCTGAGGATAAGGGTGTGGTTGGCAGGGCAGGGTCCGTGGGGCCCCTCTTCTGCGCATCCCAGGCTCCCTTCTCTTACCAGCTTCACTAGTGACCAACCAGCATCCAGATCATTGGGGCCACACCTGGCGCGACTCAGCTCAGAGCCCCTCTAGGCTGCTTTGCAAAGAGGAAGTGCTGGTGAACTTTGGCCCTTATCAGAGTCCATAAAACCTGACTGGACCTTTGTTAGCAGAGGGAGGGTGAGGCCAGGAGGGTTGGGCAGGGAAAGGCTAAAAGGAGTGGCCCAGAACAGATGGGCAATGAAAAAAGTGAAAGCAGAGAGGAACTAATTGGGTACTCTTGGTACTCTCAGGAGCTGTGAAAAGACCTAAATTTATTGCTTGCCCACTGCATGGCTCTACTATGTACATTGTATTGTATATGTAGTGCTTTAGATCACTGACTTCCAGGGCCAGAAGCTCTGGGTTGAATTCCTTCCTCTGACATTTCTTGGCTGTTTGATCTTGGGTCAGTGCCTTCACTTCAATTTGCCCATTTGTTAAATAGGAGACTATTAATAGTATCAACCTTATAGGGTCTTTGAATCACTAAATTAATAAATATTCAGAATAGGATGTGGCATATACAAGACACCAAATTAATGCTAAAAACTAAAAAGACAGAGGGAAAATAATACTTTGCTCTCATTCCAAACATAAATCCAGGAGGTTTTTTTTTTTAAATTAATTTTTTTTGGTGGTGCCACCAGGCTTGTGTGATCTTAGCTGCCCCACCAGGGATTGAACCCTGGGCCACTGCAGTGAAAGCGCCTAGTCCTAATTCCCCAGGAGGTTGGGATTACCTATGGAAAACTTGAAGTTTAAAGAAGTGAGGCAGTTGGCCCAAGAGTGGGTAGCAGTGGACTCCTGGCCACACTCCAGCACTGGATCACACTATGTTCTGCGGTGAGTGGGTACCAGGCAGGGTAGACTCTGCCCTTAAGCATGAAGCAGGCAGGGGATGGAGAGAACTGTAGCCTTGTCAACCTAAAGGGAGTCACGTGACTTTCTACCAGGCCTGTCCTGCCCACCAACACTCTGAATGGTCATCACCTGCACAGCTCCCATTCCCATTGGTCAAATCTCTATTCCCAACATTCACCACAACTGTGGTCCTTAGAGCCCCCAGGGTCATTGTGCTACCTACTCTTTCTGCCTCGCCTCTCTTTCCAACAAGGACACCGGGTTCTTTACATTGCTTTATTGCTCGTGGGGCAAAGATAAGGCAGGGAGAAATGTGTCATAAAGGTATAAACTGGGAGACTTGAGAAGACAGCAAGCTGGACCATCTTTATGAATCCTCCCTTTCTGTGAACGAGAACACGCAGGCAGGAGGCCAGGCAAAGTCAGACCCCTGCGCCAAGACCTGGGACGACAGGCCTCTCAGAGCTTGGGGAAGGTGACAGTCTTCAGATCCTTCTTCTCTATTGCGGCCTGGACAGACTTCATGATGTCCTTTGTTTGTAGCATGCTCATGTTCCAGGATTTCTGGATAAAGATGTCAGCCGGTAATAGAAAGGATACAGGAAGATTTTTGTTGGACCAATGAAAAATGGGAGGGAAAAAAAAAAAAAAATGGGAGGGAGATAGCAGCGAGCCAATCAGAGGACAAGGCCTGTAAAGGGCTGCTGTCCCCTGACTGGTCACTCAGGGAATCAGAGATGGGTGTGACTGGTTGGATGGAGAGTCTCACCATGTAGTCGAGGCTCTCCTTCACCGAATGGTCGCGGGAGTAGATGAGGTTGATTTTTGTGCCCTGAACCGCCACAGGGCTCTTGCTGGAAATCTCAGCTGCCAAGGTGAAAGCCGCATCAAGCATGCTCTCCTTGTCTGGGAAGAGACGGCTAAGGATGAAAGGAATTTGAAATCAGGCAATCTGAGAAGAGCCCTCCTCTCCCTCCCATGAATGAAGAAGTGGCCAATCGAAGTAGAAAGTGGAAGACAGCGCTGGTGAAATGGACCAATCGGAGCAGGGCAGTAGACTCCAGACCACCCACAGAGAGGAGGCCACTTGAAATCCTGAGTTAGGGTGCATGGGAAGCCAGGGAGCCCCACCAAAGTCTGGCTGCCCCTGAATCCTTATCCAGCACAGGCCTCAGCCCCTACCTGACCAGTCCACTCTCCAGGGCCTCGTCAGCCATCATCTTGCGGGCAGTGTAGGCCAGCTCATTGACGAGGCTGCAAGAGGGCAGTACATGCGAGAGGATGGTATCTGGTTTAGGAGATGCTCTGCTGTCCCCTTCCCCAGGCTCCTCTCACCCACCTCTGGTTCCCGATGACTTTGGGCAGTCGCTGCAGGGTTCCCACATCTGCCGCCAAACCTATGTCCACCTCCTGGGGGAAGCGATAGTGTCAGTGCTTGGTTTCTGCCCAGTATTGTCCCCACTGCGGCCTCAATGCCAGCGAAGCTCTGCATTTACCTCAGAGTCCCACCACACTCTCACCTCGGAGACGCCCCTCCCAAACACCCCTTTTCATTCCCATCCACATACTTTTGCCCATATAGGTTCCTTTGCTCTAGAATATAGCTCACCTTCCAATGCCTCTGTCCTCCCAACTCTTTGAAGTCAGCTGCATCTATCTCCAGGAAAAGCCTTGCCCTGACCCCCTCCATCCATGAGCTCCATCCTGCCTCCCACCCCCTCCAGAGTTGACTCCGGCAAAGCCCTCACCCTCTTCCCCTCCCCTACACCTTGACTCACTCTTGACCTCACACTGACTGCATGACCTCCCCCTGATGTCCCCCACGGCCAAGTTTTACTTTTCAAGGTTCAATTCTAACTCTTCCATGAAGCCGTCTAGGCTCACTCCCACCCCCGTAGCTTGCTCCATCCCTGCTCTGACCTGGCTCTGACACTCATTTCCCAGCCCTCAGTAGGACCCAAGGGAGCAGAAGCTTGGGAGAATGGCTCACCTTCACTTGGAAGAAAGAATCCCGGGTACCGTATCGGATGTCACAGGCAGTGATGAGATCCACTCCTGGGAAGTAGAGGCCAGAGACACTAAACCACCACAGGACTGACCCACCCCCACTCCCAGACCATGGGCTTGCACCCTGGGGCAAAGTCTAACTAGCAACAGATCTGGGGTGGGTGGGTTCAGACTCACCTCCACCAATGCAGCCTCCATGGATGGCGGCGATCACCGGCTTAGGGCACTGGGAAGGGACAGAAGGGGTAGGGTCAAGGCTGGTCTGGGAGCAGCATGTGGGGGGGACACCCTGCTAGACTCCCAGAGTCACCTTCTCGATGACGCTGAAGGTCTCTTGGTATCTGGTGAGGAGGCTACGGAGGTACCAGCTGATGCGAGCCGTGTCGTCACTTGGGGGCTGAAGGAGCTCTGAAGCCATGTCCGTGAGGTCGATACCTGGTGAAGAGATGTGGGGAGGCTCACCTAGCCTCCCAGGCCCTACCCATTGCCCCGACTAGAGGTCATAGGCCAGGCAAACCACCACGGTGGAGAAAGCAAGTCACACAGGACTTCTGGAGGGGTCGCATTTGGGGTGTGAAGGCAATACAAGTGAACATGTATTGAGTCTCTGCTCACTTTAGCCTCACAGTGATCCTTTGAGGTAGGTTCCATTACTATCTCCATTTTATCAGGGAAGAAACTGAGGCACAGGGAGCTTACGTCGCTTGCCCAAGGTCACCCTGGCTTGTGTGCAGTGGAACTGAGGTTTCAAACCCAGAACCATGCAGCTGGCTCTGGGCGGTAAAGAATCTGCCTGCAATGCAGGAGACCCAGGTTCGATCCCTGGGTCAGAAAGATCCCCTGGAGAAGGCAATGGCAACCCACTCCAGTATTCTTGCTGGAAAATCCCATGGACAGAGGGGCTGGCTCCTCTGTGGACTGGGCTACAGTCCATGGGGTCTCAAAGAGTCGGACATGACTAGAGCAACTAACACTAATTTCGTCAAAGGTGGTAATGTTTCCTGAGATGGGGAGGTCAGAAATGGAGCAATCTTTGTCACTCCAACCTTAAGACAATCCCAAGTCCGACCTTTTCCTCCACTGACCTGCTCCCACAGTCTGTTCCCCGCACGCAGCCGCAGGGCCCTTGTGATTACCTCAGGGCCCTCTCTTCTTCCCATCCATCCCTCTCATATAGAATAAAATGCGAGGTCTTACACCAGGACCTCTGCACAAGCACCATTTCTAACCTATTCCACTGGGCACGCAGGCCTCCACCAGCTGTTGCAACAATGCGACACATTCCCCTCCTGGGACCTTCATGCCTATTCCTCCCTCTGCTTAGAGCAGCCTTTCCCCAGCAGTGGTCTCAAGACTGACTCCATCACACTGTTCAAGCCACAGGGCAAAGTCTACCTCCTCAGGGAGGCACCCCCCCGCCCGCGGCTCCATAGCAGCCTGTCACCCTTCACCTCCTTTCTCTGCCGTGCCTCCCACACTGCCCGCTTGTTATCACATAATTGCGTGCCTGTCTCCCTCTCTAGGATGTGAGATCCATGAGCAGAGGAGCTTGTCTGCCACACACACACATACACATGCATGGGCACTTGCGTACGCGTAAGGAGTTTGGCTTTTTCCCTACCACTCTATCCCCGTGCCTAACACAAGCTTAGTACACAGCAGGTGCTCAATAAGTGAACAACACAGACAACAACCTCTGCCCCCAGGGGGCTGCTCTTCTATGGGGGAAACAAACAAATAAGAAAATTCATTTTGTCCAGTGGAGAAAAGTACTAAAAAAATGAAAGGAGGGAAATGGAATGGAGTGTGAGTGTGTGTGTGTGCGCGCACGCACATGTGTGTGTGCACATGCACACACCGTGTGCAGTGAGGGCTGTTGCAGTATTAACTGGGGTGGTCAGGGACCCTCTCACATTAACTGGGGTGGTCAGGGACCCTCTCGCATTAACTGGGGTGGTCAGGGACCCTCTCGCATTAACTGGGGTGGTCAGGGACCCTCTCGCATTAACTGGGGTGGTCAGGGGCCCTCTCACTGAAACGGTGGCATATGAGTAAAGATCTGAAGGACCAGAGGGAGGGAACTGTACAGATATCTGGGATAAGAGAGTTCTAAATGTTAGGGACAGCCAGTGCAGAGGCCCTATGGTAGGAATGCCCCTGATGCCTGCGTGAGGACCATGGAGGAGGCCAGCGAAGTGGAGCAGAGTGAGCAAGGGGAAGAGCAGGAGGAGCCAAGGTCAGAGAGGTGACAGAGGCAGACTCTGTGGGGCCCTGTGGGCCAAAAGGAGGACTTGGCTTTGGCTCTGAGTGAGGTGGAGCTACAGGATGGTTCTGAGCAGAATTTTCTTCTTCCTGAGGTTAATCATTCTCATCCTTTCGCTTGTTTGAACAGCACAATTTGGCAAAGCTGGAAAAATCAGTCCCACATTCGGCCACACCCCTGACCCTCTATAGCTTTGTGGCCTTTGCAGCTTGTTTAAATGAGCGAGAACAGAGTGTTGACTCAGGGTAGGTAGAGCTGAGTTTGTGCAAGTTAAATATGAGTAGGATATAACCCCAATTATCCTTCAATTAAAAATAAAGTAGGGCTTCCCTGGTGGCTCAGTGGTAAAGAATTCGTCTGCCAATGCAGGTGACACAGGTTCAGTCCTGGGCCAGGAAGATCCCACATGCTGTGGAGCGACTAAGCCCGGGAACCCCAACTACTGAACCTGCACTCTAGAACTCAGGAGCCAAAATTACTGAAGCCCTTGCACCCTAGAGCCCGTGCTCCACAACAAGAGAAGCCATCACGATGACAGGCCCTCATAGAACAGCTAGAGAGTGGCCCCTGCTCGCCACAAGAGAAAAGCCTTTGCAGCAATGAAGACCCAGAACAGCCAAAAATAAATAAATACAATAAAATTATTTTTAAAAAAGAAAAAAAAAGATCTCCTCTGTGTGACCTCAGCCAGGTCACTCCATCCTCTGGGTCTTGGGTTTCTGCTCTGAAAATTGAGGCTAAAATCCTCCCGAGAGCTCACGGGGCTGCAAGGATTCAAGAGGCAGAGCTCATGGCAGTTTGAGCAGTGCCTGGCATGTAATGGCATCACAATAGTTCCTATTATTATACACTCCATCTCTGCCAAGGCTAGAACTGCCTGCATCAGTCTGCAGGCATCTGCTGGCTTCCACACCAGGTCTGAGAAGCTTGTATGACTCAGTGGGAACCACGCTTACTCCCAGAACAAGCTCAGCTCGGCGACTTGCAACACCTCCTCCCACTGGCTTTGCTGGTTTATCTGCCCCACCTGGATCTGCAGACATGGGTGGTTGTCTGCAACCCCTTGGAATAAAGGGCCCCAGATCATGGTACAAGGCCTTTCCCCTCCAGAGCCAGAACTCATTCTTGAAGAGTCCCCCATCTCGTTCCCTGGGAACCTCTAAATGTTTCAGATCTCATTCACCATCACAATTAAGTTATTCATCATCATCAAGAATAACAGCTACCTCAATAAAAGTTTCACATGAATTAACATTTGGTGCCTGTTAACTCGTTTAATCCTTGATGCACTGATGAGGGGGGTGATGAGTTGCTAAGTTGTGTCCGACTCTTTGCAACCCCATGGACTGTAGCTTGCCAGGCTCCTCTGTCTATGGGATTTCTCAGGCAAGAATACTGAAGTGGGTTGCCGTGTCCTTCTCCAGGGGACCTTCCCGACACAGGGATCGAACCTGTCTCTTGCCTGGCAGGTGGATTCTTTACCACTGCGCCCATGGGTGCTCATAGCATCTCCCTTGTCTTCAGATCAGAAGCTCACAGAGAGGTGACGGTGTGTGGAGGTGGCAGGGGTGGGAGTTGGCTGGCTACTGGGCCAGGAGTACTCTGAATCAGCTTGCCACACACCTGGGCCATAGTCACTTAGTGGTGAAGGGCAAGGATTCTGCAGCCAGGCAGCCCACATTCAAAAATCCCAACAGTGAAGACTGGGCACACTTCTTCCTCTCTGTGGGTCTCAGTTTTCTCATCTATCAAATGGGGATGATGACTGAGCTTGTTTCACAGGGCTGTGGTGAGAATTAATTAACATGTGTAAAGTGCTTGGAGACACTCCACAAATATAAATAAGTCTGGACTGTTTTTTTTTTAATTAGTAGTTTCATTCCATCTTTAAAACTGCTAATTAAACTGCATGTCTTCTTTCTGGCCTTCAGGTTGAAAATGGGACGAAAGGGGCACAATCAACGGAGAGCTGAAAGATGAGGTTCAGGCCTGGCACAGCTAGAGATGAACCCTCATCCTGCACTTCATCAGGATGAGGGGTCAGAAAACAGGCTGTTTCCTATTTCAAGGTCAGTGTCACCCAGGAAGGGGTCGCTGAATGCTGAATGGATGAACAAAGAAATGAAGGAGAACAGAAAAAGAAAACCAGAGACATGCGAAGATGTTACAGAGGAATAGAAAGACCAGAGGAAACACAAGGAAAGAGAGGAAACACAAAGAAATACGTTTTTTTTGTTTTTGTTTTTAGAAATACATTGTTTAATGTCCAGTCTTCCCCAGTGAATTAGGGGCAGGGCCTGGGACCATCTCAGTCACCACTGGGTTCCCAGCACTGGGCTGGGCCTTGTGCAGCAATCAGTGAATGTGACCCTTCACTTCTGGCATGGAGTCTCCCACAGATGCCAGCTATGTGCCCTAGGGGAACAAGGTCCAATTACCTGAAGGCACCAAGCAGATTCTAGAAGAAGGAACCAGCCAAGTGACTTACCTGTTTTTTTAAAATTTAACCTGAGTACAGGGTGAAGTTGTGCCTGAAGAACCATAGGACAAGAGCCCAGGGGGACCTCAATTGGTGGAAAATGAGGGGGGAAAATTCCAGAAAGCAGACAGCCAGAAAAGGGAGCCCCAGATTCTGTGTATGAGCTCTGCCTAAATCTCTATAACAAGAGACCCATGAACCAGACCTACAGCCCAGCAAAGAGATTTAAAAACTGACATCAACTTAGCTGCTAAAACAGGAGATTCAGCACTCTGGAATTACGTAATAGGATCTAGAATTTCCACATTATTTTCTCTCATAGTCCAACTTCCAGGATACATGCAACCCAACCTTATTCCGAAAACAAAGAAACAGGAAAATGAGACTCATTTTTTCAAGAGAAAAGGTAATAAACAGAAATTGACCCCAAGGCGGCCCTGATGTTGGGATCAGGAGACAAGATTTTAAAAACAGCCATTGGAACCATGCTCAGTGATGCAAAGAAAAATATGATTGTGATGAATAAAAAGATATGAAACTTCAGCAGAAAAATGCAAACTATATTTTCAAAAATGGAAATTTGAGAACTGGAAACTATAATACAGGCATATCTCATGTTACTGTGCTCTGCAACTCTTGGTTTTTTTACACTTGAAAAATTTTTTAAAAAATCACTAGATGGGTTTCACAGAAGAAGAGAGATGACAAATGAGACAATGAACCTGATCAATGGAAATTATCCAACCTGAAGAATAGACTTGTGGGATAAGCAAAAGATCCAATAGACATTAACAGAAAATCAGTTCATGTAGGTTCAAAATTAATTGCACAAAAGCATGTGTTTTTTTAAAAAAAGGTTTTGGCCACTTCATGTGCAGCTGGCAGGATCTTAGTTCCCCAACCAGGGACTGAACCTTTTCACCTGCAGTGAAAGCAGCAAATCCTAATCACTGGACTGCTAGGGAATTCCCAGAAAGCATGTAATTATCACAACACATTTTACTGACACACAAAAAAAGACTGAGAGGTTAAGAGGTCAAGGCCATAGATTCAGCGAGAAAACCCAGACTTTAGAGCCCGTGATCCTGTCTTTTGTTGGACTAATTTCTACAATTGAAAATGATTTAAGTAGAACTTCCCTGAGTAAAAGGTGGCGCTAGTGGTAAAGAACCCACCTGCCAATGCAGGAGACATATGAGACATGGGTTTGATCCCTGGGTCAGGAAGATCCCCTGGAAAAGGGCACAGCCACCCACTCCAGTATTCTTTCCTGGAGAATCGCTATGGACAGAGGAGCCTGGTGGGCTATAGTCCACGCGGTCGCAGAGTCAGACAACTCAAGTGACTTAGCATGCGTATAAAGCAGAATTTAGAAGCTGCTTAAAACCCTAATTACGAAGCATTATTCTATTCCCAGGAGCAGGGGAGACTGGCAGGGGTGGGTGTAGAGAGCACCTGGTACCTGAAGTGAACATTTTTCCTGCACCAGAGATCACCACCGCACGACAGTCAGCATCTTCTGCAATCTTGTTGAAGCATACCACCATCTCTCTGTGGGGGGCGGGGAGAGGAGGGAGGGCTCTGTCTGGGTGGGAATCCCCTGCCCTCAGGCCCTCCCCTGCCCAGTCCCTCAGCCCCTGCCTCCTCGTGCAGGCCAGACCTCCAAAAGGCCTTGTTCATGGCATTTCTCTTCTCAGGCCGGTTTAGTTGCACATGCAGAATGTGTTTCTGGGCAGCTGTCACCCGAAGGGACTCATAGCTGTGGCCTGGGGCTTCCTCTGGGGCTGCTTTGGAGGCTTCCTCTTGTGCAAAGGCACTCATTGGGCGAAGGTTGAGACCCAGGTTGGTGGAGGCTGTCAATCCTGGGGAGACAGAGGTAGGAAGAGCCTTTGATGACCCCGAATAGGGGGCACAGCACCTTCAAGAGTAGAGGGTACACATCTCAGCTGACACTAGGTTGGGGGACACAAGCCTATGAGAGGCCTCAGTTTAGGGGATACAGACTTTAAGATGGGCTTCCCTGGTGGCTCAATCAGTAAAGAATCTGCCTGCAATGCAGGAGGACCGGTTCGACTGCCCTGATTAGGAAAATCCCCTGGGAAAGAAAATGGCAACCCACTCCTGTATTCTTGCCTGGGAAATCCCATGGACAGAGGAGCCTGGAGGCCTACAGTCCATGGTGTCACAAGAGTCAGACGCCACTGAGTGACTAAAGCACCACCACCACCAGACTTTAAGATTCAGGTGCACTTATCAGTGGCCTCAGCCTGAGGATCACTTCAGACCCATGATTGTGGTGCATGCTAAGTTGCTTCAGTAGTGTCTGACTCTTTGCAACCCTCTGGGCCATAGCCCGTTAGGCTCCTCTGTCCATGGGATTCTCCAGGCAAGAATACTGGAGTGGGTTGCCCTGCCCTTCTTCAGGGGATCTTCCCGACCCGGGAATCAAACCCGTGTCTCTTAATCTCCTGCACTGGCAGGCAGGTTCCTTACCACTAGAGCCACCCAGAAAGCCCTGTGATCGTGGTACTCACCCCAGACTGAGTACACTGAGCTGTCAGCGAGCCAACTGTAAGACATAAGCCCTTTGGATGGGGGCACATAGACCCGTAAGTTTAATAAGGGGTTCGAACCCTGCGTGACCCTGGACAGGCCTCCCCGTCCGATTGTCGCGATGACAGCACGACAGCTCAACGGAAGCCCAGAGATCAAGAGGTAACTCACGCCGGGTAAGCAAGTCGCCGAATCGCCGAAAGGCCGCAAACGCTACCGCCATCACTACTGACTGGTGGGTGTAAGGCGACGTGAGTAAGCTATGGGGGCGGGCACAAAAGGCCGCCATGTTTGGTGAGGGCATCGAAGCCGCAGGCTGACCGCGGAGATGATCCCCCCCTTCCCGCCATCTTTATCAAGGGCAACCGGAAACAGTCTTCTAAATTCGCCGGCCGTTAGAGTGATTCAGCTGAAACATTTAACCCAGTAGGAACCTGGCCTAAGAAAATAGTTCACACTGCTTTTGAATATTCTGTACAAAGTTCACCACAGCTGTTTCATAAAGGAGAACCTGGAGACAACTGAATGTCCACGGGCATAATGGAGTAATAACTGCCGACCTCCAAGTTTGCAATCATGCATTTGTACCATATTAACTAAAAAGGAAAAAATAGTTTCCACCGAAATTATCCACATAAGGGAATGGGAATACAGACGGGCCAGCGTTAAACTCTGTGTAATCTAGATTGCCACACGCCACCCAAAGAACCCGGTTCTCCTGCATTGCCGGAGGATTCTTTACCGACTGAGCCACCAGGGAAGCCCATCTTCAAGTCTGTATCTCCCTAAACCAAGGCCTCTAGTAGGCTTGTCGGGTTCGGGGTGGGGGTCTTACTGTTACATCTACCTCCTCACTTGCTCAGGGTCGTACTATTTTACATTTGTATGCAGAGGAAACCGGCTGCGGAGAAGTCACTAGTTAAAGGTCTCTGGCCTTCAGGAGTGCTAAAGAGGGTATTTATATGTAGAGTAAGTACATGTCAAAAGTTTCTTTCAAAAATAAAATGACTTTTGAAAAAGCTAGTTAGCCCTAGAGTATTAAAACAAAACAAAACAAAACAAAAAACTGAGGCTTCCCTGGTGGTCCAGTGGTAAAGAATCCGCCCTGCTATGCAAGGGACAGGTTGGATCCGTGGTCGGGTTAGATTCCACATGCCATGGAGCAACCAAGCCCCTGGCCACTATTTCTGAGTCAGCACGCTAGAGCCTGTGTTTTTTTCTTTTTCTTTTTTTTTAAGTGCTATTAAAATGCTTAAGTATGCTCTTGTAGGAGGTGAACAGGTGTCCCTGACACACGGGATTGAAATGAGTCTTTTGCTTTTTTTCTCCTTTTGGCTGCACCCTTGACTTGCTAGGCAAGTCCTACTTTGTCTTCTTCACATGTCAGATGGTAAAGCTCTTTTGGAATGCAGAGAACTGTTTGGTTATCTGGAACCACTAAGCAGGTACCAAGACTTGAGAGAAATTTAAAGAGGTAGTACATTTAGTTAGGTTGGTATAAAAAGATGGTTGTGAAACGATTGAAGGCAGAAGGGGGTTGACAGGATGAGATGATTGGATGGCATCACGGACTCAATGGACATAAGTTTGAGTAAACTTATGCACAGGCTACCTAGGAAATATAACTGTTAACATGGGATGAAAGCTGAGTGCTGGGGGTCAGAGTGGGTATTTACTTTTTACCCAATTAGCTTAAAACCTAGATTTTGTAAGTTACAGCTGCAAAGTGACTGTAGTGTCTCCTTGTTTAAAGGTTCTGTCTAAAGTTTCAACCTTGATGAAGCAGTTTATCTGATGTCACTTGACTTCAATAGATACTGTTTAAAAACTCTACAGGAAATCCCCAAAGTGGGGATACAAACACATACAAGTGGGGGACACACATACCCAAGGCACTGGACTTTGTTCCTGCTCACCACTATCAGGGAATATCAAGTAGTAATTGAACATACCCTTTAATCCAGCAATTCCACTGCTAGGAATTTGCTTCTAGATCTCAATCAGGGAAGTTGGCTAAGAAGTTTTGTGTAAAGATATGCATCACAGTCCTGTCTGCAGTACCAAATCATCGGAAATTACCTTCACGACAAACTATGACTCATCCACACATTAGGAATACAGATGAGGTTGCTCTGCATGTGATATGAGATCACTGTACAGTACAATGCATTTTGTTAAAAGACACACAAATTGGAAAACTTCCCTTGTAGACAAAAAAAATCATAAACTGTTTTAAAGGGAATGGGAAGAAGACTTTCACTTTTATCTGAGGTTTTATTTTCCAACCTTATAGAAAGGCAGGTATTTACTTTTTAAGATTAAGGCTTTCTTCTTTCACCTATATTCAGCTGGATTGGGTAGGTACGGTCCACGAGGGATGCCGACAGGTCTCCCAGATTTTCCTCAAAAGACTTAGAATTCCCAGCATCACCCCCAACCCACAGCTCTGACCCACACTGCTCCTCAGAGCTGGGTTCGTCCATCTGGAGAGGCTGCAGCTGTTCCTAGCCACCCTGCCCGCCTTCAGAAAACTGAGTGGGAGGGAAACAGACACACCCCAGAATCCCAGAAAGTGACCTTTATTTTCCAAACAATTTTATTGAAATGTGCCAAGAGTACATGGGCAGCACAAATGTATGAACAGGAAAAAAAAAAAAAATCACATGTACAGTAATTTTTAAAAAGTGAAGGTTAATCTTGGGAGATATCAGTTCCCCTTCCCCTCCCCCTTTAGACTTCCAGCCATTCCATTATGGTTAAAGCCTCTACTAAACTAGCATTTAAAAAAAGGAATACAGGAACATTTGCAGAAAATAAAAAAAACAGCATAAAAGAAAGAAATGTTTTCCTGCTCAGATGGGACTCTTCTTAGGCACCTAATTAGGAAGCGTGCTGAGCGGTGGAGAAACACAACTTCAGAGTGTACGGGTATGGCCCATCTGTAAGAGAGGAGAGAGATGTGACTGGGCCCCTTTCCGGAGGCTTCGCACCCCCTGTGTGCTTGGGGCCACCCTCTCCACCCCCAGTGGCTTGGGGCCACTGTTTTCCTGGTTTTGCACACATCTTTTTCTGCAATTCAGGGGTCTAACTCATCCTTGCCAGTTTTGAGATTCAAAAACAAGCCAAATACACAAGGCATTCCTCCTCCTCTTCCGTAATTGCAAGAAGGATCCCATTCCCAGCTCTTTAGCTGGTGCACGAGGATAGGCCTGCCCAGGAACTGGGTAGGGGAATTTTACCTGCTGGCTAGTACAGCTCCCTTTTCCCTGGGTATTATGTGAGCCAGCCTCTGACGCACACAGAATGCCAGTTCCCTGGAGGACAAGCCTAAGCAACTCCCAAGCTGGCAGAGTGGGTGGCAGCAAGCAGCTAGGCTGGCCCTCCCATGTGGAACAGCAGGCTGCTCTCCTGGAGACCAGGTCCCACCTGCCCGTGTCAGTGACAAGGAGGAAATCTCTGGGGCCCTGTCTTGATGGCAGGAATGACGGATCTGGCCGGAAGCCAGCCAACCCACTAGGCCACAAGGGGGATGACTGCAGGACACACAGATACTCACTTGGGTTTTTCATCTGGTAATGGTTCAGGAAGCCCAGAGTCTCCAGGGCATCACTCTTGGATTCCCACTCCAGCAGTCCAGAGGAGCTGCGTTCACCTGATGGGAAAACGAAGGTTTTAGGCTGACCTGAGCAGGAGCCAGGGAGCTGCCTGTGTACCACCAGGGAACGGTGGAGGTAGGCGAGGCAGTTCACTCACTTTTGCCTGAGAATACTTTCACAGAAGATGGCCGCTTCACTCCCAACTCATCGCAGATCTGCAACACAGAGAGAAAACAGACTCAGGAACACAAGAAGTGCCACATGGTGGAATGCAAGCGCACAACCGAATACCTGAATTTTTCTGGACAAGGAGTTAGCTTTTCTCACACACTCTTAAAGGTGTCCCTATGATCCCCCTCCCCGAAGACTGTACATCACTCTATTATGTTGCCAAACTGCTTTTTAAATTCCCATCTTCAGCTGTAATTTGGGTGTGTTGCAGGTACTGGGTAAATGTTTGCTTAACTGAATAGCAACACCTCAGGCCAGAATAAGGCCCAAAGTCCAACCCAGCAATCAGACTCCCACCCTTCCCTGAAGCTGCCTGGTTCCCTCTGAGGGCACTGTAATGGGACCCTCCCTTCTACTGTCATCTAGGCCCCAGAGGGGGCCAAGATTGAGCTCCAATCACCAACCTACCATCTAGACAAGGAGGAATCTTTCACAGCAAATGAATAGCCACTCTAGCTTGCCAAAGATGCGAAGAGCATAGCAAACTCCACTGATGCTGGATGTTTCGTGCCATTCAGAGCCTTTCTTGGTCCCTGCCATGTTCCCAGCACCCAACCCAGAGCCCAGGAGAGTGGCAGCTCAATAGATATTTGTTAAAAAGAAAAAAAGAAAACGGATGACCTCCTCAGATGGCTGTGCTGAGGGACCAACTCCACAGCACCCACCTCAAAGAAGTTCTCTTCAGTCACCTCCAGAGGGGCATTGAAGAAGTGTAGCACATTGCTAGGGTGCTGGATGCGGTTCTTGGCTGCCTGCTCTGGAGTGGAGAACCGATTGTTCCTTGATTCACTGAAGTCTTTGTAACTGCAGGACCCGTCTTCTAGCCCATATGACTGACCGGGCATGATGGCTGGTTGCTTGGAGACACTGTCGGAGGGAAGGGGAGCCCCCTGTCAGACCTCAAGCTGTCCCCCTCCTACTGTGGCTTTCCCATCTGACAGCACTGTGTGCCTTGCAGGGCCCTGCTCCACACTGAAGAGAGGCCGACACGTCCACCACATCCAGCGCCAACCCAGCTAAGCACTTGGCTGCTCTGCGCGCCTGACCCCTGTCCAGAGTGGGCTCCACCGCCCTCCCCCTCTCCTCAGTCCCTCTCTCCACACTGCCCAAGCCCACAGAGACTGGGCACCTACCAGACGTTCAGCTTCTGCCCAAACATGAAGTTGTTGTTGAGGTGAGTGATAGCCCGGTCCACAGCATAGCCATCAGCCATCTCCACCATGGCAGCCCCCGGCTTGCTTTTCATGAATTTCACCTTGAGAAGAGCAGTCACAGTCAGCACCACTGGCCAGGAACCAGAGACCCTTCTCCTGACCCTGCTCTGGATTTAGGCTTCTATCTCCTCACTTGTTAAGACACGCTGGCCTGGCCCACAGCAAGTGCTGAGCCCACTTGGGCAGCAGAGACTCACTTGGCAGTGTTTTCCTAATGGCAGGACCCAACCCATGGATGGGTCATTTAATGAAGCACAACAGAAAAGCGGCCACAGGGGGAAAAAAGCACCTACTCCAATCAACACAGAGTACGTACAATTACTGAGTTGTGGTTGTTACACAAACACTGAAAACAGTAGTGTCAGCTAGGAGCCTTGCTTCCACAAAGGCATGTGAAACTGGACAAATTATTTGCTACCCCCCCCCCATGCTTTCAATGCCCCTGCTTGTCTCATTAAGGATTCTTATAATGAATTTAAGCAACTTACAGCACCTTTAACAGCGTCCTGATACAGCAAGAACACCTGACACGTGCTAGCTGCTATTATCATCAACAGGCTAGGTCAGGGGGTGCAAAGTAAAAGGCTTTCAGGACCCAGATGGGTTTGACAGCGGGAACAACCTAGTCTCAGGTCAGCAGTCACCAGGCAGCCCCAGTCAACTGTTACCCCTGGTAAGGCAGAGGGCTCAGTGTTGCTGTTATCACCTGAAGCATTCCAGAGAAAAGCCTTATTACCCTCTCTGGACCTGCTTGCTTCTAAAGAGGCTCCTGCCCGCTCTTTGCTCACTGAGGGGTCAGAAGATCAGGGCCTCCCTTGGGCCTGTCAGGTCTATTAGGAAAACAGTGGACCTAGCAGAAGCTCACCTTCTCCACATTGCCATACAAGCAGAAGACATTGAAGACCCGGTCACAGTTCATCTTAGATTGATCCAAGCCATAGACCATGAGCACAGGGCTGTCGGCGTGGGGGCCATACTCGGGTGGTGGGGGAGGGGGTGGGGGGTGCCCATACTGGGGGCCGTAGCGACTTGGGCCCCGGCGGTGACCCCCCACTGGTGGGCCCATCCTTCTCCCTTCGTAGTGAGGTGGGGGGGGCCCGTAGCCCTCATCATGGTAATGGCTGTGGTACCCACCGTGGGGCCCTCCTGGGGGGTGGGAAGGAAAGAGAGGGAGGACGGGTGAGAATTTGCGTGTCGGGCGGCGGGCAGGGGCACATGAGCCACGGGAGTCCACGGAGGGGAACCCCCTGCCCTCACCATATTCTGCGGGGTGATCTCCCAGTAGAGGGGGCTGCCTCTGGCGTTTGTTAGGGTTGCTGCCAGGGTCACCTGTAGACAGAGAAAACAGTTAAGAGGCTGACTTGGAAATGGGCATCTCCCTCCCTCCTGACTGCAGGGGATAGTCTGTGTCCCTTGGCTCCTGAGGGCCCGGGCACCGGCCTTTCCTTCCTCAATAGGGTTACTGGGGCGACCTTCCCAGGGCCGGATCCAGGGTTGGCATGAAGCCCAGATCTCAAGACTGGAGCCCACCATCCCTCCCCCCACCCCTGCCCACTGCAAGCAGGTTGCTTTCCTTTCTCAGTGAAGGATGAAGCCAATTCTGGACCTCTCATTTCCCAGAGCTCTGACAGGAAGGTCAGCTCTTGGGCCCTCTAGGAAACTTGCAGCCACTATGGAAGCTGATTGGGGGCCAGGAACAGCTTTCTAAAATAACTCCCAAAGAAGGGAAAGGAGTTAAGTGCTATAAAATAACTCAGGAACGAGCAGAAGGGTAAAATCAGGCCCTTGAAGCCCCAAGATTCTAGGAGTGCTAGGGCCCACTCTCTAGAGAGGATTTTCTCAATTCTGGTCCCAGTCACCGCGCCCCACCCCCCCATCATGTTCACCCCAAGGAGAGGGACTGTAGGCAAGGACAAACAGGGCATCATCAAAACCAGTTCAAATGAGCATCATGTACAAGGCATCAACATTCTCAAGACAATGGCGCAGATCCACCCTGCCCCATCCCCAGCTACAGTTGATAATCGCTACCTTAACTTAGCACTTGAAATGGCAGACACGGTGCTAAGCACTTTACAGACAGACATCATTGTTTCTTAAATTCCTCACAACAACCCTATGAGGTAGGTACTAATATTTTTGCCCCATTTCACATATAAGGATAATAAGCACTTAATTTTTAACTGAGCAGTTAAGACACTTTGGCCCAAGGTCACAAAGCAAGTTAGTGGCTGAGCCGGGATTTGAACCCAGGCCTGGCTGACTCCAAAAACCCAGGGCTTGGGGCCACTGCCCTTTCCTGCCACCCGGCCTGGGTTTTGTTTTCCAACAGTCATTACAAAGATGGAAAAAGGCTACTTACAGCAGAAGTACAGAGTACAATGTCCATTTGTCACAAAAAACAAATCTGTATTTTCTCTTACCATTGGACGCTTCAACAGTGAGTTAGCACAGTTCTGAAAGATGGCGTCCCACCAAACATACACTGCGACCCTGCATCACATGGTTTTACAGTCATAAATACAAGTTACGGTACACATCCGCTACAATTTTTTTTTTTTAAAAGAATTGTTTTTAAAGTCAATGTCTCGATTAAGTCAAAAAATGGCTCACAGATGTTCTGTCCTCAGAAGATACCAGAAAAGTGGAAAATAAAGGTGTATGCAGTGGGTAGTGTCCCTCCGTGTTGTCACCTCCTCACATTGTGTGCTGCAGTGCGGTGCTTCTGGCTGTGTAGCGCTCCGTGTGCGTGTCTCCTGGTTGTAAGGTGTGCCAGTGGCCCCACTATGCCCGCACTGTTGGCCTTGGGAGCACGCCTGGTTACCCGCCAGCAGGTAACTGTGTACCTCTGAGCTGTTTGGTTTTAGGTCTGTTTTGGCTTTTTGATTTTTTTTTTGCTGTTGTTGTGGTTTTTTTTTGGTTTCTGATCTCCAGCTGGTGCAGATTATGTTGGCAGCCGATGACTGCAGAAAAAAAAAATATCAAAACACAAAAGAAAAAAAAAAAAAAAGAAGGCCCTCCCCAAACCAAAGGACTTAAAAAACAAACAAACAAAAAAAACCAAACCCACATGGCGAGGAATGGAGAGGATCCTATTGTCTTGGAGGCCCATGGAATCTACTTCAGTCTATGAATCGTTCTCCGAAAAGAGCGCCGCTGGCTGGCTGGGAGAGCTCTGTTCTCTGTGTTTCCTACTTCTGTGTACATTTTCGGGTTCAAGTTTGCTTGGATTTTGACTTTTTTTTTAATGTTTAGTAAAAAAGCAGTGTCTGCTGCCATGTTGCGTCTCTTTCTTTGTCTCTGTCTGCCTCTGTCTCTGTGCTTGTAGCTGTTCCTTGGAGCGCGGTGTGGTGGTGTTCTTGATGTAGTGAGCTCAAGTCTGCGGCTGTTTCTGGGGACGTGGTGGAGGCTGCGTGTTCTGTTCTCTCCAGGAAGAGCTAGTGGTTTCTACCCTGTGTGTTGGTGAGCAATGTGCAGAGGCAGAGCCGCTGAAGTCTGGTTCCCGAGGGGGTGGCGAAGCACCGCCCTCACTCCAGGTCACCTCATCAGCTCTCGTTTTTTTTTTTTTTTTGACCCCGGGCCTGGGGGCGGCCAAAGCTGAGAGGCATCAAAACCAATGCACAGCCAGCCCCTGCCACTAGCCCCTGCCGGTCTGCACATCTTCTATTTATGTTCCTTGGAGAAGAAATGGTTGGTTGCCGTGTTTCTGTTAGCAGTCATGTAATGCCATTGCCCGCTCTGGTACATTCACTTGGTCACCAATTTGCCTCTGATCTCTGGAGGGGCAGCCTGCCCCACAGCGCCCATTGTGAGGGTCCTGGGGAAGAGTCTAGCCCACCCGGCCCACGGCTTCCCAGCGGCAAGGGCAAGCAGGACAGGCCTGCCTAGGAACAGGAGCCTCTGGCTTCCCAAGGCCGGTGAGATGTCAGCGACCAGCCACCTCCCTCAGCCCATGGTCTAGTCCAAACAATCAGAACAAAACAGAAACAGACGGGTGGTTTGGCTGAGGGGGTGCTGCTGTTTTTCAAAGGCAATGCTCCACCTCTCTCTCCTATCCAAGGCAAATCATTCTTGAGAGATTCTAGGAAGAGGGTTGTCCATTTGGGCCCCCTGCAGAGATGTTGCATCCCCTCTACAAGTGAGGCAAGGCATGCCTGCCCCTCTCCAATCCTGGGCGTCTGAACTCCACAAGGTCAATTTGCTCAAAGGCTCTGCTGCAAAGGCCTGGGAGCCCTCATCACCTTCCCCACCTCTTTCCACACAAGCAGACCCTGTCAATCGTGGACAGCAAGAGGGCCATTCCTGGCCCAGTGAGAACAGAGTCAGTGACCCTAAGCAGGCTCCGAGAAGGTAAGCAGCAGAACCCGTCTGGGAGCTGCTACTGGTTTGTAAGCCATTGCCAGGGCCTGTGTTCTGTTCCCCACCCCACCCAGGCCTCTGCCTTGACCCTGCATCCTCAGTTGCATCAAAGGGCCGCAAGCAGCAGCTAGGACCTAGAGGCCCCTTATTCACCCTCTTCCACAGGAGTGCATTCTCCAAGAGCTGATCCTTAAGGCCCTCCCATGTCCACAGGGAGCCCAATGGCATTACATAACCCTGAGCCCAGGTCTATGAAGTGCGCTAGTCAAGTGAAGGCAGGGCGGGTGTGTTTAGAATAAAGCGGCCATCAGGATTACCTTGTCCACTGAGATTGGGGTTTGTGTAGTCCCAGGTATCCTGATCATTCTTGAACACGTTTAAGCGCGTAGGCTGCAGGGACAAAACAAAGCCTGAGGTCAGCCGGGCCCTAGGCTCCCCTGAGAGCAGGCCAGGGCAGCCGTCCCCAGACCTACCTTTGCATACTCTATCTTCAGAGTGCAACAGCCTGAGTAGATGTCAGCCCCATTGAGGGAGGCCTTAGCTCGCTGGGCACTCTGCACAGAGTCAAACGTGAATCAAGTTAAGGCAAAGTCCCATCCCAAGAGCTTTTCAGAAAGAGCTCAAGTTGGGCCAAACAGGAATGAGGGCAAGGCAGCACTCAAAGACAGCTCCAAGTGGGCTCTGGGGTGAGCTCACTGCCCAGAGCCACTCCTAGAGACAGGTAGAGTGCTGCACTGATGCCCAGACATTGGCTAGAGGTCTTCTATGACTTATACTCCACCGCACCCTGCCACCGGCAACTCAATATCAACCTTCTCTGCACATCAAAGGTCAAACCACCTTCTTCAGCCCAAACCTCCCCTCTCATGCTACATGTCTTGACTAAGCCTGAACATCTGAGATGTCAATGAGATTATGTTCCTCTCCTGAAAAATCCATCAGTGAGCTCCCTCTGCACCCTGATCCAAGCTTTACCCCACTGCCTGGCCACCCTAACTTCCGATGTCGTTAAGGGACCCTGTTAGCTACTCCTCAGTGGTCAGATTGTCTGCTTTCTCCAACGCTAAGCGCCTGCCCACCTGCAGACCTCTGCAGAGGTGGTGTCCTCAGTGGTGCACGTGTCAGTTCCCACCTCCACCTGAAAACAGGATGTCACTTCCTCACAGACCTTCCCAGAACCTCTGTAAATTCTTTCCCCTTATAGCTCATAGCATGTTCTTCTTTCCCTTCACACTTTAAACTCTGCACTGCACTTTCACACTACACAATTAACCCTTAAACGTGGGTGTGTTTTAGAGACATCTATCTCTGTGCAGTTGAAAACCAACATATTTAACCAACTACAGATAACCTACTACTGGAGTATGCACTTAGTAAGTGAAATTCACCTTAAGAGGATCCACAGAGTTCAAGCCTGTGCTGTTCAAGGGTCATCTGTTTACATGTGGTTGTTTATTAACTAACCCTCCCAGGAGACCATGGGCTCTATGAAGGCATCTGGCACAAGGCAGGTATTCAGGAGACACATGCTGCTTGAAATCACGGACTCCTGTGAGCTCCCATCTCAAGGAGCACCCATTTCCCAGCAAAGGATATTCCACCATGGCCTGGACGCCATTCTTCCGGAAAATCACAATTCTCTGGACAGGACCACAAGGATTACAGATAGTATAAAGAACATCCTGTAAAAACCAAAGATGGGCAAGATGAAAAGGCACCAATCAGTCTGACTCACGGGAGAGGGAACAGGGAGAAACTGCAGGAGAGAGACTGTATAGAAGGAGAACCTCAACAAATAATTGCTGGCACGCACCGTGGTAATGGAATAGATGGGGTTCAGGATGGTAAAGAGAAGCACACTGTTGACGCTCCGGGAGTCATCTGAGTCTCCGGGACGGGAGATTTTCTGGCTGGTAGAGTAATTGACAAAAGCTGGGTGGCCTGCAATGTAGATCTGGTTGTCGGCTGCGTAGTTCACGGCGTTGCAAGCCCCCAACACATCTTCAAACTCCACCAACGCTTGTCTCTTTTTAGGCATCACCACCACATAGCTGGCAGAGAGAACACAGGTTGCAATCTTCTTAAGGGGATGGAGACGATGAGAGTCAGAGGACAGCCTCGACCTTCTGTCAGCTGGTTGCTCCCTGGCCTCTTGAGTGCTCTGTGTCCTGTCATGGCATCCTGACCTGTACCTTACACCCCTTGCCATAAATGGCATGGCAAGCAAAAGGTGTCTGCAGCTTTGGCATTCTTTGGCACAGAACTTGCTGTAACTTATCCAAAGTACAATGGCTAACCCCAGGAGTAGTGGAGCCCCAGGACCTAGCTAAAGGAACCTGGACTGAAATTGAAATAGTCAGTCAGGTTACTTCCAACCAGAAACCCGGTGACACATAGGACACCAAGGAGTTAACTCATCTGAATACCCAACCCCAACCCCTGGCCTCTGACTGAGTACCTGATGGGTCCAAACTCCTGCAAGGCCTCCACAAGGTCAGCTTCCACCACGCCGTCAATCAGGCCCCTGATGTGAACAACTGGGGAGGCAGGGGTTTTATGCGGGTCATCGTAGTTCTCCTGAGAAAGAGAGCAAAACCAAGACTTTACTTTCTGCTGTACAAGATGGTGGCCTACTGGCTTCTGCACTGTTGGGGACTCAGATGGATAAAACATTTGCGTGTCACCCAGGAAGGACATACATGGCAGACAATAAGGAACAACAATTCAACCAATCATCCCAAAAGGATTCTGGGTCAGCAGAGCAGGCCTAAGTGGATGGCCACTTGCCTAATGGCTCTCACTGTAACTTCTGAAGATGACAAAATGGAAGATGAAGCAAATCTCAAGCCCCATCTTATTAATACATTCTTCCCAGAACCAATCTCCTTCAACTGACCAAAGAAATGTGGGAAGAGTGGCTTGGAAAGGGGATTCTTCTGCTGTAGCCTGAACCAGGACATTCCCTTTCCATTCACCCCAGCTTCTTTGCCCACCCTCTATAGGAGGAAGCTGCCATCACCACACAGCCAAACACTGCTGATCCCCATCACTCATCCCCAGGTCCAGCAGGTGCTTCAGACACTGTGGCATCCAGGCCAGTCTTGACTGCCTCTAGTCTTTACTCTCCCACCAAAATCTGTATTGAAAAATACTACCTAGACCAAACTAAGGAAAAGCAGGATGAGGAAAGTTAAAAAAAAAAAAAAAACCAACACCAACAAAACGCCAACCTGTATCACTAAAAACCAGGACACTTCCCTTCCCAGGGGAAGTATTTTTCCATCCACAGACAAAAGTCTCTGAGAATCAAGAGGAAAGTTAAGCTTCTCCATCTCTCCTGGGCTCTGGGCCCAGCCTCCCTTCTGAGAACCACTAGGCAGAAGCCCATGTAACAGGGGCAGAATTGGATTCTATTTCAGGAATGAACCACACAAACCACAGGCACCACACCCGCCTGAGGTTACCGGCTCAGCGATTTGGAGTTCCACAGCGCTCATCAGTTCTAATCCCAGCTGCTCCCTAGTTTAGCTACAAAATCAAATGTGTAACAGTAATACCCTTCTTTATCTCATAGGCGAGTGTTAAGTATTGAGATACCTTTATTACGCATGCAATGAAACTTCTCGCACGGTTTAAATGCCTGTAAATCACAGTTACAGAGCACCACTAAACTCTGAAAAACCCTGCAAATGGCTGAACCGGACAGGATCTCATGAACTTCCAGGAAAGAAAACATTGGCTTCAAGCCAGGAGTAACAACTGGTTGTTTTTTCGACGTAGGAGACTGAAGAGGCTGAATCCCTTCCAAAGTGCCCACCCCTCAGGGAACATTTTCGTTCATCAAACCTACCGCACCCATTTAACCCCAGAAACTGTAAGCAAACTTGTGATGACTCCAAAGCATGGTTCAACTTCCAAATATCTAAAAAAGGTCTTTCACAACTTTTTTCTTCCGGTTTTCAATGTCCACAAAATGAGGCATACTTTGGTCTGGGTAAATACTCTCAAGTACATCAATTTTCTGTATTGACACAAACCATAACGATACAAAAACTAAACAGCGTTCGGGCATAATACCCAACTCAGTCGCGTAAAAGGCCACCACCCACCAGTTCCCGCTCAGGCGGTCACCCCCCCATCCCCCCCACACAACCGCCCACGAGGCCCGGACAGGATAAGTGCGCCTGCGCATAGGGCCAGAGACGAGAATGATAAAAGAAAAAAACGGCCCGGCCGCGTGCCCGGCCCCCACATGCCAGCCCGCGACGCCTGCGCACTGCGCCACCTGCAGCGCGAGCAGTTTCCTCCTCCCCCCCACCACCTCGCTCTGTATAGAGCGCGCACGCGCAAGCGCTTGTCCTCGCGCAAACCCCGCCGTTTGCCCAACGCCTGCCCCTCCCCCACCCCTTCTACAGAGCGAGGGCCTGGGCGCGTGCGCACAGCCCCCCAACAGATAAATGCCCTCAAAGTGAGAAAATTTCCCTCCCTTCCCGGCCGTCTCCGGCGTCCAGGACCCTGGCCTCACCCCGCCGCCACCGCCCGCCGCCCCGGCTCCTCCGCCGCCGCCGCCGCCGCCTCCATGCTGGTCGCCGGCGTTGTCAGTCTTGAGCCGTTTGGGGGCCCGGCCGCCCTCACTGCCGCCGCCGTAGTAACGGCCACCGCCGCCTCCGCCGCCCGCCGCCGCCATCTTCACCATCGCTCCGGACCGCCTCCTCTGCTCGTCCGGCTGCTGCCTCTGCTCCAGCCGCCGACGCCGCTTCTCCGCCCGGGGCAGCAGCCTCCGCGACATGGCGGCGCAGAACCCGCCTCCCCCCGCCTCTCATTGGGGGAGGGACACGCCCGTCACCCGCCGCCCCCACCCGATAGGGGGAGCCACTGGTCCCGCCGCGGGGGGAGGGGAAGCCTCTATACGCCTTGCGCGCCTACTGGATAAAGCGCACGCCCTTCTGCAGGAGTGCCCGCCCTCGTTTGTCTGGGACACTCCTTATAGGCGAGAGCTTTCTGCCAGTCATTTCTCTGGCCCCGCCGCCTTAAAATAAACTCTAACTTGATTGGTTGGATTTTTGGCACGGCATGGCCTCCTTTGGAGTACCTGATAGGAGCAGCACACCCTCACTGTCAAAAGCCCCGCCTCCTTCCCACTTTCATTGGCTTTTCTCGCTAATCCATCAAACCAAAAGCCCCCTCAGTCTTCCAGTCACGGTTACTACCTCCCCGCGCCTCTCCGCAAGGAGACAAGGCGGCCCCTCCCTTGGCTTCTCTCCAATGGCTACTGCAGACGCCGATCTTCTGCTAGACGCCCGATTAGTCAATTGAGAGTGGAAAAGAGTCCTCTCACTAGATATTAGGCCCACTGGTGACCCCTGATTGGGTGAAAAAGGGGAACCCACTTTGGCGCAGTCTACGAAAGGATCGGGGCCGAGGACGCATGCGCGAATCGCGCTCAGGCACCTCCGGAGGCGGGGCGACCCTCCAGAGGAGGGAAGGCCTGGAGAAACAAGAGTGTGTGTTGAGTCCTTTGAGCAGCACCGGCAGGGTAGACTCTTAGAAGGGCAATTGCCAGTGCAGCTCTGTACCGATCCCTATCTCCTATTCCTCTCCATTGCTAACCTTCACAATATCAGAGGGAAAAAATTTTTTAAACTCAATCTGACCCTTTCCCTCAGTATTAAACCATTTGCTGCTGCCGTCTGTCTTATGACCCTGTCCAATTCGCCCGCGTCCTTTCACCACTTCACTTCTAAATTCAACCACAAATAACTCCTTTTAGTTTGCAGAAAGGGAAGAATCTTTCTCGCACCTCTCGATCTATGCCCGAGCAGGCTCTCGAACTAGAACACTTTCATCCACTATCCCTTCTGCCAGAATTAGGGGTTAAAATTCTAAAATTTCTCTTCGTGCTCTGTTCTCCCTGAAAAGCGTTCTTGGCCCTACCATCCCAGACCCTCGGTTTCCCTCATGATAACCCCTGATCGCTCAGGCCAACGGTTTTCACTCGACAGTCCTTACTATTCTTGGTTGCCAGTTTGGGGAATGCCCTTTTTCGTAGCATGGAAGTGCTTGTGTGGTCTGTGTGTTGGTCTTAGTTGCCCCCCACCCCGCCCGCCACCAAACGCCAGGCACAGCACCCGGCACAGTGCTAGCTAGCTACTCGGCAAAGGCGAGCAGTTATAGTGTCCTAAGTGTCCGACGGGCCTCATTTCCTCTGGGACTACCCCCGCAGAGAACACCCTGGGTTGACCCTAGGATCCCGCCCAAAGAACTCTTTAACCGTAGGGAGCTGTCTGCAGGGGGCGGGGTGGGGAGCGAAGGGGAGAAGAGAAGGAGAGTGGAGGAGGGGACAGTCGTGGGAAATGCGGGAGACTTCCCCCAAAGAAGATACGGAACCTTTCCACTCGGGCGAAAGGGGCTTCCCGAAATAGGGTGTCCTCGTGGAAACAAGTTTGAAATGGGGTCAGTGGCACTAAGAGAGTGGGATCGGCTTGGTAGCTCTGTGAGTTTGGGGAGGTGAAAGTTGGGGTAGGCTGATCCGGATATAAGTCAGCTCTCAATTACCCCGGAAAGATCCGAAGGGGCCAGCCAAAAGGAGACGGGGGACTGCGCAGCGCCTCCAACACGTGATCCGAGCGACGGAATTAAGGCAGGGCGGGTCTGACTGAAGGGCGGGGTCGCCGAGGTCCGGACGTCAGAGGAATGCGGTGGGGGGAGGGGGAGAGAAGGGGCCCCTCCCCTCCCCGCCCCCGCGCCTGTCCCGGACGCCCCTCGCGCCGGCGCGCGCCGACGGGACGCGGCGGAACCGTCCCCCGCGCGACACGTTCCAGGCCGCTCGCCCCCTCGAGCGCGTCCACGGCGGGCGGCCGAGCGGCCGCGTTATCTGCACCCCGGAGCTCCCAGCCTCCGCCCCTCCCCCACCCGTTGCACGCGGACCGCGGCCGCGGGCCCGGGGCGGCGCCTCCCTCGGATCCCCCGGCACCCCTCCCAGACCCCTCGCCCCCAGCCCCTACCAGTTCGGCGGCGAGCCTGGCCGGCCGTCCGAGATCGAAAAGAGAGCAGACACTGGGAAGTTTTGGGGGAGGGAGGGGCGGGCCTTAAAGGGACCACGACCTTTTTCCAGCCGGGGGAAAAAGAAACGTGGGGGGGTTGTTGCGGGGGGAGACCGAGAGTTGCCCTGCAATTGAATGGAGGAAACAACGCAAAAAGAGGATGGGAAGACTCCGCGTCCCTTTTACGCAAACAACCCCAATCTCTCAACACCCGCCCCACATCCCTCACAGAAAGTGGCACTGTTGTTTGGGAATCAATGCCTCATTGCTCCTGGTCAGCCAAGTGTTGTGTTGGGTGAGGTGAATGTTGGGGTGCTCGTTATACAGACGGGGAAATGAGCTCAGGGGACGCTAGTAACTAACCCAGGATCCCACCGCTTGTAAGTGGCATATATAGAAGAATTTGCCGCAAAGACGTGTAACTACTGCAGTGCCTGTTACGGTTATGGCGTGGGGGTGAGGTGGGGCTGCAATATACCCTGGAGGTTAAGAGCATGGGTCCCGGGGTCAGACTGTCAGCTTTCAGATGTGGACGGTGAACCTGCTAGCTCTGTGGCGTTGGAAAAGTGATTTCGCATTCTGGAGCCTCTGTTGAGTTTGGGTGCAAATGCACCCAACCTGCATCATTGGGTGGTCTTGAGAGGTGCTGAGAATGTCGAAACAGGGGACCTCAGAGCTACCTCCAGTTCAGAGATTGAGGCCAGGAGAAGGGAAAGACCAGCTGAAGATTCACTAGCCTCTGAAAAAACAAGTCCTCCCCTCCTTAGCACCCCCAGGGCATTATCTAACCTTTGTGGGCCCGTCTAGATCCATGCCTAACCCTTTCCCCTTGTCCTCCACATGGCATGAACACTGGTTTTCCTTCTGTTCATCAAATACCCAAAGCTCATTCCTGATGCTGCACTGGCTAGTCTGTCTAGAGAACACTTTTCTCCCAAATCTTTGCTCCTCATTTGACAGGCCTTGGCTCAAATGTCACTTGCTGAGCACCCTGCCTAGTTAGCCCCGATACATAATCATGGTTTCCCATCTTGCTCTTATTGCCATGTGAAAATATCTAATTATTTAATTTTTGTCACCTCACTAGCATCTGGGCTCTTTGGGAGCTGGAAGTAGGTATGTTTTAATTCTTCCAAGGACCATTCATTCATGTAACAGATGTTTATTGAGCTCACGCTGTTTGGGGCATCTGGGATAAAATGATGAACAAGATAGGGAAAAACTCCCTCCTTCCTGGAGTTTACAATCTAGTGTAAAAGATGCACAATTCTCAAGTAAAACATGTATCAGATGATGATAACTGCTGTGAAGAGAGTAAAATAGGGAAGGAGGATGAGACATGCATGAGGGCAGTTTGCTCAGAAGGGTGTTTAGGGGAAGCCTCGCTGAGAAGGTGATATTTATTTTATTATTGTATTTAAAAATTTTTTAGCTATGCCACACTTAGTTCCCCAACCAGGGATTGAACCTGAGCCCCCTGCGTTGGACGCACAAAGCCTTAACCAGTGGACACCAGGGAAGTCTCTATTTTATTATTATTATTATTTACAAGATGACATTTTAGCAAAGCCCTGAAGTGGAGAGAGAGGGGGTCATGTGGATGCTGGGGGAAGAGCATTCCAAGGGAACATCCAGTGCAAAGACCCTGAGGTGACAGTGTGCCTGATGTGTTCCAGGAATTGGGGCTTCCCTGTTGGCTCAGGTGGTAGAGAATCTGTCCATGATGCAGGAGATCAAGATTCGATCCTTGGGTCAGAAAGATCCCCTAGAGAAGGGAATGGCTACCAATATTCTACAATGTTCTTACCTGGAGAATCCCATGGACAGAGGAGGCTCCAGGCTACAGTCCATGAGGTCACAAAGAATCAGACACTGCTGAGCGACTGACACTTTGTGGCAGGAGAAAAGGGAGGAAGGGGTAAATGGTAAGTGATTACATCAGGGAACAGGGAGAGGGCAGCTTGTGAGTGTCCTCCTGGGCCACAGGGAGGGGAGGACTTTGAGATGAGTTCTCAGAATGGTTATGAGCAGGGGAGGGCCCTGATCCAGGTCGGGTGTTCATGGGAGCCCTGCGGCTGTGGGCTGTGGGTGTGGGAAACTGACTGTGAGAGGTGAGAAGGGAGCAGGAAGACAGTGAGAAGGCTGAGTCAATGGGAACGGCTGGAGAAGGTGGAAGAGATCAGGATGGGAGCCGTGGAGGGATTGAAGTGAGCAGGTTATGGATGTGTTTTGAACGCTGAGCTCACAGGATGGGCTGAAGGGTCAAAATGCATGATTCAAAACTACCCCAACTGCAGGGCTCGTGGTGGTTTAGTCACTAAGTCGTGTCCAACTCTTGCAACCCCATGAACTGTACCTGGCCAGGCTTCTCTGTCCATGGGATTTTCCAGGCAAAAATTCTGGAGTGGGTTGCTATTTCCTTCTCCAGGGGATCTTCCTGACCCAGGGATTGAACCCGCATCTCCAGCATTGCAAGTTGATTCTTTACCACTGAGGCACAAATAATGCCTGCAGGGCTCATAGCGGTGGCCAACATCCCCAGCTATTTTTGGTTCTCTATCCACTAAGAGATGCTGCATTTTTAAGGAGAATCTCCTCTCTCTCCGTTTGACAAAGACCTGTTTCATGGCCTCCCAGGACCAGCTCTCCTGGGAGTGTGTCCATGTCAGTGTTGGGGGTGTGCATAACCACTCTAGAACACTTACAGCAAAACCCAATCCAGAGGGAGGTGGGGGTTCCTCTGGCTTGTAGCCTTAAAAAAAACACACAATTCTTTTTTATTTTAAAATTTTATTTATGTATTTACTTTTTGACCACTGCATGGCTTCTGGGATCTGAGTTCCCAGACTAGGGATCAAACCCATGCCACCTGTAGTAGAATCACCGATTCTTAACCACCGGACCAACAGGGAAGTCCCAATAATTTTTTTAATTGAAGTATAGTGGATTTATGATATTGTGTGTCCCTCCCAGGGCCCTACTTAGACCTTGTCTCACTAACCACAACCTCTTTAGAACCTCAATTTCATGTGTGTTACTCTGTAGCTATTGCCCATCTATTTCATTCCTTTCAGAAGCTCAACTCCAATAATTCATTAGCCCTACCATGTTCCCATGACCGCTCAGCTCCCTCGTACCTTCACAGACTAAATTCCTTGACCAACCACTATAATCACCGCACCCGACCTTATGCACATTCTCTATACACTCCACTGTACTCATCTCGCAAAACCACAATCCTTGTTGAATCTAAGCCTCCATCTATCACATGCCTGCATCTGTGCAGATGAATGTGGGTGGAGAAAAATACACAATCATGTTAACTGGTCTCACCTTAAATTCATTCCCATGGACTTGGAATGGATGCACAATGGTGTATAATAAATTTTTCTCTGTCCCCGGTCCCTTGGGCTTCCCTGGTGCCTCAGATGGTAAAGAATTCGCCTGCCATGTGGGAGACCTGGGTTCGATTCCTGGGTTGGGAAGATCCCCTGGAGGAGGGCATGGCAACCCACTCCAGTCTTCTTGCCTAGAGAATCCCCTTGGACAGAGGTGCCTGGCAGGCTACAGTCCCCGGTGTGGCAAAGAGTCGGACATGACTGAGCAACTAAGCATGCATGCGCGTGAGCATACACGCACGCACGCATGCACGCACACATACACACGTCCCTTGACTCTCCCAGAGGATATATCAGATCTTCTCCTCAAATCTCTACCAGTGGGTCTTCCCTGGCTGTCCAGAGGCTAAGACTCCATGCTCCCAATGCATGGGGTCCGGGTTCTATCCTGATCAGGAACTAGATCCCACATGCCGCAACGAAGGCTGAAGATCCCACGTGCTACAACTAAGACCCAGAACAGCCAAAGAAATAAAATAAAATAATCAAACCCTCTAACAGCATCTTCCTCTGAACAGTGTCTTTCTTCTTGCTTCCTGAGAGAACCACAGCCACCCTCCCCCCACATCCCCTCTCCTGCATCTTCACCGCCCATTCCACCTTCCCACTTCTAAGTGGGTAACTAGCCATGTTTCCATCTGCTGAGCTTCTTTTTTTTTCCCCCTATGCATATTCTTATTTTTTTTTTTCTTTACCTATTCAAGAAATTGGTCTCCTGTGGGCTCAGGGTCTCAGGAGAGAAAAGTGACAAGCCCCAAAGCAGGAATAGGTCAGCTTTCTTTTCTTTTTTTAAAGCCTCTTCAGGGCTTTGAACGGAAATAGCTTCATGGTCTATTGGGCCTCAAATTGAAAACTCAGATGCCTTTAGGGGTTAATGGTTAAAGCTGGCCTGGTAGGGGAAAAAAGTCTCAGTTGCATTACACAGTTGCGACTTAATTTTCCTCAAGCTTTATTGAGATATGCCTGACTTTCAAGAAACCATACATATTCAAAGTATACAGTTGATGGGGACTTCCGTGGCAGTCCAGTAGTTGAGACTCCTAACGTCCAGTGCAGGGGGTGCAAGTTCGATACCTGGTCAAGGAATTAAGATCCCACATGCCACACGGTGCAGACAAAAATAATTAAAAAAAATAAAATTAAAACTATAAAGTATACAGTTGGTGAGTTTTGACTTACATATAAACCTGTGAAAATACCACCACAGTCAAGATAATGACCAAAAGAAACAAAAAACCTACTCTTGTACAGCACAGTGAACTATACTCAATGTTTCATGATAACCTATATGGGAAAAGAATCTGAAAAAGAGTATATATATATATGTATGTATACACACACACACACACACACACAGAGACTTCCCAGGTGACACTAGCAGTAAAGAACCCACCTGCCAATGCAGGAATTCGAACCCTGGGTCACGAAGATCCCCTGGAGAAGGAAATGGCAACCCAGTCCAGTATTTTTGCGTGGAGAATCCCATGGACAGAGGAGCCTCGTGGGCTACAATCCATATTGTTGCAAAGAGTCAGACATAACTGAAGCAATTTAGCATGCGCACATGCATATATATGAATATATATATAGTATATGAATCACTTAGCTGTACATCCGAAACTAACACATTGACATTGTAAATCAACTATACTTCAATAAAAAATAAATTAATTAAAAAAAATTTTTAAGGGAATCTGAAAAGGAATATATGTGTATAACTGAAACACTGTGCTGTATACCTGAAGCTAACACAATATTATTGTAAATCCTTCAATTAAAAAAAAAAAGGTGACTTCTCTGTGGGCCAGTAGCTAAGACCCCATGCTCCCAATGCAGAGGCCTGGTTTCGATCCCTGATTAGGGAGCTGAATCCCCCATGCCACAGAAACTGAAAGATTCCCACATGCTACAAAGAGGATGGAAGTTCCCATGTGCCACAGCTAAGACCCAATGCAGCCAAATAAATCACAACAAAAAAAGCAGCAGCAGCAGCAGCAATGGCTTAACCATGAAAACAACAAAAATTAAAAATAAATAAGTTAAATGTATATTCTGAAAAACATCAAAAAAAAAGATAATGATGAAAATGTAATGAACATATCCATCACGTCCGAATTTCCTCCTGCTTCTTGATAAACCCTTCATCCCTCACCCTTCCACACACACACATCCCCAGACAAGCACCAATCTACTTTCGATCACTATTGGTTAGTTTGCATTTTTTAGAATGGTATTATATAGTATGTACTCTCATGTCTGGCTTTTTTCCTTCAATATAATTCTTTTGAGATTCGTATATGTTTAGCAATAATTCATTCTTTTTGTTTCTGAGTACTGTTCCATTGCATGCAATAGTTTATCCAGTCACCACAATTTGTTTACGAGTCACCCACTGGTGGACATTTGGGTTATTTGTAATTTTTGGCAATTACAAATAAGGGTGCTATGACCATCAATGTGCATGTCTTTTTTTTTTTTTTAATCTTATTTATTTGGCTGTACTGGGTCTTGTTTGTGGCATGTGAGATCTAGTTCCCTGATCAGGGATCAAACCTGGACCCAGTGCACTGGAAGCTCGGAGTCTTAACCACTGGACCACCAGGGAAGTCCTGAATGTACAAGTCTTTGTATAGATACTTTTCATTTTTTTAGCATATATACCCAGGAGTGGAATGTCTGGATCATATGGTGGGTATATATTTAACTTTTTAAGAAAAGTTATTTTCCAAAGTAGTGTACCACAGTGTCCAACTTCTATTACTTAAAAAAAAATTATTATTTATTTATTTATGGCTATGTGAGGTCTTTGCTGCTGCTCAGGCTTTTCTCTAGTTGTGGAGAGCGGGGGCTACTCTCTAGTTGTAATCTTCTCATTGCAGTGGCTTCTCTTGCTTCAGAGCACAGGCTCTAGGGCATACACGATTCAGCAGTTGGGGTGTGGGGGCTCAGTAGTTGCAGCTCCTCAGCTTCAGAGCACAGGCTTAGTAGCTCTTCCCCAACGAGGGATGGAACCCATATCTCCTGCATTGGCATGTGGATTCTTCACTCCTGAGCTACTAGGGAAGCCCTGATCTTCTATTACTTTTAACAATAACAATAATAAATGGGTTGAAAATTTAGTATTTATTATTTATTCATTTATTCCTTGATCAGACAAATATTTACTGGCTACTACCAGACCCTGTTCTAGACATTGGGGATTCAGTAGTGAATAAGACACACAAAATTCCCACTCTTGGGCAGCTAGTGTTCAACTTAGAGCCTCTCTCAGCCCAGGTGATTTGGTTTTCTAGGGTGGGACCACACACACGCTAAGGAGACAGATGACCTCGTCCAAATCCTGGCTCTGCCATTCCCTAACTATGTGGCCTGGACAAGACCCCTTATCTATGAGTCTTACACTGATAATACCATCTTTACCTCCTTATACTGATAATACCATCTTTACCTCCTAAGGTTGTGGCATTGTTGATTCACAAACTGGCCCCTGGACATAGAGGGTCAGAAGATGCCAAGAAAGAGGCATGTCCAGATAGAAAAGTGAAAGTGTTAGTTGCTCAGTCCCATCTGACTCTGTGACCCGGTGGACCGTAGCTTACTAGTCTCCTCTGTCCATGAAATTCTCCAGGCGAGAATATTGGAGTGGGTTGCCATTTACTTCTCCAGGGGCTCTTTGTGACTCAGGGATCGAACCCGGATCTCTTGCATTGCAGGCAGATCCTTTACTGTCTGAGTCACCAGAGAAAACCTGGTGGTAGATGGCAGGTGTAATAAGCAAGGGAAAGTTCATCGGAGGCTTATCTTGGGCAGCCAAAATGAGTAGATCTCTTCACCCACCTGCCAGAGTCTTCAAACTCTATGTACAGAGGCCTTGGCTAGGCCGTCAGGTATACCATCTAGATGGTCTCAACAACACCCTACTTTCCCAAGGTTGTGTGCCCTTGGAACAACTCCCGTTGTGGGAACAGTGGGCAGTGTACATTCCAAGGACAGGGCAGGGGGTGAGGAGCCTCTGATGGCCTGGGTCCAGCTCTCAGGTCAACTGGCAGTCATGTGCGTTCTCTTGATGACCTCCTCCAGCAGGCAGGCAAGCCACTAAGCATTAGCTATTATCTACCCTTGGGTTGCTGGGGAGCCAGAGAATAAATAAGCAAAATGTACCATGCCTCTTTAAGGGTCATGAAACGGTGGCTTGTAGTGATTTTGATTTGCACTTCTTGAATGATGAGTGATACTTATTATCTTTTCAAAGCTTCCCTGATGGCTTGGCGGTAAAGAATCTGCCTGCAATGCAGATGTGGGTTTGATCTCTGGGTTGGGAAGATCTCCTGGAGGAGGAAATGGCAATCTGCTCCAATATTCTTGCCTGGGAACTCCCATGAACAGAGGAGCATAGCGGGTTATAGTCCATGGGGGTCTCAAAAGAGTTGTACATGACTGAGCACATTATCTTTTCACGTGCCTTTTAGCCACATGCATATCTTTTTGGAGAAATCGCCATTTAATTCCTTTGCCTGTTTAAAAATTTGATTGTTTGGGTTTTGTTGTTGTTGTTTTTGTTGCTGAGTTTTAGAAATCATTAGAAATCATATATATATATATATATATATATATATATATTCTGGATATTAACCCCTTATGATTTGCAGATACTTTCCCCCATTCCATGCGTTGATTTTGCATTCTGTTGATTGTTTCCTTTCATGCATACTTTTTTTTTTTCCTGGCCATGCTGTGTGGCTTGCAGGATCTTAGTTCCCCTAGAAGGGATTGAAACCAGGCCCACAACAGTGAAAGCAACAAGTCTTAACCACTGGAATGCCAGGGAATTCCCCACACTTTAAAATTTTTGATGTATTCAAATTAATATTTGTTGCCTGTCCTTTTGGTGTCATATCCAAGAAATCATTGCCAAATCTAATGTCACAAAACTTTCCCCCTATGTTTTCCTCTAATAGATTTACAGTTTTTACATTTAGGTCTTTCATCCATTTTAGGTTAATTTTTGTATACATTTTGAGAAAAGGGTCCAACTTTATTCTCAAAAAAATTTTTTTTTAATTTTCTTGGCTGTGCTGCACAGCATGAGGGATCTTAGTTCCCTGACCAGGGATCGAACCCAGCCCCCTGCATTGGAAGCACGAAGTATTACCACTGGACTGCAAGAGAAGTCCCCCAACTTAATTCTTTTCCATGTGGGTATCCATCCAGTTTTCCCAATTCCATTCACTGAAAAGACTGTTCTTCCTCAGTCAAATGATGTGAAACCTTTGTCAAAAATCATTTGACCATACTTGTGAGCATTTATTTCCAGAATTTGCATTTTTAACAAATTGCTGCTGAGAATCATTGATACATAGTATCAGATTGTTGCAGGAAGAGGGACTGCTTCTGTTACCAAGTCCAAGCTCTTTCTACTGGTCCTAGGCCATGAAGACAAAGTGTTGAGGCAAGGAATTCGACTTTATTTAGAGAGCTGACTGACCAAGAAGATGACAGACTAATGTCCCAAAATAACCATCTTATCTGGATCTGGATACCAGGTTCTTTTAAAATCAGAGATGAGGAGGAGATACGGAAACAAAGTAACATGGCCATTAATCTTGCAAATATCTGCTAGAATGGCAAACCTCAGGGAGATATGTTAATTTCTTCCTTCTTGCCATCTACAGGTGGACAGGGTTCTGAACAAAAGCACTTTAATGGTCAGGCAGAAGGGCAGGATTCTCTGAGGCAGGCCATTATGTATGATCATAATAGTAAAAGCAGTGGAAAGCAAGTCAGAGAAACAGTTTCAACTTGGAATCAGAATTGACTTCTCCATGCAACACTTCCAGGGTCTGAGTGAGGACTCTTTTCTAACACTCAGAAATGAATTGTTTGAGGAGCCTTGCTGTCAGACACCCTTGCTGACAAAGTAAGAGACTTTATTGGGAAGGGGTGCCCAGGTGGAGAGCAGCAGGTTAAGGGAGCCCAGGAGAGCTGCTCTGCCACATGGCTTGCACTCTCAGGTTTTATGGTGATGGGATTAGTTTTCAGATTGTCTCTGGCCAATCATTCTTATTCCGGGTCCTTCCTGGTGGTGTGTGCATCTTTCAACCAAGATGGATTCCAGCGAGGAAGATTCTGGGAGGTTGGCAGGACACAGCATCTCCTCCCTCCTCCTTTTGGCCCCTCCCAAATTCTTCTGAGTTAGCTTTTCTACAAGACATACAATGGGCTGGCGTGTCCTCCCTCCTTTTGGCTCCTCCTGAATTCTCCTGGTTACTTTTCCGTGACAACACCCTGTTTTTTTCTTTCAGGACCTCCTGTTTGTGAGACAACTCAGGCAAGTGGTTATCATCATGCCTGGCCAAGGCAGGTGGTCAGTGGTTCCCTAACAAGATTAAAAATAAAACAGGAAGGGAGGCTGCACTTTTTGAGAAGTCATAGAGAAGATGATGCAGAGATGAGAGTTCGATCTCTGGATGGGAAAGATCCCCTGGAGAAGGAAATGGCAACCAGCTCCAGTATTCTTGCCTGGGAAATCCCATGGACAGAGGAGCCTGGTAGTCCCATCCATGGGACTGCAAGAGTTGGACAAGTTGAATGACTAAACAACCACCACCACAACAACAAACTTTGAGCCTTATTATATGCTCATTGTAATACATTAGCATATGTGAAATGACACACCCACAGGCACCATGACAGTTCCAAGGCTGACCATAAAAGGCCAAAAAGTGTGCGGTGGTGGCCCAATTCCTGGAAATCCCTGCCCCTTCCCCAAAATAGCTAGAATATTGTTTGCTCATTAGCATATGAAATTACCCAGCCTATAAAAACTAAACCACCCCCCATACCCCAGAGCCTCTCTCACCTGAGATGACACACATTCTGTCTATGGAATGTGTATTTCCCAGGATTGCTCTCACTTTCTGAGATGACCCTCATTCTGCTTGTGGAATGTGTTTCTCTCTAAATAAAGTTGCTTTCACTCTACCACGGCTTGCTCTTAAATTATTTTCTGCCCAAAGCCATGGATCATAACTTGGCAGCCCATCCTGAATCCTTGGCAGCCTACCCCATCAAGATCTGGGATGTGACCATTCTCTTGCTCCCCCCTCTCTTGCAACACAGGCGGAGGAAAGTCCAGCAAAGGCCCTGGGCTGGGTGGACACCTGGCAGGTGTGGGGAGCAGTGAGGAGGTGAGTGAGGCTGGACCAGGTGAATAAGGGGGTGAGTGGGAGGAGATGAGAGTCTGGCAGGTCCTATGGGAACTTGTGGGCTTCGAGGGCCCTGGGCAGCATTCAGGCCTTCACCTGGAGTGAGCTGGGCCATGTGACCTGGGCAAATGGTGGAACTGCAGGATGAGAAGAGGCCTCAAGGTCAAGAGGGTGGGTTGTCTCCAGCTGACTTCTGTGACTAGGCCCTAGGATGAACCAGGGGGAAGTGGGAGGCTTATGGTATTAAACAAACAAATTACAATTCCCTCTCAGGTTAAAATTTCTTCCTAACATGGTGGGAGGTGGGCTCGACTTAGATATCAAAGAATAAAAAAATAAAATTGTGTTTCTTGCAAACCTAATTTTTGGTCTGAGAGGTAGACCTCTGACCTATTTTTAAAATTTCCTCTGGGTGCCACTTGGAGGGCATGGGACAGGATTCCCAGGACTGGGAGCCAGGAGGCAGGGGGAGGCTGGGGCTGGACCAGGATGGAGCTGTGGAAGGGGAGGAAGTGGGGGAAAGAGGGAGGAGAGGAAGGGTCCAGGGTGAGGCCTGGGCTCTGGTCTAAGGACCTGGGGATCATGGGGAACCCTGAGATGTGGACTAGAAGGAGGAATGGGTTTCTGGGAGATGCTGTGGCCAGTTGGGACATCATGGGAATGGGAGTCCAAGAGGAGGTATCCAGTAGGAAGCCCAGAGCTTCAGAGTGAAGCCAAAGCCATAATTAACCAGTGATACTCCGAACATCAGCCATTTAGTTTCACTTTCCCATATTTGCCTCGTATCCATGTGTCACCTATACACTTAGCTACTTAATCATTTTCTTTAAATTGATTCACTTTTTAAAAAATTAAACACATTTATTTATACAGGAAACATCATTTCACTCCAGGAAGTGGAAAACTGCCATAAACAGAATAGAATAGTACAAATAAATCCAATGATTCAGCAAGGATCAATAAGAGGTGCTGAGAGCATGGGGTAAAAAGTTGTTGGTGGACAAGTTATTTAGGGCCTCAAGATACACCCACAGAGCATCAAAAAGCTGAATTGTGTCCCCTCCCCAAATTTATGTGTTGAAGTCCTAACCCCCGGAACTCAGAGTGAACTATATTTGGAGAAAGGGCTTTTAAGAGGTGATTAAGTGAAAGTGAAGTCATACAGATGGGCTCTGATGCAACATGAGTGGTGTCCTTATATGAAGAGGAGATTAAAACACAGACACACATGCAAAAGAAAGACCATGTTGGGACTTCCCTGGTGGTCCAGAGGCTAACACTGCACTCCTAATGCAGGGGCCCTGGGTTTGATCCCTGGTCAGGAAACTAGATCCCACATGTGGCAACTAAGAGTTCACATGCTGCAACTAAAAATCCCCTCATGCCACAACTAAGACCTGACACAGCCAAATAAATAAAATAAATATTTTTAAAAATACCCACTCCAGTATTCTTGCCTGGAGAATCCCATGGACAGAAGAGCTTGGTGCTTGGCAGGCTAAGGTCCCTGGGTTCGCAAAGAGTTGGACACAACTGAAGCGACTGAGTAAGAGTACTGTATGTAAAATAGGTAAACAAGGACCAAGAGCATAGCACAGAGAACTGTACTTAGCATCTCATGATAACCTGTAATGGAAAAGAATCTGAAGAATATATGTATAATATACACACATATATATATTCTTTAAATATTCTTAAAACTAACACAACATTGTAAATTAACTATACTTCAGTTTTAAAAAACAAAGTCAAAGGCTGAGTCTCCTCTGAGATTCCATGGGAAAATCCATTCCTTGTCTTTTTCAGCTTCTAGAGGATGCCTACATTCTTTGGCTCTTAGCCACATCACTCCAACGTCTGTGTGCATCATCATGTCTCTTCCTCTGACTCTGATCTCCCTGCCTCCCTCTTGTAAGGGGATTGGGCCCACCTGAATCCAGGATAATCTCCCCATTGCAAGATCCTTAATTTAATCACATTGGTAAAGTCCCTTTTGGGCTCCTCTGGCAGCTCTGATGGTAAAGAATTCACCTGCAATGTAGGACACCCGAGTTCGATCCCTGGGTCAGGAAGATCTCTGGGAGAAGGGAATGGCAATCCACTCCAGTATTCTTGCCTGGGAAATCCAATGGACAGAGGAGCCTGGGGGGCTACAGTTCATGGGGTCGCAAAGAGTTGGACATGACTGAGAGACTAACACTATCACTTTTCAAAGTCCCTTTTACCACTTAAGGTAAAATATTCACAGATTATGGGTATTAGCAGGTGGACATCTTGGGAGGGGCATTATCCTGTTTACCCCAGGGAGAATCCAGTCAGAGAAGCTGTAGTTTTAGACAGCGGTGCCTGAGAGAGCCTCACTAAGAAGGTGACGTCTACCTAAGGGTCTGAAAGAAGGGAAGGAAGGAGCAAGGTGGAAATTGGGGAATGGCATTCCAGGAAACAGGAACAGCCAATGTAAAGGTTCAGAGATCTTTCCTCAGACCTGTTTCCTTTTCCTGGAAACCCCTGCCTCTAAACAACAGGGGTCAGAAGCTGGTGCTGTCCCAAATGCCTCCTGAATCTTGCTTGTGGGGTAGAAGTGTCTGAGATGTCTAACCATCTTTGGTCTCTTGCATAATTTCTATCGCCCACGGTTCCTCAAAGGGCAGCTTGGCCTGCGGGGAGAGGCAGGAGCCTGGGTCAGAAAGGAAACAGGTACAGCCCTCCCCGCCACCCGCAGTCCGGAGGGGTGATCACCTGGTCCCCGGCAGGGTTCTGTTTGTGCAGCGTCCGCCTGCGGTGCCACTTGCGCAGAGACGCCCGGACCTCAGAGCTGAGCCCCTTGGGCGCGCGGGCCGTGTCAGGCTCGTAGTGGGCAATGTGGTACAGCGCCCCAAACCACGTGGTCAGGTAGTACCCGGCTAGGGGCGAGAAAAGGAGGTCAGCGCGGCCATCTCAACTCCCCGGAAGCCCGCGCCCCCACCCTTCCCCACCCCCGCCCCAGCGCAGGTTGCCCGCCTTCCCTCCCACTGCAGGCAGGGGGCCTAGGGCGCCCCTTCTCGGGTCCCGGGATTCTGGGGCTGGGGGCTCACCTTCTCCCCGTAGTTCGTCCGGATCCAGGAGCTCCATGAGAAACTCTACGTCCAGCTGCGTCTCCCCAATGTCTGGACTCCAGATCAGTTCCTCTGTCAGCGCTGGCAGGAAGGCGTCGGCCCCCAAGGGCTCTAAGGGAGGGGAGGACAGGCTCTGGGGTTGGAGGGGACGTGCTGGCAACTTCCATCCCATCCCCAAGACCGCGAGTGCTGGCTATCCTTCCACTTTGCGGGATATGCAAACGACCCTCACTCGATTCCCCAGGTCCGCGTAGAGCTTGCCATCTTCTCCCGCTCGACGTGTGCACAGCCGCCTGCTGCCTGCCTCCCGCAACCCTCAAGTCACTCCACATCCAGGTAGACTCAAGACCCCTACTTTACCTTGGTTCTCCCCACGAGCCAGACCCTTGTAGACGTCACTGCACACCGCCAGCAAGAGCGACACCTTGCGGCGCGGGGCGCAGGCCGCGTGGAGGTGCGCCAGGCGCGCGTGAATGCGGCTCCGCAGGGTGGGGGCGGGGCTTCGCCTCTCACGCCCCGCCCCCTGGGCTCCCGGAGGCCCCGCCTCCGCCCGCAGGGCTACCTGTCGCCGCCGTAGTTGCCGCAGCTCTGGGGCGCGGAGCGTGCGGAGTCGCATCCACAGGGCGGGCTTCAGCGGCGCCAGCACCGCGCGGCACAAGGCCGCCTCCACTGCGGAGCCTGCAGGGATTGAGATGGGGTTAGGCAGGGCCGCCAGGTTGACCCATGCCACTTTCTCTCCACTGATCTACCATCACCAATCACCACCCCTCCCTAGCCTCTGCCCGCCCACTTGTGTACACGTAGGTGTGAGCGCATGTGGAAGAAGGATCCTGGGTGTGAACAACCGCTTGGGAGAGAGAATATGCGCTGTCACACATGCGTGAAACGGAACAGTGGTGGACAGAGTAGGTGTTGCTACATGTAGGACAGGGAGTGTGAGTAGAAAAGGAAACAGGTGTGCCCAGAGATGGAGAGAACGAAGTTGGATGTGGACACTGATGTAGGGCCAGGAGATGGCAAATCTGAACCTGTGGGGGTTTGGAGAGTGTTCCTCAGTTCCCTCTCAGTCCTCCCCCTTACCTAGATCCTCCTCCTTCTGGGGGGCCCCAGGCCCCCTGCTTGCAAAGACAGCCCTGACATCTGGATCCTTTGCTAAGTGATCCTGGAGGTCAGTAAGGAGGTGCCGGACGTCCTGAAGCAGCTCTGTGGCCGGGTCCCCAGGCCTGTGGGGGCCCCCAGCATCTGAGGTGAGGCGCGCCCGGAAGCCTCGGAACTGCTTGGCCACGTAGCTGCTCCGGGCCCTGGCTAGAGCCCGGACGTGCTGAGTGAGCACATCCTCAGGTCCTTCTTCTTCATCTTTGTCATCCTCCTCCTCCTCTTCCTCCTTCTCCTCCACCAGGCTGGCCAGAGCTGGCCTAAGATGGTGTTCCTCTGGGCTGAGCGGACCTTCCACCCAGGAGACACGGTGAGGGGCTGGGTTCCTGGGGGCTGATGTGAGGAAAGGGTTGGGTTCCACAGAACAGCAGCAGCAGCTCCTTCATCCCTCAGGGGCCCTGGGTCCTGCTTATCTAACCTGGACCATGTCTCTCTGCAGTCTCTGGAGTTGTCTCTGGCGGGGTCTGCTCCATCCCCCATCCTCTGTGGGTCTCCACGTAGAGCTTGTTCACCAGGAAGAGCACCCTCCTTGAAGTGTTGAGTTGGATGCTGTCAATCTGCAGAGGATCTGGGGGACAGCAGAAGGAGGTGCTCCAGCTGTCCAAGGGGCCAGCCATGGAGTCTTAGTGTTCAGCCTCATTACTGGAGGAACTGAGATTCAGTTCCTGGTACCTCCTCACTCAGACCCAGGAGTTGAGTACCACCCCCCTCAACTTTTTCAGGTCCCCTTGTGCTGTGGGCTTAGTTGCTCAGTCGTGTCCAACCCTGCAACCCCATGAACTATAGCCTGCCAAGTTCCTCTGTCTATGGGGATTCTCCTGGCAAGAATACTGGAGTGGCTTGTCATGTCCTCCTCCAGGGGATCTTCTCAACCTAGGGAACGAACCCAGGTCTCCCGCATTGTGGGTGGATTCTTTACCATCTGAGCCACCAGGGAAGCCCCTGCAGTCCCCTTTATCCTCCCTCAAACCCTGTAGTTTGGTCCCCCAGGTACCATCCTCCTGGACTGAGGAGGTGGATAGGTGGACTCTTTCTCCCTTAGAGAATCATGTCTCACCTGTGTTTTGGTCTCCAGGCCCCAGGGTAGGAGGGGGCAAGAGCAATGTTCTGGGCAAAACATCCCTGAGAAAAGATAAGCAGGAGCCACAGTGTGGGTGGGATGTCATATGGAAGGATCCTCCTTAGCACCTTTGATGGATGACCTGTACCTGCTGGCTGATAGGAAGGCCAGGAGATGCGGCAGATCTGACATGCAGAGCTTAGAGGATTCCAGACACACACCTGGGGTAGTGGAGGGGGAAGAGGGCAAGAAGGAATAAGTTAGAAAACTTGAGGGGTAGCAGCGTTCTTTTTTCTGGGATTCTCTCTCCCCCAATTCTGCAGTTCCCCCAAGAACCTACAGAACAGAAAAATTTCTAGCCCTTGCAGTCCCCTTCTTTTCCTGTGTTCTTTTTTTTTTTTTTCCTGTGTTCTTATGCTAGCATCCCACTTATGCCACCAAATATGATTCATTCATTAGGCAATATTTATTAAGATAACTGTTTATTTTCAGGCATTGGAGATACATTTGTCAAAAGGCAGATACATTCACTGCCTGCCTGTAGCTTACCTTTTAGTGGAGGGAGATGAAAATGAATGAGCAAACAAATAATGATAAGTGTATAGTGTATTGAGTGCCAGGAATGAAATAGAATGATTGAAAGTGACTAGGGCTATTATTAGCTGTGGTGGTCAAAGAAGATTACATTTCTATAGAGGTCGAAAGGATGGAGACTAAACTAGCCATTCAAGGAAGGGCACTCATACAGGAAAAACAAATACAAAGGCCCTGAAGTTGGGACACATTTAGCATGCTCAAGGAACAGAAAAAACAGTCTCTAGAGCAGAGAGAATGACAGGCAGTAGTGAGCAAATGCTAATCATAATCTTATAGGCCATGATAAGGAGTTTATTTTTTAAATATTTATTTATTTGGCCGTACTGGGTCTTAAGTGCAGCCTGTGGGATCTTCATTTTGGCATGAAAACAGTTGCAGTATGCAGGATCTAGTTCCTCAACCAGGGATTGAACCTGGGCCCCCTGCATTGGAAGCATGGAGTCTCAACCACTGGACCACCAGGGAAGTCCCATGAGGAGTTTAATGTTTATCTAAAATGTTGCAGAGCTTCCCTGGTGGCTCAGAGGGTAAAGCCTCTGCCTGCAATGCGGGAGACCTGGATTCGATCTCTGGGTTGGGAAGATCTCCTGGAGAAGGAAATGGCAACCCACACCAGTATTCTTGCCTGGAGAATCCCATGGACGGAGGAGCCTAGTAGGCTACAGTCCACAGAGTCGCAAAGAGTTGGACACGACTGAGTGACTTCACTTTCTTTTTTTTTTAAAAGATCTTGCGTGTCCTTTGCAGGGTTTAAGGCAGGAATGTATAACATCTAGTTGATGTTTGAAAATACCACTCTGGCTGCCATGTCTAGAATGGACTGCAGGAAGAAAAGGGTGGGAGCACAGAGACCAGAGAGGTGGCCATTGCAATTTTCTGGGCAAGAGGTGATGGTGGTTAGGATTAGGGTGATGGAGGTAGAGAGGACTGGGAAGATTCAGTAGATATTTTACAATGAAAAATGACTGATCTTGGTGATAAATTTGTTGTGGACTGGAAACTTGAGGGTAGGCTCCTCACCTCCAGGAAGCTTCTGGATCTGGTAGGTGTTGACTTCCCCTGGTGAAGGTCCTGACTTCAACACCAGGACCTGTCTGGGATCATGTCCTATGACCAGGAAACTCTGGGGGAAGGGAGACAAAGGTCAGGTTGAAGAGGAATTCTGCAGAAGTCTATTACTACTGCCTGCCTAGTATCCATTTCCTTTATTTTGGGTCCCACACCCCAAATTTCCTTTAGAAAACTCTATTCCACTCTCTACTCTAGGTCCTGCAGGTGGGACTAACTCTCCCAAGAGCCGTAAGGGTGGGTCCATGACCTGACCTAGCCAATAGGATTGAGTGTTCTCTGACCACTGTGGTTGGTTCAGAGATGGGCATGTGAACCAAACCCAGCCAATGGAAATCTCCCACAGGAGCTCTTTGGAAAGAGGCCTCTTTTTACACTGGGGTTGCTAACCTGGTGAGATGTGGCCCTGTGTTTGGGCCAGCTATCTAGAATTGCTTTATCCAAATCTATTCCCTATTCCTTGCAGAGCTCTAGCTGTGTTCAGGGCATTAACAGGCCCAGCCATAGGGATAGGTAGTGATCCATGTAGGCACTGGTTCTCACCTCTGGCTGCATAACTCCCAGGAGGGCTTTTATTTTTTGTTTGCTTTTTGGCTGCACAGCATGGCTTGTAGGATGTTAGTTCCTCCACCAGGGAGCAAACCTGAGCCCTCAGCAGTGAAAGCTCGGAGTCCTAACCACTGGACTGCCAGGGAGTCCTTTCCAGGTGAACTTTTACTATTGCTACCTGGGCCTTGTCTGTATATTCTGAATCAATTGTGAAGGCTTTTGTTTTTGCTGGTAAAAGGAAAAAATGCGATTGGTGCCTCCTTTCTTCCTTCCTCCTGCTTGGAATGCACACATGTGCTTGGGTCCGGGGCAGCCACTGGGGGACCATAAGGGAAATCTAGGAGAACTGCTGAGATGTGTTTGATGTCATTTGAGGAGCAGAACTAGAGCCTGCAGCTGTCTTTCTGGTTATGTTAGAACAATAAATGCCTACTTATCAACATATTGAGGAACAAGTGTTTATTTGCATTGCAAAATGTTTAGAATTCCCCAAAGTTTAAAGCAAAGCCAAGGAATTCCCTGGAGGCCCAGTGTTAGGACTCTGCACTTCCATTGCAGGGGGCATTGGTTCAAGCCTTGGTCAGAAAATTAAGATCTCAGAAGCTGTGCGTGTGGTTAAAAAAAAAAAAAAAAAGCCAATAAATGGGATGAAGAGAATTATATATATATGTATATATATATACAGTCTGATGTTCAAGATCCAGACATCCCTAAATTTACTTTTACTTCTGGACTTTTTGCGCTTCCCTGGTGGCTCAGATGGTAAAGAATCTGCTTATAATGCAGGAGACCCCAGTTTGATCCCTGGGAAGATCCCTTGGAGAAGGGAATGACTATGCACTCCAGTATGCTTGCCTGGAAAATCCCAAAGACAGAGGAGCCTGGCAGGTTACAGTCCATGGGGTCGCAGAGAGTCGGACATGACTGAGCGACTAACACTTTCACTTTTATTGGTCTATTCAGTCATGCGAGTCGATAAGCAGGGTTTCGGTTTGCCTGGTTTTGTGTTGTGCTTGCCACTGGCAACCGGCAGGGTCCTAACTGGTTCAGGGTGTGATGGGGAGGGTCCGAGAGGGTGCCTAGGGGAGAGTACTTACCCCTGATGGCCACAGGTCCAGAAGGGCTTTCGCACTGTGGGCATCCAGCTCTGGGATCTGCCACACCCCCCATGTCCTCTGAAGGCGAAGGAGTGGCTCTGGGGTCCCAAGGACCCTTAAGGGGGTCTCACCAGCTCCATTCCCCTGTGATGGGATTAGTCTGGGACAGGCAGGGACCAGGAGACCAGGGGACAGAGGAAGGCAGTTGGACACTGAGATGGGGTCAGAGGTACAGGAAGGGGAAGCCCGGGCGCAAAGGGTCAGAGACGGGGTTCTGGGTCCTGTCTGGGGGTGGGTGGGACTTGGATGGAAGAGGCTTCTGAATCCAGGGAGGTGGAGACAGCCTCAGCAACCCTCACCTCTCCTGGTCCGTGGGGCCTGCTGAGGCCTTGTCCTCTGGCTGGGCCGTCATCCTCAGGATGCAGGAGGCCAGGGAGCCATGGTCTGGCCTCTGGCAGGGAGGAAAGTATGTCTCAAGGCTGTTCCAGCCCAGGGGTAATATTCTAAATATTTACAGCCCACATGGCAGAGACCTTGACCAACCAGGATGGACTTGAGACCCCTCACTGTGCCAGCTGTTAATTCTTCAGTTCCTGGGTGGTGGGGAGATCTGGAGATCCTAGCAGGGAGGTTGGTAGGGGGAGAGGGAGGGGGATGTAGGGGGAAAGGAAGAGGACTCAAAATGGCAGCTATTTACCAAGTGGTAGGTATTTTTTTAGGGAAACCCAGGTACTCAGCTGTGAAGAATCTGCCTGCAAATGCAGGAGAAGCGGATTTGATGGACCTGGGTCAGGCTGATCCCCTAGAGAATGAAATGGCAACCCACTTCAGTATTCTTTTTTTTTTAATTAAAAAAAATATTTACTTGGCTGCACCAGGTCTTATTTGTGGTATGTGGGATCTTCAATGTTTGCTGCAGCCTGCAGGTTCTTCAGTTGTGGCATGTAGGATCTAGTTCCCTGACCAGGGATCAAACATGGGCTGCCTGCGTTGGGAGCATGCAGTCTTAGCTACTGGACCACCAGGGAAGTCCCCCACTCCAGTATTCTTCCCTGGGAAATCCCATGGACAGAAGAGCCTACAGTCCATAGGATCACAAAAGAGTTGGACAGGACTTAGTGACTAAACAACAATAACAGGGTAATATTTTATATTTTAACATCCAGTGAAGCCTTATGAAAGTGGACCAGATGAATAACAACCATTGTCAAAACCCAGGGCCTGGAAAAGGGCTCTGCCCATTGTAGACACTCTGTAAATGTGATAAATGTTATACGATGTCTCTTCTTCCTCCCTTCCCTGATCACAAAGGGGCCTTCAAATATTTTCTCCCAAGGTTTTATCATGAGAGATCTCAAACAGAGAAATTAAAATAGGAACTTCCCTGGTGGTCCAGTGGTTAAGAATCTGCCTTCAAATGCAGGGGATTCAGCCTTCATCCCTGGCCTGGGAACTAAGACCCCACATGAAAGTGAAAGTGTTAGTCGCTCAGTCGTGTGGGACTCTGCGACCCCATAGACTGTCGCCTGCCAAAGCCTCCTCTGTCCATGGGATTTCCCAGGCAAGAATACTGGAGTGGGTTGCCATTCCCTTCTCCAGGGGATCTTCCCCACTCAGGGATTGAATGTGGGTCTCCCACATTGCAGGTAGACTCTTTACCTTCTGGGCCACCAGGGAAGCCCAAGATACCATGCTGCAGAGCGAGTAAGCCCATGTCTGCTGCAAATACTGAGCCCCGGAGTTGTAGACCATGCTCCACAACAAGAGAAGCCCTCATGCCCAAACAAAGACCCAGTGCAGCCAAAATAAGCAAATTTAAAAAAAAACTGAAATGATTTTACAGGGAACATCTATATACCCACTACCTAGATTCTACCATTGACATTTATTCTCTTTGCTTTGTCACACATCTGTCCCTCTAGCCACTGGATCCCAACTCTTAACCAGGTATAGCTTCCTACGGTGGGCTATCAATTAAGGAGGGCATTCTAAAATATTTTCCTTGCAGCAGTCCCAGAGCAGGGATCCTAGGTCCTTCCATCCATCTATCCATGTGCCCATACATCCAACAAATATTTACTGAAGTACAGGACCACAATGAGGTGCCTGGGGAAAGGGTGATGGGCAGAATAGGCCCCTGCTCCCAGGGTCTTCCCTTCTTCTTGGGGTGGGTATAAGGGATGGATAATCAATAGCTAAACCAATCCATCAGCCCACTGTCCAGAAGTCCAGGGTGTTAGGAAGTGGGGGACAGAGAGCAGGTGCCCTGCCTAGGGGAGAGCAGGCAGGAGGGGTGGGGAGAGGGAGGCAGAGGCTTGCCTGGGCCCCATGAGAAAGGCAGGAGATGAGGGGTGCTGGGCAGGGTGTGATCGGGGCAGCTGCCTGATACCACAGGGAGGCTGTGGGTCAGTCTAGCGGAGGGGGGTGATGATGCCAGCTGCTCGGTCCCCTGGGGGCCCCTACCTGTTCTCCGAGGGGAGGCTTGAAGTAGCAGGAAGTGAAAGTTCCTCAGAGAGAGAGGAAGCTGAGCTGGCAGGGGAAGAGGCGGGGCTGGGGGGATCTGAAATGGACCCTCCTCCTTCTTTGTGGGGGCTCAGGCCTTAGGTGACCCGGCTTTGGAAGAAGGGACTCTGGCAGGTGTCTGGGAGTCCAGGGGGAACAGCCATGACACGAGGCTCCCACGGCCCCAGGAGTCCGCTCTCGGCACCTTTCAGCACTCTTCACCCCGTTTCTCATGATGGTTTCCTTAGCGGCCAGAGATCTAACCCCCTTCCTCCGGCAGCTTCCCTCTGGGCCCCAGAAAAGAACAGCGAGGCCAGACAGCTAATCGGTAGTTGTTTTTTGTTTTTAATTCGTCTCTAATAAGCAACACCATCTGCCCACCCCTGCATGGGAAGTGGGACCCAAGAGAGGAGGCCTAGCACCCACTTTTCAGAGTTGGAGGCAGAGGCCTGAGAGGCCTTGAGGCTCGGATCTCCCCACTGGGTGCGTGGAGGGCATAACCCCCCACCCAGGATAGGTTAGGTTTCAGCTACTTGGCCACGGACCCTTGGGAGCAGTAGAGAGCATGTGGGCCCTGGGGCTCTTGTTCTGGGACAGTTAGCAGTTTGGAGGTACCCCTGGCCCCCTGAGCAGTTAGAGATTAGGGGGGCTGATCCTCGGCCATAGGGGTGGTTAAAGGCTGTGGGCTGTTAGAGACAGGCTGCCCAAGCCTCCGCCCCCAAGAATGTTAGAGATTTGCTGAGGTCAGGGGTGCTGGGACACCAGTTTTGGGAGGGAATCGTTAATACACTGAGGAAATGTTCTGAGCTCCCCAGAAAAGAGCTGTAAGTTAGAGGAGGGCCAGGGCTGGTTGGGGCCAGCTGTCCCAAGGCTGGGCGTCCTGCCTGGGAGATGCAGTGGTCACTGGGGTTTCTCTCCCTCAGTGGTCCTGGCCTCGTCCTTGGTGGGAGGTGGTGGAGAATTCCTGGGGGAAGCTGAAGTAGTGGGGTTGGGGGCCCCCGACCCCGACTGGGCATCTATGCTGGCATGCTCCTTCCGAACAAGGTCCTCCAGCTCCTTCTGCAGGGGGCAAAGTTCACAGAGGTCAGAGGTCATCATGCATCCTTGGGTCGGAGGACGTGTGGGAGGGGGAATCCAAGGACTGGGCTCGGGGTTAGCTGGGGTGATAGCTCCTCACCTTCCATCCGAGGAGGTCAGCAAGGGCCAGGCAGCCCTGGTCGCAGTCGCCCAGCCAGGCCACGTCCCTGAGGGCGAGGGGAGAGTCAAAACTCCCAGGCTTGTCCCAGCACCAGTGGCTCTGCCTGTCCTTTGCCTCCATGCCTTCCCTCCCACCTGGGCCCTGTCCCTCCCAGGCCCCACCTCACCCCGCTGCAGACCCAGGCCTCACCTGTAGGCCTTCTTGGAGTCAAAGTCCATGCCTCCTCCGAGGGCCATCATCATCCCGAGGAAAGGGTCAGTCTGTGGGGGAGGGGGAGCTAAGAGCACAGACTCTGGAGCCAGGGGGCCTGGGTTTGAATCCCAGCTCTGTGACTTTGCTCAAGTGGCCTGGCCTCTCTGAACCTCAGTTTCCTCCTCTGTGGAGTGGGGGTAATCACCACACCCGCTCCGAGGATGACACTGTCAGTGGGTTAATACAGAGAAGATGCTGAGCAGAGTGTGTGCCACACAGCATGTTTTTCGCCTGCTGGAGGAAACAGCTGTCCCGGGGGGGGAGCCCCTGCCTGGGACAGAGGTCACCTCAGTTTGAAAAGAGAGCTGCTGAGAGACGGCACGGTGACTCCTGATGGCACTGCTGCCGGCCCGGGGGCCAGCGAGCCCAGACTCTTCAGTCACGGGAAGCTCAAGGTTCCTGTTTTGGCTTAAGTTGCTTTGAGCTGGGGTTTTATCATCCCCTCTTAAAAGGGTGAATGGGACTTCCCTGGCAGTCCAGTGGTTAAGAATCCGCCTGCCAATGGAGGGGACGTGGGTTCCATTCCTGGTCTGGGAAGATCCCACATGCTGCGGGGCGACTAAGCCCGTGTACCCCAACTACTGAGCCCGGACCCTAGAGGCTGTGCTCTGCAACAAGAGAAGCCACTGCAGTGAGAAGCCCGCCATGCACTGCAGTTAGAGTAGCCCCTGCTAGCCACAGCTACAGAGAGCCCAGGTACAGCAACGAAGGCCTACTATAGACAAAAAATCAGATAAAAAAGGGTCACTGACCCAGAGGCCTGTGGAACCCTGCAGAGTCGGGGTAGCCTGGAACCTGACCCCTGAGGATTCCAAGATCCCCAGGTCTGAGATGAGGGGCCCAGAGTATTGGGCTTCCCCAGAGACCTGTGCCCTGGTTCCTGGGGGGTCTGGGGGAGGTGATGTGGGGCTCGTGTGTGGGGGTGGCGGGGTAGGATGAAGAGGACTCACCTGGCCAGTCTTCTCCTTGTTGATGAGCAGGCGCGGGGTGGACAGGGGCGCCCTGGGGGATGGTGAGCTGAGTGGTGAGGGCCTGTCACGGCTCCCCCGGCCCCCCAGCAGCCCCCCACAGCCCCAGCCCCCAACCTACTTGCCAATGAGGGACGCAAAGGGCTGCACCTGCAGGGAGGTGCCCATGATGATAAGGAGGTCCACCTTCAGGAAGTCCTACGAAGCGGGAGCGGCCAGTGAGGTCAGCTGTCAGCCCCCGTCCCCCACTGCAAGCCCACCCACAGCTACTTGGGGAAGCCACCTGCCACAGGGCAGGACTTAGGCTGCCCCTGCGTGGGCCGAGACGGGGCGGCCGGGACACTTACTGACTGCATGCAGGAGAAGAAACGCGCTGGGAGGTTCTCGCCGAAGAACACGATATCTGAGGGGGAGACAGATGGACAGACAGACACGGGGACAGAAAGAGATGGTGAAAAAACAGGGGACAGAGACAGGGAGGGGGAGAGACAACGGGCAGGAGCAGAAGGCAGACCCCAGGGCTGCAGTGGGAGTGTGGATGGGGCAGTGGGAAATAGGCCAGGGGGCTATGGCACCCCCTCCCCTAGTCAGGGAGAGAGGGTGACCAGGGTGGGGTGGATGGATAGGGAGCATGGCCTTCTTGGGAAGGGGTTAGTGGGTGTGCAGGGTCCCAGCCCGGATCTACCTCGGTTGGTCCCAGGCCCCAAGCCTCACCAGGCTTCACCACGCTCTGACATTTCTCACACTTGGGAGTCACCTCGGAGAAGATCTTCTCTGGGCGTGGGGAAGGGGAGGAAGAGGAAGAGGAAGAGGTAAGAGGCACTGGGCGGGGCTGCAGCCTGCCCATGCCACCCCCTTCATTGTCAATACAAACACATCTCAGTCATGGGGGAGCCTCCTGGGGCGTTTGCCCTGCCCAGGAAAGACCTCCTCCCAGCACCAGCCTACAGCTATTACATGAAAGAACAAACAAATAAGCAGACACGTCCCAAAAGGGGCAACTTGGTTCCACCAGCCCCCAACTTGGGGAATCTGGACTTGGGAGTGAAGTTCTTCCCATGGGTCTTTCTTTTTTTCTTTTTAAATTTTATTTATTTATTTTTGGCTGTGCTGGGTCTTCATTGCTACACGGGCTTTTCCCTAGCTTCGGCGAGCGGGAGCTACTCTCTAGTTGTGGTGCACGAGCTTCTCATTGAGGTGGCTTTTCTTGTTTTGGAGCATGGGTTCTAGGGCGCATGGGCTTCAGTAGTCGAGGCTGCCGGACTCTGGAGCACAGGCTCAACAGCTGTGGCGTACACATGGGCTTAGTTGCTCCACAGCATGTGGGATCTTCCCGGAGGGAAATCAAACCTGTGTCTCCTGCACTGGCAGATGGATTCTTTACCACTGAGCCACCGGGGAAGCCCTTCCCGTGGGTCCTTGAGGGCAGCCCTGCTCCCATCACGGGTCAGGTCAGAGAGACCTGGTGGGTGCCAGGTCAGTGGCAGAGAGGGAAGAATTATGCAGATAATCCTGGGATGGAGACAAAAACTTAGGTCCAGGTGCTTCCCACTCTTAGGCTCAGTGACAGACCCCCTTCCCCCACCACACACCATGCTATGACAATCCTCCTCCTCATTGCTTATTAATTAGAGCTGTAAAGGCCTCTGTCACTTGCAACCCACAGAATCCTAGCTTGTTCATTCAAATATTCACTTGCTCCTTCAACAAATATTTATAGAGCACTGAGTTAAGGTCTGCCATTTACTTTAAAATATTTCTGCATTGACAGCTCATGATATTTTGTGGGTGATGCTTGTGTTACTGCTGCAAGGGACACATAATGGGGTAATGTTAATTGTACATGACCCCCAGCTGCTTGCACTTGGGCCATTCAGGAACTCTTGCCCCAGGGGCGGTCAGCTGGCATTTTGTCAGAAGGGCTACACTCCAAAAGCCCTCCTATCAGCACTGCAGCTGTCCCTGCCCCACATGGACACCAGAGGCTTTGTGAAATCAGCATAAAGAAGGCCAGAAATGGGTTTGCATGGATGAAATAAGTGGCTTCTTAATTAGCACAATGGATATCAGAAATCAACTCTCACTGGCATTCTAGAAATGTGGATTGACTGGGTGTTTTTTCTTCTTCTTCTTCTTCTCTTTTTGGATATTCTGCCCTCACATGAACAGGGACAATGACTTTAGCAAGCCCTGGAGTCTCTTCCCTTAGGGACAGCCCCCACCCAGCCTTCATACCAGGGCTGTGCCCAGCCTCACATGTCATGGACTCTGCTCACCTGAATCCGGCTAATGGGCTGGTTGAATCCTGTGTCTCCGGGGCAGTGCTGTCCAATATGGTGGTTAGAGCCACATGCGGCTTTTACATTTTAATTAATACAAGCTGAAGAAAGTTAAGAGATTCGGTTCCTTGGTCATTTTAGCCATATTATAAGAGCTCAATTGCCCCATGGAGCAGATGGCTGCTATGCTAGACAGTGAAGATATATATAGAACATGCCCCTCACCACAGAAAGTTCTCTTAGATACTTCTGCTCTTCTTAGAATGTAGTCGTATTGGCCTGGATGAGGCCCTCATGTAAGAAGGGGTCAAAGCACCCAAAGGACACAGGGCTAGGGTTTTATGACCTCACGCAACAGGCTGGATGACCATGTGGAGGCTGGTATGCTAACACACGTCGCCGTGTCTGGAGCCTGCATCCATTATACCCCGGCTATGAGGTGGGGTTGGGAGCAGAGAACCCCCATTGCCACCTCACATCTTTAGGGGCTGCCGTTACCTGCTAAAAAGAGCCGCGGGGACTTCCCTGGTGGTCCAGTGGCTGAGACTCCACACTCCCAATGCAGGGGGCCTGGGTTCGATCCCTGGTCAGGGAACTAGATCCCACATGCCCCAACTAAAGATCCTGCATGCTATAATAAAGATCAAAGATCCTGCATGCCCCAATTGAAACCTGGCACAGCCAAATAAATAAACAAATAAATGAGAAAAAAAAAAAAAGAGAGAGAGAGAAAGCAAGAGCTGCAGAGCTGCGTAGGACAGAGCTGGTGTCTGTGAATGGAGACCCTGTCCCTGGCGCTGAGGAGCAGACAGGGGACTGGAAGCCTGCCCTCGGGGGTAACCTCCAGCCCCTCACCTTTCATCCAGCTTAGCGAGTACTCCTGCCGGCAGCCTGAGCTGACGCAGTGCGATGTGTAGAAGGTTCCGTGGGCCTCCACCAGGTCTTCAGGTTCCAGCCCAGCCACTCGCTCCAGGGTGTCTATGTTCTGGAGGGAGACACAGAGGGGAGAGGGTCAGGAGTGAACCACCTTCCCCTCCCAGGGGTCAGAAGACAGAGCAGGGGACTGCAGCTGAGAGAGGAAAGTGGGACAGGGTGAGAAGAGAGGAGGGGAGAGGCAAGGGGCAGGGGTGTGTCTAAAACTCTTTGGTTCTCACTGATTGTGCCTCTGAAAAGTAAGCCCTGGACGCTTCAAGGCAGGGGCCCAAACTCAAATGCCTATGAACCCAGGCCACTGCCACCAACCAGCCCTGGTGTTTTTCTGCAAAATCAGGCCATTTTGCTTCCCTTTTGTGGAAAATTTGTTCTGTTAGAACCAGACACTCTAGTGGCACCAGCCAGAAATTTGGTGAAATAAATGTACCAATCTTCAGTGTCTCTACTGTAAACACGGCCCTCTCAGATATGGCATCCTTGTGCAGTACCCAACCTGCACAGCTGTCTGTGGCAGGCTTGGCCAGACATTAACACAAATCAATGAATCAGGAAGTTGTTTTGAGTTTTAATTACAGTTCTCCTATTTAACAGTCGGGTTTCTTACTGTGATCTGCTGCATAGATAGTATATTAACTTGTATTCTCAGACAGAATTACTTTCCTGAGTCAACACACAAGGATATTTGTCTCTTTCACATTTGTGTTTATAGATAATATATTAACTTGTATTCTTTTCAGACAGGATTACTTTCCTTAGTCAACACACAAGGATATTTGTCTCTTTCACATTTGTGTTTATAGATAGTATACTAACTTGTATTCTTTTCAGACAGAATTACTTTCCTTAGTCAACACACAAGGATATTTGTCTCTTTCACATTTGTGCTTTCTCCAGCCATTTTGGAGCAGCTTTTGTTTGCTCACAAGGAAATGCCACCAAGGCAGGTGCTTCTGGAGGACCTAGCGGATGTTACAGAGATGGCCAGGCACATGCAGCCCACAGCTGACCCAATGAGGTTTCCCGGAGACTCCGCGAACCACCATTCCATTTCCAACTGCCCTCTCTGCTTCCAGTCAGCCCTCAGTTTATCCCCAAAACATGCAGACGAGAGTCTCTGTTTCCAGACTTTCTGTGGCTTTCCCTTGCCCCAGCCTACTAGAAATGCTAGTTTTGCCTTTGTTCCTGGACTTCCTCACATGCAAGTAAGCAGTGTGTATGCAAATAACTGGGCTTCCCTGGTGTTCCGATGGTAAAGAAGGCAGGAGACCTGGGTTCGATGGCTGGGTGGGGAAGATTCCCCTGGAGAAAGGAATGGCAACCCACTCCAATATCCTTGCTTGGAGAATCCCATGGACAGAGGAGCCTGGTGGGCTATAGTCCATGCATGGGGTCGCAGAGAGTTGGACGACTGAGCAACTAACACTACTCACTACTACTCATGCAAATAACTAAATGGCATGTCAAAGGACTACCTACATGCCTCTGTGTTACCTTTTGATGCCACTTAAAAAAAATTATTTATTTGGCTGCACCAGGTTGTGGCACGAGGGATCTTTGATCTTTGCTGCTGCATGCAGGATCTTTGGTTGTGGCATGCAGGATTTTGTTCCCTGACCAGGGATAGAACCTTGGCTCCCTGCATTGGGAGCTTGGAGTCAGCCACTGGACCACCAGGGAAGTCCCTTGATGCCACTTTTGATGGGGCACCCACAAGTAAACAAAAACGAATGCGGCTGGGGAGTTCCCTGGTAGTCCAGCAGTTAGGACTCGGTCCTTTCATTGCCATGGCCTGGGTTCAATCCCTGGTTGGGGAACTAAGATCTTGCAAGCTGTGAGCACAGCCAAAAAGCAAAAAGAATGTGCCCAGACTTCCTGAGTGTTCTAGTGGTTAAGCATCTGCTGACAATGCAGGGGACATGAGTTCGATTCCTGGGCCGGGCAGATTCCACATACCTTGGGGCAACTAAGCCCATGTGTCACAACTGCTCTAGGGCCCATGCACCACAATGACTGAAGCCACCACATCGAGAAGCCTTGGCACCATAGCAAGGAGTGCAACTACAATGCACTCTTCCATGAGAGTGCAACCAATGAAGAGTAGCCCCTGCTCATGGCAACTAGAGAAAGCCAGCACGTAGCAACAAAGACTAGGCGCAGCCAAAAAACAAACAAATCTTGGGGGGGAAAAAATCTATCTTAAAAAAAAAAAAATGATGTGGCTGACCCGTATGGACTGGTATGAAGCAATCTCTTCAAGATGTTAGAAGGCCCTGTGTACAAGATGTAGAAAAAAATCAACATATGAATTTGGGTGTTTGCTTGCCTAAGTGTGGACTATTTTCAAAGGAAACCCAAGAAGCAGGCAACAGTAGTGGCCCCCGGGGAGGGAAGCTGGGGCTGGGGAATACGGCCCAAGAGGCTCAGTATAAAGGACAAGCAGCAATGATCGCATGGAGACACGGAGCAGCTGATGTCTGGCCTCGGGGCCAGGCAGGGAACAGGGTGTGGGGAGGAGGTGGGCTGCTCAGCTCTAGTCAACTGCTCCCCCCTCCACCACCCCCAGAAAGCCACCTGGGGTGTAGCCAGCTCTTCCAGATCTGCAAGAGGAGCCTGAAGTCTGAGTTTTCATCTGCAATCTCTTTTGATTGTCAAACGTCAGCTCACTTTCGGTTTCAAGACATCACATCTCTGACTGACATGCTTTTAAAAAGCATGAAGCGGGCTTCTCCGGTGGCTCAGTGTTAAAAAAATTCGCGTGCCGATGCAGGAGACATGAGTTTGATCCCTGGTCCAGGAAGATCCCACATGCGGAGGGACAACTAGGGGCAACTGAGCAACTACTGAAGCCCACACAAAGCCCCTAGAGTCTGTGCTCCACAACAAGAGAAGTCCCTGCAGTGAGAAGCCTATGCACTCCAACTAGAGAGCAGCCCCTGCTTGCTGCAACGAGAGTAAAGCCTGTGCAGAAACGAAGACCTAGCAGAGCCAAAAAAAAAAAGACTTCTCCCCTATAAATGGGAAAAAAAATTTTTTTTTAATTAATAAAAACCATGAAGCTGCTATGTGGGTGAGTATAAGGAAGGGTCTTCCAAGTAAGGGCTTAAGGGAAAGAAAGCTGAGTATAAACCTGATGTATAATGTAAACGTCACAGATACAGATTTAAAAGAGTAGAGATCACAGTGACTTGACTGAAGGAAACAACTGTTCTTCTGTTTGAATGGATACTTGTGTCTTGAGATAAAAATAGCATCGCTTCAAAAGTGCTACATCGTCACAATTCAGGAAGACGTGAAGACAGTGTGTTCCAGAAAACTGGGTCAGTGACTCAAAAAGTGGCTGAGGTTGAAGAACAGGGTGAGGAGGAGTTGAAAAAAGGAATGGTTTCATGAAACATGAGAGTGGAAAAATGTTTCCACCTGTGTGTAATGCAATACGCCAGTGTGAATATACATGTAGACATGTATATTCATTCTCTGTGTGAGAAGTATTATAAGTAAGGGGAAATGCCACCACATTTCACACTGACCCCAGAACATATTCATGTTGGCTTTCATGTAAAAAATAGCCTGCAGCTGTTGTGCTTTTGTGGTTTGGGACAGGAGAAGGGGGTGCCTCATATGGAGCTGGGGAGTCAGCCCTCTGAGCATCTGGGATGAACCACGTGGTCCTGGGTCTGCGTTTCTCGTGCTGGGACCCCTGTGATCTCCTGGTCTCTCCTGCTCTCCAGCTGGAGTCCAGACACCTTAGTGTCTGGCTGACTGTCTGCCTATAGCTCCATGTGGCTGTCTAACGGGCATCTTAACCACGACGTGCCTTCAGCCAAACTCTTCCTCTGCCCCCAACGCCTGCACATCCCACCATCTCAGTAAAAGACAGCAGGTGCTCAGGCTGAGAGATGTCCGACCATCCCTGACTCCTCTCCTTCTCTCAAGAACCATTTCACATTCAATCCAACAGGAAGTCCTGGTGGCTCCACCTTCAAAACGGGTTCACAAGTCACCCACTTCTCCCCTTGGACAGCCCCCTCCCTGGCCCAGCCTCCATCCTCTCCTGCTTGGACCATCACTGCAGCCCCTTCCCTGGTCTCTGTACCCACCCCTACCCCCAGTGCTCCCTCCCACAGTCTGCCCTCCACATGCAGTTAGGGGGTCCCTGTGAGCACCCAGGGCAGATCATGCCTTGGCCCTGCCAAGAGCCCTCCTGTGGTTCCATCTCCCACCAGGGAAAGGACAAAGCCCTCCCGGTGGCCCCCAAATGCCCACATGGCCCACCTGTCACCTCCTGACCTCATCTCCTCTGTCCTTTCCTACTACTGTCCTCTGCGCTCACTCAGATCCAGCTATTTGAACACGCCAAGTGCAGTCTCACCTCAGGGCCTTTGCACTGGCTGTTCCCTTTGCTTCTCTCCCTGAGATGATCCCATGGCTCCCTCCCTCCCCTCCTACAGGTCTTTGTTTAAATGTTCCTTTTTTCCGTAAGGCCTTCCCTGACTTATTGTTCACAAGAGCACCCTTCTCCCCACGCACAAACAGAACTTCTGATTCCCCTTTCCTGCTCAGCCGTGCTCCATAGACGTCTCAGCATGAGACAGACTAGATACTCGACTCATCCTTCTCGTCCACTGTCCCTCCCCACCCTAGAGTGTCAGCTTCAGGAGGGCAGGGATGTCTGCTCCCTCTGTCTACTGCCTGCAGGGCCTGGCACTGGTTGGTACTCAGTAAACACCGGGGCAGAAGCTGATGAACAGGATTGACAGCAGGGCCCTGGTGAAGATTTCATGAAATCACACACAGAAGGTGCTTGGCTTCAGGTGAGCTGTTCGTATCATGTCTGAACACATTCCATGGATAAAAGGTCAAGTCTATCCTGACCTGGGGCTCCCCTCAACCCCCACCGGCCCTAGGTGGGAGTACCTGCCCCCTTCTGAGAATTCTGGACCTGAAAAAAAAGACTTCATCCTCCCCCTGGTGGCAGATTCTGAGGCTGCAGGCTCCAGATTGCCGGGCCAGGAAGAAAATAATAGAACACCTATTTCTACCTGTGGGTTCTCTCTCTATTTTATAATTTTGGGTTCTGAGATATAAATTAGAGCAGGCATGGTATCACTGCTCTAGTAGGTCATGTAATTCAACACATATTTATAAAACAAAAGTAGGGGCACACTTTTCATTATTGGGTGTGCGAGACCCCAAAAGTCTCACCAACTAGGAAGCCAAGAATGTGCGCTGTCCTTACCTGAGGACCTCTGGGTGAGGCCCTCAGCTAAGTGCCTGACATGCATGAGCTGTGGCCCCATGGCCCAGACAAGGCCTTTGTGCAAATTATAAGAAGGTGCCCCTTTCTTAAGATTCTATAGTGGGAGACCTGGGTTCAATATCTGGATGGGGAAGATCCCCTGGAGAAGGAAATGGCAACCCACTCCAGTATTCTTGCCTGAGAAATCCCATGGACAGAGGAGTCGGTGGGCTACAGTCCATGGGGTCACAAAGAGTCAGACACGACTGAGCAACTAACACTTTTACACTTCAGCGGTCATGCTAGACCAACTCACTTCAGATCATCTGATGGAAAACCCAAAAAAACATGGTGCCAAAGGAGTCTGCTCAGAGACGGGGTCCTTTCTCAGTACTCACGGGGTGGCCCCCTGAGGGAGGTCACTGCCACGCTACCACAGGCCTGAGAGGGTGAGGTGGTTCTGGCCTCTGCTTTTTTTCCCCGCCCATCCTGTGTGGCATGTGGAATCCTCGTTCCCTGAACAGGGATCAAACCTGTGCCCCCTGCACTGGAAGCAGCGTGGAGTCGTAACCACTGGATTGCCAGGCAAGTCCCTGGCCTGTTTCACAGAAAGGGAAACTAAGGCTGAGAGAGGGGACGTGACTCACTGCAAGTCACCAACAGAGAGGCTGCGGCCTGAGCTCTTGACCCCTCCTGCCCGCCCTCTTCCTCCCAGGACGCCCGAGGTCCTGCCTACCTGTGTGTAGCAGCGCAGGAGCAGTCCTTTCTCCTTCAGCAGGCGGATGAAGTAGTGGCAGATGGTGGGCTGGAGGGAAGCAAGCACTGCAATGCTGACTGTGTACGGCCCTGGCCAGGAGCTGTTCCAGACCTGTTTCTCCTCATGGACTCCTCACACCATGAGGCACAGACCTTCATTATCCCCATTTCACAGGTGGGGGAACTGCAGCTCAGGGAGGGTGACTGTCTGGCCAAAGTCACACAAACTGTGGAGTTGGCGTTGGCACAGAAGCAGCCTGGCTCCAGAGTCTGGGCTCTTACATGTATCATTAGCTCATTTAAGCCTCACAGCATTTCTTTTCACTATTATCGGCTCCATTTTACAGATGGGAAAACTGAGGCCCAAGGACACAAGAGCAGGAAATGAGAGAACAGGACTTGGACTCAGGTAGTCTGGGCCCAAAGCCCACGCTGTTTTGTTTTGTTTTTTACTATGCTTCAAGGCTTGCAGGATCTCAGTTTCCTGACCAGGGATTGAACCTGGGCCACGGCAGTGAAAACCCAGAATCCTAACGAGTAGGCCACCAGGTCCCATGTATTTAATAGTTGTAGGCTATTTGTCTAAAGGGCCCTGAAGGGGTCCTTCCCATGCCTGCTGGCCCCCAGTTTTTCCTGTCCCCACTTCCACAAGAAAGAGCTCACCTTGAACTGCCCAGGATAGAGTTCCTTGGCGAGAGCAAAGAAGGGCTCTGGATGTTTCTGTGGGAGAGAGAGCCGGAGGGCAGGTGGGCACCCAGATGCCCCTGGTGAGATGTGAGCAGGAGCCAGGAGGCCCCGTCCACCCTCCGTGATGACAGACCCTCCTCCCTGTGCGACACACACCTTGAAGTAGCTGATTTCAAAGATGGCCTCCGGGTAGGGAAGACGGTATTTCTCCAGGTTGGCGTAGAGGCCCGTGTTTGGGGAGCGAAAGTCAGGGATGCCTGCAGCTGGGGGAGGCGGGGTAATCAATAAGGGACTCCGGCCCCTTTTCTTTCACACCCCCCAACACAGCTCCTCCCCAGGCCCTCGGAGGGGCACCCCAACCAGGGAGTGGCTTTTGGGGGAGGGGAGCACTTACAAGTGGAGATTCCAGCTCCCACCAAACAGATGACCCTGCGACCTGGAGGAGGAGAGTTTAGGCAGCATGTGTTTTTCTCTTTTTCAACTTACATTTGGTTATTGTTGTTTTGAACATCAAACATTGCTCCAAAATATGAACTGTTTATCTTAAGAGAGTTGTCTTTGCCATAAATTAAGTACTGAACTGATGTTTACAATTGATTTTTTACAACTTAAAAAACTTTTAAGTGGCACTGCTGTCTAATAATCAGATATATCATCATGGACTGAATGTAATTATTAAAAACGTAAAGTTTTTTAAAAAAAAGAGCAATGTTTTCCCTTCCCATTCTTACCTCTTAAATAATTGCACCTATCACAGTCCCTGAAACCATTTACTTTGTGCCAGGCCCTGCGGCGAGCACTTCAGATCCCTGAATGGCTCTCCAAGCCATCGCAAGGTGGGTGGTATTAACATTCCCATTTTACAGATGAGGAAACTGAGGCTTAGACAGGGGAAGGGGTCATACAGTTGACTGATGGAAGAGCCAGCATGGGGTCAAAGAATCCATTGGTTAAGATTACACCAGTGTAGCAAGATTCATGAAAAGGCCACTTGGAGAGAAGTTTCTCCTCCTAGCTAGATCTAGACAAACACAGGAGATCTTAGTGAGAGGTAGATCTTAGGGAGAAGGCTGGGAGGGTGTGTTCCCCCGGAAGTGCTGCAGGTTATTGTGAAAAAAAAAAAAAAAATCTCTGGCCACCTCTTTATCTTCTGGACACAATACTGGACAGCCATCTATTTCCAGCTTAAGATACACATTCCTCCATCCTATTCCTTCCCTCCATAATCAAATGCATGTTAGCCACCAGAAGTCAATAATTTTCAAGTGAGGATCCAAGCTGGGCCATTCTCAGCTCACACACAGTGAGCAGCAGAGTGGATAAGGGCTTCCAATCCTGGCTTTCCCGTGCACCAGCAGGGCTGTGGGGGAGTGGGGCGGGGGTGGGTCTTAGCTTCCTGGGCTTTAGCTTCCCGCTCTGTAAAATGGACACAATCACTGTACTGGCCTCGTGGGGGCTGTTGAGACAAGGAATTCTCTCCTGTGAAGCTGAGATCAATGCCTAGCACTAATGATTCTTCGAGACACTAGTACTCAACTTCTTCAGACCTGTGATTCATATCCCTATAAGCACTTTGTTCCCCCAATGTCACCAGTTTTTGGAAAAGATGGGAAGATGTGGGCGGGGAGAGGTGGAGTCATTTCACAAGCATGCAGGGCTGTGCAGAAATAGCCTGACTGCCTCTTTGGTGGCTGGCTGGCAGCCCTGCCGCGCAGCACCCTGGGCATCCGCCAGTCGGCTGATGGACACACACGAGTGTGAGGGCCTCGGGTGTCAGGATGCCATCGGGCCAGGCCTGGCAGACCCAGCGGACCCAGTAGAAGGGAGTGAGTGTGAACTCTAGATTCAGGAGCCCTGACTCTGCCTCTCGCCAGCTGTGTAACCCCGTACCAGGTTACAACCTCTCTGTGTCTCAGTTTCCTCCTCTGCCCAGCCGACTCCTCACAGGTCTCCTGTGCAGATCCTATGAGGGGATGCCTGTCAAGTGCGTAACCCAGTGCCTGGCGAAAGGTGAGAGCCCAATTCATTGTTATCATTTATTATTATCCCCTCACAGGCACCATCAATTATTCTAAAACCCAGGTGCAGGAGGATGGACGGAACGAAAGCTTTGTAGCCACTGCCTGTATTCTCTTTGGGGCCCACCCAAGCCAGAAGACGGGGCTTCCTGAGTGGCTCCGTAGTAAAGAATCCGCCTGCCAATGCAGGAGATGTGGGTTCGATCCCTCGGTCAGGAAGATCCCCTGGAGAAGGAAAGGGCAACAGACTCCAATATTCTTGCCTGGCAAATCCTATGGACAGAGAAGCCTGGCAGGCTACAGTCCGTAGCGGCTGAAGGCCGCTGCTCCAGGAGAGGGGGGCTCAGGGCGTCCGGCCTGGCTGCCTGAGAAGAGATGGCAGCAGCTGGAGGACAGGGAAACTGGAGGAGACGTCCCTAACAAAAGGCTGTTCAGGACCCTCAAAGGGTCGATTGTTCTAGTCAAGGACTGCCAAGGGCTCGGTTTCTCAGACTCTGGTGACCTCAACTTGAGGCAAGAAATATAAATTACCCGGTGACCTGGTAAAAAATCTCTACACCACACCAGGAACAAGCCACCTGTAAGAATCGTCATGGGGAACACTTAGGCAATGCTTGCTCTGTTTCAGGCGTTCACATCTATGAATTTATGTAATCCCTCTTCATAATCCTGGGGCTTCCCTGGTGGCTCAGACGGTAAAGAGTCTGCCTGCAATGCAGGAGAAGAGGGTCTGATCCCTGGGTCAGGAAGATCCCCTGGAGGAGGGCATGGCAACCCACTCCAGTATTCTTGCCTGGAGAATCCTGTGGCCAGAGGAGCCTGGTGGGCTACAGTCCATGTGGTCCCAAAGAGAAGGGAGGAAGCGTCTACGGCCACACCACCCTGAACGTGCCCGATCTCGTCTGATCTCGGAAGCTAAGCAGGGTCGGGCCTGGTTAGTACTTGGATGGGAGAAGGGAGGAAGCCATGGAGATACCTGGGGGAAGAGTCTATTCCGTAATCTTATAAGGTAATTACTATTATTAGCATCTTCACTCTAATAAACAAGCCTGACCAATAGAGACATGTGATTGGTTCGGGGGGTAGGACTGTGACCCAAGTTGGGCTAATCGGAGCCAATCTCTGCTCTTGTGCTTGAACCACTGGGAGAAAGTGGTTTTTCCGTGGGAGCTGCTAAGCTGGTAGAACTTGTATTTACAGCTGCCAGGAGCTCCCAATGCAGAGAAGAGCCAAGAAATAGCTCAGCACAGAAGTTGCTGAATCCAGCCACACTTCAGGATCAACAGTTACAGGATCAACACACTCCCTTTTTGGCACCAGCCAGGGGGGCTGGAGTCATGCAGGAAGGGGCCCAGGGGGGCAGGGAACTCACAGCGCTCGCTCTGCATGTAGCGGCTCACTCCTTCCAGGGTTAGTTCGTCCAGGAGTCGCTCCTTCTGGGTGCCCAGGCCCAGAGTCTGGGAGAAAAAATTCCGCAGGAAGTCCACTGGCCAAAAAGAGAGACAGCGGTTGGGCGGGTGTTTGTTCAAGGGGACACAGAGGCCCTGAGTGCCCCCTCCCAGCCCTGGGGTCTCCTGTCTTCCCACGACTAAAGGTTGGATGCCTGGCCCCGCCAGGGATCCCGAAGTACTGCATCTGTTCTTACACACTTTGCATGTCACCCCCGGTGGAGGTGAACACCCAGATCCCTGCCCTAAACCACCCTTCAGAACCCCCCAGAACCGTGCTCCCAAGGCAGATACTCACTCTCTGCTTCTCCGCCAGTGGCTCCTGCCTCAGTGTCTGAATCTGAGTCCTGGAAGGGGTGGAGGTGGGGTGATGAGGTCCCAGAAGTGGGGTTAGGGAGGGGAAGAGGAGATGACACCAGGGTTCTGGGGAAAGGCTGTGGCTGGGAGGTGGGCCTGAGGGAGTGAGGGGCAGAGGGGACCGTGCTGGGGGCACGTGTGGGCTCTGGGACAGGCTGCCTGTGTTGGAAACCCAACTCTGCAACTTGAGAGGAGTGTGGCCTCCTGTGGGTGATTGCATTTTTTACTGAGTCTCTGAGCTCCTCCTCTCACAAGTGGAGCTTGGAGGATGGAGAAAGGCCACCTGGAGGGCTGTGAGCCATGTGAGGCGCTCACCACAGCCCTGGTCAGGGGCAGTGGTGGTGGCGGGCGCTCAGGAAGTGCTGGTTACTGCTCTCATCACCTCCCATTGTCCACGTCCTCACCTCATATCCCCTCCAGGCCCCTGCCCTGCCCAGCAGCTCCGTAGCCGCCTCAGCTACGTCAATAATGCTGGTAGAAACGCCTCGGTCCTCACCCTGTGGCCGTCAGCCCTCTGGCTTAAAGCTCCCCCACTCCACCTTTCCAGCCCTTCCGTCTCCTTTATCAACTCCTCTCCTTGGCCAGGCGCCCAAATTGCGGGTCTGCGACTCTGTCCTGGGCCCTCCCTCCCGTCTCTGTCCATCTTCCCTGGGCCAGCTCCCCCATTCACGCCAGTAGTCTCAGCATGGTCTCTGACAATGCCACCTTTCTGTCTCCAGATCCAGGGTTTCCGCAGCCCACGGATGCCTCCCCCTAAGTGTGACCCCAGACCCCTCATTCTCACAGTGTCCCAAACCGGCCTCAGCATCTCTTCCAAACCTGCTCCTCCCCCTGGGGTCCTAACTCGGTGTGGCTTCTGTCCCTGTGTTTGCCAGATGTCTCCTGCCTCCCCCGCCTGCCCTCCTGCCATAGCATGTCCCCTCCCCGGGGCTCCACATGGGCCAGTCTGTCCCTCCAGGGGCCCTGCCCCGGCCTCCGCCCGAGTTCCTAGTCTCCGTCATCTCTGATCTACTCTCCTGCTCTCTGTGTGTTGACCTGTCTGGGTCCACCCTTTGCCCTCCACATCAAAGGCCTTTCTCTTTGGCTTCCCCAGTTAAATCATCTGATCACAAACATCTATGGTGTTTACCATGATGCCAGCCAGCTCCAAGTCTGGGATTTTTCACGGTCACCACTGGGTAAAAATGTGTTAAGTCCCTCAGCTGTGTCCGACTCTTTGCAACCCCATGGACTGTAGCCCGCCAGGCTCCTCTGTCCATAGGATTCTCCAGGCAAGAATACTGGAGTGGGTTGCCATGCTCTTCTCCAGGGGATCTTCCCAACCCAGGTCTCCCGCATTGCAGGCAGATTCTTTACTGTCTGAGCCACCAGGAATGCCAGGTTTCCTTGCTCTAAGATTGTATCTATAAGCTGTACAAAACTCTGACCATTAGACAATGTATAACTTGAAGGTGCTTGCCTCATGAGTCCCTCACCCACAGCCCAGCCCTCCCACCCCATCGTCCCCTTCAAGATAGCCACTATTAACAGTTCAATGGTAATTACTCCAGATTTTTTTCTCTGAGTTGGTGATGGACAGGGAAGCCTGGCGTGTTGCAGTCCATGGGGTCGCAAAGAGTCGGACATGACAGAGCGACTGAACTGAACTGAAAACTCATTATCTCCCCAGAAATAGGTCGCCCTACAGTACAATGCCGCGCCTCGCATTTTCCACCAAACAATATATCACACACCCGCCAGCTACAGAGTGTTGCATTGTACGGTTCATAGTTCATTTAACCCATCAACTGACAGTCGTTTGGGCTGTTTCCAGTTTGGCTGTATCACACAATGCTGCAATTTACACCCTCGGATCACTCTCTTTGGGACTGAGGGTCCCTTTTCCACATGAAACCTTTTTCTCCGACAGTGGCCTGGCTTTGGGAGCCAGGCGAGGGAGAAGCCTGGCCTGACAGGGAGCTCTTGTCCCCTTGGTGTGACTCGGCCGTGCATCTGTGGGGCACTCTTGTCACAGCTTCTGCTCTGCCCTACATGTGAACCGCGACCTCGTGTCTGTGGGTGGGCTGGCACGCTTTCAGGCGGCAGACAGTGAAGCTCTGTGGAAGGAGGCGAGGGCCCTGCCCAGCACGTGGGAGCAACTTGGTCTCGGGGGGAGCTGAAGGTGATGGTGGAGCCTCTGTGACCCCTGCTTCCAGTGAAGCATCTGGGAGGCAATGTGTCAAGGCGCCGAGGGTTGCAAACCTGTCCCTGCTCTTCTAGCCAATGGACAGAGGACAAGTTGTTAAAGAACTCAGTTTCCAATTCCTTGGCTATAAAATGACCACAGTAGACCCGCACCCCTCCCCTCCACCGCTGTCCCCAGGATGCTAGGAAGCCCATCAAACACGAAGCAGAGTACCCAGCTGGCTTAAAAACTTGGTAAATGCTAACCATCAAGGTAATCAGCCACCTGAATCCTGAACACACGACACTCTTTCATGCCCCCGAGTATACCCTCTGCCTGGGACACCACTTCTCACCTTGCCTAAGAAGATCCTAAACTACCCTACACTGATTACCATGTGCTGTATCTCAGTCTGACTCCGAGATCAGCCTGTGGATTCTTCCCGGGAAGGGACTGGCTGGAATCTGTGTGATCTCACACTGTTTACTCTGCGCTCCCAAAGTGCCCTGCGCTACTTTCATGATCACCAGTAGAGTCACTGTGGAGTCACACGTCTGTGAGATCTGTGAATTCAGGAACCAAATCTCTTCCATTCCCATTGGGAAAGAGGTTCAGAAGGGAAAGCGGGTGGGAGAGGTGTGCAAGGAGAAAGGAAAGTTTGCAAGGGCGGCCTAGGCTTTAGGCCACACACCCTTCTCTGACAGGCCCCAGAATCCACCATTCCCCCAGGGGCTGAACCACAAGGGGAGGCGGGGTGAGGGGCTGGGGCAGTGAGCTGAGGGCCCTGGGGTCTCTGACTTCCCTCTGCCACCTCCCCCCGTGTGGGGTGTGGGAAGTCCATCTCTCTCCTTCCCTCCACCCTTGTCCCCATCTCACCTGAGCCTCCTGCACCTTCCCTGCCTGGGTCTCCTCGGGGTCAGAGGCTGGGGGAGGAGGGGGAGCAGACGTGGTTACGGTGAAGGGAGTGGTTAAGGGGGAATGAAAGGCTTCCAAGTGGGGGTACAGAGAGGGGCAACAAGACCCTCCAACCTAGTTATACGGGGGTGGGGGTATAAAAAGGGAGTGGATGGAGGGAGGGAAATGAAGAAAAGCAGATCTTATTAGAGTGGAGAGTGCTGGGAGGAGAGATGGTTGGTGAAGGACAAAGAGGCTGGGATAGGGAGGCTTAGGAAAGTGAAAAGAAAGTAAAGCAGATAAGGACATGAAGGAAGACTTAGGAGGAGTTAGGAAGGACACAGTAGTGTGGGAGTGTGTGTTGGGAGGGTTAGGTTTTGGGTTTGCAAGAAGAGGTGGTGGGGGCGGAACGGAAGGGCGAGATGGTAGGTTTAGAAGAGGAAGGAAGAAATAGGAGGGGACACCAGGGGTCCCCGAGCACCCTACAGTTCCCACCAACAACCAGGTACCCTTAGCAACCCGGACAGCGGTATTCTAAGTCCCTAGTAACAAGGGTCCTTAGCAACTAAGGTGCGAGACACACGCTATCATTAGTAACTTCGGGGACGTGGCAAACGGACCCTTAAAACCTCGCGACCCAGAAACCCACCAATCTAGCAATATGTATCACAACGGCTCCCTGAACCGCATTCCCCTCCATGCAGCCCGCATCTCCTGCCCCACCACTCCCGCCCTCGGGCCCCGGGGCCTGCAGCCCTCAGCCAGGCCCCGGCACGGCCCAACCCTCCTACCAGGGCCCCCGACTCACGATCCGGATCGGCCATGGGCGCGGGGCGGGGGCCCTCGGGACTGTCACCGACTGCTCTATCCCGTGACGGCACCGGAAACAGGAGGGGGCCGAGATAGGTCAAAGAACTACAACTCCCAGGAGCCATAAAAAACGTCCGGAGCGTGCCCCTCTGAGGTAAGAAGAGACACGCGAGGGTCGGACTACGAATCCCAGAGTGCCTCGCGTCCGCAGCCATGTTGGTAAAGGGCGCGCGGAATGAGTGGGAAAGGGTAGAGAGTCTCAGTCCATCTGAATACTCTGATTGGTCATGGTGTAGTATGAGGGCGGGGCGCTTACTATTTAGCCGGCTCTGATTGGATGAGTCCGGGGGGCGTGTTGGGGAATTCCCAGCAGGGCGGAAGCGCCAGAATTCCAGGCAGAGCCCAGCGACTGGCGGGCAGCCGCTGGGGTCCCCTGAGGCTTTGGGGGCTATGGCCGGGGTCGCGTGTTTGGGGAAAGCTGCGGACGCCGATGAATGGTGCGACAGCGGCCTGGGCTCTCTGGGTCCGGACGCGGCGGCCCCTGGAGGACCTGGGCTAGGCGCGGAGCTGGGCCCGGGGCTGTCGTGGGCGCCCCTAGTTTTCGGCTACGTCACTGAGGATGGCGACACGTGAGTGAACCTTAGCCTGCCACACCGGGCCTTAGGATCCCACATCTGATTTCCTGTTAATCTCTGATACTGATTTTCCAACCTCTTAATCCTACATCTGTCTTCTAATGCTTACTCTGACCTCTAATCCCCAAGTCTAACCCTTGATAAAAGCAGTTTCCAAGCTAGTTTTTATCATAACCCCATTCTTTCTGAAATTCTGGTCCTCAGAGTTTCACATCCATTGATTGATTCCACATTCAAAACTCAATTTGAGCTTCCTGACCCCAGTCCTGAGACCTATCTTAAAACTACAGCTCACAGGCTCCTTCTGACATCTCACCTCCAAATATGATCTTTGATCCTTAGCTCCTAATTTAGGAGCTTTAAATTTTGATTTCCAAAATTAACATTTGGCTTTTGACTCTTAAGATCCCGCTTTCTGAGCACTGATCTTCAAATCCTACATTGAAAGAGAAAATGTAAACTCTATGACAGCAAGGATTCATCTGTTAAACAAATATTTATCTAGCACCTACAACATTTCAGGCCCAGTTGTAGATGCTGGTGATAAGGCAGTGAAGAAAGCACAACAACTTATGCCTTGTGGAGCTTACATTCTAGTGTGGGGGTCTATAAATGGAAGGGAAGACAGACTGACAGAAAGGAAGAAAGGAATGGTGGGAGGAACAAAAAAGAAAGAGGGAAGGAAAGAAAGAAACAGAAAGCCCTATAGACACAAAGTAAGAAAGAGAGAGAAGAAACAGAAACAGCAAAATGAAAAAAAGAAAAAAAAGAAAAATGGTATGTCAGAAGACAGTAATTTCCTTGGTGAAAAATAAAGCAGGAAAGAGTGAGACAAGTAGATTATCTGGGGAGAGCATTCCAGGTAGAAGGAACAACGTCATAAAGACCTAATTGAGGGAATGTACCTGGGGTTTTTGTGTGTTGTGTTTACTGCTGTAGCCCCAGTGACAGAACAGTGCCTGACCCATAGGAGGCACTCAAGAAACACCCATCTTCTCAGAGAACCAGCTGTGGTTTCATTTATTTTCTCTGCCTCTTTTTTTGCTTTCTGTTGTGTTTATCTCTGTTTTGACTTTCGTTATTTACTTTCTTCTGCTTACTTTGAGTTTATTTTTGTTCTTTTTCTAGTTTCTTAAGGTGAAAGCTGAGGTCATTGATTTGAGGCCTTCCTATTTTTCTAATATAGGTTTCATGTAAATTTCCCGGAGTAGTGCTTTAGCTCTATCTCATCAATTCTAATGTACTGTGCTTTCATTTCCACTTAATCCAGTATAGTTTCTAATTTCTCCTTTGATTTCTTATTTGGTCATTTGACACTTATTTGACACTAAATATGTTGTTTAGTTTCCAGATATTCCAAATACCTTCCTTTTATTGGTTTTTAGTTAAATTCTATTGTGTGTGCAGTTGAAAAGAATGTCCATTATCTTGTTGTTGAGTGTAGTTCTCCAGATGTCAGTTAGAGGTTGTATGGGTTTCTTTTCTAGAACTTTTATTTAGTTCTTTTTGGCTGTGCTGCGTCTTTCTTGCTGCCCACGGACTTTCTCTGGTTCCGGTGAGCGGGGGCTCCGCTAGTCGCGGTGTGAGGGCTTCTCATGTGGTGGCTTCTCTTGTTGCGGAGCGGTGTCTCTAGGGCACAGGCTGGGTTGTTGCTGCACATTGGCTTCATTTCCCTGCGGCATGTGGGATCTTCCCGGATCAAGGATTGAGCCTGTGTTCCCTTCCTTGGCAGGTGGATTCTTTAGCACTAGACCACCAGTAAGTCCTGTGTTGGTTTCTTTGGTTCTTCTCTTTTTCAAGTCTACTATATCCTTGCTGGTAATTTCTGTCTACTTGATCTATCAATTATTGAGAGTGGGGTCTTGAAATCTTCAATAATAATTGTGGATTTCCTTGTTGTTTTATCAGGTTTTCCTTCATGTGATTGGATGCTGTGTTATAAGGGGTCCAAATGTTTAGGTTTATTGTGTCCTCTTCCTGAATTGACCTCTTTATCAATGTGAAATAATCTTCACTATCCCGGGTAATAGTCCTTGCTCTGAAATCTACCCTTATTTTAAAAAACTCCTACTTTCTTTTGACTGACAGGTGTTAGCATGGTATATCTTTTTCCATCTTTTTATTCTTTTTTTTTCCATCTTTTTATTCTTAACCTAGTTTTAAATTTATTTGGAAAGCTGTTACTTGTAGGCATCATATAGTTAGGTTTTGCTTTTTTTTTTTTTATGTTTGTTTTTAATTTATTTGGCTGCATCGACTCCTAGTTGCAGCATATGGGATCTTGTTCCCTGAACAGGGATTGAACCCTGGCCTTCTGCATTGGAAGTGCAATGTCTTAACCACTGAACCATCAGGGAAGACCCTAGGTTTTGCTTTTTTATCCAATCTGACAGCTTCTACCTTTTTTAAAATTTGTGTTTATTTAGTCGTTTATTTTTCGCTGCAGTGTCTTTGTTGCTGCGCACAGGCTTTCTCTAGTTGTGTGTGCAGGCTGTTCATGGTGGTGGTTTCTCTTGTGGAGCACAGGCTCTAGAGCACATGAGCAGTTGTGGCACATGGTGTTAGTTGCCCCACAGCATGTGGAATCTTCCCAGACCAGGGATCAAACCCATGCCCCCTGACTGCCAATGCGTTGGCAGGCGGATTCTTAACCACTAGACCACCAGGGAAGTCCAGTTTCTACCTTTTAATTGGAGTGTTTAGGCTATTTGTATTTAATTAATTATTAATATGGTTCTGTCTGTCATCTCATTATTAGTTTTCTACTTGTTGATCCTTTGTTTACCTTTTTCCCCTGCCTTTTGGAATGAGCAAATTTTGTTCCATTGTATTTCTTTGGTCGGCTTGTTACCTTTTACTTATTATTTTTTATTTTAGTGGTTGCTGTGAAAGATAGGTTGGGAAACTGGTCTCCAGGCAAAATCCAGCCAGCTGCCAGCTTTGGTATGGCTGTGAGCTAAGAATGGTTTTTTACATTTTTAACTGGTTGGAACAAAATCGAAAGAAGAACATTTCATGGCAAGTGAAAATTACATGAAATCCAAATTTTAGACTCCATAAAGTAAGTTCTGTTAGAATCCAGCCACACCGCCCATTCATTTATCAATACATATCACCAATGGCTGCTTTTGTATCCTAGCAGCAGAGCTGAATAGTAATAGACAGACCGTAGCATCCACTAAGCCTGAATCATTTATCTGGCCCTTTACAGAAAATGTTTGCTGACTCCTGCTTTAGGGCTTACAGTGGCCCATGGGCTTAGTACACACTCCCCAACCAGGGATCGAACCTGTGTCCCCTGCATTGTGTGGCAGATTCTTAACCACTGGACCACCAGGAAAGTCCCCACTTTAACTTTATTATGTGCCACCTTCAAGTGCTATTATACTCCTTCTCATAACATAAAAGAACCTTAGAATTGTGTATTTCCATTTGTCTCTTCTTGGCCTTTAGTGTGTTGCTGTTATAGATTTCCTTTATCCATGTATTCTAAACTTCACCAGACATTGTTGTTATTTTTGCTTAAACAGTCATTTCTTTTTAAAAACCTATCAGAAGATAGGAGATTTACATATTGAGGAAGAAAAAAGCTTATGTACTTCTATAGTGACTGTTTTCAGTGTTCTTTATTCTTTTGTATAGATCCATATTTTCGTTTGATGTCATTTTCCTTTTTGCTCACAAGTTTCCTTGGACGTTTCTTGTGATGTGGGTCGGCTGGTGATGAGTTCCTTTGACTTTTGTGTAGTTGAAAGCATGTATTTTTGCCTCTGTCTTTGAAAAATATTTTGGCTGGGTTAAAGAATTCTAGGTTGTCAGCCTGCCTTTGAGTACTTTAAAGAAGTGGCTCCGCTCTGTTCTCTTGCATTATTTCCTTTGTGAAATCTGCTGTCATGCTTATTTTTATTCCTCTGTACTAAAGGTATCTTTTCCTCTGGCTGCTTTGAAGGTATTTATCTCTATTGTTGGTTTTGAACAGAGTTTCCATGTTGGGCCCTGGGGTGGGTGTGTGTGTGTGTGTGTGTGTGTGCGCGCGCGCGCGCGCTCAGTCGCTTCCACCGTATCCGCCTCTTTGTGACCCTGTGGACCGTAGCCCACCAGGCTTCTCTGTCCATGGGATTCTCCAGGCAAGAACACTGGAGTGGGTTGCCACGCACTCCTCCAGGGGATCTTCTGACCCAGGGATCAAACTTGTGTCTCCTGCGACTCCTGCATTGGCAGGCAAGTTCTTTACCGCTGAGCCACTGGGGAGGCCCCATGCTTACTTCAGTTACATATATATTGGGCTGCTTATATACAGATATATCCCATGGCTCACTGATGTTCTTTCCATTTTTAAGTATCTCTCTATGTTTCATTCTGGACAGTTGCTATTGTGAAGTCCTGAAGTTTGCTAATCTATTTTCTGAAATATGTAATCTGTTGTTAATGCCATCCAGCATATTTTTCATTTTAGGTGCTGTAGTGTTTTTTTTGTTTTTTTTAATATTTATTTGTTTGCCTGCACCAGGTCTTAGTTGCAGCGTGTGGGATCTAGCTCCCTGATCAGCGATTGAACCCGAGCCCCCTGCATTGGGAGCAGAGTCTTAGCCGCTGGTCCACCAGGGAAGTCCCTGTGTCTCATTTTTTTGGTCAGTTGGAGATGGGCGTGAAATCTGGTCCATGTTACTACTTCTTGGGAGGAAGTAGAAGTCCTACTTAGTAAACACTGGAGACTTCCCTGGTGGTCCAGTGCTTGAGACTTCGTGCTTCCACTGCAGGGGGTGAGGATTCCATCCCTGGTTAGGGACCTAAGATCCCATATGCCGCACAGTGTGGCCAAAAAAAAAAATGAAATAAAACACCAAAGAAACAAAAAATCCCAAACCAAAGCAAGACAAAAAAACCACAATGATTAAATAAATTTGCTGCATTAACTCTGACCTGACCCTCCCAGATCCCTGACAGCTGGTTCTAGAACTGCGGGTCATCATGCTCCGCACAGTGGGTGCTCCATGTTTGTTGAAGGAATGAATGCAAGAGTGCTTGTCCTCATAAGAAGGAAAACAAACCAACAACCCCTCCCCCCACCAAAAACAAACAAACAAACCCCAAGCAAACCATAGAAAGGAGGGGCTTCCCTGGTGGCTCAGAGGATAAAGCGTCTGCCTGCAATGCGGGAGACCTGGGTTCGATCCCTGGGTTGGGGAAGATCCCCTGGAGAAGGAAATAAATGCCAATAAAAAAAAAAAAAAAGAACCCTTGACCTCTGCCTTCTGACCCCGGTCCTTGCCCTCAGGGCGCTGCACTTGGCGGTGATTCATCAGCACGAGCCCTTCCTGGACTTCCTCCTAGGCTTTGCGGCTGGTACCGAGTACCTGGACCTGCAGAATGACTTGGGCCAGGTGAGCCGCCCGTGGACAGCGCAGGGCTTGGGGGCCAGGATTCTCAGTGTGACCCCTCACCCCTGCCTTCTGCTCCTGCAGACAGCCCTGCACCTGGCTGCCATCCTGGAGGAGGCGTCCGCGGTAGAGAAGTTGTACGCAGCAGGCGCCAGTTTGCTGGTGGCGGAGCGTGGAGGCCACACGGCCCTGCACCTGGCCTGCCGCGTGGGAGCCCACGCCTGCGCTCGCGTGCTGCTCCAGCCTCGCCCCCAGCGCCCCAGGGGAGCCCCCAAAACCTACCTCGCTCAGGGCTCTGACCATACCCCTGACACCGACCACACCCCTATTGCCCTGTACTCCGATCCTGACTTGGAGAAAGAAGAGGATGAGAGTGAAGAGGACTGGACGCTGCAGCTGGAGGCTGAAAACTATGAGGGTGAGGGTCCCCGGTCACCGCGGAGGGCCCCGGCTCCCAACAAGAGCGAGGGCACCTGGCTCTGGGCTCGGCTCTCCTGATGCAAAGCTTGGCTCCTTGGGAAATAATCCCAACGTTAATAATAATACTCAGGGGACCCAGGCATCAGGACCCAGGTTATTGAGAACCACAGGCCCCAGCCCACCTGGGACAAGGGAACTCAAAGGCCAGGCCCTCTGAAACTCTGGCGACTCAGGTTCCCAGAGGCTGATATCAGGATTCAGAGACAGCCGTCCTAGCCAGACCTCATGGGAAAATAGATTCTGTCTACCCAGGGCCCTCGCATCGGAGTCTTAGCTCCCCCGTCTCTAAGCCCAGCTATTCAGTACTTGGGACCAGACCGCCACCACAGGTGGAAGGTCAGAACCCAGTGTTCAGGGCCCACCTCACCCCCCAAGGACATGGACCCAGGAATTTGGGGACCTGGTTCTTTGTGAAGTAAGACCAGAGACTCAGGTCCCCTGTCCAGAGCCCCTGGGCTCTTCACCCCTAGGCCCCAGACAACCCCACAACCCAGGCATCGGCACTGCCAGCAAGTTCCAGATCACCTGAGACTTAAGGGATTTGGGATACAGGGCCTCTTTGAAATACCCAGGAATGCAGAAGTCAGACCCCAAACTCCATCAACCTCAGGTCACAAAACCCTCCCCCAAGATGGTGGCATTGGGGGCCCAGTCCCCTCCCCTCCATCATCTGACAGCGGTCACTCTGTCCCTAGGCCACACCCCACTCCACGTGGCTGTCATCCACAAAGACGCAGAGATGGTCCGACTGCTCCAGGAGGCAGGAGCTGACCTCAACAAACCCGTGAGCCGCCCTAGGGAGAAGGTGTGGTGGGGTGGGGAGTCTCCCCGAGCGGGGCAGGGCCCCAGTGACCTCTCTGCTGCACCCCTCAGGAGCCCACCTGCGGCCGGAGCCCCCTGCACTTGGCCGTGGAGGCCCAAGCAGCCGATGTACTGGAGCTTCTCCTGAAGGCCGGTGCTGACCCCGCCGTCCGCATGTACGGCGGCCGCACCCCACTCGGCAGTGCCACGCTCCGGCCCAACGCCATCCTCGCCCGCCTCCTCCGTGCCCACGGAGCCCCCGAGCCCGAGGACGAGGACAAGCCTGGCCCCTGCAGCAGCAGCAGTAGCGACAGCGAGAGCGGGGATGAGGGCGTGAGTCAGGAGAGAGTGGGCGGCCCAGCTGGGGGGTCAGGGTAAAAGCGGGCAGGCGGAGGGGCAGAAGAGACATTAGGCAGCTCACTGAGATTGACTGACGTTGGGGCTGCTCTGATTAGAGAGCTCAGGCAGCCGTGCAGGCGATATCAGGGGAGACCTGGACGGGGGTGGTGGGAAGAACTCGGGCACCGGCGGGGGAGAAGTGAAGGCAGTGGCAGAGGCAGAACTCAGGCAGAGAGAGAGAGAGAAGACCTCGGCCATAGTGGTTGGTAAACAGGCAGCAGAGGATGGCCGTGGGAGGAGGTTTTGGGTGGGGGGGCAGGACCGGGAGAACGCAGGCTGCGGGAAGGTGACCTTGGGCAGCAGTGATTTGAACACTGGCAGCGGTGGGGAACGACCTCAGCCAGCGGTGAAGGGGCTTCATTGGAGAACCCAGGCAGCGAGACATGACTGTGGGCAGGGGTTGTTGCTGACTGGCGGGGGTTGAGGGATTTGGGTAAAGGCAGAGGGAAGTGGGGCAGAGGGGGAGACTCCCTGTGGCGGCTGAAGGACTGGAGAGGCCGCAGGGCCGGGAGAACACAGGTGACCTTGAAAGTGGTGGTGAGAGAACTAGGAGCTGGGATTGACTCAGGAGCGGGGACCTCAGGCTTCGACGCAGCACCCGGTTCCCACGGTGGGTGGGAGAACTTGGGCAGCGGGCAAGGTGGCAGCTGCCTGAGCCCCTCTGCCTGGCCCCTCTGCCCCCAGGATGAATACGACGACATCGTAGTCCACAGTGGCCGGAGCCCCAACCAGCTACCTCCCACCCCAGCGTCAAAACCGCTCCCTGATGACCCCATCTGACTTAACTGTTAATAGTTTCCAATTTAATAAAATGCCGGTTCGGACAACCAGTGACTAGATCAGCGGTTGCCTCCCCAGGCCTCCAGGTCATTCCTGAGCCCCTGTCCCTCTAAAACCAAGTGTGACGCCATCAGCCTTGGTGGTTTTCTCTGTGCTTTATTCACTCGGGGTGGGGGGATGGAGCGTGTTAGGGCATCCGGGCTGTGTCCTGAGTCAGGCAGAGCCCAGCCCCTCCACCCAGCTCAGACTTGGCCCCTCAGGTCTGGTTTCAAGGCGCACCCTTCTCCCCACTCCTGCCGGTTGGGGAGCAGGCTGGGGTAACAGGTTGGGGGTCAACAGTACTAAGCCGTATAGGGTGTGTGGGGAAGGAGGAGGACGTGAGGTCAGTCGCCCCTCCTGAGCTCCTCTCGCAGCATCTCCGTCGCCTTCTTCAGCTCATCGCTCATGTGCTCCAGGCGCTCCACATGGTGCCCCTGGCGGCAACAGAAGCGGGGTCTCAGCACCCACCTTCAAAGGCAGGCCACCTCAGTGGTTGTCCACAAGTGTGGGCCAGCTCAATTCACATGGTGGCAGCCAGCAGCGGTCTCCCAGGTCATCGTGGACTACGATGGTGACCCCGCTGGTTGACCCTGGAAGAGTCACGTTGGCTACCGTGGCCAGTGGTGAGGCCCACGGTGTCTGCCACAGCCAGTGCGGCGGACAGAGGACTAGCCAAGGCGCTCAGTTGGGTGCCATGACCCATGTGTGAGGTGACGGCCATTTCTGTCACTGCCGTTGATCATGGTGACAGCCCTGCTTTCCTCGACCCACCAGTGGTGTCCACCTGTGGCCCAGTGAACTGGGCACGGCCACTACTTTTCATGGTGGCCAACACACTGGTCACAGACTAGCAATGGTAGCTAACTCTGGCGCTTCTGGGCACTAAGGGTGGCTTCTTGGTGGCTGTCACGGAAGTAGTTATGGAAGCCCTCCTAGTCGGGTGGAGGCCCCGCTTAGACGTTGCTACCTAGCCCTGTGTCAGTCCTACAGCCCATTCATGGTGGATGTTTCTGTGGCTACTTGGTAGGATGTCCACTGACATCTGGTCTACCCTGCTCCCCATTGCCGCTTCCACTCACCTCCCTGGTCGAAGCCTCTTCCTTCTGCTCCCACCGGGGCTCAGCTTCTGGCTGGCGGAAGTGGTGGCGGTCCTCATGTCTCTCTCCACCCGCCTCGACCCCCTGCCACAGGCTGCGACCCCCACCCAGCACCTGCACTCCCTTCTCCTCTGCCTCGAACTGGGTCGTCTCCTCATCGCTGGCCTGCTCTGCCACCCGCTTCTGGGGGCCCCTGCTGCCCTCCAGATGCTGCTTCCACAGGCCCTCCCAGGTCTCCACGGGCCCTCTCTTCTTTTCTTCCTCTTCCTCCTCTTCGTGGTCCTCCTGGTGGAGCCGGCTGTGGAGCTGCTCACGGACGGCCTGTTCCCGCACCTCGGACTTGTGCATCCTTTCTGCCGCCTCCTCCTCTTCCTCATCCCTCACCTCCTGGCTGGACCGCGTCTTCCCAGCCTCTGGCTTTTTAAAATCCCCAACCAGGAGGCCGTTCTCTGCAGTGGGCCGACAGCCAGAGGACTCTGTCTCACACATTTCTGATGGGAAGAGGGGATGTTCTCTGTGCAGCTAATCAGGAGACAGACCTAGAGGAGTTCTGGGGTGGGGGGGTGGGGTGCCCGAGCTCCCCCAGGTGACAGCCCAGACCTGGGAGAGGAGGGTCAGTACCGGGAGACACTCTGCCCCCATCCTGTGCCCTTGCGGGGAGCCCCAAGAGTGGGGCTGTGGGCCAGGCTCCTTCGGTCTAGACACAGTGGTGCCATGCCAGTCCAGACAGTGGCTCTGGGATGAGAAGAGGGTGCCACTGCCTCCAGGCAGCCCTGGGCAGACCCCTGGTGGGGCGGGGGCTCCTACGAGGAACTGGGGCCTGAGCCCCCCTTACCTCTGTGGAGGAGAGCCAGGCAGGGGCCTTGCCTGGCCTGGCCCAGCATCAGCACTTCTGTGACCACCTCTGCCAGACAGCGCGTCAGCTGGGGATGAAGGGTGAAGGGTGAGGGGTGAGGGGTGAAGGGTGAGGGGCGAAGGGTGAGGGGTGAGGGGAGGTTGAGGGCAGGGCAGATGGGGGGAATGAGAGCGTAGGAGGATTGGAAGGGAGACGGAGATGGTGGAGGGGGCTGGGGTCCCAGGGAGATGAGGTGGGGTGAAAGGGCCACCGTCCTTACCTCCTCCTTGGAGGGCCTGGGTGCCAGGGGAGCCGCGGTGGCTGTGGGGGAAGGAGGTGGGTGCTGGGCTCAGACCCCGGGCGCTGTCCCTGGTGCTGACTCCAGCTCTGGGGTCACCCCGGTACCCACAAGCCCACTCCCCCAGCCCACCTGCCAGGTGCGCTGCCTCTGCTTGGAAGCTCAGCCCAGGAAAGCTCTAGTCTGGCCCCACCGGGTGCACTGTCCCCATCCCCGGTCACCTGAACCCCTGCTCCCCCTGGCTGGCTGCTGAGGTTGCCCTGATCTCTGGAACTCACCAGCCCCCAACAGCAGCACCAGCAGAGCAGGCAGCACCAGCAAGAGCAGCAAGGTGGACCCTCGGCGCTGCATGGTGGGGTGTCCAGACCAAGGTCCTTGGTGCTGTGCGGCCAGGGTGGCAGCTCCTTATAACCCACGCCCACCCTCCCCGGGGCAGAGGGAGGAACTCTGGCCCCCACAGAGGAGGAAGTGATGTCACCGCCTCCCCCTCCCCGCCTGAGGCAAGGCAACAGCTGTGGGGCGGAGAGAGACCTGTCTGAGACCCTCAATTATTCATGGGGGCCCCACTGCCCTGCACCCTCCTCTCCAGCTTCCGGCCCCTGAATGCCTGCTTGGAGGGTGGGGGCTTCTCTTCCTAGATAAACAGGGTCTGACTGGGGCTTCCCTGGTGGCCCAGACAGTAAAGAATCTGCCTGCAATGCAGGAGACCCGGGTTCAATCCCTGGGTCAGAAGATACCCTGGAGAAGGGAATGGCTACTTACTTCAGTATTCTTGCCTGGAGAATTCCATGGACAGAGACAGGCTACAGTCCACGGGGTGGCAAAGAAGTGGACATGACTGAGGTGACTTAGCACGATAGCATGATGAGCTTAAGGCCCCACTGGGAGGTGGGACATGCTCTGAGTCCAGAGGCAACCACTTACAGACCTCAGGCAACACCTTGCCTTCCCTTGTCCATATTCTCCTCTGGAAAACCGGTCTCATAAATCTACTTTCTTGGAGTTATAACTGGACCTCACCTGAGTCCCAGCTCCTCCACTACCAGCAGTGCAGCCCTGGGACAACTGCTTGGATGCAAGACCTGTTACTTGTGAAACGGGGCTGGTGACAACCTATTCCACAGCCTGATGGGAAAGATTAAAGTAATGCACATACATGTTAGCTTGGGTGATGCCTGGCATGGAGAACTACAGAGGCCTGAGCTCCTTCATCCCAGTCATTTTTATTGGACACACACTGTTACGTCCAGCCCTCTTCTAGACCCTGGGGCTACAACAGAGAATGAGGCTACAGGCAAACCTCCCTGGCCTCTTGGAGTGGACATTTGAGAAAGGGAAGACGACAACACTCAAGGAAGGAGGAGGGACTTCCCTAGTGGTCCAGTGGTTAAGAATCCGCCTTGCAATGCAGGGGACACAGGTTCGATCCCTGGTCGGAGAACTAAGGTCCCACATGCCCTGGGGCCAACCAAGCCTTCAAGGCAACTTCTGAAGCCCACCTGTGCCACAATTAGGGAATCTGCGCACCACAGTGAAAGATCCTGCATGCTGAAAGTAAGATTAACACTGCAACTAAGACCAGAGGCTGCCAAATTAAAAAAAAATCTGCCTTCTAATGTTCCAATGCAAGGGACATGGGTTTGATTACTGATCAGGGAACTAAGATCCCACATGCTATGAGGCACCTGAGCCCTTGTGCTCTGAAGCCTGCTTACCACAGCTAGGGAGAAGCCTCCACACTGCAACCAAGACCCAACTCAGTTAAAAAATATTAAAAAAAAAAAGAAAAGCAAGGAGGAAATGGCTGTGGCGCATCACAGGATCACGGCAGCTAGAGGCTGGGGTTTACTTTGGCCAGGCTGGTCAAGGGAGCCCTCTCTGAGGAGGTGACATGTGGGCTAAGGCCTGAGGGATAAAATGCAGGCAACTGCACAAGATTTACGGGAAGAATAGCTAGGATAGGAAAGAGTCGAGCAAGTGCAGAGGCCTGAGTTGGGACTGAGTCTGAGAGAACAGGCAGGCAGGTTGGGGGCTGCCCAGAGCACAACAGGAAAGAGGCTGGAAGAAGGGGAAGGTAGAGGGCAGTTCTCGGGGGTCCCGGGGACCACAGTGACTTGTCTTTCCCCCCCAGGGAGATGGAGCCACAGGAGGGCTCTGAGCAGGGAGGCACGTGACCTGACGCAGCTGCCCACAGGGTCCCTCTGGCTTTGCGTGGGGGGACAGGAAGCAAGAGGCTGCTCCGATTCTCCAAATGGGAGATAAGGATGGACAGGACGGGATGATACAGCAAAGGCAGGATCTGGGAATATATATATATTTTTAAAGATTTATTTATTTTTGGCTGCACTGGGTCTTCATTGCTGCGTACAGGCTTTCTCTGGTTGCAGAGAGTGCAGGTTCTAGGCGCGCAGGCTCAGTGGTTGCCGTTCTTGGGCTCCAGAGCTTGGGCTCAGTAGTTGTGGAGTACAGGCTTAGTTGCTCCGTGGCATGTGGGATCTTCCCGGACCAGGGATCGAACTCATGTCCTCTGCATTGGCAAGTGGATTCTTAACCACTGGGCAACCAGAGACACCCTGGAAATATCTTGAAGGAGGAGCTGCCAGGGTTTGCCGAAGGATGGGATGTGGATGTGAGAACAGTCGAGGATGACTTGAAGTGCTGCAGTTGGAGAAGCTGTGAGAGCCCTTACAGGTACGGAGATGGGGGCTCCAAGGGGAGGAGTGGGGTTCTCGTTTCACTGAGTTCAGGCTGCTTCCTGCCCCGCCTGGGGCTGGGGACCAAGGTGGAAGGTTGGGTGTGAGGTGCCACTTACCCCAGGGTCAGGGGAGAGGACTCAGCATCCTCTTGGTTCCCTCAGTGACCCCCAAGCTACCCTCTATGTGCTCCGGGGGTGCTGGACACTTCCGGCATGGTCCCTGCAGCCACAGACCCCTGGATGGTTCAGCACCTCTGAGCAACTGGCCAGCATCGCTGGCAAGTCGGCCAGCCACTTCCCTCACTCACAGACCCACACAGGCCTTTGTTCTGACCATTTATTAGGGAACCTTCTCTTAACCACTGAGGGTGGGAAGAAGGAAGGAGGCATGGAGGCCTCCTCTCCCTCTCCTCTGCCGTCCCCCAGACCTCCAAGTCCCCTTGGAACAACCACTGCTTCCCACTGCAGGCTGGGACCCCCAATGACAACAGGGTCTCTCAGTGATCCCCAGGAAGAAGAGGCATAGGAGAGGTGGACCCTGGAGTCCAGACGCCCAGGTGCGGAGTGGACATGAAAAACGTGGATGTCGGGACAGACTCAGGACACCAGGTCCCAGGGGCCCAGGGACCCCTAAGCTCCAGGAAGTGGTGACAACCCTACTGGCCAACGAGGATGAGTCCTCAGCTAGAGGCAGGCTGGCCCGGGAGCCTGGGCTTCTGGGGCTGGTTGGGGCCGATGTACTGGAGAGGCACGTGGGTGGGGGTGGTGATCCGATCGGTGCCGAGGTAGGGCTGGAGGGCAGGGGGCACAAGCACCGAGCCATCCTGGGGAGAGAGCAGGCCTCAGGCGACTGCCCCACCGGCCTTCCAGCCTCCGGCCTCCACCTCCCACCGTGGGATCCTCCTGCCGCCCCCGCCCCTCACCTTCTGCTGATAGCTCTCCAGGAGGGCGATGAGGAGACGAGGGACAGCGCAGGCCGTGGCGTTCACCTGAGAGGAGGGGACGCTCAGATCCAGGCTCCAGCGGGCCCAGGGGAGGGGCTGCGGTGGTGGGTCTCCGGCGTGGGGGTGAAGGGCAGGGCGGGCGAGGGTGTGGGCTCACCGTGTGTGCGAACTGCAGCTCCCCGGCCTCGGTCTGGAACATGATGTGCAGACGGCGGCTCTGGAAGTCGGTGCAGTTGGAAGCACTGGTGACCTGGGCGTGGGGGCGGGGTGGGCTGAGCCGATGGGCCATGGGGGGCAGTAGAGGGGGGGTGTCCTCTTTCCCACCCTGAGGGCCCCGCCGGTCAGGGGGCTCACCTCGCCGAAGCGGCCTCGGCCTGGCATCCAGGCCTCGATGTCGAACTTGCGGTAGGCCGGCAGGCCCAGCTCCTGCGTGGGCATGTCCAGGACTCTGCAGCCCCGGAGAAAGACAGGGCGAAGGGCAGCAGTGAGGGGTGGTCGTGGTGGTGGGGGGGGGGGGGGCGCGGGGCGGGGCGCAGTGGGAGGTGATGGAAGGGGAGGAAGCCCCCAAAGAGGGAAACAGAGATGATAAAGAGATGAAGTTGGCAAAGGGGACGAGATGGCCAAGTCACCGGGCTGTCTGTGCACCATGGCTATTCTTCCTTCTGTAGTAACAGCACCCCCGGATTGCTGTCATGGGTCACCCAGGAAAAAGTCCACACTCCTCAGCCTCTCCTGAAAACTACATGTGACTGACAGGGGCAGAGGCGGTGGGGCTCGCAACCTCCGGTCACCCCTTAGAAGGAAGGGGTGTGCCCTCTCCCCAACCTCCCCTTCCCACTGGATGGTAAAAGGCCGTCTTGGGGCTTCCCTGGTGGCTCAGTGGTTAAGAATCCACCTGTCAATGCAGGGGACATGGGTTCGATCCCTGATCCGGGAAGATCCCACATGCACATGCGCCACAACTACTGGGCCTGCGCTCTGGACCTGGGAGCCGCAACTACTGAGCCTGCGCTCTGGACCTGGGAGCCGCAACTACTGAGCCTGCGCGCTGGAGCCTGGGAGCCGCAACTACTGAGCCTGCGCGCTGGAGCCTGGGAGCCGCAACTACTGAGCCTGCGCGCTGGAGCCTGGGAGCTGCAACTACTGAACCCACGTGTCGCAACTATGGAAGCCTGAGCACTCTAGAGCCCACGCTCTACGAGAGAAGCCACTGCAATGAGAAGCCTGCACACGGTAACTAGAAAGTAGCCCCCGCTTGCTGGAACTGGAGAAAGCCCGCACAGCAATGAAGACCCAGCACAGCCAGTAATAATAATAAGTAAATAAACAGTATTTAAAAAAGCCATCTTGGACTAGGCGGATGAGACAGCACGCTAGGGACGGGGAGTCACAGGAGGGAAGGGACCTGGTCTTGACACTGAATCGTACACAGGCTCTTATGGGTTGATAGATAGACATCCTATATACAATCCTAACACGGGCAAAAGGGGGCAGGGGGAGAAGAGGTGGTGAGGGTTTTCGAGATGGGGGAGCCCCCAGCCAGCCTTTCCCTCCTACCCCACCCCTCACCCTCTGTCCCCGACCCCAGACCCCACCATCCACCTCAGCCCCTGGCCCCTGCCCGCACCGGAAGTGCAAGCCCAGCTCTGTCAAGATCTCCATCTGAAGGGACAGGAACTCCTCCAGCAGCTCTGAGCTCTGCTCCAGCCCGGGGCCTGTCACCCCAAACATCTCCACCTGGGGCAGGGCGAGGGGCACAGGAGTCAGGAGGCACTAGGCTGCTGGGGTGTCCCCCCCACAGTCCTAGCTATGCCAACCTTGGTGAAGTGGTGTACTCGATACAGGCCCCAGGGCTCCTTCCCGGTGTCTGTTTCCGCCCGGTAGCAGGTACTGGAACAAACCATCCTGGGGGGTGGGGCGGGTAGGTGGGGTCAGGGAGAGGACGTGGGATGTCACAGTGAGGACAAGGCCTAAAGGAACAAGCATCACCTGATTGGCAGGTCCCTGAAGGCCACAGAGTGGTCCATGAAGTAGCCTGGGAGGAGAAGGGGACAGAAGGGGTCAGCCAGGGCCACCATCCATCCATCCACAGGAAACCTTTGTGGGAATCAGAAAAGGTGTCCCTTCTGGCAGACACAACCTCATGTCAGGACACATGGCTGGATCCTCACCGCTCTATTGTGCAGTAAACACCTACACAACTGTACACGCAGACCCTGGGCGTGCAGCCGTCACCCCCCAGGATGCTCCCAGCTGTCGCCTTTCGATCCCTCCTGCTCTGAGGACCCCTGGGCTGCTCTCACTCTGCTCTGGCCCCCAGGTACGCTCTCACCTGCAAGTCCTACCTCTGCCGTCCCGGCCAGATTGAGGTCTTCAAAGCGGGAGGGGTCGATGTTGTAAATTTGGGATGGTTTGGCATTTGGTGTCATCCCACAGCCTTCCTGGGGAGGAGACCAGAGGACAGGTAACCTCGGTGGCCCCTGTTCTGTCGTCACGTCCCCTGCTACTCCCCTGGAAGGAAGGGGATCACCCTGCCTGTGTGTGCGAGCTCAGTCACTCAGTCGTGTCTGACTCCTTGTGACCCCATGGACTGCAGCCGCCAGTCTCCTCTGTCCATGGAATTTTCCAGGCGAGAATACTGGAGTGGATTGCCATTTCCTCCTCCAGGGGATTATCCTGACCCAGGGATCAAGCCCACAGCTCCTGCATCGGCAGGTGATTTCTTTACCACTCAGCCACCTGGGAAGCCCCAGATTCACGCTGAGTTCCCTGTTACGACGAGACCCCCTCAACCCAGCCCCAGGGCAGTTTCTTCAGGGGAGACAGGCTGGTCTTGCTGCCTGGGGCCCCCATAACAGGGCCTGACACACGGCTGGGCATGGGGAACGGAGTGTCCTCACTCACAAACACGACTCCTCGGAGAAGGTCTGGCACCGTCATGGGGGTGAAGCCCTGGGAAGGGGGAGGGAAGGGGTGAGGAGCAGAGCCAGGACCCCACCAGACCCCAAGCTCGGGCCTGAAGAAAGGACACTGCCGAGGGGACCAACAGCTCCCCCATGTCACCCGAAGTCCATTCCACTGGAGAGGACACTGAGGCAGGCCCGAGCAGGGGGCACGGGGCTGGCCCTGGGGCGCTGGGGCCCTGTCACTGGGGCCTCCTGGTGTCCCCATTCAGGCATACCATACAGGGCAGTGGAGGTGTAGTTCCACATATAGATCTGACTGTGCCCCCCCAAGTGAACACCCTCTGTGACTCCCAGTGCCCTCAGGATATGTCCGAATCCCTCACTGTGACCAACGTCCCATTGGTCACTGCATGACCAGCCCTCAGCCCGTGTCGACCCCCTCAGTTTCAACAGACACTGTTCTTTCCCCAGCACTCGCTGTCCACTGCAGGCAGGCAGTGAGGGCCAGTGGTGACAAGTGCAGGCTCTCGGGCCAGCCCCACACATGAGCCAGAGATCCTGGACAGTTCCTCCCTCTCCAGGCCTCAATTTCTCCATCTCTAAAGGGGACAGTAATAGCACTCTCCTCTTAACACTGCCCTAAGAATGAACTATGCCAATAATACACATAAAGCTCTGAAAACAGTGACTGGAGCGGAGGTCACCCCCTCCTCTCCATGTTGAGCCTTTGGAGCTCAGCTTCTATGCCACCCCCTCCAGGCAGCCCTCCCATCCTGGCCCATACCCGGTGGATGAGCTTGTTGAGTGTGAAGTTGACCAGGCCGTACTGCAGGAGGGCCCCAGCCCCGCGCAGGTAATAGGAGCGGTGGCCAGACACGTGGGACAGGCGCCTGGGAGACAGATGGGCAGACAGGTGGGGGCCTGGGTCCAGGGCTGGTGGGGGAAGAAGGGGGACTCAAGCACCCCAGGGCAGAGGCCCAGCTGCCAGGCGGGAGGCCGGTCATCAAATATTCATGCCGGGTGAGGCCCTGGTGGTTCCACATCCCATGCTGAGCCCAGTGAAGTGGAGCCGGCAGCCAGCTGCTGGGGTGGGGGGGTTGCTGAATGGCAGGGTCTGGGAGGGGGGGCTCACTTCTGTCGGATGATGTCAAGTTTCTCAGCTATTTCCAGGTGGCCCCGGGGTTGGAAGGAGAAAGCTGTATGTGGATGAAAAGCAATGGGGTAAGAGGAAAAGAGACAGGAAACAGGGGATAGAGAGAAAGAGGATTAGTGAGACAGTGGGGGGAGAGGGAGGGAGGACAGGTTAAGACAGAGGGAGGGAGAGAAAAGGAGAGGGGAAGGGAAAGAGCCAGATACACGCACACACACACACACACACACACACGAGATGGTGTGAGAAAGCCCAGGGCTCTACAGGCTCCAGCCACAGTCCCAGACCCCAGGAGCCCCCGCCCCCAGCCTGGAGTCCCCCAGCCTGGGCTGTGGCCTACCTGGCTTGTCTCCAACCACATGGAGCACGCGGGCCTGGCTTTCATCCCCGACAGGCTGCAGGAAACAGTGGGTGTCAAAGGGAAGGTGGCACTGGGCAGGGCCCTGGCTGCCCCTGCTGCCCGTGAGTGCTCACCACGTCTGGGTGGGTCTGGTTGGGCAGCCTTAGTGCCCGCAGGTAGAACTGCTCTTCGAGCTGGGCCTCCTTGGGGTAGAGGAGTGTGAGCTGCTTCCGGATCTCCCGGCCACGTGCCCGCAGACTCTGATACTGGGGGTCCTGGGAGCAGGACACATGGGGTCAGCCCAGGAGAGGGTGGGAGACTGGCTAGGATAACCTCTGTGGTGGACTTTGTTGCTTCTTCTTTGGGCTCAACATCCTCAATTTCCTTTCAGGAACCTCCCCTCAGCACCTCGTGGCACGTCCACAAGGACATGACTCTGGCTTGGCCTACTAGAACATTCCATCGCTTGGCCAGAGTGATTGGCTTAAAGACAGGCACATGACCCAAGACAAACTCATGACAATCAGCCCCAGGGCTTTGTCTGGAACTATCAAGAAAATGGTCCTCTTTGCAAGACCTTGTTTTCCTTTCCCCCAGGGGAGAAAGCCGAACCAAATGTGGAGCAGCCAGGAGCTGGATCCAGTCGTACCTGAAGCCAATATTTTTAGTTTTATGAATCAACAGAGCCTGTTGCTATTTTTCTGACTCCTACTTGAGTTATGTTTTCCATCACATACAATGGAGACATGATGAGCGATAACGGTTATCTGTGCTGCCCACCCCCGAACAGGGACAGGATATCAACTCCCTGTAGTACCTGCTGCACTTGATTGTTGTCCCGGTTTACCTGGTAGAAAAGAGATGAAGAGGTGATTAGAGTGATGACGTTGGGGATGAGGGGGCGGGGAAAGAGAGGTGAAAGTTCAGGGCTAGGGGATCTGAATTCCTTGCTCTGCCAACGCCTGGCTGGACCCTCCTCCACTCTGTACCTCAGTTTCTCTATCAGTAAAACTGGGAGGAGGCAAGATAACATAATAGTGATCACACCCTGTAGCTCAGTTTAGTGCGGCCTCATGTCTAGCCATGTGCAGAGGACTCTCAGATGATCCTTTTTCTTCATAACCCCCACTATGAGGGTCTTATCAATGTGATTCCCATTTTGTTGACGAGAAAACTGAGACTCGGAATGGTGAAGTCTGTGAGCATGCACATGGAGGCCTGACACCAACGGTCTTTGATACTCTGAACCTTCTGTGGTCCTGAGCACCAGGGAATGCAGCAGAACTGGGTCCGAAAGTTGGGTGCCAACCAGAGTGTGCTGTTGGGCAAATCTCTTCCCCTCTCCAAGCTCTGGTATTCTGGTCTGTGAAATGGGCTGAAAGCAGGAGCTCCCTGGTCGGGTTGTTGCATGGTGTACTCATGATGATGAGCTAGGGACTTCCCTGGTGGTCCAGTGGTTAAGAAGCAGCCCCAGGGATGCCTGGCCCTCGACAGTTGTGGTGCGAGATGATGAATGTCCATATCCTTCAAACTCCTGAAACTGGGTTTCCTGTTACCTGTAGCCAGAGGTATCCTGCTGCCAGCCCCGCACCTGCCCAGGACCCCTGCACTCACCACCAGGGCCCGCACTGCCTCAGTCACAGCCCCCTTCTCCTCCTCCAGGCTCTGGATCTGTTCCCGCAGCTGCCTCAGCTCCTGCCATGTCGAGATCTGGGATAAAATATACATAGAATTCACCACGTTAACAGCTTTTTAAGTGTACATTTCAGTGGCATTAAACACGTTTATATTGTGCTATCATCACAACTACCCATCTCTGGAACTACTGAACCTTCCCAAACTGAAACTCTGTACCCATTAGACATTCCTCCCTCCCCCTGCCCTGGCAACTACCATTCTACATTCTGTCTCTGTGGATTTGATTGAGACAAATCCAGAAGCCTCACAGAACTGGAATCACACAGTGTTTGCCCTTTTGCGAATGGCTTACTTCACCTAGCATAAGGTCTTTAAGGTAAATCCATCTGGAGTATGGGCTTCCCAGGTGGCTCAGTGCTAAAGAATCCACCTGCCAATGCAGGAAACGCAGGAGACACAGGGGTCAGGAAGATCCCCTGGAGGAGGGAATGGCAACCCCCTCTAGTGTTCTTGCTGGAAAATCTCATGGACGGAGGAAGCTGGCAGGCTACAGTCCATGGAGCTGCAAAGAGGCAGACATGATTGATCAACTGAGCACTCACATTGTGGCATGTGTCAGAATTTCCTTCCTTTTTAAGGCTGAATATTATTCTATTGCAAGTATTTACCACATTTTCTTTTACGAGATTCTTTTTGATATGGACCATTTTTAAAGTCTTTATTGTATTGGTTACAGTATTGCTTCTGTTTCACATTTTGGTTTTTTGGCCTCAGTGCTTGTGGGGTCTTAGCTTCCTGGCCAGGGAGTGAACCTGCATCCCCTGCTTTGGAACGTGAAGTCTTAATCACTGGATTACCAGGGAAGTCCCTACCACATTTTCTTTATCCATTCATTGATCAGTGGACACTTGGGTTGCTTCCACCTTTTGGCCACTGTGAATATGCTGCTATAAATATGGACATTCAGGTATCTGTTTGAGTCCCTGATTTTCTTTTCTTTTTTATTGGGGGGTGGGGTATGTACTCGGAAGTGGGATTGCTGGATTACATGGTAATTCTAATTTTTTTAGGAACTGCCATATGCTTATTTCTTTTTAAATTAACTTCTCTGAGCCTTAGTTTCCCCTCTGGAAAAATTGTGGAAACAATGGCACCCATCTCATAGGGGTGCTGTGAAACTTAAAGGAGACTCATCTTTATAAAGCACTTATACTAGATTGGATGTATGGGGGGGGGGGGTCCAAGAGAGGGCTGGGAGGATTTGGGGTCCCTATCACCTTCAGCACTTCAGCAGGGTCTAGAAATATGGTAATTCCACTCCTAGTTCACCAGCATGTAGTATTATGTAAGTGCTGGCTTTATCATTAATAGTAGCAGTATGAATATGTGTGTGTGTTAGTCGCTTTGTCGTGTCCAACTCTTTGCGATGCTATGGACTGTACCCGCCAGGCTCTTCTGTCCATGGAATTCTCCAGGCAGGAATACTGGAGTGGGTAGCCCTGCCCTTCTCCAGGGAATCTTCCCGACCTAGGGATTGAACCCGGGTCTCCTCCATTACAGGCAGATTCTTTACCGTCTGAACCACCAGGGAAGCCCAGTAGTATGAATATTAATATTCACTGCCTTATTCTCAACACCAGGTACAGAACATACACACACCCTAAATATGTTCAAAAACACATTCGTTCACAAAATAACACCACTTAACTGCCTGATACCTGTGGAGTAAGTGCATAACTCTTCCTCTCACTCCCCAAAGGCAAGAGTCTCCCCTTACCCACTGATTCATATCCCTGTTCCCCGTTTTCCTTTGTGGCTTTACCATAAGCCTGGCAAGAGGTCTGAGCACAGAGGACGCGGGAAGACAGTAAGTTCCTAGGGCAGAGTGGGTACCCAGCACGCTTTATGGGCTAGGAGTATCATGGCTATATGGATAGTAGGGCCTTAGCATTCCGTGGTATCTGACACGTACTTAGGTGCCAGACACAACACATTGGCTAAACTGGGAAGGAATGAAAACTCTTGCGATCAGAACGCCCCCTGCTGGATAGTATCTTGTAAGCCCATTTCGTTCGTAAAGCGAACAGCCAATAGGCAAAGAGGACCGACCCCGCGGTGGTTGGACCGCGCAAGCGCACTCACGATGCCGGGCAGATCCTTCGACCGCAACTCCCCCTTGCGGAGCTCCAGGGCGCGCGCGGCATCTTCCGGGTATGCGCACAGTGGTTCCATATCCAGCTGAGGGAGCGCGCTGTAGCCCTCACGCGCGTGTTCGTACAGGAGGTTCCGGTCCCGTCTCTCCGTAGCGAAACTTCTCTTGAAGCTCTGGTTACAGACGCAGCCTCCTCGAAGCCGCAGGCCCCGGCCAACCACTAGAGGCCCCAAGCGCCGCACTATGGACGCAGCCATCTTGGAAGGCGGACAAGGAGTCACGCACCCTTCGTCCCGCCCACTACGCACTTAGACCAATTACAAAGCTGCTGTTCTGCTCGAGACTAGCCAATCAGACCCTGGAAGGGGTGAACCCCTTCCATGCCTCAAAAAAACACAGTTCAATGAGAACAGTTGCCCGAGATTGACACTATCATTGTCCAATCGTCCTCTGTTCCCCGCTGTTTCAGTGTACACGAGAGGCAGAACCAGCCAATCACTGCCAGGGTAATCCCCAGATCGCGCTAGAGCGGTTTCTGCGTGTCGGCGGACCGGGCTAGGGTCGGTAAGGTCTACAGAGCTTGGGTTCTCCAAACCTCCGGGGTCTCCCCTCAGGTTCCCGTTTTCTTCTGTATGTGAGCAGGGACAGTTGGCTCCCCGAGAAACTATTCAGTGCGAGCCTGAACTTACGGAGGGACTTTCTGTAAGCAGCGTTAGGGGTTGCGGTTATACGGTAGAGGAAATTGTTTAGATTTAACCGGAAGGCTAAATAGGGAGGGTTGGGGAGAATTTGGGCTTCCATTGTGCCACAATGGAAATGTGGTAAAGAATCCGCCTGCAGTGTGGAACATCTAGGTTCGATCCTTAGGTTGGGAAGATCCCCTGGAGAAGGGAAAGGCTGCCCACTCCTCTATTCTGGCTTGGAGAATCCCATGGCCTGTATAGTCCATGGGGTCACAAAGAGTCGGACACTGAGTAACTTTCACTTCACCAAATAGTGAGAGCTGGGGAGAATTTGGACCCTACCCCAACGAAGGCCACTTTCTCTTATTCCCTAATACAGGGACTCTGCAGGCGGTGGGATGTCTTGGTCCGGCCTTCTCCGTGGCCTTAGCACGTCCCTAAATTATGGTAAGTGAGGGGCTTGGGCCGCCCCTAGGTGGGAATTTGGCTCTTCACCTGACTGAGATGGAGGCTCTGAGCAGGGGAGGAATGTGATCTGACCCAGGTGTCCACAGGATAACTTTGGCTGCGTGTGGGGAGCAGACAGTAGAAACAGGGAGACCTGGGAGGAGGGGGAGGACAGGAGAGTCCAGTGGGAATCAAGGGTAGACAGGACCAGGGTGGATGCTGTGGAGGAGGAAGGGGATTCCGATCAGTTGTGAAGGTTCAGTTGACAGAATCTGCTCATGGCGATGGGAGTGGGGTGACAGGAGGAGCGACACGCCCAGAGACCACCCCCCCCCCCCATAGAGTTGCTGTGGGACGGTGTGTGTTAATGTAGATACGATGCATAGAACAGTACAGAACACAGTGTGAACCTGTGAGTTAACTCTTACGAAATGCTTAAAAAAGAACCTGACACATGGTGATTGCTCCATAAATTACTCTCAGCCATGAGTACCCCCAGCCATAAACAAATAGAGCCCCGCGAAGTGCTTGGAACGGCTCCTCGAACAAAAGAGCGAGTGGCTGATGCTATTATCTGTTCGCTGGGATAATCATCCCTCTTCCGCCCTCCTGGTTGTCTCTCCAGGCCTAGCTCTGGTCCCCCGGCCTTGGACCACGCGTCCCATGGCCACCCTGAACCAGCTACACCGTCGGGGCCCCCCGAAGTTTCCGCCTCCGAAACCAGGCCCGACGGAGGGCCGGCCACAGCTGAAGGGCGTGGTCCTGCGCACCTTTATCCGCAAGCCCAAGAAGCCCAACTCGGCCAACCGCAAGTGTTGCCGCGTGAGGCTCAGCACTGGCCGGGAGGCTGTCTGCTTCATCCCTGGAGAGGGCCACAGCCTGCAGGAGCACCACGTGGTCCTCGTACAGGGCGGCCGCACGCAGGACCTGCCGGGTGTCAAGCTCAAGGTCGTGCGCGGGAAGTACGACTGTGGCCACGTGCAGAAGAAGAAGTAACTGTGGGGGACCCAGTGGGCGGGTGATCACGCAGAACTTCCTTTCCTTCGGTGCACCTGCAGTGCCCTCAGGAAGCAAGTCCAGCTCTAGAAGTAACTGGTCTGCGTTCAAAGCCCAGCCTAGTGGACCCTTGACCCTTGGGGTCCTGGGCACCCCTCTCCCAACACACTTGGCTTCCATGCTGGCACTAGCAACTGCTTCTGCTGGGACAAGACTCTGTACTGCCATCTACTGGGGAGGGGTTGCAATAAAGACCCCAGCCCTCAAGGTTGTGACCTGAACCCTCTTACGTGGTATTCACCCTCTTTGCGGTCTTCGCAACTGGACATCCCCTCTGGCCTCAGTTTCCTTCACCAGAAAAAAATAGCTCCGCTGGCAGTATCCCCTCTGTTGGATTTGGTGAAGATTAAACCAGATGCTTTATGTGTATAGTAGCACATGCAGTGACTGCTCTGTTACAAGCTTTGGAGTCAGGTGGGCAGCGTTGAGGTTCAGTTCCCCTTCCTTCAGGCCAAGAGCCTGGACATGAAAGCCCTCCTGTCAAGCTTCCTCGTCTGAAAAGTGGCAGTAATTGTAATGTTGGCGACAAAGGGGTGTTGGTGGGATTGAATGGTGTGCACAGCTCTGCTCAGACACACACACCTGGATTCAAATCCTGCTTCCGCCTCTTCCTTGTTCTGTGACTCCGGGTATATTTGTTCCCCACTCTGGCTCCATTTCTTCCCTTGGAAAATGGCGCCAAGAGTGATGCGGACCTCACCTGATCACCTGATCAGCTGTTGGCTGAGTTTTTGTGGCCCAGATATCTGTGTTCTCGAAGCTCACCCACTTCTTGCATGGCATTTAGCACACCTGAGGTTCTCACTATTGGAAATATCCCACACGGCTTTTTAGGTTCAGAGCTGGGGGCAGACAAGCACATCAATTACAGATAAAATCCTCCATCACCTCACACTCTGCACTAATTTTTTATTAAGCTAGCTTGTCAGCTGCACTCAGCTAGGGAAACAGTGGGAGACACCAGGGGAGCCTTGCTTCCGGAGTCCATCTCCAAGTGGGCTCGAGTGTGGAGAAAAGGAGGCTGTCACCTTGGCAGAAGGCGGGCTGCCCCGATGCAGGGGCAGGAGGTGGGGGTAGAGGATACAGTTTGGGGGTCAGTGCAGACTGGGCCTTAGGAATTCTGAAAGAAATGGCACCTGTATGGCTCAGAGGAGAGGTACTGTTGGGTGCCGTGCTGGAGAAGCTTGCATGGGCCCCACTCCTGAGTCCCAGAGATTCCCCCAAACAAGAGGATGGGTTCCCTTTGAGGCTCCTGTTGGTCCCCCCGAGGACAATCCTTGCTCTCTGCCAGCAATTGCCTTACCCCAGAACATGCTGACAAGAGTCCTTGTCCAAGACTGTCAGCAGCGTTCCTGTTTTTAATCAGGGTTTGGTCTTTTTTTTTGACTCAGTGGGTTTGATCCCTCGATTGGGAAGATCCTCTGGAGAAGGGGATGGCAATCCACTTCAGTATTCTTACCTGGAGAATCCCATGGATGGAGAAGCCTGGTGGGCTACAGTCCATGGGGTCACAAAGACTCGGACACGACTGAGCAACTAATACATCAACTGATAGGATTTCCCTGGTGGCTCAGTCACTAAAGAATCCACCTGCAATGCAGGAGATGTGGGTTTGATCCCTGGGTGAGGAAGATCACCTGGAGAAGGAAATGGCAATCCACTCCAGTATTCTTGCCTGAGAAATCCCATGGAGAGAGGAGCCTGGTGGGCTACAGTCCATGGGGTCACAAGACTTGGACACGACTTGGTGACTAAACCACCATCAACCGATAACCACACACGTGAGAAAGAAATTTACAAGTATAGTACAGGTCTCTGAGTTACTCTTCGACACTGCCCTGGGGAAGCAAGTGACCAGCCTGGTTGGATCCCTGGTTCCTTGGCTGAAGCAGCAGCAAATGGGGTTCACTGGAAGAGTGCCGGGAACAGGCCACATGGGACCTCCCCGCCCCTTTCCCCAGGCATCCTCTGGCTCCTGGCTGCAAAAGGCGCCCTTGATTGATGTTAGTGTCCGGCAGATGGCAGTCTGTCTTGGAAGGCTGGGTCAGGCTGGTTAGCTAGGACAGGCGGATCCTGATCCTCACACTGGAGTGGGTCACAAGGGTGCCGTAGTGCCCCACCCAGGAACGCGTGTCTCTTCCATACTGCTCAAAAGACACATAGCGGATACCCTTGCCAAAGTTGGTAAAGACGTGGGAGACCTGTGCGGGGAAGGAGAGGGAGGGAGTGAGACTCCAGGGGCTCCTCTTCCTCCACCTCCTTGACAGATCATCACCATCATCTGACCCTGCTCCAGGCGCTGGGGGTATAGCAACAAAGAAAGCAGCCCAAAGAGCTCATCCTGGGACTTCCTTCTAGTCCAGTGGTTAAGAATCTGCTTGCCAAGGCAGGGGACACGGGTTCAATCCCAGGTCTGGGAAGATCCCACATGCCCTGGAGCAATTAAGCCCGTGTGCTGCTGCTGCTGAACCCACACACCCTAGAGCCTGTCCTCTGCAGCAAAAGAAGCCACCGCTGTGAGTGCAGCGAGAGTAAGCCCTGCTCGCTGCAACTAGAGAAAAGCCTTCGTGCAGCAATGAAGACCCATTGCTGCAAAAAAAAAAAAAAAAAATCTGGTGAAGCTGAGAGTCTAGACTCTGACGCTGAAGACAGAAGGGGGAAAGGGTGGAGGAAATTCTGCAAGTGGGAGGGGTTGTGAAATGAGTAAGCAAGGGCTGCACTGAGATGATATTTGAGGAGAGACCTGGTGGAGGTGGGGATCTGGAGGAAGAGTGGTCCAGACGGAGGAACAGTGCAAAAGCCCTGAGGTGGCAGCGTGCCTCGAGCAGAGTGAGAGAAGTAGGAAATGGGGTCAAGGAGGCAGTGGGCAGATTGTGTGGGGCATTTGAGATGGGCCCCAGAAGGACTTTGGCTTCTGGCTTTTAATTTTTTTGGGCCATGCCACTTGGCTTGTGGGATCTTAGTTCCCCCACCTGGGATGGAACTTATGCCTCCTGTATTGGAAGCACAGAGTCTTAGCCACAGGGAAGTCCCTTGCTTCTGGCTTTTTATCTTTTGTAATTTTTTAAATTGAGCTGAAATTCAAATTCACCTAACATGTGCCATTTAAGACTACAATTCTGTATTTTTTTTCTTTGCATATTTGTAATGTTATGTAACCATCACCACTATCTAAATCTGGAACATCTCATCACCCCAGGAAAAAACCTCAAATCCATTAGCTGCCATTTCCAATTCCTCCCTCCCTCTGTCCTCTGGCAACCACTAATCTACCTACTTTTTGTCTCTATGTTGTTCAGTCACTAAGTCTTGTCTGACTCTGCAACCCCATGGACTGCAGCATGTCAGGCTTCCCTGTTCTTAACTATCTCCTGGAGTTTGTTGAACTCATGTCCATTGACTTGGTTATGCCATCCAACCTTCTCATCCTTTGTCGCCCCTTTCTCCTCCTGCCCTCAGTCTTTCCCAGCATCAGTCTTTTCCAGTGAGTCGGCTCTTTGCATGTGTCTCTATGGCTTTGCTTATTCTGAAAATTTCCTATAAATGCTATATACAATATGTGGCCTTTGTGTCTGACCTCTTTCACTTAGCACAATGTTTCCATGGCTCACCTATGTTGAAGTGTGAATCTGTACTTCACTCCTTTTCATAACTGCATGATAGGATATTGGCTTTTGTTCTGAGATGTATCCGTGGGATGGTTACAGGCAGGTGAAATCCGTGGTCTGACTCACTTTTTTTTTTTTGGATTCACTTTTTAATAGCTTTCTAGATGCTGAGTCTGTGTGTTGGGTTGGTGTTGGAGGGAGGAGATCAGGAATTGAACCAGAAGACCACCTAAAAGGTTACTTTGATAAGTGAGGAATGATGACTGTGACAGCTTAGGCTCAGGAGCCATTGTGGCTTTGAATCAAGCCCTGCATGCTTTAGGGTGAGTTTGGGTGTCACTTCCATCCCTCAGTTTCCCCAACTGCAGAATGGTGATGGAGCAAGGATTTTGGTTCACCACTGCATTCCAAGAAACTACAGCAATGCCCAGTACACAGTAGGTGCTCAATAAATGTCTATTGGATAACTAGGCCATTGTGCTGATGAAATGAATCAATGGGTAAAACTTTTGGACAGGCCTGTAATAAGGGCTCAATAATTGTTAGCTGTTGTTATTATAGATACAGATAGTGGTGCTGAGAACTGAGAACCGAATTTGGGCAGGGTGAGAAGTGGGTGTGCCTCTGGACAGGTCAAGGGTGGTGTGGAAGGCGGTCTGGACCCACCTGTCGGCAGCCTCTCTCAGTCCACTGAAGGACCGGGTTGGGTGAGGCCGAGAACTTGACCACTTCATTTTCATACACGTCCAGGAGGCGGACCCGAAGCCGGTAGATGCAGCCGCAGTTCTCCCGGGCACCCCACCTGCCAGGTGGTGGTGAGCCTTCACGTCTCTGCTACCCACTTAGGTCTCTGGCCTCCAGGAACTTTGATGATGCCAGGCCTGGGAACCTAGGGGGAGGAGCCTAGGTGCCCCCGAGGTGGAGCCAGAGCCTGGAGGAGGAGCCTGGGTGTTCCTGGGGTGGAGCCAGAGCTTGGGGGAGGAGCCTGGGTGTTCCTGGGGGTGGAGCCAGAATTTGGGGGAGGAGCCTGGGTGTTCTTGAGGTGGGGCCAGGGCCTGGGGGAGGAGCCTGGGTGTTCCTGGGGTGGAGCCAGAGCTTGGGGGGAGGAGCCTGGGTGCTCCTGGGGGTGGAGCCAGAATTTGGGGGAGGAGCCTTGGTGTTCTTGAGGTGGGGCCAGGGCCTGGGGGAGGAGCCTGGGTGTTCCTGGGGTGGAGCCAGAGCCTGGGCTCGCCAAAGGTCGGTCCCTCCCTGGCTCTGCTACTTTAAGAGCGTAGCTTCCCTTCTTTCAGCCTCACTGTGAAGGGGACACAGTAGCAGTGCCAGCCCGTGGGGGTGACAGGGTGTGAGATGAGCCCCTTCTGTAGAACTGCCACCTCCACCGGGGTAGGGGTGTGGGCAGGTTGCCACTCTTCACTCACCAGTCGGCCACACAGATCTCAATCTGGGCGCTGTCGAGCAACTCCTGCCACACCCCTTCCATCACCAAGTCCACAAGCTGCCTCTTAAAGCACCATCTAGGAAGAGGGGGATAATGCTCGGTGGAGGGCCAAGAGTTCCAGCATTCAAATCACAGCCCAGAAATCACCTCCTCCTGGAAGCCTCCCCTGACTACTCTGTCTGAAGCAGCCCCTTAGGGCTGCTCTACCAGACAAGACGTATGATGGGCTGTGGGCATCCCCGTTGGCCTCTCAGATTCCCCTCCATCATTCACTCCGCTGTGGCCGCCAGGAGGCTGGGCCGTATGCAGGCTTGCCCCTTATATTTGTGGGGATCAGAACATGAATGCAAACAGAGGCACACCATAGTAGACAGCTGAGCGAGAGTTCTGAGGTCTTCTCATGATCCAAGAGCCCCCCCACCCCCCCACCCCAGTCTAAGATTGTGTTGCCTGTATGGAAGGGTCTCCCTTCCCCTCTACTTCCTGTTGGGTCAGTCAGTGGGAAGCTTTAGCAGGAGATAAAAGGGAGAAGAGAGTGGAATCAGAGTATTTATTCTCCTGGCTCCCTCCCAAGGGATCATGGTGGGACTTTTTGTGTCTCTCCAAGAAAGGACCCTCTCCACAGTGCTCTGTCCTCCCAGCTTTCTCTGTCATCATGTTTTCATAACTGTTTCCTCCCTTACCCCTGCCAGGCCTAGGGGTGATAATGTCCCTTCCCTCTAGCCTAGGGTCCTGCAGTATCTCTTGCGTTCTGTCTGTACCTTTGTAAACAGTCCTTCTCCTTGAATTTCAATGTGCCATAATAACAGAAATAGTGATTTATCATGAGAACTGATAAACTGACCAGAACGGAGTGCTCAAGGACAGGCCTGGCTATGTATGCTGCTGCTGTTGCTAAGTCGCTTCAGTCGTGTCTGACTCTGTGCGACCCCATAGACGGCAGCCCACTAGGCTCCTCTGTCCTTGGGATTCTCCAGGCAAGAATACTGGAGTGGGTTGCCATTTCCTTCTGCAAGCTATGTATGGGAACTTCATAAATGATAGAGGTGGTGCTGACATTCCATGGGGAAAGGAAGGGTTCTTTAGTACATGGTGTTGGGAAAACTGGCTCAGTATATAGAGGGAAAAACAAAAAACTGGATCCTTACCGAACATCACATTCAAAGGTGGATTAAAGATCTAAATGTAAAAGATAAAACTATGAGGTTACTAGAAAAGAGTAGAAGAGCACACTATTAGGATCTAAGGGGAGGGAAGGATTTTTTAAAACAAAATTTAAAAAACAAATTCTAAAGCAAAAAGATGAATTTGATCATATGAAAATAACAAAGAATGCCATGGACACACTTAATTCATATGGTACAGTGGGAGATTTTATGTAACATCCAGGATGGACAAGGAACTGACACCTCGTATATACAAGGAATTCTTGTATATCAACGAGAATAAGACATCAACCTTAATAAAAATATGAACAGGCAGGGACTTCCCTGATGGTCCAGTGGCTAAGGCTCCATGCTCCCAGTGCAGGGGACCTGGGTTCGATCCCTGGTCAGGGAACTAGATCCCACATGATGCAACTGAGAGTTTGTATGCCGCAACTAAGCCCTGATGCAGCCAACTAAATAAAGTAGGTATTAAAGATAGGAACAGGTAACTGACAAAAGAGGGATTTCAAAAGCCTAACAATTATTAGTCGAATGACTGAATACATGCTTGTGGGAAGGAGAGTGTGAAAGTGGGTAAGGGTGAGGATGAGGACCGTAGGGTAGGGTTCCCCCTCCCTCGCCCCAGTGATCAAAGGCCACTCACTCAAATGAAGTCACGAAGCAGGTCTGGGAAGGAGCGCCCGGCATCATTATGAGGTTCTTTTCCACGGCCCAGCCATTCCCGCCGTGCTCCACCTCCCAGCCTCTGAAGCCCTCTGTGGGGTATAATAGGGTTAAATACGAGGGATTCGCGGTCCAGCTTGCCCCGGCCACTACCTACTGTGCTCTGTCCACCCGGCCCCTCCGTGGCAGCATCTGTGGACACACCCCCCGACCGCCTCACTCGGCTGGCTCGGTGCAGGTGCATCCACTCAGCTTCTTCTCAGCCTCCCTCGGCTCAGTCCCTTGCCCTGCCTCTCTTAAATCTCTTGAACCACTGGACTTTAATTCTGGCCCTGCCCGGGGGTGCTACCTCTGGGATCCTCCAGCCTTGACCCCGCGCATTTCCTCAGTTCCGCTTCCCACAGCCTCTCAAAACGGCCTGATGTTTCTATGCAAGCTCCGCCCCCTGTCAGCGCCCAGTCGGTTTCTCCCCAGGCCTCCCCGGCCCTTCCCTCTTTAACCACCGCCCACTGAGTTGAGGGGACGTCCCCAGTGGTCCAGTGGCAAACACCCTCTTCCAACAACACAAGAGAAGACTCTACACATGGACGTCACAAGATGGTCAATGCTGAAATCAGATTGATTATATTCTTTGCAGCGGAAGATGAAGAAGCTTTTGACAATCAGCAAAAACAAGACCTGGAGCTGACTGTAACTCAGATCATCAGCTCCTTATTGCAAAATTGAAGAAAGTAGGGAAAACCACTAGACCATGTAGGCACGACCTAAATCAAATCCCTTATGATTACAGTGGAGGTGATGAATAGAGTCAAAGGATTAGATCTGGTAGACAGAGAACTATGGATGGAGGTTTGTAATATTGTACAGGAAGCAGTGACCATAACCATCCCAAACAAAAAGAAATGGAAGAAGGCAAAGTGGTTGTCTGAGCTTAGAGGAGAAGAGAAGCGAAACGCACAGAAGAAAGGGAAAGATAACTATTTGAATGCAGAGTACCAAAGAACAGCAAGGTGAGGTAAGAAAGCCTTTTTTAAGTGAACAATGCAAAGAAATAGAGGAAAACAATAGAATAGAAAAGACTAGAGGTCTCTTCAAGAAATTTGGATACCAAGGGCACATTTCATTCAAGGATGGGACAGAAACCATAAAGACCTAATAGAAGCAAAAGAGATTAAGAGGAGGTGGCAAGAATACACAGAAGAAATATACAAAAAAGGGTCTTAATGACTGGGACAACCACAATGATGTGGTCACTCAGAGCCAGACATCTGGAGTGTCGAGTCAAATGGCCCTTAGGAAGCATCACTATGAACGAAGCTAGTGGAGGTGATGGAATTCCAGCTGAGCTATTTCAAATCCTAAAAGATGATGCTGTTAAAGTGCTGCACTCATTATGCCAGCAAATTTGGAAAACTCAGCAGTGGCCACAGGACTGGAAAAGGTCAGTTTTCATTCCAATCCCAAAGAAGAGCATTGCCAAAGTTAATGTTCAAACTACCGCACAATTGTCCCACACAATTGTACCGCACAATCCACTCTACTCACAATCTATCAAGGTAATGCTCAAAATCCCTCAAGTTAGGCCTCAACAGTATGTGAACCAAAAACTTTCAGTTATACAAGCTGGATTTAGAAAAGGCAGAAGAACCAGAGATCAAATTGCCAACACCCAGTGGATCATAGAAAAAGCAAGGGAATTCCAGAAAAACATCTACTTCTGCTTCATTGACTACACTAAAGCCTTTGACTGTGTGGATCACAACAAACAGTGGGAATTATAAAAAGATGGGAATACCAGACCACTTTACCTGCCTCCTTAGAAACGTGTATGCAGGTCAAGAAGCAACAGTTAGAACCAGACATGAAACAACAGACTGGTTCAAAACTGGGAAAAGAATACATCAAGGCTATATATTGTCACCTTGCTTACTTAACTTCTATACAGAGTACATCATGTGAAATGCTGGGTTGGATGAATCAGAAGCTGGAATCAAGATTTCTGGGAGAAATATCAACAACCTCTGATATGCAGATGATACCACTCTAATGGCAAAATGTGAAGAGGAACTAAAGAGCCTTTTGATGAGAGTGAAAGAAGAGAGTGAATAAGCTGGCTTAAAACTCAACATCAAAAAAAAAAACAACTAAGATCATGGCATCCAGTCCCATCACTTCATAGCAAATAGATGAGGGAAAGTGGAAACAGTGGCAGATTTTATTTTCTTGGGCTCCAAAATCACCACGGATGGTGATTATAGCCAGGAAATTAAAAGACGCTTGCTCCTTGGAAGAAAAGCTATGTGTATTAAAAAGCAGAGACATTATTTTTCTGACAAAGGTCCGTATAGTCAAAGCTATGGTTTTTCCAGTAATCACGTATGGATGTGAGAGTTGGACCATAAAGAAGGCTGAGTGCTGAAGATTTCATGTTTTCGAATTGTGGTGCTGGGGAAGACTCTTGAGAGTCCCTTGGACTGCAAGAAGATCAAATCAGTCAATCCTAAAGGAAATCAACCCTGAATATTCATTGGAAGGACTGATGCTGAAGCTGCAATACTTTGGCCACCTGATGGGAAGAGCCAACTCACCGGGAAAACCCTGAAGCTGGGAAAGATTGAGGGCAGGAGGAGAAGGGGACGACAGTGGGTGAGATGGTTGGATGGCGTCACCGACTCAAGTTTGAGCAAATTCCAGGAGATGGTGAAGGACAGGGAAGCCTGGCGTGCTGCAGTCCATGGGGGTCACAATGAGTTGGACACGACTTAGTGACTGAACAACAACTGAGTCTACAGTTGCAGCAGAGCGTCACCTCTGCCGCGGCTCTGCCCCTTGGCGCCTTCTCCTCTGTCTTGCCAACCAATCTGTACTCCCTCCACTGAAGTTTCAATACTTTGGCCACCTGATGCGAAAAGCTGACTCATTGGAAAAGACCCTGATGCTGGGAAAGGTTGAAGGTAGGAGGAGAAGGGGACGTCGTAAGACGAGATGTTTGGATGGCATCACCGACTCAATGGACGTGAGTTTGAGCAAGCTCCGGAGATGATGAAGGACAGGGAGGCCTGGCGTCCTGCGGTCCATAGGACCTCAAACAGTTGGACAGGAGTGAGCGACTGAACACCACTACCCACGGTCCCTGGCTCCTCCCACTCCTCCCTTCCCCAGCTCCCCCCTGGCCTCGCCCACCCAGTTTCTCGAGGACCACGTCCCTTGGCTCCTGGCCCCGCCCGCCCATCCCCGGGGTCTCCTCGGTCCCACCCCTGGCCCCACCCCCGCCCCTCGGCCCCGCCCTCGGCACCCACGCTCTCCGCAGGAGTTGAAGATGAGGTTGCGGCCTAGGGGCGCTCTCAGACAGTAGCGCGCCAGGGCGCACAGCGGGAACTCCTCCTCATCCTCGCTGTTGGGCGGGCAGCGCTGGGCCACCGCATAGAGCGCGCGGCCCTCCGCGCTGCGGTCGCGGGCCAGCTGCAGCAGCCAGACGGTGGGCCCGTCCACCACGTCGCGCCAGGCGCGGCACACCGGGCGGCAGCGCATCACCAACGCGCGCGGGGGAACGTGGCTCAACACCTGCACGAGCAGCTCCGGGGGCAGCGCGTCCAAGGCTATGGGCGGCTCCGCGGGCAGCCGCCGCCGCCGCGAGGGCCGGGCGCCCATCGCCGGCCGCCAGAGTCCTGCAGATAGAGAGGAGTCGGCGGGTTAGGGCAGCCTGGCCTCCCTCCAGCTCTCCTTCCAGGACGCAAGTCCTCCGTGGCTTGACCGTGACCTCACCAGGTACACGGGCGACCGGGAGGCTGCCAGCTCCAAGAAACTCGGCATCTAGTTCCTGCCACTTGGCTCCAGACGGCGACCGGTTTCTCCCCATCTTTCCCCCTTGAGCAACAAACCCCTAAGCCTGATCATGACCCCACGAGAGCTGCTAACCACGGCTTCCTGCTCTGGCCGGTGCACTTGGGTCAGGCTGAGCACCTTACCTATGACCATACGCTCACTGAAGACCTATGAGAAAAACCCCACCGAGAGGGAAACCCTTTCCGCTCCATCCCCCAGGTGTCCCAACTCTCTGGCCTTTGGAATCCATGACCTATCCTTCAGCAAAATCCATTTCCTCAATCTCTTCGCTGAACATTCTTGTCACCTTCTTACTCTAACCAGAACCCAGCTGTCCTGTGACCCTTCCAAGTGGGTACATCTTGCTCCTTGGAGCTGTTTTCAGATCATTTTCCCTCCGTCCTCCCCAACACGCCCCAGCTCATCAGGGTTGATCATTTGTCACCTTGTCAGCATCATCTGGTGACCCAGATGACTACTCATCACTTCTCCATGATTTTAGCTCTAGGCTCATTGCCACTCAGGTCGCTCTTATCAACATTCTGGGTGATTTCCACATCCAGGTTGATGATCCTTCCTTCTACCATCCGGGCCTCTCTTGTTCCCTGACCAGCTGTCCTCCTAGCCCCTCTTTCCTGTGGTTGCACCTACGCTTGTCTCAGTAACAATGGCCTCTTCAGAGACTCCATCTCAGGCTTCTCACTCTCCAGTCATCACCTCCTCTCCTTCCAACTCTCTCCCTCCAGCGCCCTAGACCCTCCACAGTCCTGCCAACCCACTGTGATGGCCCATCCTTTGTCCCTACCTCTTTTTCACTGCCCCCCCCTCCACCCCATCAATTCTCAGTTCTTCTTTATCCAGCTTAAGTTCCTTGGTTAATCATTAAAAACATTTTTTTGCATACACCCTGGCCTCCTCTGGCTTCCTCCCACGTGTGACCTGGTTAAATCCAAGCCCTCCACTTACCTGTGCCTGTACTCACACGGTTTAAAGCAGCTGAAGAACAACACACAACTCCACTGGCCGGCTCCACTTCAAGCTTGTGAACTTGACGCTCAAGCGTGCCTGCAGTGCTGTCTGGCAATCAGATTACATTTCTCTTATCCACTAGCTCTTCCTCTCAATAGATAGCTATTTCACACTTTCTCCCCTAACCTCCAACACATCACACTTCCTTCCACCTTTTCACTCTTTCCTTGCTTCTTCTTATTTATTTTTGGCTGCGTGATGCGACATGCAGGTTCTTAGTTAGTTCCCCCTAACCAGGGATCCAACCAGTTCCCCCTGAAGGGGTGGAAGCACAGAGTCCTAACCTCTGGACCACCATGAAACTCCCTCCTTGCTTCTTGTTTTGCAGGAAAATCGATAGAAAGTGAATGTCCACAGACCCGCACTGCCCCATAGACCCTCCCTGCCCTCTGCTTTCCCACCATAACTGTGCCCATTCCAGGCCACTGTCTCGTAGTTCTCCTCTCTCTCTGTTGCACCTTCAGCTTCCCTCTCTGAACCGGGTCAGTCTCATCAGCCCACACAGAGTCATCTCATATGAAAACGAATGAAAGTACTCTTGATTCCAGCTCCCTTTCCAGCTATGACCCCATTTCTTTGGTCCTGTTTATAGTAAAACTTCTCCAAAAAGTTGTCACACTGCCTCCATATGGTCTACTGATGTTCTCACCCATACCTTCTCTAATCAGGCTTTGCCCTCCTTAAAATGATAATCGCTCAGTTGTGTCCAACTCTTTGCAACCTCATGGACTGTAGCCTGCCAGGCTCCTCTGTCCATGGAATTCTCCAGGCAAGAATACTGGAGTGGGTAGCCATTCCCTTCTCCAGGGGATCTACCTGACCCAGGGATTGAACCTGGGTCTGCAGCATTGCAGGCAGATTCCTGAGCCACCAGGGAAGCCCCTCCTTCTCTACCCTGAAATGTCAAGGTCACCCACCAGTGACCTCCCTTGGTGCTGAACCAATAGTCACTGTTCACTCAGTCTTCACTTTGCTTGACCTGTTAACAGCGCCTGATGCAGGAGTCGCTCTCTCTTCACTCTTCACGTCACTTCTCTGTGCCACCACATCCCTCTGGACCCCTTCCGGCTGCCTGGTGGCTCCCAGTCAGTCTCCTTGGCTGTTTCTTCCTCCTTCCTCTGATCTCAGGGTCAGGGATTAGTCTTTGAACCTCTTCTCTTCTCCATCAGTACTCACTCCCTTGGGGATCTCATCCACTCACATCACCTCTCACCTGGACCATCGCTGTCTCCCTGCTCCTTTCCCCAACAGCCTGTTTCCCACAAGCAGCCAGGACAGGTGTGAACACCTGAGTTTGGGTCCAGTCCCTGCCTGCTCAGAGCCCTGCTGGGCTCCACCTCATCAGGGTCAGGGAAAGGGGCTCACTGTGGCCCACAAGCCCCACGTGATCAGCACTCGTCATCTCCCTGCCCTCGTTTCCCCTTACTCACTCTGCCCCAGCCAAACCAGCCTCCATACCTCAGAGCCTTTGCACAGGCTGTTTTCATCACCTAGATCCAGAGTACGTCTTTGCTCACCTCCACACTTCCTTCAAACCTTGGCTCAACTTCTCCACGAGACTGTCTCTGGCCACCATATTTACAATTTCAGGGCCTCAAGACCATCACCTACTTCTTCCCTTTTCCTTACTTTATTCTTTTCTAACACTCTTATCACACCACACACATAAGTATAGGTGGATTCTTTACCACCTGAGCCACCAGGGAAGCCCATATATTGATATAATTTACTTAATCAAGTCAATCTTCTGTATTGTCTATTCCCCTAGCCACATTGTAACAATCACTATGAGGGCAGAATTGCTGCTGATTTTGCACACTGCACACCAGTGTCCACACCAGTGTGTGACACATAATAAGTGTTCAATAAAGAGATATTAAGTGACTGAATGAACGAACTGTCACATCAGAAACCCACTTCACAGATGAGGAAACTGAGGCATAACAAAATGAAACACCTTTATTTAAAACAAAACAAAACACCTTGGCAAAACAGCTTAGTGATGAAATGCTGATTCCTGAGTCCAGCCAGCCTGGGTTGAGTCCCAGCTAAGCCTCTTGGCTCAAGGGGAAATCTCTTCATCTTTTTGTGTGCCTCACTTTCTTCTTCTGAAAATGAGGGTGTTAACCATACTTCCTCCATAGGGTTGTTGTGAGAATGAAATGAATTAATATTGGTAAAGCACTCAAGAAATAACCTCCGGTATCTCGTAAATAAAAGTGATATTAATATATTAGACACTAAATTATGTTAGTTGCTATTATTATTACACACCATAAAAAGATGACGAGCAACCATTTAGCTATGATATTTCCATCTGGTGACATTTATTGGGCCCTTCCTCCACTGTGCTGAGCATTTAAGCTGCATCATTGCACTGAATTCCATCATTGTGTTTTAATGGCCAAAATGATTCTTGGAGGTTGCCCTGGGTTAAGAGCCTTCAATGATCTAATGCTTGTTATATCATCTAGTGCCAGTAAGTGCTCGATTCATGTCAGCTGTTACTATTTTGAAATAAATTGATTAAGGTCTTGTAAAGAATTAAGCCTGTACCAGGCAAGCGGCCTGTGGACATTGCACAAAGCCTGACTCCGTTTTGCCCCCACAACAGAGAACTGAAGTTGTGGAGACAGGCTTTAGAGACCAGGGTGTATTTTGCCCCCAGGTGGTTATTAGTTGCATTAATAATTAGCTGCAGTTTACAAGTGAGTCTACCAGCTTGCCCAGCATAGACATGAAACTCACCAGAGCCTAGTTCCCTGGGTCAGTTCTCCTTAGGAATGTGCCGATTGCTGGTGAGTGGGGGATTTCTGGAACTGAGAGTGGTCCCCTCACACCACAAGGGCAGCCAGACTTCACTGGGGAGCAAGGACTTTCAAGTGATGTACTGTATGAGCCCTGGGTATTTAAAATGCTTATCTGTGATGCTCTCCTGAGGACCATGAGGTGCCTTGTAGCCACCATGTCCAACCCAGCTGAATGCCAGCTACTGGTTGGGTCAGAATGGCAGGTCACTGCCTGCTGCCAGGGTGTTGGGATGTGTGTGTGTGTCTGTGTGTGTTTGGCGGGGAGGATAATCTTATTGGTTGTCACAGTGACTAGGGGATGAAACTGGTATTCAGTTTCCAGGGACATCTTCCCCAAGTGCCTATAACAACGTATCCAATCTGATGTGCTCTTTTCCAGGACTTGACCATTCTCCATTCACACCCCTCCCCTTGACATGGGCAGGTCTTTGGGACTGCTTCACCTTTTCAGAGCATCACAGAAGTGACGTCGTTAAGGGGTTGTGGAGGTTATGTTGTCTAGGGGTGCATGCCTGGGGAGCCGTGAGTCCAGTGGTGTGCTCCTAAATGTTCAACAACAGGCTCTTGGACTTCCCTGGGCGTCCTGTGGTTTAGACTTTGCCTTCCAATCAGGGTGGGCAGGTTCGATCCCCGGGTGGGGGATCCGTGAAAGACATGGTTTTCAGAGCTTTTGGATTTAGGGATTGTAGCATTTGCTGATTTCTGTGGTGTGAATATACTGTCTGTGGCTGATGGCAAGCTACCAACATGATGTCTCTGAACTTTGGAGTTGGAAAGCACTATCCACAATGCGTTCCCAGGATCTGGTGTGAACCAGTTCCAGCATACCACGGTCTGAGTCACCGTGTGGGTCTGGCTGTCCTGAAGCCATCACAGTGGAGAGACCACAGGAAGAGATATATATATGCTTGGGGAGCCTCAGCTGTTTGGGTCTTCCCATCCGAGGTGCTGGTGGCTCAGTGGTAAAGAATCCACCTGCCAATGCAAGAGACCCAGGTTCGATCCCTGGGTAAGGATGTTCCCCTGGAGGAGGGAACGGCAACCCACTCCAGTTTTCTTGCCTGGAGAATTCCATGGACAGAGAAGCCTGGTGGGCTACTGGGGTTGAAAAAGAGTTGGACACGACTTAGCAACTGAACAACAACGACAATCCAGGTGCTAGACAGGGAAATTAATGAGCCCTCAGATGACCCAGCCCCAATCACTGCCTGATGGGACCTGCACAAGAGCCCCCGAGAATTGCTTAGCTGAGCCCAGTCAGTCCCAGAGCCATCAGAATAATAAAGGAATGGGTATTGTTTTAAGTCACTGCATTTTGAGTGGTCTCTCATGCAGCACTCGCTAAACATAATGATGGTCAGTGACTTGTATTTCAGGGGACAGGTACTACTCACAGAGGATGGCCAAGAGAATCCCAGGCAGGATTAAAAGTTCCATTTGGAATGGATAACGATGTGGTCCATATATATAATAGAATACTACTCAGTCATAAAAAAGAATGAAATAATGTCATTTGCAGAAACATAGGTAGACCTAGAGATTATTATACTAAGTGAAGTAAGAGACAAATACCATGTAATATCACTTATATGTGGAATCTAAAATATAACACAAGTGAACTTATCTATAAAACAGAAACAGACATAGAGAACAGACTGTGGTTGCCAAGGGGGAGGGGAATGAGGGAAGGCGGGACTTAGAGTTTGGGATTAGCAGATGCAAACTATTGTAAATAGAATGGATAAACAAGATCCTGGGATTTCCCTGGCGGTCCATTGACTGTCTCTGTGCTCCCAATGCAGGGGACCTGAGTTTGATTCCTGGTCAGGGAACTAGATCCCACATGCTGCAACTAAGACCCAGTGCAGCCAAATAAATAATACATAAATTTTTAAAAATATTAAAAAAAACACACCAAGATTCTAATGTGTAGCACAGAAAACTATGTTCAATATCCTGGGATAAGCCATAATGGAAAGGAATATGAAAAAGAAGGTGTATGTATATATAACTGAACCACTTTGCTATATAGCAGAAATTAACCCAACATCGTAAATCAACTATATTCTCTCTTTTTTTTGCTTTTATTTTTTTCTTAAATCAATTATATTTCAATAAAATAAGTTTTAAAAAAAGTCCCATCTGGGCAGAGGTACTCATTTGAATTTGAATTTCCCTTCCTGTTTCTTGATCTAAAGTCGGGTTACATGTGGGTTCATTTGTGAAAATTCATCAGGCTGTACAGTTTGTACACTTTCTAGAACAGGTTTACTGGAAACAATAATAACAATAAAAACAGAGATGGTAGTCCATGGAAAGGAACCAAAAGATATCCACAAGGCTCTCCGAAAAGTTATCAAACAAAAAATAGGATGAGGACGATGATGATGATTTTAAAAAGTGAAAGTGTCAGTTGCTCAGTCACGTCTGACTTTTTGCTACCCCATGAACTGTGTAGCCCGCCAGGCTCCTCTGTCCATGGAATTCTCCAGGCAAGAATATTGGACTGGGTTGCCATTCCCTTCTGTAGGTGATATTCCCCACTCAGGGATGGAACCTGGGTCTCCTGCATTGCAGGCAGGGAGGCTGCTTCACAAATACATGAGTCATCCTTGCCCAGGGGGCATGCTAGTCTTCTCTGTATCGTTCCAATTTTAGTATATATGTGCTGCTGAAAGTGACCACGAAAGGATTATTTTTAAATTCAAGAACCCCTGAAACTATTAAGAGGTAGCTTCTCTCTTCCCTCAGCGGTTCCTTGAATCATGTAGGGCCTTTTTAGAGTGACTGGAAAATTTTGCACAAAAATACCCCTATGACTCAGTGGTAAAACCATTGCCATGGTATAATAAGCATTATTTTATGATTATTTTTGATGGTCCTGGGGACTAACTGGGTTCAGTCATGTAATTCTCAGGGGCTCTTGTGCTGTGGTCCTCAAGCAGAGCATGACACTCGGTCATCTTCTGAAAGTTTGTCACGCCTCTGCTGAGTGCTGGACCAGGGGACTCTCTGGCTGGGAATTCCCCAAGCAGTTCCTCATCTCCACATGGTCTCTCCGGCTAGCTGCACACTTTTCCGAGTAGTTACTCTTGATGAAGGTCAAATCGTATCATTTCATTTTCACAGCTCATGATTCTAAACTATCTTCATTTTATATAGCGTTTTGAAAGTAATTTTATTTATTATTCTTATTTTTGGCTGTGCTGGGTCTTCATTGCTGCTCGGGCTTTTCTCTAGTTGCAGAGTGCTCTAGGGCTCGGGGGTTTCGGTAGTCGCAGCTCCCAGGCTCTACAGCACAGGCTCCATAGGTGTGATGTACGGGCTTAGTTATCTGGAGGCATGTGGAATCTTCCCAGATCAGGAATCGAATCTGTGTCTCGTACATTGGCAGGCGGATTCTTTACCACCACGCCACTGGGAAGCCCTATAGCATCATTTTTACTTGGCTAATTTTCTTCCTTACCTTTGTTAGTTTTATCTTTATTAATTTAGCAAGTATACTTCCATTGATTTTGAAATTACTTTTATGATTTGATAATAAATTGATAATTTGATAATAATATAATCAGCTAATAATATATTGGGATAACTTAGGTGCAACCATTGCTTATTCATTATTTATTAATTTTTTTTGGCTGGGCCATGCAGCATGCAAGATCTTTAGTTCCCCCACTAGGGATCAAACCCTTGCCCCCTGCAGTAGGACTGCAGGGTTTTAACTGCTGAACCACCAGGGAAGTCCCAACCTTTGTATATTTATAAATGTATGATTGTACTTGCTGTGGTATTTATACATTTTTGTACTTGAAGTGTCATGTCACTAACTTTTGTTTTATGAATTTGGAATACTGAACAAACAGTTGCTGTGAATGGTAATGTTTCAGTATCAGTCTAAAAAAATACATAGGTATTGTCTTTGTCTCCCTATCTTAGGAGTCACTGTATAATTATTCGAGCATTTCTGTATGCCTGAATTTTTTCAGAATACAATCACGGGGATAGAAAAGACTCGACTGTCAAAGACTCAATATCGGTAAAGCCTATTAGGACCCTGTGCTGGGGGCAGGGAGTGGCTGAGGGTTTCCAGGACTTTAGGCTGCTGCTCCCAGCAGGACAGCTGGTGGTCAGGAGCTCCCACTATGGAGGCAGATAATCCAGGTTCAAATCCTGGTTCTGGGCTTCCCTGGCGGCTCAAAGGTAAAGAATCCACCTGCCAAGGCAGGAGACACGGGTTCAGTCCCTGAGCAGGGAAGATCCCAGATGCCTTGGAACAAGTAAGCCCATGCTCTGCAACGAGAAGCCACTGCAATGAGAAGCCCGAATGTCTCAACTAGAGAGTAGCCCCTGCTCGTTGCAGCTAGAGAAAAGCCAGACCAGCAACAAAGACTCAGCACAGCTGAAAAAAAAAAAAAAATAAATCTGGTTCTGCCTTTTCTTGGGCAGGCCATCACTTTGGCATGTTGCTGGCCTCTGAGCCTCAGTTTTCTTGTCTGTAACATGTGACATATGAATAACGATTCTATCTCAAGGGCTGGATGTGAGCAGTGAAGGAGAAATATCCTTAAGTCATATCTGGGACTCAAGGAATAAGTAAGACCCATTGTTATACAAGAACTAATAGGATTTCACTCTTTGGATGAAGATTTGGTAATCTGAACCTAGTGAGATGCCCTTTGTGGATCTCCCTTGGGGAGAAGGGAAATGGGAGAGGTGGGTGGGCACATGTCCAACTCATCTCCCTTTCAAAACTCTTGCCAACTACCTAGGGCACCCATGTTGAACATGCAGGGAGAATGCATGAACAAGCCACCAAGCCAAAGGCAGGAATTACCTCCAGCAGCACTTCATGGAGATACAATGTATGCACTGGGATAAGCAAGGGAATCTCAGCGGTGGGATTTGGGGCACACTTCTGCCATTCTTCCCTGGTAGCTCAGCTGGTAAAGAATCCACTCGAAATGAGGGAGACCTGGGTTCGATCCCTGGTTTGGGAAGATCCCCTGGAGAAGGGAATGGCTACCCACTCCAGTATTCTGGCCTGGAGAATTCCATGGACTGTATAGTCCATGGGGTTGCAAACAGTCGGACATGACTGAGCGACTTTCACTTTCTGCGGTGTGTGCACGCGTGCATATATTCCATTTATATTTGCCCAAGAGTCCTATTTCCCAGAAATGTTTAAAAATTAAAAAGAACACATTCACAGATGTCTAATTTACATCCAATAAAATGCAAACATTTCAAGTGTACAGTCTGTGTTCTAACAACTGTATGCAATGGTACAACCATCCTCATAAACAAGAGGTGAGACATTTCTGTTACCCTAGAATGTTTACTCTTTCCCACCTCCACCCCAACCACTAATTTGCTTTTTGTCACTAGAAGTTTTCTTTTCTAGAGTTTCATATAAGTGGAATCATACGTGTGCCCGTTACCAATTTACTGCCTCACAGCTCCAAGTTGAGAAACTGGAGTTCAGGCATTTATATCTTCTTCCTTCGCCGGCTGCCATGCTAAAGTTTTCCAGTAGAGGGAGCCAGAGAGGCGTTGCAGGAGGCAAGACTTTTGCTTCTAACTTCCAGACGCGGTTCCCCAAAGGCAGGCAGCTTTTCCTGCCGCAGTCACAAGGGCGTAGGCTTCTCCAGTGCCCGGCAGTGAGGAGCACCCCTCAGCCAGCACCTTGCCCTGGCACCCACCTCAGCTGGTTTCTTGGCTGAGTGCCTCTGGTGAGACACTTCCTTGTGAACTGTTTTCCCTAGCATCCTTAAAGGACCGACTTCTGGCAAGTTCCAGAGGGTGGATTTCCAGCAAGTTCCACGGCCAGAGCACCAGAGGGCCTCCTTTGCCCTTTAGGGAACCATGTCCAAGTGGTCTCCCAAAGCATCAGGGTCTGGGGGCTTCCCTGGTGGTCCAGTGGCTTAAGGCTCTGTGCTCCCAATGCAGGGAGCCAGGGTTCAATCCCTGGTCAGGGAACTAGATCCTGCATGCCACAGCTAAGACCTGGCACAGCCAAATAAATACAAATAGATGTTAAAAAAACCCCAAACCCCCAAAGCCAAGGACAGTCTGGAGGTGACACCGTTCTCAAGCTCTCTATCTTAGATGTTAGGGGTAGAGGCTGCTCCCTGTATTTGCCATTTTATATTCTTTACCATTCTCTTTATTTCTCAGGAGCTACTCCTTCTAACTCTAATCCCCTGCTATGATGAATAAATCTGTATATTAAACATCCTCCTTTCAAATTACTGTGTGGTTTCAGTCTCTGGATTGGACCCTGAGTGATAACCATAGGATGCACCCCTGTGTCTTCTTTCCTTCAGCAGAACGTTGTGTGATTCAGTCACATCATTGCTGTATTAATCGCCAGTTCACGCCTGTTTATCACTGAGTAGTATTCCATTGAACAGATAAACCACAATCTGTTTACTCACTCAGCGTGATGGACATTTGGATTGTTTCCAGCTTGAGGCTGTTATGAATAAAGCTTCTACGAACATTCACATTCAAGTGGTTGTCTAGACATATGTTTTCATTTCTCACGAGTAAATATGTAGGAGTGGAATTCTTGGATCACATGTTCTTTATGAGAACACACCCAATCATTTTTTTCAGCATGACTGTGCACTCCCATCAACAGTGTATGACAGCTGCCCTTGCTAGCGCCTCGTATGGTCAATCTTTTCAATTTTAGGCAGAATGGCTTCTGTTTCATGCCTTGGAGAGATTTTCCTCTTCCTGACATTCTCCCTTATCAATTTTAACACTTTACTCTTGAACGGTGGTGCCGGTGTTGTCTCTGTTTTATTTTATTTTTTGGCCACACTGTGCTACTTGCAGGATCTTAGCTCCCCAACCTGGGATTGCACCCGAGCCCTCAGCAGTGAAAGCGCCCAGTCCTAATCATTGGACTGTCAGGGAGAGAAGTATTGCCAGTGTTGTTCCTAACCTCCCACAAATGGTTACGGAAATATCATCAAGAAACAAGATTGAGACTTTTCTGGCGGTCCGGTGGCTAAGACCCTGAGCTCCCAATGCAGGGGGCCTGGGTTAAATTCCTGGTCAGGGAACTAGACCCCATATGCCTCAACTAAGAGTTCACATGCTGCTCCAACTGGGACCCGGTGAAGGCAAATAAAGGCTTTCCAGGTGGTGTTAGTGGTAAAGAGCCCACCTGCCAATGTAGAGAGGCAGGGTTGATCCCTGGGTTGGGAAGATTTCCTGGAAGAGGGCATGGCAACCCACTCCAGTATTCTTGCCTGGAGAATCCCATGGATAAATGAACCTGGCGGGCTGGAGTCCATAGGTTTGCCAAGAGTTGGACACAACTGAAGCGACTCAGCATGCATGCATGCAGCCAAATAAATAAAAAATTAAAAACAAATGAAATATATAAGCAGCAAGGGTATATTGTACAGCACAGGGAATTACAGCCAAACAAACAAACAAACAAAAAACCCCAAAAAACAAGATTGAAAATTTCTCGCTCTTTAGAATAATTTGCATGTACAAAGATTTGGCATGCCTTCTCCTTTAAGAAGGAAGACTGAGATATAGATAATCAGGGCCCGAACTGGCCTGTAAGAGTCTTTAGGTAGATTTTTTTTTTTTTTTAAGGCACCTCTTCTGGGTGAAGGCAAGCCTGGGGTAGCATGAGCTGGTGACTGGAGCAAGGCATGGATCTGAGTCCCCACTCACACCACCGCCCCTGGCTGGCCTCACAATGACAACAGCTGGTCCTGTGCTGCGTGCGTGCTAAGTCACGTCCAAAACACTTTGTGACCTTACGGACTGTAACCCGCCAGCTTCCTCCATCCATGGGATTTTCCAGGCAAGAATACAGCGTGGGCTGCCACGCTCTCCTCCAGGGGATCTTCCCGACCCAGGCATGGAACCCACGCCTCCTCTGCCTCCTGCATTAGCAGGCAGGTTCTTCACCACTAGCGCCGCCTGGAGTTCTGCCTCTAAGTGAGGTAGACAGGGTGCAAGCCAGCAGGGAGTGGTGGAGCCTCTGTCAGTCCGGAGAGAAGAGCCCCGCGTGGAGGCTGTGCCAGCGCTCACTCTGGCTGACTTACTGCCCAGTAGGAAGGTGGGCCTAGTTTGGCCACATCTTCCAGTTTGTCAAGAGACTGGAAATCCCTGTCTTTATGTGAAATCACCCGATTTTTAAATGCTAGCAGTGCATTTAAAAGAAAAAAAAATATTATAGCACAGTGTAGGCCAGAAGAGACAGAACTTCAAACCCAGGAACTGACTGGGGATGATCTTTTGTGGCTTCTGTATTATTCCCATTGATTGTCACATGAGGAAACTGAGGCCCAGAGAGGTGAAATGATGTACACAGCAGTCAAAAGTGGAGTGGCATGGACTTTCCTGGTGGCCCAGAAGTTAAGAATCCACCTTGCAATACAGGGTACATGAGTTCAATCCCTAGTCGGGGAACTAAGATCTCATATGCCTCAGAGCAACTAAGCCTGTGGGCCACAACTAGAGATCCCACATGTTGCAACTAAGACCTGATGCAGCCAAATAAATAAAGATTAAAAAGAAAAGATTTCTTGGATATAATACCAAAAGTATGATTTATAAAAGAAAAAGTGGATTAATTAAACATTATCAAAATTTTAAACCTTTGTACTTCAAAAGACATTATTAAGAAAATGAAAGACAAGCTACAGATTGGCAGAAAATATTTGTATATCACATACTTGATAAAGGACTTGAATCTAGAATATATAAAGAACACTTAAAATTCAATAATGTGACAAATCAATTTAAAAACTGACAAAAGATTTGAATAGACATTTCACCAAAGAAGAAATACAAAGGACTAATAAGCAAATGCGGGCTTCCCAGCTGACACTAGTCGTAAAGAACCCACCTGCTAATGCAAGAGACATGGGTTCCATCCCTGGGTCGGGAAAATCCCCTGGAGGAGGCCATGGCAACCCACTCTAGTACTCTTGTCTGGAGTATCTCGTGGACAGAGGAGCCTGGCTGGCTACAGTCCATAGGACGCAAAGAGTCAGCATAACTGAATCGACTTAGCACAGCAATAAGCACGTGAAAAGATGCTCAACATCATTAGTCATGAAGGAAATGCAAATTAAAATCACAGTGAGATGCCACCTCATGCCCTCTAGAATGGCTGCTGTCCAAAAGATTGGTGAAGACAGGGAGAACCTGGGACCCTTATACACTGCTGATGGGAATGTAAAATGGTAAAGCCTCTTTGGAAAACAGTTTCTATAAAAGTTGAACATTAAAAAAAAAAAGTGAAATATAAACTTACCACGAAATCCAAAAATTCTTTTTTTTTAAAAAAAAAATGTATTTATTTATTTTGGCTTCAAGGAATACGGGATCCTAGTTCCTCAACCAGGGATCAAACTTGTGCCCCCTGCATTGGAAGCTTGGAGTCTTAACCACTGGAAGTTTGAAACACAGCAATTCTACTGCTAGGCTATCTAGCAATTCTACTGCTAGGCTATCTACCCAAGAGAAATGAAAAGGTATGTCACACAAAGACTGACTTGACTGCCAAAGTGCACAGCAGCATTATATATTTGAAAACAATCCAGGTGTCTATCAACTGGTGAATGGATAAACAATATGTGGTCTATCCATACAATGGAATGCTGTTAACACTAGAAGGAATGAGGACTCCCCTGGTGGTGCAGTGTTTAAGAATCTGCCTGCAAAAAAAAAAAAAAAGAATCTGCCTGCAGGGGACACTGGTTTGATCCCTAGTCGGGGAAGATTCCACAAGCCGTGGGTCAACTACTGAGACCTCCTGCTGCAACCACTGAAGCCCCAGGACCCTAGACCCCCTGCTTAACGGCAACTAGAGAAAGACCACGCACAGCAAGGAAGACCCAGTGCAGCCAAAAATCAAAACAAAACAAAACAATAGAAGGAATGGAGCAATGGTACAAGATACAATGAGAATGAACCCTAAGACAGCATGCTAAGTGAAAGTGCTGGATACAAAAGGCTACATACTGTATGATGTGTCTAAATGAAATGTCCAGAAAAGACCTATCTAAATATAGGGAAAGATGAGGAGTTGCTGTGACTGGCATGGGAACAAGGAGTGACCACAAATAGGCACAATGGATATTTTGGAGGTGATAGAAATGCTCTAACACTGTAGTGCTGGCTGCCAGACTCTGAAAACTCACTAGATCACTGAACCGTACACTCGGCAGGGCTGAATTTTATGGTATGTAAATTACTTCAATAAAGCTGTCAAGAAAAAAAACCCAAACCCTGCACACTTTACAGTTACAGCGTGTAAGACTTAACTAGGGTAACAGAACAGACTATAGATGTAATCAGCCTTGATGGTGTGAAGGCAAATGCATTACCGGCAAGATGGGAAAGGAAAAGTGGGGGAGGGGAAGCCAAGACACTCCTCTCACTCACTGAGCATCACGGAAGTCAAAAGTTGCCAGAATAAAAAAATACAAGTGAAGCATAAAATTTAAAGTCTCAAAGGTAAATAAGATATGATCTTAAAAAAGTACAAGTATTAAAAATTAGTGGAGTGAATACGCATTGAGCTAAATACCATCTTTCATAGCTGACAGTAATAGACAATTTTGAATTCCTCTATTTCTCTGTCATTTTCACTGTCATCACCTTCTCAGTTATCCGACTGCCTTCTGAACCACAGCATGGGTGGGATGAGAGGCAAAGTTACTTTGGATTTTGGTATATTCTAGTTTAAATGTCATGAACATCATGTGTATTAAAGAATATGTTTTTATATAAAAAAAAAAAAACACAACCAACCAACCAACCAATAATACAACGTTACCATAATTTACTTACAGTGAGAACTCCCATACACACCTGATGAGAGTAAAAATTGGTGCAACCGCTTTGGAAACTAGTTGGGGATTTTTTTTTCCTGAAATTAGAAAAGTGCCTTTCCAACAAGCCAGCAATTTGACCCTAAAGCCAGGAAACATATACTAGAATATTCACAACAGCATTGCCCCTCATAGCTCCAACTTGGAAATGATCCAGGTGCTCACATAGGGTGTATAAATGAATTAAGGCAGTCATAGAATGGGAGACTAAGTAGCAATAATAAAGCCTTAACAATAAGTAAACACAACAGCACAAATGGACCTCAAAAGCATAATTTGGGGTGAAATTTACCAGAGACACAAGTCACCCAGAGTGTGAGTCCCAGGACAACCAGACAGGCGGGGTGGCCTCGGGCAGTCCTGATTTACACCTAGTGTCCCAGGGTAATTAGGGTAAATATTATCAGTGACCCCCATCACTTCCAAAATTACCTGGTTTGAAAACTGGATGATAGATTATACACTTACACCAGTGATTTTTAGAAAGTTTACAGACAGGCTAAATTAATAAATGCTATTTATGAATGTACATACAGGTACTAAAATCATATATATATACACTAAAATCACATATATATATATAAAATCATATATATATATATAAGTTCAGTCGCTCAGTTGTGTCTGACTCTTTGCGACCCCATGGACGGCAGCACGCCAGGCTTCCCTGTCCATCACCATCACTGGCGCTTGCCCAAACTAGTGTCCATTGCGTCGGTGATGCCATCCAACCATCTCATCCTCTGTTGTCCCCTTCTCCTCCTGCCTGTATATACATATATAAAAAACAAGCAGAAACTTCCCTGGTATTCTAGTGGCTAAGACTCTGTGCTCCTAATGCAGGGGAAAGTGTTAGTCACTCAGTTGTTTCCGACTCTCTGCGACCCCCATGGACCATAGCCTGCCAGGTTCCCGGTCCATGGGATTCTCCAGACAAGAATACTGGAATGGGTAGCCATTCCCTTCTCCAGGGGATCTTCCTGACCCAGAGATCGAACCCAGATCTCCTGCATAGCAGGCAGATTCTTTACCATCTGAGCCACCAGGGGGCTTGGGTTCAATTCCTGGTTGGGGAACTAGATCCCACATGCCACAACAAAGATTGAAGATCCTGCGTGCCACAACTAAGACCCAGTGCAGCCAAATAAACAAATACTAAATATTAAAAAAAAAAAAAAAACACAAAACAAAATAACCAAGCAGGGAAACGAGCATTATAAAAGTCAGGATGCTGGTTCCCCCTGTGGGGAAGAAGGCTACTAACCAGAGAAACATCTAGGGGGCTGGCAATGTTCTCCTTCTTGGCCTGGGTGCTGGTTATATACTTTGTTATATATTTCATGTACTTTTCTGTATGAGTGTTATATTTCACAATTTAAAAAATTATTAATGCTATCAATGAACACCATGATTATTTAAGTCAAAGAAGGGAACAGTCGAATTGCGTCTTAGTACAGATTAACAGTTCACATTTGTCGATGCTTTCTTGGTGTGAGGCACCCTGGGAAATTCTTTATGTGCATCATCTCATTCCCTGGAGGCAGCACTGACATTTCTGGGGCATCACAGGGCCAGCCAGGGACACTGGTTTTGGGAACTGCTGATGACAGCCTGCAGAGGAGGTGGCACTGGGGAGAGGTGGAACTTTGTCAGTTGCAGATTCAGCCAGCCCTGGGTTAGCCTCAGCCCAAACTCAAACTTTTTCGTGAACTTGGGCAAATGGGTTTCCCTCTCTCAGCGTAGATTTCATCTCTAGAAAATAGGATGCGAAGGTCCTCATGTCCTCTCCAGGCTTCCCTGGTGGCTCAGTCAGTAAAGAATCTGCCTGCAATGCAGGAGACCTGGGTTTGATCCCTGGGTTGGGAAGATCCCCTGGAGAAGGAAATGGCAACTCACTCCTGTATTCTTGCCTGGGAAGTCCCATGGACAGAGGAGCCTGGTGGGTTAGAGCCTGGTGGGTTGCAAGAGTTGGACACGACTGAGTGACTAAACCACCACCACACTCCACAAACCCTAAATCCGAAAGCTCTGAAAACCAAGTCTTTCCCAGACCCACTTGATGGCAGACTTGCCTGGAGCTGATGGAAGGTTTTATTTATGATATGAACATGCATTTCACTGAAGAATTATCAGTGTGTTTGATTACTCCCCAGTCCTGCTAGGGATTTTTTGGGGAAACATTTTTAAGTAATTATGTATTTATTTTTGGCTGCCCTATGTCTTTGTTGCTGCATGCAGGCTTTCTCTGTTTGCGGGAAGCAGGGGCCACGCTCTGGTTTCAGTGGGCAGGCTTTTTATTGTGGTAGTTTCTCTTGTGGTGGAAGAGCCCCATGCCTTGCCTTGTCTAGGCGTGGGGCTCCAGTAGTTATGGCTTGTGGGCTCTGGAGTGTGGGTTCAGTAGCTGTGATGCACAGGCTTAGTTGCCCCTTCGCATGTGGAATCCTCTGGGACTAGGATCTAACCTGTGTCCCTTGCATTAGCAAGCAGATTCCCAACCACTGGACCATCAGGGAAGTCTACCCCAATAAGGATCATATGTAATACACAGACTTGCCTCATATTCAATTCCCAAATGCACTGAGTAGCAAAAGTTGTGGCTAACACGCTGCGGACTTGTAGTAACTCTCACTTCCCATGGTGATGGGGAAATTAAACAAGATCAAGGCTGGTCTTCAACAAGTGTTAGCTGCCACTGTGACTGCTGTGACAACGATTAGCAGTCAAGGCCAGCTATGGGACTGGAGTCTGGGGCTGCACCTCCTTATGTCAGAATCATGTAGTCACTGAAACCATGACTGGAGGAATGTGGGTTAAGGGGATTCGTGCCTAGGAAGGAACAAAATACAGCAGGACACAAAACTGCACCAATGGCAAGATCAGAGCCATCTAGCGAATTTAAAAAAAGACAAAAGAGGGACTTTCCTAGTGGTTCAGTGGTTAAGAATCTGCCTTCCGGTGCAGGGGACGCAGGTTCATCTCTGGTCAGAAAACTAAGATCCCATATGCTTCAGGGGCAGCTAAGCCTGTGCCCTACAATTATTGAGCCCCAAGAGCAGTTATGATGTTATGCATAATTATTCACAGGTGAGCTGACCATGGTCGTTAAGAAAAGCTCTTCACAAAATACTAACAGCTACTGTTAACTGAACAATAAATCCTCCAGGCATGTGGAAAGTGCTTTCCAAGATCTTACAGAAGTCTCACCAACAACCCCATGGGGCCGGTGCTATTTTTCAGCTGGGGAAACTGAGGCTTGGAGGAGGGAAGCAATCAACCTGAGGTCACCCAATAAGCAAGGGGCAGACTGGTTTGGAGGACTCCAGGGTTGTGCCACTGTGCATGTTTTTATCTCTGAGTTTCTAAACTTTTATCTTACTTTCTTTATTTTTTATATTTGTATATTTTTCTGTCTCAGTGCATTTTATTTATTTATTTTTATTGGAGTATAGATGCTTTACAATGTTGTGCTAGTTTCTGCCGATAAATCGTCTGTCTTTATCTTCCCTAGATTTCACCATAAAAATGTCACCATACAGAAAAGCTGAGAATATAGTTAAAATGGATATCTCTGTTCCATATTTTGCCATATTTGCTTTCTCTCTCTCTCTTGATGAACTATTAAATACCTGAATATGCATCTCCTAAGAAAGAATAAGGACCCTCTATAGGTCTATTATCTCTCAACCCACTAAGAGAAATTCAATCTACTATCTAATATTCAGTCTATGAACATTTTTTCTCATTGTTCCAAGGTCTTCTGGAATTGTATCTTCCAAACAAAGATGGGACTCACACACTGCTGGGGGTGCTCATTTCTCTGTAATCTCTTTTAATCTAAAAGACTTAATACTCTGGTTTCTCTTCAGATCGTATAAATCTTTTGCCTTTTAAAAGACTGCCCCTGGGAATTACCTAGCAGTCCAGTGGTTAGGACTCCAAAATCTCACTGCCAAGGGCTGGGTGTTTTTGGATACCTGGTCTGGGAGTTAGTATTGTCAAAACAAAACAAAAACAGAAAACACTGCCCCGGCCTTTTCCGTTTTTCTTAAACAGATTATATTACTTTTATCATAGGGAAAAAATAAGGCAGTCTCATTTATATTTGATTTGTGAACCGTATGTATATCTTGATTGGATTGAAAAATTAGCATTTAAATAAATATGAAAACTTTATTAAAAGGAGAGTCAACAGATTCTATATATGTATATAGAATATACAAATATATTTAGATATGCTTAAAGAAAAAGAAACAAAAGTTTACAAAACATTATTTCTTTAGAGAAGCTAAAAGGAATGTTGTGATTATACAGGGAGGAGAGAAACCCTGGAGATGATAAGCTTCTGTCCCCATCTATTTTTAGCAAAAGATTACAGACATTGTGTAAAAGTTGATAAACTAACAAATAACAATGGAAGAATTTGCTTTAAAGATTTGGAAGGAACTACCAGAGGAATAAAGAGCAAAAATGGTTTAAAAGGACACACAAGTTACTTCTGCCATTTCTGAAAAGTAATTTAATTACAAAATTTAAAAACTGGCTGCAGGGGAGACTGAGCTTGTTTAAAGGATTGATATTGCATGGAAACCTTTGCCTTTTGTACTTGTGTTACTGGGATATTAAAAAAAAATGTTATTGTCTATTTTAAAAGTAGATTGGTAATACTATAGTCTTTCAAAATAGCGGTAAACAGCTGCCATCTAAAGTTGAAGGATCAAGACATGGAACGTTAACAAATATGACCGGTCACTGCAAAAGTTAACTTAGAACAAAGTTTAAATTGGGTAGAGCGGCCGCAGCTAAAAACAAACTGTGCCCAAGTTGCTAAAGCAAGAAACGGTGCTCTAAGATCTTCCGATTCGTAGATTTTCCTGCCAGCCAGAGGACACAAAAAACAGAATTGGTAAAAAGTGGTCCGGCCTTTCACCAGCTGCTGTGAACACGTGTTGGTCGAGTACGTGGGGGTGGGGGTGGTGTTTAATAGTGGCCTCCTCAGACCAGCAGGCTGGCGGAGAGGCGAGGGCTTTAGAGGACCGGTTTTATAGCCAAGCCCTTTCCCTACGATCTGGGGCTTTCAAATGTGCATTCGTGTAACTCTGGACTTAAAGGGGCAGAAGCCGGGGAAGGGGTGTTGGGGCGCAGGACTCCAGGGACACGCCACTCCGGGCCGGGCCTGGGATGGAAATCCTCCCCGGGGCGCCCCAGCTGCGAGTGTGGACGGACACCGGTCCCGACCTCGGTCCCTACCTGTCCCGGCGCTCACCTGGCGGCCTGCTCGGAGGTGGCGGCGGACTACGATCCCCTTCCCCACCCTGCTCTGAGAGGCAGTCCGGGGGGTGCTCCTCGGGATCAGCCCCGCCCGGGGAGTCCCGGGACCTGCGCTCTGGGCAGTCGGTCCTCTGGGAGGGTCGGGGGGTGGTGGTGGCGGTTGAAATCTGGAGCCGGGGGCTGGAGACTGAAGTCCGGCGGGCAGGCGGGCGGCTGCGTGGAGCGGGAGCGAGGGAGGGGCGGGGTCTGGGAGGCTGCAGGCGGCGGGGGAGGGCTCAGGGGCCGAGAGGCTGGCTTGGAGGAGACCCAATCCCTGCGCTCCCGGATTTGGGGGCCTGCTCATCGCTCCTTTGGAAAGTCTATACTTTCTCCACGTGGTTACCTGCTGCCCAGGCGCCTCGCGATCTAAGACTGGGGTGGGTCGGTGGAGGCGGGGTGGCGTGGTGGGGGGAGGACATTCACCGCAGGCATCTCCAGTGGGAGAGTTCTGCCCCCCCCCCCCCCCCCCCCCCCCGCCCGGAGTCTCCCGCGATGGGAATTGTCCCGTCTGCCCCCACTCCCCAAATTCCCCTCTTTCCTTCTCATTCCAGCTGATCTTGAATAGCCTGAAGCAGGTTCCGGCTAGAGATTGAGGTCTAGCGGTGGCAGCGAAAGCGCAGAATCCTGATCACTAGACCACCAGGTACAGTGGCCAATGACAAGGCCTTGGCCCATCAACTGTGTAGAAAAGAGTTTCCGCATAGAGACGGAAAGTATTTTTTTTGGAAGAAAAAGGGATAGACACACGGGAGGGCCCAGATGGGGCATTTCTTCCGGGTTTCCTTTGGCCAATCATCTTGCTTTGCCTGGTTCTGAGTCTGTATTTGGTTTATTTCAGGGTCCTCCCGTCTGCAGGGGCTTGCCTGGTGGCTCAGGCGGTGAAGAATCTGCCTGCAATGCAGGAGACCTGGGTTCGATCCCTGAGTGGGGAAGATCCCCTGGAGAAGGATATGGCAACCCACTCCAGTATTCTTGCTTGGAGAATTCCATGGACAGAGGAGCCTGGCGGCCTACAGTCCATGGGACCACAAAGAGTCAGACACGACTGAGCAACTAACACTCCCATCTGTGCCTCAGCTTCTCTTAGCCAAGATGGGTTCCATCGAAGAGGCCTACCTACGGTAAGCTGACATCACTTACCTGCCTTTTGACCTCTAAGGAGCCTTTCTGCGCATGTGTAGCTGAGAATGTCTCCTTAACTTCAAGAATGAGGAACATGGGGTCTTTTATTTCTTATCTGGGCAGGGCCCAGCTCTTCTCTGGCTTCTCATCTTGGAGGACCTGCCCTGGGTCCATCTATCTCCTGCCTCAAGCCACTGCCTCCAGCATTCACATCTCTCTCACCATCTGTTTACTCCTAGTAAATGGCTGAGCTGTGACTCCAACCCTGGGCCTGGTGAAAAACACTTGAACTGAAGCTTCTGTCTGCAAGAATTCTCTGGAATTTATGTTGTGTCCCCAGGGTAGTGTCTCAGAAGCCCAGGCTTGTTCTTAAGTTGAACATCTCTGCCACACAGCCTCCTGGGGCAACAACCTGGGTGATGCTACATTAGAAACCTGCCCCTCCCCTAAATTGCAGGCAAGGGAATTAATCCGAGGTTCACAGTAAGGATGGGACCAAGACCCATTTCTCTCTTGACCTCTGCCATTGCCCTCCACAGTGATTTTTTTTTTTTTCCTTTTTCTGATTGCCTTAGATGGTGTGCACACACTCAAAGACTGACCTTACACATCCTAGAGGCAGCCTTCTGAACTCCAGGCCTCCCGTACATGCGTGTTAAGTGACTTCAGTAGTGTCCGACTTTGCAACACCATGGACTATAGCCCGCCAGGCTCCTCTCTCCATAGGATTCTCCAGGCAAGAATACTGCAGTGGGTTGCCATGCCCTCCTCCAGAGGATCTTTCTGACCCAGGGATTGAACTTGCATCTCTCACGTCTGCTGCATTGGCAGGCGGGTTCTTTACCTCTAGCACCACCTGGGAGGCTACTAGGAAATCATCAGCAATCCCAGTTACCCCAGGGCTCAGTCATCACCGGCACTATGGAACTGATAGAATGCGTCTCTATACTTAGCACAGTGTAGGTGCTTCTGTCTTGGGGCAGAAAGAATTCAATGAGAGGCAGAGTGACAGGTAAGGATAGAGTTTATTAGTGTAGGAGGCTTGGGTGCTGCACCCTGAGAATTTAGTGGGCTCCAGTTTTATAATCAAAGGAAAAGTGGGGAGGGGGAGAAAACCACCTTTTCCCTCATTCTTGAGTAGATGTCAAGCTTCCAGCAGCAGCTCCTGCTTCATGTCAGGTGTTTTCATGTCCCTACCTGGTCAAGCCAGTGCTGTTCTGGCACAATGGAAATGAGCAAAGAGGCGGTAACATATGCTAAGAATAGTAAACCATCTCAGGTTTCAGTATAATGTCACCCTTTCCTTTTATTTTTATTTTTGGTGTGCCCAGAGGAGCATTTCCTAGGTATTATTAACTTACTGAACTCACTGGACAGGATGTGGGTCTCATATCACCGTCATTTTTACTGTTTGGGGGCATGTCTCAGGTTTCCATGGTGTGGTTTTGTTGCTAAGCAAGTCTGTTTGGCTTTGTGCTTAAGCAAACCTGCTTTCTTCTTCTTCTTCTTCTTTAAACATTTATTTGGCCCCAGTGGGTCTTAGTTTTGGCATGTGAGATCTTAGTTCCCCCATCAGGGATGGAACCTGTACCCCTGCATAAGGTTCCCTGTGCAGTCCTTGCAGTCTGATGGGCCTCCCGACCACCAGGGAAGTCTCAAACCTGCTTTCTCGAGTGATCATTGACTTATAGGGGTTTTCCATACTTTTTTCTCTACTCACAATCCCCTAGTGGGATGAAGGTTTCCCCTGGTGACTCAGACGGTAAAGAATCTGCCTGCAATGCGGGAGACCTGGGTTGGGAAGATCCCCTGGAGGAGGGCATGGCAATCCACTCCAGTGTTCTTGCTTGGAGAATCCCCATGGACAGAGGAGCCTGACAGGTTACAGTTCATGGGGTCACAAAGAGTCAGACATGACTGAGCGTCTAAGCACACACATACACTCAGTGGGATGAAGTATTTAATCACCTACTTTGTCCTTTTACTCCGTCTCTACCAACTAGGCTAAATGCTTTATATGCAATTCTCTACAGTTGCCTCCTTTCCTGAGAAACTGAGGCCCAGAGATGGGTAGGCTTTGCGTGAGGTGTAAGTCACTTTCTTGGGGGTCACACAAGAGGGGGTTTAAGCCTCCTCTCCCCAGGTCCCCCTCCACTGGAAGCCTGGGAAAGGCACCACAGCTCTGCCATGAGGACAGTGTGAGATCTGCGCCTGTAACAGCCATGAAATTAAAAGACACTTGCTCCTTGAAAGGAAAGCTATGACAAATCTAGAGAACATATTAAAAAGCAGACATTGCTTTGCCAATAAAGATCCATAGAATCAAAACTATGGTTTTTTCAGTAGTCATGTACAGATGTGAGATTTGGACAGTAAAGAAGGCTGAGTGCCAAAGAATTAATGCTTTTGAACTGTGGTGCTGGAGAAGACTTGAGAGTCCCTTGGACAGCAAGGAGATCAAACCAGTCAATCCCAAAGGAAATCAACCAAGAATATTCATTGGAAGGACTGACGCTGAAGCTAAAGCTCCAATATTTGGCCACTTGAAGTGAAGAGCTGCCTCACTGGAAAAGACCCTGATGCTGGGAAAGATTGAAGGTAGGTGGAGAAAGGGATGACAGAGGATGAGATGGTTGAGTGGCATCACCAACTCAATGGACATAAGTTTGAGCAAACTCAGGGAAGCCTGGCGTGCTGCAGTCCATGGGGTTGCAAAGAATTGGACTCGGCTTAGCGATTGAACAACAACACTCAGTAAATGCTACCTCTCATTATTTGTACCATCCACCTTTCAAAGCATTTTCTGATACAGGTTGTAAAATTGCTGTATTATTGATAATGTTTTTAGTATAGATCCACACACAGTCCCTTATCTGAAAGATCTAGGACTAGATAGTATGGATTCCAGAATTTTTTTTTTTAGAAGTCAATGGGTTGGGAAGATCCCCTGGAGAAGGGAAAGGCTACCCACTCCAGTATTCTGGCCTGGAGAATTCCATGGACTGTATAGTCCATGGAGTCCCAAAGAGTTGGACACGACTGGAGTGACTTTCACTTTCGGAATGTATGTAAGGCATATACAGCATTCTGCAGTATTCCCAGAAGGGTCAGGGCAGCCGTACATGATCACGTGATAATTCTACTTCAAAGCGTGTGCAGACAGAAGTACACTCTCAGTGGAATAGTTATAAATATGTGATGTCAGTCTGTCAGGTCTTATTGCTTGAAGACTTTGGGGCCTAATTTATGAAGAAAGTTTGTGGGTAAGAAACTGTAGCAATGGTTTTTAGCTTTTTTTTTTTAATTGATACCATTATTAAGCAGCTGCTTTGCAGACTTCAGATTATGTAGGTTTACAGGCACTGAACAATTTATTTCAACAGATAATGCTGGTTTATTACAGATAAAATGGAGAAAAAACACACGGTATCCACCCCCCCAAAATAACTGGATTATCAGAGGGTGTTAAAACCATTGGTAAAAGGCTGTTGGAGAATAGTCCAGAATTATTACCCATCAGATGACTTATTCATTAGAGAGGGGGAAAAATATACCTACCAAGTGAGGGATGGTGGGTGTTGGCAGACAGACTCTTAACCAAATGATCAAATGATATCCTCAGTAGTGGGACAGCATGACCTCAAGGGCCTCTTGATGTGATACTATAGGAAGTATACAACATTGCCTAAGCAGAATTCTAGTTAAAAAAATTTAAATCTCTATTTATTTTTTAAAATAATTTTATTTATTTATTTATGGCTATGCAGGGTCTTCCTTGCTGGGTGGGCTTATCTCTAGTTGTGGTGAGTGGCGGCTACTCCTAGCTGTGGTGCATGGGCTTCTCATTGCCGTGGCTTCTCTTGTTGCAGAGCAATGAGCTCTAGGGCGCACAGGCTTAGTTGCTCTGTGGCCTGTGGGATCTTCCTGGACTGGTGATCGAACTTGTGTCTCCTGTAGCAGCAGCCAGATTCTTTACCACTGAGTCACCAGGGAAGCCCTAAATCTACATTTAATAATGTGAAAGCAATCAGTATTGAACATAATATAACTGGCCCCTGCCAAAAAAATCACTGTCCAGAACTTTTCAAAAAAGTCAACATGAGAAACTAAAAAAGAGACTAAAGGGACAAGAAGCAGAGTCAGTTTGTGCACCTTGGTTGGGGCCTGAATTGGTGATTTCCTCTGGGTTCTGTCTTGCTCCGGGCTGGTTTTCTTTTCCTGTCTGATGATGTAGCTTGTTCTTGCCATTCTCAATAGAGGCACAAGGCTGCTGTCTATAGGTGGTGGCCTGTGCGTTCTGTTATAAATGTTGACTGTTTTCCTGCCAGGCCACGGCATGAATGCGGGCTTTGTGTCTGGGTGTGGGGCTTGCTGCCCGGCTGGCCTCCCTCGTGGGTGGTAGGATACCAGGAGTCCCACCTCCAGCTGCCCTCCCCTCCCCCGCAAGTGCCAGAACAGGACGGGCTTTTTCCAGAAGCCACCACCTAGCTTAGTGACTGCCTCAGGGCTGGCAGAGAGCTGGATCTCTTTAGGGAACCACCCTTCAATTCTTGTCTTCCTGCCCATGAATGCTGGGTGGCTTGTGCCCTGGGGAAGGCGGGAGGACAGGGTGCAGGAAGCTTGGAAAAACTATCATCTGAGCCTGCCTTGGCTGTATTTTCTCATTCCTGCCCATTCACTATAGCCCTGGTCCTGTCGGGCTCACTCTTTCCTGCAGTCCTGTCTTGAATGCCCTGAACTCTTTACTCTGATTCATGTCCCCAGGTCTCTAGCTTGTTTGTCTTACCAGAAATGTGTGGAATTTGGACTTTCTCAGAAGTGGTGGTATCTGTGGTAGTGAAACCTGAGGGAAGGGGACAGGGCACAACCTTTAAAAGAATGACAGAGCCCGAGGACACGACATAAGCTGATTAGAACCAAATAGGTCCAAGATGGTGGGCAGGTTGATTTCCACTAGACCTTGAGCCTCAATATACACTCATTTGTAACACATTTGCATATGCTAAGTGACGTACCCACCAGTGCCTTGACAGTTCCAAGGCTGACCATCGAAGACCAAAAAGGGGGCAGTGGCCTAATCCCTGGAAGTCTCCACCCCTTCCCCCAAATTTCTTGACTTCCTACTTTTGTATTCCAGTCCCCTATTATGAAAAGGACATCTTTTTTGAGTGTTAGTTCTAGAAGGTCTTGTAGGTCTTCATAGAACCGTTCAACTTCAGCTTCTCCAACATTGCTGATTGGGGCATAGACTTGGATTGCTGTGACATTGAATGATTTGCCTTGGAAATGAACAGAGATCATCCTGTCATTTTTGAGATCTTCTTCTAAGGGATTCTTGCCCGCAGTAGTAGATATAATGGTCATCTGAATTAAATTTGCCCATTCCAATCCATTTTAGTTCACTGTGAGAGTTGGACTATAAAGAAAGCTGAGCGCCAAAGAATTGATGCTTTTCAACTGTGGTGTTGGAGAAGACCCTTGAGAGTCCCTTGGACTGCAAGGAAATCAGACCTGTCAAGTCAATCCTAAAGGAAATCAGTCCTGAATATTCATTGGAAGGATTGATGCTGAAGCTGAAACTCTAATACTTTGGCCACCTGATGGGAAGAACTGACTTATTAGAAAAGACCCTGATGCTGGGGAAGACTGAAGGCAGGAGGAGAAGGGGATGACAGGGGTTGAGATGGTTAGATGGCATCACTGACTCGATGAACATGAATTTGAGCACACTCCGGGAGTTGGTGATGGACAGGAAAGCCTGGTGTGCTACACCAGGGGGTCACAGAGTTGGACATGACTGAGTGACTGAGCTGAACTCCCCCAAATGTTGGAATGATCCTCCCACTCATTAGCCTATAAAGTTACCCAGCCCATAAAAACTATCCACACCATATTTCAAGGCTGCTCTCCCCTTCTGAGATGACCCACACTCTGTTTGTAGAGTGTGTTTCTCTTTAAATTCTTGCCTATCACTTGTCTCTCACTGAATCTTTCTGCAAAGAGACATCAAAAACTTGAGCTTCATTAAGTCCTGAGACCAGATGTGTGATCTTGGCTAAAAGATCATGGAGTCAAGTTGCAATCTGAGTTACACAGTTACACTAGACTGAAGAAAGTCCCCCTCCTCCCCCACACACAAGATATCTGTGCCCTAATTCTTGGAACCTGTGAATATTGCATTGCTGTTGTTCAGTTGCTAAGTCGTGTCCGACTCTTTGTGATCCCATGAACTGCCAGGCTTCCATGTCCTTCACTATCTCCTAGCATTTACTCAAATTCATGCTTGTTGAGTCGGTGATGCTATCTAACCATCTCATCCTCTGTCACCCCTTTCTCCTTTTGCCTTCAAGCTTTCCCAGCATCAGGGTCTTTTCCAATGAGTTGGCTCTTCGCATCAGGTGGCCAGAGTACTGGCCCATGCATACCTTTCGGTAACACTTCCAATCAATATTCAGGGTTGACTTCATTTAGGACTTACTGGCTTGATTTCCTTGCTATCCAAGGAACTCTCAAGAGTCTTCTCCAGCACCATAGTTCAAAATCATCAATTTTTCAGCGCTCAGCCTCCTTTATGGTCCAACTCTCAACATCCATACATGACCACTGTAAAAACCATAGCTTTGACTAGACTGACTTTTGTTGGCAAAATGAATGTTGCCTAACACAGCAAAAAATATTATGTGGACATGATTGAGTTAAGGATCTTGGGATGCTGAGACCAGCCTGAATACAATCTCAGTATTCCGGATAGAAAGGAGACAGGAGTCGTCAGTCAGAGGGAGGGCAATGTGATAACAGAAGCAGAGATGCTAGTGATGGGCTTTGAAGGTGGAGGAAGGGGCCACAAGCCAACTGGAAGCTGAAAAAGGCAAGGACATAGTCTCCCACCCAGAATCTTCTAAAGCAAACAGCCCTGCACCCCTGTGACTATTGACCTAACTGATTTTGGACTTCTAACCTCTAGAACTGTAAAAGGATAACTTTTACTGTGTTAAGCTATTGAGTTTATGGTAGTTTGTTACAGCATCAAAAGGAAACAAATCCAGTCTCCTTTCCCATCCCTGTGCATTGTCAGCTGATCTCCTTTTTTGTTCTATTACTTTGTGCACATGGGAGTGTATTATACCCTCTAAGGGGCTAAGAGGGTGGGCTTTGGGTCAGACTTTATTTCCTGGTGAAAACAGTGATTACTGAGTGACCCAAAGCAGCTCACCCTGTTGTCTCACTGTGCTGTCAGTTTCCTTGTGGTGTGAGGGTCAAAATTCCAGTTTCTTTCTTTTTTTTGTTTTTTGGGCTGTGTCATGCAGCAAAGTTTTAGGTCCCCAACCAGGGATCGAACCTGTGCCTTTTGTAGTGAAAGTGTGGCGTCTTAACCACTGGACCATCAGGGAAGTCTTGCCTCCATTTTCTTTACTTTTTAAAAAAATTTATTTTTAATTGGAAGAAAATTGCTTTACAGTGTTGTGATGGTTTCTGCCATAGTATAATGCAAATCAGCCATAATTGTACATAAATCCCCTTCCACTTGAGCCTCCTTCCCCTCCCCCAACCTACCTCTCTAGATTGCTTCCATTTTCTATCAGGCCTGCATATGTTTTGTTTAGTTTTCAGTGTTTTAACGTGTTTTCATTGAATAGGATAATTATCCTATAGGGTAATTTATTTTGAATAGGATAATATGTTTACATGGTATAAGAATTTAAAAGTATAAAAATGTTTCCAACGCTAATCTCTCTTCTACCATTGCCTTCAGCTATCCCATTTATCTACTTGATTCAGATATGTTCTTGCAGAGATTTTTCTATACATGGACAAGGAATTGCATACACACACACTCACACACTGTCTCATCAAATGAATAATAACATACCATATGCTCCCTGTTTGACACTTTGCTTTTATCATATAATATATATTTTAACATTTAACAATTCTTTTCTAATATGGTTTATTACAGGGTTTTGAATATAGTTCCCTGTGCTATCACAATAGGACCTTATTGTCTATCCATTCTATATATTAGTTTGCATCTGCTAGTCCCAAACTCCCAATGTATCCCTTCTCCCCACCTCCTCTCATTTAGTATATTTTTTAAAATTATCTTCCCATATCGTTACATAGAGAATTTCCTTTTTAATTTTTTTTTTAATTGGTCATTTGGCTTGTGGGAGCTTAATTCCCCAGCCAAAGATGGGGCCTGCGCCCTTGGCAGTGAAAGTCAGAGTCCTAACCACTGGACCACTGGAGGATTCCCATCCTTATTTAGTTATTTATTTTTGTGTGAAAGTACCTGATGCTTTTCTCTTGTCCTCTACTGATAGGAAAAAAAAAAAAGTATTTCTAATAGTGCTGCCATATACAATGTGTCATCATAGTATGCATTTCTAAAAGTGACTCGCTCACAAGATATGTGCATGGTGGTGATTTTACTTAAAAAATTTTAAATTTATTTTTATTTTTTGGCAGTGCCATGTGGTGGGATCTTCGTTCCACCACCTGGGATGGAACCTGAGGCAACCCCTGTAATGGAAGCTCCAAGTCTTAACCTCTGGACTGCCAGGGAAGTCCTTTGCTTGTAATTTTAAAAAGGAACAATGGTATGTGTTGCTGAGTGTGTGGGCAAATTGGAACCCTCATACATTGCTGCTGGTGAAAATGTAAAATGGTGTGGCTGCTTTGAACTCCACCAGTCTGGAAAAGGTCCTCAAAAAGTTGAACACAGAGTTCTCATATAACCCTCAGTTCTACTCTGAGGTATACACCATGGAGAAATGAAAACATATGTCCACACAAATACCTGTACACAGTGTTCATAGCAGGATTATCCATAACAGCCAAAAGATAGAAACAACCCTAGTGACCATTAATGAATGAATAGATAAGCATATGTGATATTTCGATGCAATAGAATTATATTATTATTATTTTTTTTAATTGGCCTCTCTGTGGAGCATGCAGGATCTTAATTCCCTGACCAGGGATTGAACCTGAGCCTCCTGCATTGGGAATGCTGAGTCTTAACCACTGGACCACCAGGGAAGTCCTGCAATGAAATTCTTGAAACGGGATTATTGAGCCAGAAAAAGAAATGAAGTATGAATACATGTTCCCACCGGGATGAAACTTGAAATCGTTATGATAAGTTAAAGGACCCAGGACAGAAAGCCACATGCTGTACTGATCCCATTTATTTAGGAATGACCAGAACAGGCAAAGTAGACTAGTGGTTGCCAAAGGGGGCTTCTCAGGTGGCGCTAATGGCAAAGAATCTGCCTGCCAATGCAGGAGACGTAAGAGACGTGAGTTCGATCCCTGGGTTGGGAAGATCCCCTGGAGTAGGAAGTGGCAACCCTCTCCAGTATTCTTGCCTAGAGAATCCCGTGGAAAGAGGAGCTTGGTGGGCTACAGTCCATGGGGTTGCAAAGAGTCGGACATGACTGAAGCAACATACACCACCCCCCCACCGCCACAAGAGAACTGCAGAGAAAGGAGAGATGTTAAGGTTCTCTAATCAGATAATGGGTGATGGTTGAACAGTATCGTGTACATACTAGAAACCACAGAGTCACACAATTTAATATGATAAATTGTTTTGTTATGTGAATTCTATCTCAATAAAAAAATACAATACCTTATACAATGGTACGTGCATAAATTTTTCTTAGTTACTGCAGAATTACCCATTGCTCACCAATGTATGCAAGCAACCATTTTTCCACACTGCTGGATTTGCCAACAGCCATGGGGCTTGTGTGTGAATAGGAATACTAACTAATCTTTGTTCTTGGATAAAATCACTAAGCAGTTATTCTTCTATATCAGATTTCCCTAACCCATTAAACAGCCCTTCCAAATGCTATCACTTAAACCCTTCACGAATCTAATATCAGATCCTTGTAAATGTTGTAAGTACCTTAATGGATAGACGAGGCAATCTGTGATATTATAATGATTATGAAACTGATGACTTGTACTGACTCATGTCACCAATGTGCTGACGCCGCGGGTTTGAATTTGTTATTTCTTTATGATGGCAGTTCCAACGTGTATTCTTCTTTCCTGTTGGAAGTATGATTTTATTTGCCCAATGCGAAGAGTCAGCGTTACTGGCTCAGAGTTGCCAAGCTTTTGGGTGGAGGTGGAGCCAGTTTGGAGCTAGCCAACAATTCAGGATCAGTGATAAGTTGGGGGAGCACCCATCACGGCAGCCCACAAATGCGGTCGTTCCTCAGGAACTGTCCACGGGATCAGCTCTGAACATGTAGAAAGGCTTTATTTACGACCCTAGTGGGCATGACCCCTACCCCCTCCCATCACATATGTTCTGAGCATATTCTCATATCATACAGGCAGGCACTTTTTGTTCTGCGCAGGACCTGTTTCTTTTTAAAATATTTATTTGACTGCATCGGGTGTTGGTGGTGGCATGCGGGATCTTCGATCTTCTTGCAGCATGGGGGATCTTTAGTTTCGGCATGCAAACTCTTAGTTGCTGTATGTAGGATCTAGTTTCCTGATCAGGGATGAAACACCTCTGGGAATGCGGAGTCTCAGCCACTGGACCACTAGGGAAATCCCTGAGCAGGATTTGTTTCTACCCAGTTAAATCCAAAGTCAGTATGGTTTAATAAAACTCCAGCTATTCTTTTTAACTGAGGTAAAAAATATATAACAGAAAATTTGCCAATTTAGTCCTTTTTAAGTGTATGCTGCTGCAGCGCTGGTTGCCTTCCTAATATCTTGCAAACATCACCATTCTCTATTTCCCAAATATTTCATCACTTCCAACAGAAACTCTGTATCCATTATGCAACAATTCCTATTCCTTCCTCCCTTCAGCCCCTGCTAACATCTAATTTACTTTCTATGAATTGCCGATTCTAGATATTTCATATTAGTGGAATCATATGGTATTTTTTCTTTTGTGTCTGGCTTACTTCACTTTGCATAATGCTTCCAAGGTTCATCCATGTGTGATAGCACACATCTGAACCTCATTCCTTTTGATGGCTGAATAGTCTTCCTCTGTGTGGATCTGCTGTATTTTGTTTATCCCTTCGTCAGAGATGTTTGGTTTGTAGCCCTTTGGCTACTGTAGATAAAGCTGCTATGAACATTCACCTACAGGTCTCTGCTTGAGTTCCTCTTTCCATTTCTTTATGGGTATACACCTAGGAGAGGAATTGCGCATGTGACCATGGTAATTCTATGTTTCAGTTTTTGGTAACCAACTGGACAGCATCTGTACTATCTTACATTCCCACTAGCAACGTATGAGGGTTCCAATTTCACCACATCCTCGCCAGCACTTATTCTCCGTTTTTACCATTATTATGGCCTCCTAGTAGTCATACCGTGTTATACAACCTCAGATTTTATTTTTTCTGCCACACTGCGTGGCAGGCATGTGGGATCTCAGTTCCCCAACCAGGGATCAAACCCATTCCCCCTGCATTAGAAGCGGGGAATCTTAACCACTGGACTGCCAGGGAAGTCCCTAACCCCAGCTTTTATCCTCGTCAGCCATCAGGATCTGAAACGACAAGCTGCTACATGTTTTCTAGTTTGGTGTCTTATCAAATGTTTTCAATCTTCTCCTAAGAAATGACAAATGGTAACTCGCCCAGTCTTACTTTGCATTTCTCTTCTGATGAGGAAGTGGATCTTCTTTTCTTCTGTTTAAGAATTGCTTGTGTTTCTTTTCCATGATTTTTCTGTTCATCAACCTTTGCCCACTTTCGTGCGGTTACTGGTCATATGCTGTGTTTTAAAAATGAAGCATTGGCTGGAAACACTGAAAGCTCCAGGGGTGACATCACATAAAAATCTAATTTTCCAGCTTCTTTTGGAAGTGCCCTGGTCCGCACACTCAGATGGCAGGGAGTGACAGGAAGAGAGGCTGCTCTGTAGGCTACACCGCCCCCCACCCGCATTCTGATATGCCTGGGCCCATCACCTGTCACATTACCTGCCTGGCCCTGTGGGCATTTGTGGTGGCAGCTCCTGGGATAATCCTTTCAAAGCACTCAGTCCAGAGCCTGGCCCTGCAGAAAATTCAAAACAGTTAGAGAGAAAAGAAATTTCAAAAACAGGGCTGGCCAGTCTCATCTTAGTGACTGATGGTGGTTAAGGCACCAGTTAATAAACGAGAAGCACGTCTGCTCAGTGATAAAGTGCAGAGTTGGAGGGCAGAGAGTTCCAATGAAAACACATTCAGATCGAGGAAAAGCTTCTGAATGAAAAGGCAAGTTGCAAATGATGGGGTTCCGGACATGCAGCCCTCACATGTGGCACATTGGCATTCTGATTATTTTAAGCTGAGGGAATTTGAAAATGGCAGAAGTAGGAAGGTCACTCTGACCTCCTCCTTTCTTTGCCCTTCTTCCCTGAAATAGGTCATAAAATCATCCTGTGAGAGGTGTTCCCACCCCACCCCCCGTTCCCCTACCCCTATCCCCAACCCCTCAACCTGACCTGGAGGAAAAGAGCATGGCATTTGTGAAGACAAAGGGAGAAAAAGAAGAGTCCTAACAGACCTGCTGTGAGTTTTAATTTCTCAGTCCCACTTGCATAATCTCAGAGAATCTCCCCATCTCAGGACCCTGTAGGGACTTCCCTGATGGTTCAGTGGCTAAGACTCTAAGCTCCCAATGCCGGGGGCCCAAGTTTGATCCCTGGTCAGGGAACTGGGTCCCATATGCTGCAACTAAGAGTTTGCCTGCCACAACTAAGACCCAGCACAGCCAAATAAATTAAAAAAATTTAAAACCTTGTAAAGTCTCTTTTGCAATATAAGGGAGTATTTACATGTTCCAGGGGTGAGGACCTAGGTCATTTGGGGGCCAAATCCAACCTACCACAAACCATGGTTCTTTTATTAATTTAATTTTATTAAATAATTTTTTTTCACAGACATAATTCTCTTATAATTAATACTTGCTACAAAAAGGACTTGAACATCATCTACAATTACACCACCATTCAGAGGTTGAATATCACATGCATGACAGTGTAACTCAGATCACAAAAAATCTTTTCATACTTTCCAAATAGTCTTTTCTTTCAGCTATAGAGGTCAGTTACCTAAGCCAAACTTGTTCTTAATAAGTGGAATTTTTATATCCATTCAAAGAGTCTCTTACATCTTTCTGGGCCTATTCATTTGCAGACAGGAATAGATACTATGACCAGGTTTTTCACATCATGCATTGACAGGTGATGCCTGCTCTTCTTAGGCTGTCTGATTTCTCTAAGATAAAAGGAGTGACTCGCGGCAGGGCCACGTGGATGAGGAAGTTCCGTGTGGAGGAGATCACATCCTTGCGCATCTTCTCTGCAGGGTCCAGCTTTGGATTCAGGCTCTTGATGCAAACACTGTGGCTCAGCTCCACCCGTGGTTCTAGTTTCTTCTTTTTTGACTGTGCCTCAGTGCAGGCGGGATCTTAGTTCCCCGACCAGGGATCAAACCCACGCGCCCTGCAGTGGAAGTGCAGAGTACCAACCACTGGGCTGGCAGGGAAGTCCCTCAACCATGGTTCTTTTTATTTCAAGAGTCGTCATCATCTGGACTTCCCTGATGGCTTAGCAGTGAGGACTCCACCTGCCAAGGTAGGAGACACGGGTTCGATCCCTGGGTTGGGGAGATCTCCTAGAGAAGGAAATAGCAACCCTCTCCAGTATTCTTGCCTAGGAAAATCCCCTGAACAGAGAGGCCTGGTGGGCTACAGTCCATGGAGTCACAAAAAGTCAGATGCGACTTAGCAACTAAACAAGAAGTCATCATCCTAATAGATATTTACACAATAATGTTCTATAGTAATGGCTCTTACGTGCCAGGTGCTGGGCTAAGTGCTTTAGGTATGTTATCTCATCTAATCCTTCCAGCAATCCTCGGAGGCAGGTACCGCTGCTGTCCTGAAGATGCAGGCAAAGACAAGACAGGGAAGGGATGAGAAGAGCTCTGACCCCAGAGCCCACCACTGTCATCCTGGGCTGATCCTCCTGACAGCGTGAGAACCACGGCTAACCCAGATGCCGCCTTCCCTGGACAGAGGTTTCCTAAGGCTACATACACTGAATTTTGTACCTTGTTCTTCATGTGTTGGCCCCTTCACAAACTCCTCCTGCCATTATTTTATGAAGCTGGCCCACTCAGCAGGAGAAGCTCTGCTGAATCAGAGATCTAAGGACTGCGGGGTTACCTGTGGGTGGCAGGTGCACGATGGGGAATCTCTGAAAGCCTCAGGCTCAGGTACGCCTGCACAAGTCAGACTTGCTGGGAATCACTGCATGTGATTTTCTCTAAGGCTGTGTTTGCCAAGTATCCAGTGTCTGTAATCGGGATCACCTTTGAAGATCCACGCTTAGGAAGAAAGACAGCCCGTAGTTTTTGTCAAGCTGGCCAGCTGAGCCACCAGGAGACCATGCGTTGCCCGGGGATTGCTGGTGCAGGAGAAGAGATTTTGAAGAGAAATGTATGAATATAGCCTTCGCCAGCAATACTTCCCTGGGGCAAAGAAACAGAAGAGCAGCACTTACATGATTGATGGCACATGTGCTGGTAGTGGGTTGCCTTATGACTTATGTGAAAAAAATATGCATTTATTAACAATTGTAATGTTTTGGGGAAAACACTGAAAACTCATACAAAGCATGCCAAACTATAAGGTCTTCATTATCATTGATGAAAATGAGGCTAATAAGAGAGAGAATGTTGATTAAAAGCTGAGGTGGGCGTTTGGGAAAAGCTGAGATTTATCTGTCAAACAGAGATCCAAGTTAGAAGTTTATTTTTCTCTTCTTCTTTCTCTCCAGGTTGATAAAACAACTCTGCCCCATGAAGTTATTCAGGGATCTTGGTTCCTCCTAGGTGCTGGTCTTGTCTTTGTGGTCAGATGGCTCATCACGACTACCATACCACACAAGACCATGCCTGGCTGCACGGGAGGACGGAAAATGTAGGTTTTCTATCTGCAGGATCTTATGCCCAATAAGGTACTGTTACTATTGTATTAGTTAGTTACTGCAGTATAACAAATCACTCCCCTACAACACTTATGCGTGCATGCTAAGTCACTTCAGTCATGTCTGACTCTTTGTAACCCTGTGGACAGTAGCCCACCAGGCTCCTCTGTCCATGGGATTCTCCAGGCAAGAATACTGGAGTGGGTTGCCATGCCCTCCTCCAGGGGATCTTCCCAACCCAGGAATTGAAGCTGAGTCTCTTTTGTCTCCTGCACTGGCAGACGGGTTCTTTACCATTAGTGCCATCTGTGAAGACCCCTAAACACTTAGTGATTTAAAACAATGAACACTTTTTATCTTATGTTTTCTAAGGTCAGCAATCAGTCCCTCTGGGTCAGAGTCTCTTCCAAAACTACAAGTAAGGTGTTGACCAAAGTTGGAGTCATTTCAAAGCAACAGGGGGCAGACACTTTTCCAAGCTTTCTGGCATGCTTGTTGGCAGGTCCCAGGTCCTCACTGGTTATCGGTCAGTGACATCAATTCCTTGCCATCCGGGCCTCCCTGCAGGGTGGCTCAGAGTGTGGCTTCCCTCTGAGCAAGAGAGCAAGTGAGAGAGACTTCACTGGTGGCCTGGTGACTAAAAATCTCCCTGCCAATGCAGGAGACACGGGTTCAATCCCTAGTCTGGAAGGATCACTCGTGCCATGAAACAACTAAGCCTCTGTGCCACAATTACTGAGCTCACACAACTACTGAGGCCTGGAAACCTAGAACCCATGCTCTGCAACAAGAGAAACTGCCATGAGAAGCTTGCACACTGCAACTAGAGAGTAGCCTCTGCTCTCTGCAAGCAGAGAAAGCCTGCATGCGCAGCAGTGAAGACCCAGTGAAGCCCAAAATAAAAATTAATTAATTAAAAAAAAAAAGCGAGCAAGCAAGTGAGAGAGGCAGAGAGGGCAAGCAAGAGAGAAGTCACAGCCACAGATCTCAGAAGTGACATCTCACTACTTTGGCCATTTTCTGTTTGTTCAAGGTGAGCCATTTAAATCCAGTGCACATGCCCAGAGGAGGGGACAGTGCCGAGGATAAACAAGCGGAGTTGGGGATCACTGGAGGTCATCTCAGAGGCCTCCTGTGGACCAAAGGGAGGTGGGTTGGGGGACAAAGTAGCTGTGTCTTGCACCATTTCTCTAAGTGAAAATTAGTAACTTACACCAGTGAGGGGCCCTGTAGAAGGAAATGGCAACCCACTCCCAGTATTCTTGCCTGGGAAATCCCACAGACAGAGGAGCCTGGTGGGCTGCAGTCCATGGGGTCACAGAGTCAGACACCACTGAGCAACTAAAACAACAATAACAGCCAGTGAGGTGGGGAGGCTTCTTACCAACAGAGGACAGAGGGTCCAGAAGTGTTCTGGTGTCACTGGGAAGACGTCTGTGGATGGAAAAGATGAATGACTTCATGTTTTATGTTAATCTTCAGTACATTAACACTACCAATTAAAAATATACTCCTCTTCAGCTTCAAAATTTACTTCCAAAAATTATGCTATTTAAAAATGCAGTAAATTTTAATTTTTATTTATTTAAACTTTTTTTTGGAGTATAGTTGATTTACAATATTGTGTTAGTTTCAGGTATGCGGCAAAGTGAATCTGTTATACATATACACATACCCACTCTTGTTTAGGATTCTTTTCCCACAAGGTATTTACAGAGTATTGAATAGAGGTCCCTGTGCTCCAGAGTAGGTCCTTATTTAAATCCAATCATTTTAACGGGTACTTTCAGGGAGGTCTTTGATTAATGTTCAATCAAGTCCAGTTACAACAGCTTCACATCCTATTTAGAATTTTAGTTAATTAAATTTCCTTAAGTGCTCTGCTTTCACACATTTTAACACATCTCAATTTTCTTTGACCACTCAACAGAAGCTTCTAAAAAGCACACCCTCCCCAGGTTCTTAACTCGTATAATAAATTACAAGCATATCAAGATCTTTTAAATATTCTAGTACCATTTACTCACTTTGAAAAATTCCCTTTCACGTTTCAGTGAAAAATTACAAGTCTGAAATAATGAATTACTCAATTATACACGTTACGTAGGAAGACTGACATTTACAGGACACGTTTGTCCCATTTTTATGCCAAATTCTCTTAAACATTTCAAATATATTAAATACTGAATATCCCAGATGATTCTTAAACATAACATGAAAGTATTAATTCTGTGGGTGCCATTGGCTTTCTCTATGTAATTGTAAGCCTTCTTACAACTGGGCATTAAAAAACATTCTTAAGGAAAATTTTATTAGCGTGGTGAGATTGATTCGTAGCCAGAAGTTTGGGGAGGAATAAGAACAAGAGCTCTGACTTATTGGTTATGAAAAAATCCACAGGGTCCTTTTTAAGTAGTTACCAAAACAAAGTGGCTTCACAGGCTACCAAGTTCTGGTTCCCTGGCTTGTGTCCCAGGTCAGGGTGTACCGTTCCCTAGCATGAGTACCAGTTCACAGCCAGTGAAATCAGAGGAAGTCTGCAAGGCTACCTGGGGTTGCTCACAGCTGGATTGGCGTCAGCTGGTCTGTCTACTGCCCAGCTGTCTATTCTGCATTCTTTCCTGAGTCTTGCTGTCCGGCCTGGCCTCAGCCCCTGCAGGGAGCTAAATGCTGTCCAGTGTGTTAATGGTATCACTCAGCATCCTTTTGCCTGGCTCCGCTCCTGGCCAGGCTGAAGTCCGGGTTGTGACGCAGAGATGAACAAGGATGTCTTAAGGTCCCCCAGGGATCGGGGATCAGGAATTTGGAGGCTATCCCTGGGATAGATCAACTCTCAGATCTATAGAATGGGAATGTGGGGAGGGTGCAACTGGCCTGGAATTAACCAGCCTGGGTGTGGAGGGAGCAGCTGGGCTCAAATTCTATGGTTTTTTTTTCTTCTTTTTTTTCTGGCCATGCCACGTGGCTTGCAGAATCTTAACTCTGGGACGGGGGACTGAGTCTGGGCTGTGGCCAGTGAAAGTGCTGAGTCCTAACCACCGGACTGCCAAGGAATTCTCTGGGCTCAAATTGGAGGGGGATGCAAAGGGCCAACAGGGAGGAAGATCAGAGAACAGGCTCTTGCGGGGGGTGATGGTGGAGAGGGACAGTGGAAGGATGCTGGCCAAGCAACCTCACAGCCCAGCCCTGCTCCTCCCACCCTCCCTGAGTAGGGGTGAGGAGGTGGTTCACTCAGCCCAGACATGAGCACCTACAGCATGCAGCACCTATGTGCGGAGTGCCTTCCTGGATCCTGCTGTCCCCGAACTAGATGAATCATAACCAAGGTAAGAGGCAATCCTGCCCAGGACTAGAGCCAGGTGGTGGCAGAGGTGGGGCTGATTCTGCATATATATTTCTTAAAGTTATTCATCTCAAGTGTGTTTATTTTTTTATTTTTATTTTTTTCAAGTGTGTTTAAATGGTTGTTGTTCAGTTGCTAAGTCATGTCTGACCCTTTGTGACCCAATGGATTGTAGCACACCAGGCTTCTCTGTCCTTCACTATCCCTCAGAATTTGCTCAGACTCATGTCCATTGAGTTGGTGATGCTATCCAACCATCTGATCCTCTGCCGTCCCCTTCTCCTCCTACCCTCAATCTTTTCCAGCATCAGGATCTTTTCTAATGAGTCGGCTCATCACATCAGGTGGCCAAAGTATTGGAGCTTCAGTTTCAGCATTAGTTCTTCCGGTGAATATTCAGGGTTGGGTTTCCTTTAGAATTGACTGGTTTGATCTCCTTGCTGGCCAAAGAACTCTCAAGAGTCTTCTCCAGCACCACAGTTCGAAAACATCAATTTAAATGGTAATAAACAATTAAATGTATGTATTACTATTATTAAAAATTTTATTGGAATATAATTGCTTTGCAAAATAGTAGTAGTTTTTACTGTACTCTACATGTATTTTGAAGGGAAGAAACAGGATTTTCTGTTGGGCTGGGTGGAGAGACAAGAGAGAGAGGAATCCAGAATGAGGCCAGGGTCTCTGATTTGAGCGTCTGGTTAAACAAAAGGAACTTTTCCTGAGGTTGGCCTGAGCAAAAGGTTTAGAGGGGCCTGATATTAATTCTTTCCAGGCATGTGCTGCGGACCTCAAGGCACAATATCCTTCCAAATGTTGTAACCACAATCTGAGTATGAAATACATTTTCCATAGCAATCAGTACACAGAATTTCTTGCAGCTATTTACCCTTACTATATGCCAAGTCAGACATGATTTGGTGACTGAACAACAACAAATATGTCATGTACTCTGGAAAAATCAATTTTTTATTGTATTCCATTTAAAAACAAAGTGCTAATTATGACTTGTCAATAGGTCATGGCCAGAAATTTGTAAACCACTATTCTGGGTTCTGCCTCTTTGAAACTTGTTTTGGGCTTATTACTGCCCTGGAGAAGTCGGGGAGCTCAGGCTGGGCTGACCACGGGGCAGTCAAAAATGGCTTAGGTGACTGGAGGGGGGAGATGCTGACGACTGGGGAGACCACGGGGAGGTGGGACTCCTGCAGATCCCTCCAGGGATGGCTATGCTGGGTTAGGGAAAAGTTCAAGTCTGCTGACACAGCATGGAAAACTGGCACAGACAGGCAATGAGGGCAGCAAGGGTATGCAAGCATGGAGCAGGGGTGAATAGGCTGCTGGGTGGCTGCAGGCAGGCACCTCCCCACCCCTACTCCTGCAGACGATGGCCAGGATCTGAGGCACCATGGAAATGACACTTGGTGGAGAACAGCCCCTCCGATCCAGCTTCTGGGACCCGCTCTGCTTCTTGCTGCCAGTGAGTGCCTACCCCCTGCCCTCACCAGCCCCAGGGTGGGTCCAGTAATTTAATTATGTCCTCAAGGAGCCTGGCTGTCTCTCCTTCCCCTTCACCATCCTCAGTACATTGGCTTTTATTCTTCAAGGTGGTGGCCTCAGTTGCAGGTGCTATAACTACACACGGAGGCAGGAAGGAATGGGAATGGAGGGCCTCCCCTGCAGAGAACGGGGCCACATGGCCACCTTCCTGCAGGAGCCAGCATCCAACAAAGAGAAATATGTCTGCCTCCTGAGACTGGCCCATGGCTGCATCTAAAAAAATATCACGGGGACTTTCCTGGTGGTCCAGTGGGCTGAGATCCTGCCCTTCCAAAGCAGGGGGCTCAGGTTCCATCCGTGGTTGGGGAACTAGATCCCACAGCACGCAACTAAGAGTTCTCATGCCCCAACTAAAGAGCCTGCATACTGCGACTACGATCAAAGATCCTATGTGCCACAAATGAGGCCAAGCACAGCCAAAGAAATAAAAATAAGTATTTTTTAAAATAGCAGTTCTGGGTTTCCCTGGTGGTCCACTGGTTAAAAGAATCTGCCTTGCAATGCAGGGGACACCGGTTCGATCCCTGATCTAGGAAAATCCCATGTGCAGAAAAATCCCAGTAAGCCAACGAGCTGCATCTAGTGAAACCTGCACACCACAACAAAAGAAGTCACTGCAATGAGAAGCCCGTGCACCGTGGCTAGAGAGTAGACCCTACTTGCCACGACTAGAGAAAGCCAGAGCACGGCAACAAAGGTCCAGTGCAGCCAAAAATAAATAAATAATAAAAATTATATATATATAGTGTGTGGTTCTGTTAGTGAGGAAAGGGGATGGTTGGCAAGTAACAGAGCTGCCACAGCAGGACTAAGATGACATCTGCATTTTTTAATAGCACCCCAGTCATTGCTGAGCACTGGGGCGCGGCCTCAGAAGCACCCTGTGTGTCCCTTTGATTACGGGAGGTGGTGAGGAAGTCTTGAGAAGGGCAGAAGAGAGGAGGGGGCTTGGCAGTTGATATTCACCAACCTGGGTGGAATATTTTAATATTTAAACAATCCGTTTGACTAACAGAGGTAGGTCGTGTCTGACTGTATGTGACCCCATGAACTGTAGCCCACCAGGCTCCTCCATCCTTGGGATTCCCCAGGCAAGAATACTGAAGAGAATGGGTGGCCAATCTCTTCTCCAGGGGATCTTTCCGACCAAGGGATGGAACCCGGGTCTCCTGCATTGCAGATGGATTCTTTAACCACTGAACTATGAGGGAAAGCCCTGGGGATGCTCAAGAAAGCAGAATAGAGTCTTGCACATAAGGAAACAGGCTTGGAGACAGGAACTAATTCAAGATGGCTGAGAGGCATTAAAGTAGCTTCTAAGCACTAAGGGTGTGCCTCTAATTATGTATAATAACAACATAATGATACTAATTACAATCATCTGACAGCTGTCCCTCTATACCAGGCCTTATTCCAAGCATAACACACATGTTAACACACACTTTAACATGCAGGTGCATGCTGTTATATGGGTAGATATGGTACATAGTGAAGATATACCAGGTAAATACTGTTATTGGCAATATTATGTAGAGGAGGAAGCTCTTAGAAGTTAAGCGGTTCACCCAGGACAATAGTTCTCTACTGGAGTGACTTTGCCCTCCCAGGAGACATTTGGCAGTATTTGAAGACACTTTCGGGCTTCCCAGGTGGCGCTAGTGGTAAAGAACCTACCTGCCAATGCAGGAGACATGAGAGATGTGGGTTTGATCCGAGGGCGGGACGATCCCCTGGAAGAGGTCATGGCAACCCACTCCAGTGTTATTGCCTGGAGAATCCCATGGGCAAAGGAGCCTGGCGGGCTATAGTCCATGGGGCTCAAAAGAGTCGGGCACAACTGAAGTGACTTAGCCTACACGCATAGCAAAAATAATTTATGGAGATACTCAAACAGTTTAAATTTCAATCCTCCTGTTAGTGATTAAAACAAGGGAGTGTCGCACAAATTTTGATTTGGCTGCACTGGTCTTAACTGTGGTGTGTGGGCGTCTCTAGCTTTTGTGGCCCACGGGGTGGCATGTGGGATCTTAGTTTTGCTACCAGGAATTGAATCCATGTCCTCTGCATTGGAAGGTGAATTCTTAACCACTGGACCATGAGGAAGTTCCGCCCCCCGCTGCCGCCCCTCCTACACCACCCCCACCACACACACTTGTTTTTGCTGTTTTCCTTGATCTAGAAGGGTTCTTTAGTGTACATTACAAGCCTATGTTATTGTCAGGCGCGTGTATGCTCCTCGGTTCTGTCTCGTCACAACAAAGATTTGGAGTGACGGACATTAAAGCTCTTGGCACGTCACAGCTCTCCGGTCTCGGACAGACCGTGTTATAGCTCTCCGGTCTCGAACAGACTGTGTTATAGCTCTTAACCAATTCAGTGTTACAGCTCCGTGTTACAGCTCTATTTTATTTAGAAAATAGCAGGAGAATCCATCCTCGAGGCGTGAGGGCATGCGGACCCAAAGACATGAAGAGAAGAGAGTTGGGGGTGGGGGGTGTGCCACTGCGGGGCGGCTGGGAGGGGAGGGGGGAGAGGGAGAGAGAGAGGGAGAGAGGGAGAGAGAGAGCACTTTGGCTCCTCTTTTTATGTTTTTTCCTTCCCCTGGGCCTGCCCTATGTAAATCGGGCTAGCCAGGAGTGCTGTTTATTCTACATGAGGTCCTCACTCCGGTCCTCAGACCTTTCTTTAACCTTCCTTTGTTCTATTTTCATGGCCTTTTCCCTTCCTTGTCTTTCAGCCACTGCCATTTTGGACTCCTGTTTCCTATTCTAACTACCTTAACAGTATTTTATTGTTTTGTGTCCTTTCATGAGATGGTCAGTCCTTTGAAGCCACAAGAGGAGACAGAGGAGAGGCTCAGGAAAAGCAAGTTTATTGTACTCACAGGTCCTAGAAACTGGAGGTGTGTCACACAGGGCCACTTGGGAAGGACACAGTGTGGTCAAGGGGTAGGAGATAGGACCAGGGAAAGGCTTAGATCATGACCTTTACTGGGGTTTCCTCAGGAATGATGGGCTTCCCTGATGGCTCAGCAGGTAAAGAATCCGCCTGCAATGCAGGAGACACAAGAAACACGCGTTTGATCCCTGGGTTAGGAAGATACCCTGGAGGAGGAAATGGCAACCCATACTGTTTGTTGTAGGAAGGGGGAGACCCCCTCTTCAGGGCCTCAGGAGCAGGCTCTTAAATAACACTTGGAAAAGAATTGTCCGAGGAGACACGTGCTGACAAAGCAGGAGATTTTCTTGGGAAAGGGCACCCGGGTGGAGAGCCGCAGGGGAAGGGAACCCAGGAGAACGGCTCTGCCATGTGGCTCGTAGTCTCAGGTTTTATGGTGATGGGATTAGTTTCCGGGTGGTCTTTGGCCAATCATTCTAATTCGGAGTCTTTCCTGGTGGATCGCTCAGCCAAGAAGGATGCTGGCGAGAGGGATTCTGGGAAGTGGACCGACACACGACCACAGCCTGCTGTGGCCCCCCTTGCCCAGCAAAGCGATAGAGCTATTCTCTTCTGTGTCTGTTGAGCTTAGTTGCTCACTCATGTCCGCCTCTTTGCGACCCCATGACTGTAGTCTGCCAGGGTCCTCTGTCCATGGGATTCTCCAGGCAAGAATACTGGAGTGGGTTGCCATGCCCTCCTTCAGGGGATCTTCCTGACCCAGGGATCGAACGCGGGTCTCCTGCATTGCAAGCGGATTCTTTACTCTCTGAGCCACCAGGGAAACCCTGACAGTTCTGAGGCTAACCACAAAAGGTCAAAAAGTGAGTGGTAGTCTAGTTCCTGGAAATCTCCACCTCTTCCCGCCAAAAATCTCCCGCCCATCAGCCTATGAAATTACCCAGCCCATAAAACCTAACCACACCATATTTGGGGGCCTCTCCCCTTCTAAGATGACCCATGTTCTGTCTGTGGAATGTGTTTCTCTCTAAATAAATCTACTTCTTACCTATTACTTAGTTTCTGACTGAATTCTTTCTGCAATGAGATATCAAGGACCTGAGCTTCATTAACTCCTGAGACCAGGCGTGATCTGTTAAAAGACCATGGATTCAATCTGGGTTTTGGCTGGGTTCAAGTCTCACTTGCATCATATGTAAGCCAGAATGTCTTCCCTAGATGGAAATATGTGAAATTTCTTTCGTTGGAACTCAGGGACAGTCTAAGAGACTGAAGCCTGTTTCCTAAAAACAAGAAATGGGGGTCTTGGAGAGGCTTTTGTACCCAGGAGGATCCTACTCCATTTCAATTCCCCCTTTTCTTTGACACCCCTCAATCTTGGGGGGAATAGCTGTGGGACAAGAAAAGAAATCAAGTTTTGGATAGAGAGGTCAATCATAGACTTGTTAGGGGAACTTGGTTTTACGGGGACTCAGATCAAACAGAGCAGCTCAGCTGTTTCAAACCATGAGCAACTCCATGGCCTCTAGGCACGGGGTTTCCCCATCCCACCCGCCCCCCTCCCCGGCAGATAGAAAGGCCATAGTTTAGGTAGCCAGGATCTTTCTAGCAATGCCGCCCCTGCCACCACTGTGCGTGTGTTTGTGTCCCCAAGACTACCCCCATGGCTGCATATTTGCCAGAAGGGCTTGGGGGCCTCAGCATACAGCTGGACTCACTCCTGAGACACACTCCTTTAGAAGGAGAGGCCAAGCTATGTTAACCCTTTTCTGTTATTTCATCAAGCAGTTATTTAATAAATGTGACCTCGTGAGTCTAATGGTTGCAGAAAATACACACTTAAAGGTGGTGATAGAGCATCCAGTTGGAAATGTGCTAAATATTTTGGGTGGAAAAATCCTCTTCTGTAACTACGACTTCTCTTTAAGTTTGAGATTGTGCCAAAAAAAAAAAAAAATGAATTTGGACGTCCCTGATGGTCCAGTGGTTAACATTCACTTTCCAACACAGAGGGTGCAGGGTTGATCCCTGGTCAGGGAACTAAGATCCCATATGCCTCTTGGCCAAAAACCCAAAACACAGAATAAAAACAATATTATAACAAATTCAATAAAGACCTAAAAAATGGTCTGTATATATACACACACACACACACATATATATATACACAAAATTGAGGCAGTGTTGGTGAAGTGGATGAACCTAGAACCTGTTATATGGAGTGAAGTACGTTAGAAAGAGAAAAGCAAGTATTATATAGTGATGCATATATATATATATATATATATATTAGTATCTAGAAAAATGGTATTAATGAACCTATTTGCAGAGAAGGAATGGAGATGCAGATAGAATGGAATTGTGCACACAGTAGGGGAAGGAAAGAGTGGGGCGAATGGAAAAAATAGCACTGACATATGTACACAACCATGCGTAACATAGATGGCTGGTGAGAAGTTGCTGTCTAACACAGGGGGCCCAGTCTGCTGCTCTGTGATGACCTAGAGGGGTGGGATGGGGGAGGAGAGGGAGGATCAAGAGGGAGGAGATATATGTATAATTATGGCTGATTTGTATTGTTTATGGCGGAAACCAACACAACATTGTAAAGCAATTTTCTCTTAATTAAAAACAAATAAAATAAAATATTGAAATATACATTAAAAATAAAAAGAGGAGGGTGTGACTTGAGGACTGGCCCTAAGTTGAAACTGTTTCTGGGTAATAGAAAGTGACATGGAAGTAACAATACTCTTCTCTCTACATTTGCTTATATACAGAATTCTCCAAACAAAAGTTTAAAACCCTGTCAGCAAAGATGTCTTGTAAAAGTGGTTATATCTGAAAGTGAAGGGAAATTGCATTGGAGGATGCTTCATATTTGTCTGTAACATAGTATTCCTACACATGCATACAGAAAATGTGAAATTCAGATATGCAAAATGAGTAAATACAGTTTCTATCCACTGTTTACCATTACCTGTAATGCTTTGGTTCATATTCTTATTATGAATAGATACATCCAGAAGTGAAGTGAACTGAAGTTGCTCAGTCGTATCCGACTCTTTTCAACCCCTTGGACTGTAGCCTGTCAGGCTCCTCTGTCCATGGAATTTTCCAGGCAAGAGTACTTGAGTCGGTTGCCATTTCCTTCTTCAGGATATCCAGAAGGTAATCCATAATACAAATACAAGGAAATATATATATATATATTTAAATAAGCATGTGTATAAGTCTAACTGAGGCTTCCCAGATGGCACTAGTGGTAAAGAACCCGCCTGCCAATGCAGGAGACCTAAGAGATGCTAGTTCAGTGTCTGGTTTGGGAAGATCCCCTGGAGGAGGGCATGGTAACCCACTCCAGTATTCTTGCCTGGAGAATCTCATGAAGAGAGGAGCCTGGTGGGCTACAGTTCATGGGGTCACACAGAATCAGACATGACTGAAATGACTTAGCATGCACATACACATATATTAAATTTGGCATATATGTATACACACCTACAAATATGCATACAGGTATAATACAACACATAGGTGTATATATGTGAAAGTTAAGTAATATGTTTGTTTTTCAGCCAATGGTCTCCATCTTTCCCTTCCTGTAAATGCCTGTCTCATATTCCTTCTATCCAAAGTCCTCCGGTTGACCCAAAAATATCTTCCAGAGTTGAATCTGAACCAGTATCTACTCCAGGACCACACACTGCATGTGGTCACGACTCTTGGGTCCGTTTCAACCTGTCAACTCCTTTGGATGAAACTGACAAAACACCCTCCCCTCAGGGTGTGTCCCATCTTCTACTGCAGGTGGGGGGAGACTTCAGGGTGGACACGTCAAAGGCAGCAGCAGCTTCATCTGCTTTCCATCTGGAGACCTGGAGCTCCTTAGGGATCCTGCAGAAGGGAGAGGACAGCCATGACCCCTGGACTGGGGTGGGGACAGCTGGATCCTGCCATTGCATGGTTCTCTCTCACCCTTGTGACCGGAATGTCACAAATGTGGTGTTACTGTAACACTGTGCCCATGTCCACGGCCTGCCTAAGGCTTCTAACCCTGGTTGATAACCTTTGATTTGAAATGATGATATTTGAAATCATGATAACCCCATGATTTCCTTAGGACTTGGGAAATAGGGTTCTGACTCCTCCATTCTCTCCACTGGAGAACACCTTCACTAGATGTTTCCTTCTGTACAGTTTTTCCTCAACTGAAACAGCTCCTTACTCTGAATCCAGTAGTCACCAAGGCTGTAACATCGTATTGCTATTAAAAACTGCTGAGACACTTTGGCAAGATTATATTACATTTATTACCTATGAATGGCAGATATGTTCCTGATTTATTATCTCCATATTTGAAAAGAATTTCAAAATGTAACAAAATAATTTTATACACTGTAGGATCCAGGGTAGGGTTGGGCTCAGGGGACCACATCATTGGTCACAGGGTGGGCAGAACCCTCTGTCTCCAAACAGTTTTTGAGGCAGTTTGACTTCCTGCTCTGAGTCCTGGTCCCAGTCTTGAAACCCCATGAGGTTAAGTTTACCACCAAGGGGGGCTGGGATTTTCTTAGCCATAGGGATGAGCTTCTAGTTCAGACATGAGGAGAGGGCCTTCTGCACAAGACCAATGAAGCCTCTGCAGCAGAACCAGAAGGAAACTGGGGCAGAGGGCACAGGGGCTGAACCAGAGGGCCTGGCGTGGGGGGAGGGTGAGGAGCCCTCTCACCATTTCTCTGTCTTCACCTGTGCGTCTCCACTTACTAGAACAGTGCCTGCCTTAGAGCAGCAGCAACCAGTAGATCTGATGTAAGAACGTTCTTCCTGTAGCTTCCAGAACCTGAAGACAGGGCCCATTAGAAACTTCAACTGGATTCATGAGATTCCCAGAGGCCAGGAGCTACAAGTCCTTAATACTGAGATGGTTCAGTCAATGGTCCCAGAGCCTGAATGAAAGGCATGGTCGGGTAGTGCCTGACGGACCCGCACGGTCACGCTGGGGTGTAATGGATAGTCTCTGTGCTGCTCACGTGAGAACTCAGAGTCGCGGACCCAGTGTTCAAAAGACACAAAGCGAACACCTTTCTTGAGGTTGGAGAACAGATGGCTGACCTGTAGCCAGAAAAAGAGATTGAGTCCCACTGTGCCATGGTCTTCCCCTCAAAAGCTGAGTTGGGGGCCTTCTGGCAGGTGGCTGCAACAATGTCTCCACTTCCACATGTCCTTCTAGAATCATGCCACTCCTCACCCAGGGGTGGGGTCTAATTCCCACCCCCTTGAATCTGGGGGGGTTTCATTGTAACCAAGAGTGTGGCGGGAGTGATGCTGAGTGACTTTGACCAAGTGACTTCCATGGCGGGGTCACAAAGGCGATGCAGCTTCTGCTGGTTTCTCCAGAAGCTGCATGGTGGAGCTTGAGCCACCAGGAAGCAGCTGCCTGCCTCGAAGCCGCCCTGCTGTGAGGAAGCCCCAACTAGACCATGCAGGGGGATTCCATGGCCAAGCTCTGAGACTAAACCAAGAGCTGCTTAGCCAGCCACCAGCTGCCGTGTACACACTCACAGCCCACCCTGCCCTTCAGCTCCAGCCTGTGTCTGAAGGGAACGACATGAGACCAGAGCCAGAAACTCCCAGAAAAATCGTCCTTATAGAAACTATGAGAGGAGATGAGATGACTGCTATTGATATTAAGCAACTAAATTCTGGGGCAATTTGTTAATACAGCCATAGGTCATCATAGTTTCCACTGTCCTTTCCCAGAGCCCTCTCAGAGACTCACCTCAAAGAAGAAACCGTTGCGCAACCGATCGCTGGGAAAAGGCAAAGGAGAGAAGTGATGCAGGACGACCTGGTTGGCATCTAAAAGTTGGACAATTAGCCGATATAAACAGTCAGCGTCTCGGTCATCGAACCACCTGTGGCAGAAGGGAGACTGTGAAGCCTGAATTGGTCACCCCATCTCTTTGGGGGTCTGCCTGCCTTCACCTGAAAGGCTTTGCCCTGCATACAAGCACCAATGTTGTCATGGGAACTAGCACCGTTAGTGTCACGGGGGAGCTGGACCCCATGGCATATCTAACTGAATCCATCTGCACTAAACATACTCCCCAGCTGGTCTGCACATTCATTTCAGAAGGAATGACCTAGAATCCCAGGCTTAAAGGTGCATGTGTGTGCTAAGTTGCTCAGTTGTGTCCGACTCTTTTGTGACCCTGTGGACGGTAGCCCTCCAGGCTCCTCTGCCCATGGGATTCTGAACCACAAGAGCACAGGAGTGGGTTGCCATGCCCTCCTCCAGGGGATCATCCTGACGCAGGGATCAAACCCGTGTCTCACATCTCCTGCATTGGCAGACAGGTTCTTTACCACAGGCACCACCTGGGAAGCCTGAGGGTACCTCCTTCCATTGTCTTATTTCTCATCCTATAATATATTTCAGTGGTGGCCAGGATGTCATTTCCAATGTATACAATGGTGATGTTCTAAGGTACAATTTTTTTTATCAGTCATGTAACAGGATCCAGGGGCTCCTAAGTAAATTGGTGATGGGCTATCCAGCAACATTCAAAGAAACAGCCTCCAAATAGACAGCTACGTTTTGATGTGAGAAATTAAAATGTAAAGAATTAAGTCATGGGCTGTACAAACACACAAACTATCTTTCACTGAGACTTCATATCACTCCACTTCTTAAAACAGATGTCCATTCTACTTCTCCCCACAGTATTTTGTCCTAATTTTGTATTAATATATTTTTGTGTTCTTCTGACTTACCTTTTATACTGTTCTGTGTCAGTCACACACACACACACAAATGGCCTGTCAATATGAAATGGTTGGGGCTGACCACATCCTCCATTATAGTCACATAATGGAGGCTAGCCACTCCAGAAGATCAACAATGTGACTTAGGATGAAGTATGGGATAAGAACTGACCTGGAGGTTAACACATGATGAAGCCCTAGTGAAAACTTGGGTGAGGGCTTCCCTGGTGGCTGTGTGTAAGGAACCAGCCTGCCAATGCAGGAGACAGGGGATTGCTCCCTGATCCAGGAAGAGCCCACATGCCACAGAGGAGCTAAGCCTGGGCACCACTGCTGAGCCTCTGCCCTAGACCCCGTGCTCTGCACCAAGAGAAAGCCACCACAATGGGCAGCCTGTGCGCTGCAACTAGAGAGTAGCCCCTGCTGGCCACAGCTAGATAAACCTCGTACAGTATTAAGGACCCAGCACACCCTATAAATAAGTAGATAATACAATCAAATAAATACTCAGGGACTTCCCTTGTGGTCCATTGGCTAAGACTCTGGATTCTTAAGGCAGGGGCGGGGGGTGGGGGGTGGGGGGGGTGGGCGGGGTGGAGGGGTGGGGGAGTGGGGAGGTGGGGGTTGGGGGGGGGCGGGCTTGATCCCTGGTCAGGGAACTAGATCCTACATGCCAGCCCCTCATGCTGGAATTAAGACCCAGCACAGTAAAGCAAGTAAATATTTTTAAAATCCCCACTCTTCTGTATAGCTTTTTCTCCACTGAAACAACCGGCTTTGCGGCCGATGTATAACCCTGTCTTATGAAGACAGGGAGATGGAGGCACACTGTGAGTTGCCCAAGGCCACAAAGCCAGGAAGCTGGGATTTGAGAGTGAGAGGTCTGGTTCCAGAATCTGACCTCTTAGACAACTCTTCTATCTTGTCCCCTCCTGAACCAAGGAGCCTCTGATTCACAGACAAGACTTAGTTGGACCCAAGTCCTCTGCTAGGATCCAACCAGGCATCTTCCAATCCAGGTCCCTTTGGGGGCTGAGAGAGGGTTCAGGGAGAGGATGTTGCTGAGTACTAAAGCTCTGATGGTGATGAAGTCATTTCCTTTCCTGCTTATCTATGAAGTTGTTAGGAGACCTACATGAAGTCACCCCAACTAAGGCCAATGCTCAGCTAAAGGGCTGTTTTTGTCATCACACTCACCAGTCGGAGACACAGATCTCAATGTTTCCACTATCTAGGAGTTCCCGCCACAGACCCTCCTTCTCCAGGTCCAACACCTGCTTCTGTTGACACCACCTAGGAAAGAGGGAGCAAGGTCAGTGAGAACCAAACAAGTACTCAACAACCGCCCTGACTCTTAGGAACTACGGACATCACCTGTAGGTAGACAGGAGCCATCTCTGTCTATAGGCCATCAGCGGGCCCACCCTCGCGTTTTCCTCTGCACCCCGGGCAGCCCCTGCGCTCAGCACAATCCGGTTCAAGAATCCTTCCATAAAAAAAAAAAAAAAAAAATCTTGGTGACCGAGTTCCCAGCCAGCCTACTTGCCCAGGTACAGGCCTCTCGTCTTTCCTGTACCTGCCCCTTTCGCGTCCTCCCACATGCTGGCACAAGGACCCTTTCCTGGGCTCCCCACCTAGGCCACGAGAGTTCCGAGGGTTCCGGAGGAGGTTGCGTCCTATGGGTCTGCGCTCACAGAAGCGGCCCAGGATGCAGGGCCCGGGGTCGTCAGCAGAGGGCAGGCAGGTGCGGATGACGGGCCACAGGTCGGGGTGTTTCCAGGGCAGGATGCTCCGCCACAGGTACCAGGCGTCCACCAGGTCTCGCCAGCGCCGGCACACCGGGCGGCAGTTCCGGAGCAGCGTGCTTGGGGGCAGGTAGCTCAGCACCTCTTGGAGCAGCTCGTTTGGCAGTCGGTTCAGGCCCAGCACCTCCTCGGGGTCCGTGTCCGGACTGGCGACACTGGCGGGCAGGCCCCCGGAGGCCCACAGGTCGTCCTCGCCAGGCCAGGCTGCTGCTGCTGGAGACCCAGTGCCAAGACGTCAGAGTATCCATGACCTCCAGCCTCCACCAGTTCCGGCCCTGCCAGCCACAACCCAAGGCTGTCATTCCCCCAAACCCCACCAGATGCCTCCCTATCTTCATCACCCCCAACCCTGTCCTCAAGTCCCCAGACTCCCAAGCTGTCCTTGCCAGGCTCCCATCCCCTCCACCCTCCACCATGCACCCCACAGCCACCCCGCAACCAGTCCCCTCTGTGGCCTGCAGCCCCCGAGCCCTACCCTGCATCTCACTCATTGCCCCTTGCAGGTAACCAAGCTTCTGATGCCCCCAGCTCTACATCTGCCCTTTTAATACTCTGGCCCCTCCCTTCTTCCTACCCAGCACCACCCTCCACCACTCACTGCCACTCCCTTTCTGATTCTACATTCTTTTCCCGCCCTTCCCTTCTCAAGGTCCTGTCCATCCTCCCTCTGCCTCAATTTACAAGCCTGCCCCTCCCTTTCCTCCCTGGGTGATCTCCAGAAAATCCCTCCATTGGGCTGCATTGGGACCTCGGGGTAGCTACTCAACTGAAGAAAAGCCTTGGAGGAGGGAGGAATTGGCTGAAGTATTCAGTCTTGTCATTGTCGTCCCCACCAGTGACCCCTTGGAGTGTCCCTAACCAGGTTGCAAGACCCTTGGTGCTGGGCTTCCCCAGTGGTCCGGTGGTTATGAATACACCTACCAATGCAGGGGACACCGGTTTGATCCCTGGTCTAGAAAGATCCCACGTGCCGAAGCACGACTAAGCCCGAGCGCCACTACTACTGAGCCCACGTGTAGTAACTACTGAGGTCTGCGTGTGCCCTAGAGCCCACACACCCTAACAAGAGAGACCACTGCAATGAGGAAGCTGAAAACTGCAAACTGAAACTAGAGAAAGCCCATATGCAGCAAGGAAGAACCAGCACCACCAAAAATAAATAAATACATTGTTGTCATTCAGTTGCGTCCAACTCTTTGTGACCCCATGAGCTGCCAGGCTTCCCTGTCCTTCACTATCTCCCTGAGTTTGAATCCTTGCTTTTAATCTGTATATCAACTCTATCCAGTGTATGTTGGCAATTTGATCTCTGGTTCCTCTGCCTTTTCTAAATCCAGTTTGTACATCTGGAAGTTCTTGGTTCATGTACTGCTGAAGCTTAGTTTGAAGGACTTGAGCATAATCTTGCTGGCATGTGAAATGAGTGCAACTGTATGGTAGTTTGAGCATTCTTTGGCATTGCCTTTCTTTGGGATTGGAATGAAAACTGACCTTTTCCAGTCCTGTGGCCACAGCTGAGTTTTCCAAATTTGCTGACATATTGAGTGCAGCACTTTAACAGCATCATCTTTTAGGATTTGAAATAGCTCAGCTGGAATTCCATCACCTCCACTAGCTTTGTTCATAGCAATGCTTTCTAAGGTCCACTTTACTTCACACTTCAGGATGTCTGGCTCTAGGTGAGGGACCACATCATCATGGTTATCTGGGCCATCAAGAGCTTTTTTGTATCATTCTTCTGTGTATTCTTGCCATCTCTTCTTAATCTCTTCTGCTTCTGCTAGGTCTTTGGTATTAAAAAGAAAAAAAAGACCTTTGGTGCTGAGCAATTGTTGTTATTTGGGTCAGACATTTGAGTCGGAGGCTCCCTATTCATTAGGTCGCATAAAATTCTTATCACCTTCAAGAATCCAACATCACTAACTCAGAGATCTCATTGCACAGGAGAAAACAGGTTCCAGCAGGAAGCAAATGCATTTCTATCTGACTCCCTAAATAAGTGCTGTTGTTGTTGTAAGCCGTATCCGACTCTTCTGTGACCTCATGGACTACAGCCTGCCAGGTTCCTCTGTCCACGGGATTTCCCAGGCAAAAATACTGAAGTGGGCCGCCATTCCCTTCTCCAGGGGAATCTTCTCGACCCAGGAATGGAGCCTGTATCTCCTGGTTGGCACGTGGATTCTTTACCACTGAGCCACGGGGGAAGCCCCAGTCAACCTTCATGGAGTCTTTCATTCCCAATCAGGGTAATAATAGATATGGCTATGTCCCCACTTCACAGCTCAGAAAACTGAGGCCAAGTGACTTGCCCAAGGTCACACAGCTAGTAGGTGGCAGAGCTGGGATTTGAACCTAACCAGACTTAGCAGCAGCAGGCTGCCTCAGAGGACTTCCCTGGTAGCTCAGCTGGTAAAGAATCCGTCTGCAATGCGGGAGACTTTGGTTCAATTCCTGGGTCAGGAAGATCTGCTGGAGAAGGGATAGGCTACCCACTCCAGTATTCTTGGGTTTCCATGGTGGCTCAGCTGGTAAAAGAATCCACCCACAATGCAGGACATCTGGGTTCAATCCCTGGGTTGGGAAGATCCCCTGGAGAAGGGAAGGCTCCAGTATTCTAGCCTGGAGAATTCCATGGACTGTATAGTCCATGGAGTCACAAGGAGTCAGGCATGACTGAGCGACTTTCACTCAGGCTGGCTCAAGAATCCTTGGTTTTAATCTGTATGCTGACTCTATCCAATAAAAATAAAAGGGGAGTTACACATATAATTTTCAATATCAGCAAGTAAAACTAGACTTGGATTCTTGCCCACATGGAACTTACCTTCTAGGGGAAGAGACATGGTGAATAGGAGGCATGACAAACAAATTAGAAACTTTTGGGAAATCAGTAAAAAATAAAATCCCTTGGGATTTCCCTAGCAGTCCAGGGGTTAAGACTCTGAGCTTCCACTATAGCGGAGGTGAGATTGATCCCCTGGTCAGGGAACTAAGCTAGTGGATATTATGGAATTCCAGTTGAGCTGTTTCAAATCCTGAAAGATGACACTGTGGAAGTGCTGTACTCAATATGCCAGCAAATTTGGAAAACTCAGCAGTGGCCACAGGACTGGAAAAGTTCAGTTTTCATTCCAGTCCCTAAGAAAGGCAATGCCAAAGAATGCTCAAACTACCGCACAATTGCACCCATTTCACATGCTAGTAAAGCAATGCTCAAAATTCTCCAAGCCAGGCTTCAGCAATACGTGAACCGAGAACTTCCAGATAGTCAAGCTGGTTTTGGAAAAGGCAGAGGAACCAGAGATCAAATTGCCAATATCCGCTGGATCATCAAAAACACAAGAGAGTTCCAGAAAAACATCTATTTCTGCTTTATTGACTACGCCAAAGCCTTTGACTGTGTGGATCACAGTAAACTGTGGAAAATTCTGAAAGAGATGGGAATACCAGACCACCTGACCTGCCTCTTGAGAAACCTGTATGCAGGTCAGGAAGCAACAGTTAGAACTGGACATGGAACAACAGACTGGTTCCAAATAGGAAAAGGAGTACGTCAAGGCTGTATATTGTCACCCTGCTTATTTAACTTATATGCAGAGTACATCATGAGAAACGCTGGGCTGGAAGAAGCACAAGCTGGAATCAAGATTGCCGGGAGAAATATCAATAACCTCAGATATGCAGATGACACCACCCTTATGGCAGAAAGTGAAGAGGGAAAGTGAAAGAGGAGAGTGAAAAAGTTGGCTTAAAGCTTAACATTCAGAAAACTAAGATCATGGCATCTGGTCCCATCACTTCACGGCAAATAGATGGGGAGACAGTGGAAACAGTGTCAGTTATTTTTCTGGGCTCCAAAATCACTGCAGATGGTGACTGCAGCCATGAAATTAAAAGACGCTTACTCCTTGGAAGGAAAGTTATGACCAACCTAGATAGCATATTAAAAAGCAGAGACATCTGGAGAAGGAAATGGCAACACACTCCAGTATTCCTGCCTGGGAAATCCCATGGACAGAGGAGCCTGGGGCTACAGTCCAAAAGTTAGCCAAGAGTCTGACACAACTAAGTGACTAAACAACAACAAAAAATGAGAAGTAAGTGAAATTTTATATTCTTTAGCGTGCATATTTTAAGTCATTTATTAGTTCCTCTTCTACTAGTAAAATTACAGAAGTAATGCGTTTGCACTGAAACCAATGCCAAAAAAAAAAAAAAAAAACCTTAGTATCTCTGCTTCTCTCCATTCCTCACTCCCTCTTTCTGTGTCCATTTCCTTTTGAGTAATGTTTGCACCTCGTGTATCTCCCCCGTATATTTCTTCATGCTTAAGCATTAACACAAATTATTTTAGTATATTTTTTGCCCAAAAAGCAGATGATACCTTATACATTTCTCTGTAATTTTCTTTTTTACATACAACTGTACATTTTGGATTTTCTTTTGAGTCAGTAAATGATGACTGAACTTAGTTGTTTTAGTGGTTGGAGTATATTCCACACTCTGCTTGTACTGATACCTATTCAACTGCAGTATTTCCCCAGTTGTGATATTTCAGATTGTCTCTTTTCCATTTAAAATTAGTGCTGCAATAAACAGTCATATATTAAAATAAAATAAAATAAAATAAAAAGCAGAGACATTACTTTGTCAACAAAGGTCCGTCTGGTCAAGGCTATGGTTTTTCCAGTAGTCATGTATGGATGTGAGAGTTGGACTGTGAAGAAAGCTGAGCACTGAAAAGTTGATGCTTTTGAACTGTGGTGTTGGAGAAGACTCTTGAGAGTCCCTTGGACTGCAAGGAGATCCAACCAGTCCATCCTAAAGGAGATCAGTCCTGGGTGTTCATTGGAAGGACTGACGCTGAAGCTGAAACTCCATTACTTTGGCCACCTCATGTGAAGAGTTGACTCATTGGAAAAGACCCTGATGCTGGGAGGGATTGGGGGCAGGAGGAGAAGGGGACGACAGAGGATGAGATGGCTGGATGGCATCACCGACTCGATGGACTTGAGTTTGAGTAAACTCCGGGAGTTTGTGATGGACAGGGAGGCCTGGCGTGCTGCGATTCATGGGGTCAAAAGAGTCGGATATAACTGAGCGATTGAACTGAACTGAACAGGGAACTAAGATCCCTGCATGCCAAGGATTGTGGCCAAGAAAAAAAAAAAAAATCCCCCTGCCACCCTTCCCCTCCAATCCTCTCCACAAATGTAGAAGAGAATAAAACATTTTTTAAAAATGAAATAAGCATGAAATTAGACTGTGATTCACATAGGCCATCATGAACATAAACTTAACATGGAAATGATCTTGTGTGTTGGAAGGTGATCAGTACTTTGGGAAATCGAGCAGGAAAGGGGAAAGGAGGTGATCAGCAGTCTGGGTGGGAGACGCTGAATTCTGAGACATGGATTGACTCTTATACAGGACAAATTTCTTTTCAATGTGTACATTTTCAATGCGATTTTTACTGTCGAGGTTTTCTAACATGTCCCAAATTGGAAGAATGGAAGGAGCACCCTGCTCTAACAGTTCACTCCAGGCCAATCTGTTTTCATCTGTACACCCTCTCACTTGCTCCCCTGGGGCAATTTGAAGCAAATCTTAGAAACCACTTCAGTCCCGGGGGTCGCAAAGAGTTGGACAAGGCCGAGCAACTCACTCTTTCATACTTTAGAAACCACACCCTTCTGTCCATAGCAATACATTATTTTTTTGATGTAATGTAATCTGTTTGCTAATGAGATTATGAAAATTGGTTGGATCCAATCAGGGGTTTAAAGAGTGGTGTAAAAAAATAGGTAAAAGTCTTCAAGTAAAGCTCAAAGGGGAAATACTGACAAGCAAGTTTGTGTCTCCATTCTTCAATTTCCTCCTGAGAGACAATCACTGTTAATTTTTGGAATCATATCCCATGGAGTATGCTGATTAAGAAGAAAAACAAATAAAATTGAGTTCCAAAAGGGTTTTCCACCTAGAAGATAATGATTTGAGAGTAATGGCTTCCAGGAGGGGAAGGTGTATAAGGCACCCCAGGGACCTTTTGAGAAAGTTAGGGCTCCGCTTTTGGTGTCACAGTAATGGGAGTGCTTTTCGGAAGCCGGGCCCGGGACAGTGCCTCCTAGGGGAGAGTCGTCCTGGATTCCTCCTTCTGGTCAGTGCTGCGCGTGCATTCCTGTAGGAGGAAAGCTCCCAGATGGGCAGTCACTCATTCCAACTCCATCTGGCTTCATGTACATTTGGAACAGAGCCAGTGCTCATGAACACTTATCTTAACTCTTAAATGGCCAAGAGGGAGCTCTTTTGACATTTAGAGAAAGTCAGTTTGATAACAAACAGCTTTTCAAAATTCTGACCCTGAGAGAGTAAACGATTTCCTAGGAGAAACCTTAAAGTTATAACTTTTGGTATGTCCTTGAAAGGTAAAACAGCCCACATCATCTGAGACTACAGCCTTAGCTCAATTAGCAGAGTTTAAAACAGAAAGGGAGAGAAAAAAGTGGGGGAGGGACAGAGACTTTCTGAAACGTAAGCAGGGAAGGTATGACATCTCTGTCTGTGTCTATCTAGACGTCTGAATAACTGTGTGAAAAGTGAAAGTATTAGTCACTCAGTCGTATCTGACTCTTTGCGACCTCCTGGATTTAGCCCACCAGGCTCCTCTGTCCATGGAATTCTCCAGGCAAGAAAGGTTGCCATGCCTTTCTCCAGGGGATCTTCCTAACCCGGGGATCGAACCCAGGTCTCCTGTATTGTCAGGCAGATTTTTTACCGTCTGAGCCACCAGGGATGCCCAATGTCTGTGTGTACATTAAAAATACATGTCCTTATCTCTGGATAGTGCTATCAAAATATTATAACATTAATATTGTTAACAATATTCATTTTTCCCATCTAAAAGTATGGGATATCTTTCCATTTCTTTAAACCACCTTCAATTTCCTTTATCAATATTTTATAGTTCTCAGCATATAAGTTTTTCACCTCCTTTGTCAAATTTATTTCTAAGGTATTTATCTTTTGAAGGAATGTTTTGTTTGTTTAAATATTTATGTATTTGGCTGTGTTGAGTCTTAGTTGTGGCATGCAGAATCTCTGCTGCGGCTTTCTAGTTGTGGCTCACAGGCTCCAGAGGGCAAGGGCTCAGTACTTGTGGTGTGTGGGTTGCTCTGAGGCATGTGGGATCTTAGCTCCCTGACCAGGGATCAGACCCTCGTCCCCTGCATTGCAAGGTGAATTCTTAACCCCTGGATCACAAAGGATGTGTGTGTTGAAATTTTAAAAGGGCTTTTTTTTTTTTTCCACTTTCAGATATTTCATTGTCAGGGTAAAGAAATGCAACAGATTTCTTTGTGTTAATCTTGTATTCTGCTGCCTCACTGGAAGTCATTTGTCAGTTCCAGTATTTTTGTGTAAAGTCTTTAATGCTTTCTCTGTATAGTACCATGTTATCTGCATTTATGGCAACTTCACCTCTTCTCTTCCAATTTGGATAACTTTTATTTCCTTTCTTGTCTCATCCTGGTTGCTAGGACTCCCAATATAATGTAGTATAGAAGTGGTGGGAGTGGGCCTCTATGTCTTGTTTCAGGTTAGTGGGAAGGCTTTCAGTTTTTCACTGTTGTGCATTATGTTGACTGTAGATTTGTCATAAATAGCTATAATTATGTTGAGATGTGATCCCTCTATACTCACTTTGACAAGAGTTTTTATTGTGGGTGGATGTTGAATTTTATCAAATGCTTTTTCTGCATCTATTGAGATGATCATGTGGTTTTTGTCCTTTGTTGATGTGGTGTATCACATTGATTGACTTGCATATGTTGAATCATTGTTGTGATGCTGGGATGAATTCAGCTTGACAATGGTGTATGCTCTTTGTTGGATTTGGTTTACTAGTATTTTGTTGAGAATTTTTGCATCTATATTCAAAGATATTGGTCTGTAGTTTTCCTCTTTGGAGTGGTTTTGTCTGGTTTTGGTATCAGGGCGATGGTGGTTCATAGAATGACTTTGGGAGTGTTCTCTCCCCTTCAGTTTTTTGGAAGAGTGTGAGAGCAATCAGTAAAAGTTCTCCTTATGTTTGGTAGAATTCCCCAGTGAAGCCATCAGTCCTGGACTTTTGTTTGCAGGGAGTTTTAAAATTGCAAAATCTATTTCACTTCTAGTGATAGGTTTATTCAAATTATCTATTTCTTCCTGATGCAGTTTTGTTGTATGGGTTGTATGTTTCTAGAAACTTGTCTATTTCTTCTAGGTTGTCTAATCTGTTGGCATATAACTGTTCATAGAATTCCCTTAATTTTTAAAAAATTTCTGTAATATCTGTTGCTATTTCTCCTCTTTCTTTTAAAATGTATTCACTTTATTTATTTTTTGGCTGTGCTGAGTCCTATGTGCTGTGACTTGGCTTTGTCTAGTTGGGGAGAGCAGGAGCTACTCTTTGCAGTGCGTGGGCTTCTCAAAGCGGTGGCTTCTCTTGTTGCGGAGCGCGGGCTCTAGGAGAGGAGGCTTTAGTAGTTGCAACACATGGACTTAGTAATTGTGGTTCTTGGGCTTGGTTGCTCTGTGGCATGTGGGATCTTCCTGGACCAGGGATTGAATCTATGTTCTCTGCATTAGCAGATGGATTCTTAACCACTGGATCACCAGGGAAGTCCAGCATGTGGGATCTTAGTACCTGGACCAGGAATCGAACTGGTGCCCCTGAAATGGAAGCACAGAATTCTAACCGCTGGACCATGAGGGAATTCCCTTTTTTTCCCCCCATTTCTTCTTGTTGAATTCTTATATTATTTACTTGTGTCCTCTCTCTTTTCTCCTTGGAGAGCAGGCCAGAGCTTTGTCTATTTTGTTTACCCTTTCAAAAAACTAGCTCTTGATTTTATTTTTTTTTATTCTTTGAGAAAGAATATTTTATTTTATTTATTTTATTTTATTTATTTCCTCTCTGAGCTTTATTATTTCTTTCCATCTGCTGACTTTAGGCTTTCTTTATTCTTCTTTTTTCTTAGTTCTTTAGGTGGTGGGTTAGGTTGTTTATGTCAGAGCTTGTTGGTTGTTTGTTTTTTGGGAAAGCCTGTGTCACTATGAATGCTCCTCTTAGAACTGCTTTTGCTGCATCCCATAGATTTTGCATGGTTATGTTTTCAATGTCATTTGTCTCAAGATATTTTTTAATTTTCCCTTTGATTTCATCATTGACCCATTGTTTTTTTTTACTAGCATGTTTTTTAGCTTCCATGGAATAATTATTTTTCCTGTAGTTGATTTCTAGTTTCATGTTGTTGTGGCCTAAAAAGGTGTATGTTTGTGTATATATATATACACATACATATATATACACACACACATACATATATATATATGTATATATAACACAGTTTTTGTAACTGTTACAAAACTTTTGTAACTTTCTGTAAACACACATACCTACATACATGGGTGTGTGCTAAGTCACTTCAGTTGTGTCTGACTCTGAGTAGTCAATGGACTGTAGCCCAGATGGCGCCTCTGTCCATGGGATTCTCCAGGCAAGAATACTGGAATAAGTTGCCATGCCATCCTGCAGGTGATATTCCAGACCCAGTCTTACAACTCATGCATCGGCAGGTGGGTTCTTTCCCACTAGCGCCACCTGGGAAGCCCATACATACTTACACATATGCATATATGTACAATAAAAATAGAAGTGCATATATATGTCCAAATTAAATTATATGGTTGCCTTTACTTTTTCTTATTCATCGATTTTTGTCTGTACTGGGTCTTTGTTGCTGTGTGCAGGTTTTCTCTAGTTGTGGCACATGGGCTTCTCATTATGGTGGCTTCTCTCGCGGAGCACAGGTTCTGGAGCCTGTGCTCAGTAGTCGTGGCCCACAGGCTTAGTTGCTCCTCTGCATGTGGAATCTTCCTGGACCAGGGATCGAACCCATGTCCCCTGCATTGGTAGGCAGACTCTTAACCACTGGACCAGTGATTGCTTTTTCTTTAGGGCAGATGTCTCCACCATTAACTTTCTGTAAATGCCTGACTCATTCCTCATATCCAAATTCCTCCAGTTGACCCCAAAATATCCTCCAGAGCTAAACTGTCCAAACTACAACCCACGCCAGAGCAATAGAGCTCATTAGGTCAGGAGGAAGGACCACACAGGTTCCTTCAGGACCCACATTACATGTGGTCACAACTCTTAGGTCTGTTTCGACCTGTCAACTCCCCTTTGGATGAAACTGACAAAACACCCTCCCCTCAGGGTGTGTCCCATATTCTACTGCAGGTTGGGGGGAGACTTCAGGGTGGACACGTCAAAGGCAGTAGCAGCTTCATCTGCTTTCCGTCTGGAGACCTGGAGCTCCTTAGGGATCTTGCAGCAGGGAGGGGGCAGCCATGACCCCTGGACTGGGGTGGGGACAGCCGGATCCTGCTGTTGCACAGTTTTCTCTCACCCTCATGACCAGAATGTCACAAATGTGGTGTCACTGTGACATTGTGCCCACATCCACCGCCTGCCCGAGGCTTTTAACCCTGATTGATAACTTTTGATCCCATGATTTCCTTAGGACTTGGGACACAGGGTTCTGACTCTTCCATTCTCTCCACTGGAGAACACCTTCTCTTGATGTTTTCTTCTGCACAGTTTTTCCTCAACTGAAACAACTCCTTACTCTGAACCAAGTAGTCACCAAGGCAGTAACAATGTATTTCTATTAAAAAAGAGGTGAGACACTTTTGGCAAAATCGTATTATATGTATTACCTATGACTGGAAAGATGTTCCTTAATTATTCTCTCCATATTTGAAAAGAATTTCAAAATTACAAAGTAATTTTACATACAATACAATCAATACAATACAAATACTGAGATGGCTCAGCCAATGGTCCCAGCTCCTGGAAGGAAGGTCAGGTGGTCTTCAAGGACAACCCTTGATTAGGGTAGACAGACCCGCACGATGACACTAGAGTTCATCAGAGAGACTCCATACTGCTCATTTCTGAACGCCAAGTCCCAGATGTGGCGTTCAAAAGATACAAAGCGGACGCCCTTCTTGATGCTGGAGAACACGTGGCTGGACTGTAGACAGAAACAGAGGTTATTTCTCAGTGTGGCTTCAAAAGCTGAGTTGAGAGCTTCTGGCAGGTGGTATTTTCCCTAGATGGCTGCAACAATGTCTCTACTTCCACATGTCCTTCTAGAATCCTGCCACTCCTCACCCAGGGGTGGAGTCTAATTTCTATCCCCTTGAATCTGGGGGGTTTGCTTGTAACCAAGAGTGTGGTGGGAGTGATGCTGAGTGACTTTCACGAAGTGACTACCATGATGGGATCACAAAGGCGATGCAGCTTCTGCTGGTTTCTGCAGAAGGTTCATGGTGGAGCCTGAGCCACCAGGAAGCAGCTGCCTGCTCCGAAGCCGCCATGCTGTGAGGAAGCCCCAACGAGAGCAAACAGGGAGGTCCTGTGGCCAGGCTTTGATTCTAAACCAAGAGCTGCTTGACCAGCCACCAGCTGCTGTGTACACACTCACAGCCCACCCTGCCCTTTAGCTCCAGCCAGTGTGTGAAGGCAACTACCTGAGAGACTGGAGCCAGAAACTCCCAGCAGAGCCCTCCTCATAGAACCCATGAAACATGATAAAATGAGTGCTGTTGTTATTAAGTCACTATATTTGAGGGCAGTTTGTTATACAGCCATAGATCATCATAAGCCCCACTGTCCTTTCCCACACCCCTGCAGAGACTCACCCGAGAAGAGACACTGTTTCTACCACGCCGGATGGGAAAAGGCAGCGGAGAGAAATGGTCCAGGATGGCCTGGTTGGCATCTAGAAGATGGACAGTTAGCTGATATATACAGTCAATTCCTTGTCGGTCGTTCCGCCTGTGGGAGAAGGGAAAACCTGAAGGTTAAACTTGCCTTCCCATCTCGCTGGGGGTCTACCTGCTTCATCTCAATGGCCTTCTCATGCATGCAAGTGCAAAATAGTTCTGTGGTCCCCAGGACTTCTACCATCAGTGTCACGTTGGAGCTTGGCCCCTCTGCATCCCCAATGAATCAGTCTACACTAAAGAAGCTCCCCAGCCAGTCTGCATGCACATTCATTTCAGAAGTAATGAACTAGAACCATGCTCTTCAAGGTACTTCCTCACATATTATTTCTCATTCTGTGTTCCACTGGTGGCGAAAGATGTGACTTCCAATGTGTACAATGGTGATGTTTTTAAGATACAATTTTCTTTTCAATCATTTAAAAAGATCCAGGGAAATCTACTGGAGAAGAGCATGGCAATTCACTCCAGTATTCTTGTCTGGAGAATCCCATGGACAGAGGAGTCTGGTGGGCTATAGTCCATGGGGTCACAACTGAAGTGACTGAGAACAGCACAGCCTAGAGAAATCTACATAAATCAGTGATGGGATATCCAACAAGATTCAAAGACAGAACATCCAATGTCCTTCAGTGGTAAATAGATAAATTATGGTATATTCCCGTAATGGAATATTCTAAACCAGTGAAAGTAAAGTAACAGCAGCTCCATACAATTATGGATGAATTTACAAACATGTTATTGATTAAAAGAAGATATACACTATATACTGTACAACTCCATATATATTAAATGTCCAAATGAACAAAACTGATCTATGGCAACAGAATTCAGGATGGTACTACCCATGGGTTGAAAGTGATGGGGAACAGAGCATGAGGGATGATGAGGGTGGGGTTTGCTAGCAATGTTCTGTTCTTGATTGAAATGAATGTGTTCACTTTGTAATAATTCACTGCATTGCACAACCAAGATACGTGCTTTTTTGGTGATAGAAATTAAAAATTTAAAAATAAGAGTAGTAAAAAAAAAATAATAAGAGTAGTAACTGGTGTAAATACACAGTTATGTCTTTTTACAGAGACTTGCCATCACCCTACTTCTTAGATGTAGAAGTCCATTCTACTTCTCCCAGAGAAATTTGTCCTAATTTCATATTCATGTATTTTTATGTTCTTCTCATTTGCCATTCATACTGTTCTGTGCCAGCCCCACACAGGTACATACAAAGAATATAATTAGAAATTTAAAAAATTTCAAGCCAAGATCAGTGCTCAGCTGAAGGGCCATTTTTGTCATGACACTCACCAGTCAGAGACACAGATCTCAATGTTTCCACTATCCAGGAGTTCGCGCCACAGACCCTCCTTCTCCAGGTCCAACACCTGCTTCTTGCGATACCTCCTAGGAAAGAGGGGGAAAGGTCAATGAGAACCAGGCAAGTACCCAACAACCGCCCTGGCCCTTGGGGAAGAGGGACGTTCACCTGTAGGAAGACAGGAAGCTGGTTTGCATATAGGCCCTCGGCATGACCTCCAAGTTTTCCTTCTCCTCCGCCCAGTCATCTTCACGGCTCAGCACAGTCCATTTCTGGAAGCCTCCTGTTAAATGAAAACAGTTAGTGCCCAAGTTCCTTGCCAACCCACCCGCCCAGGGATAAGTCTCCCCGGGGGTTTCCCTTGGGGGAACTCCCGCTCTTCTCTTGGGATCCATTTCCACCCGGGTCACGGAGTCCAAGCGCCCCATGCGTCTGGCCCCTCCCACCTTCTCCCTGGAGTAAGACCTCTTTCCTGGGCTCCCCACCTAGGCCACGAGGGTTCCGGAGGAGGTTGCGTCCTATGGGTCGGCGCTCGCAGAAGCGGCCCAGGATGCAGGGCCCGGGGTCGTCAGCAGGGGGCAAGCAGGTGCGGATGACGGGCCACAGGTCGGGGTGTTTCCAGGGCAGGATGCTCCGCCACAGGTACCAGGCGTCCACCAGGTCTCGCCAGCGCCGGCACACCGGGCGGCAGTGCCGGAGCAGCGTGCGTGGGGGCAGGTAGCTCAGCACCTCCCGGAGCATCTCGGTGGGCAGTTGGTTCGGGCCCGGCGCCTCCTTGGGCTCGGGCTTCAGAGCGCAAACACCGACTGCCCAGTTTCTGGAAGCTGAGGTACACATGGTCTCCTCTCCAGGCGTGGTTGCCGCTGCGGGAGAGTCAGTGTCCAAACATCAGGGACCTGCAGCTTCGACGGCCAGCCTCCGCCAGCTGCACTCCAAAGTGCCATTTCCAAACCCTGTCAGCTGCCTCTCCATCCTCACCATCCCCACCAGCCCCATCCTCAAGTCCCCAAACTCTCAACCCATGCTTTGCCAGCCGACTACTGCAGACCCTCTCCTCCACAGGCAGCACAGCACAGCGCAGCCGACCCCCACCCAGCCCACCCCCGTGGCCTCGCAGACCCCAGAGTCATACCCTGCATCTCAGCCAGTGCTCCTGGTGGGCTAGCCTGTCACCTTGCGTTCTGGACCTCCATCGCCAAGTCTGCCCTTTTTATAGGCCCGCCCCTCCCTAAGACTGGCACCGCCCACCCGGCCCCGCCCCCTGCCCCACCTTCCCACCGACCATCCAATCTCTACCCCTCCGCTCCCTTCTCACTGTCAGGCCCCCTCCTCCCTCGGCCTTGAACCAATTTACTAGCCAACCCCTCTGGCCCCGCCCCTCATATTCTCCAGAACCCCTTCATCAGGTTGACTAGGGGAGTTAATATGGAGCCAAATGTGACACGGACAATGTTGTCGGACATTTATTAATACAAATGTTCTAGAAATTATATGAAGTTCCCCAAATTTTAAGTATTCCATGATGCAGTCATGCTTCTAGCTATTATTAATGTCTTAAAATTTGTATGTCTCAGAAATAGCCAAATTTCTTTGACGACTGCATTGTTATCAGGTCTTTAACCATGCCTGTCTTTTGCCCTCGTAGACAATTATTGTCTTACTCCAATGCTTTTACAAAAATGCTTGTCGATGACTTGCTTTTATGCTACAAAACTACATTAGACTTGGTAGCAAAGGGACTTTGACTTTGTGTGATGGTTATTTCAGAAACGACTCTCTTATGGAAGGCTACTGAAGACGTAGTAATGGGGTCTCCTTTAACTATGTCTCACAGTCAATCGAGTCTCTTCTATACTTTCAAAACACGCCACACAGTTCTGCAAGCCAACAGACTTCTTATGAAGTATTGTTGCTTCAATACTGTGGTTTTTGTGGGTTTGTTTTGTTTTGTTTTGTTTGGCCACTGTGGTATAGCTTACAGGATCTTAGTTCTCTGACCAGGGATCAGACCTAGATGGCCCCCAGTGAAAGCACCCAATCCTAACCACTGGGTGGCCAGGGAATTCCCAACACTATTCTGGCTTGATCTACTCTAGTCTTGCAACTTCCAGCATCACAACAAGGGAAAAAAAAATGATTGCATTTTGTTAACAGATTGGATTAACTTCTTGCTCCCAGGAAGGACCTGTTAACACAAGAAACCCCTATTGATAAAAGTGATATAATTAGTTTTATGGATGGGTCCTACGTAAAGGATGAGCCGGGACATTATTGAGCAATGACACCCACAGTGAACATAATTTGAAAGCTCTTATTTACCAGAAACAAAGGTAGCACAACATGCGAAATTAATTGCCTTAATTTTTTAGCTTGTCTTAAAGACCAGGTAACAAATATTTATACTGACAGTCATTATGTTTTTGGAGTGGTACACAACTTTTGAATGCCATAAAAACATTGAGTACTTTTAAAAGATTATTTATTTGATTGTGTCCAATCTAGGTTTTGGCAATTGGGATTTTCAATCTTCATTGCCCAGTATGTGGGATCTAGTTCCCTGACCAGGGATCGAACCCAGCCGCCTGCATTAGGCATGTGGAGTCTAGTCACTGGATCACCAGAGATATCCCAACAATAAAGTTTTTAACAGCTTCAGGGCAACAAAAAAAAAAAAAAAAAGAAAGAAAACCTATTGACAAGTTATTAATTGCTATATAGCTACTATACAACTGCTAAAGCAGTTATCAGTTATTAAGACACCAGGGCATTCCAAATCTGACACTATGGAAGCTAAAAGGAATCACTTGTTGATGCTGCAGTCAAACAGGCAGCTTTAAATATTTATTCTGTCCAGCTGTGAAAATGTCCACTTTTCTCCATTAACCCTGCTAACCCAATAAAAGGTTTTTTTCCTACAGGTTCAAGAAATCGCTACTAATGAAGAGAAACAGATACAGCAACAAAAAGGAGGAATTTTGACCCCAGCACACAAATATGGTTTAGCTCTAAGAAAACCAAACCAAACCAAACATTAGTGTCTATTGAAACCCAATTGCTGATACTTCATCACGAACATTGGACATCTGAGAAAGTAGTTTTATGGGGAAAACAATATTTTGAAAATTTTCACCCAAGATGGCTCAAAGGAAACACATTACATTATTGAGATACTTTTAAAAAATTGGGAACTACTTTTACAAAGAGCTCCCAGGAGATGGGAAGGATCATGGATTACAGTCCAGAAATTTTGCTTATTGGAAAGGACATTAAAAAATGATTCTTTGCAGCCACCGTAGAAAGAAACTTATCAGATATTATTACCTAATCCATGCACTGACAAACTGAGAGACATTAATTCATGGATTCACATCTCTCATTCTCCACCTTAATGGACTCTGATGGCTATTTCTAGCACTTGATTTAAACTCAGACAAGCATCACCAAGCTCAGAAGAGAAGAAAATGACAAGAGTAGCAGATAGCTGACTGAAGAGTCTGGGCCACACCTGAAAGACACATTGTACCAGTTCAAAGGTACTGTTGCCAAATGTCTATCTTGCAATCAAAATTAAAAGTTATTAAACTCTTTAGTAATACTATCACTACTGGGGGCGATTTAACCAATCACTGGATTTTGTCATCAAATTCATCAGTCAATAAGACTAATAGAAGCCCCTTGTAATTCTCATCACTGATTTTTCAGATGTTCCTATAAGCTATTAAAGTATTCCCATTAGCATATAGCCCCATGTTTGTTTACTACAGTCAATTAATTTATACGATTCTGAAGTTTCTATGATGAAAAGCTGATGCTGCAAAGCAATGGCTCTTGATTTTTAAAACTACTTTGATCTTGTGGCAAGCTAATGCAAGATCCTTCCCTGGTTGGGCATGTTGGTCTTGATAATTCAGAACAAAAATCATCTCAGAGAACAGGCAAAAAATTACTGAAGACTTTAGCAGCACCTGAAATGCTACCCTTATTGGATCATTGGAACACTCAAACTAAAAAAGTATCACTCAGAGAAATAATGTCAGAAGAAATTGCCTTACAGGAAAAGCATGATATGAAAAGGGAGATGCTTTTGTTTGAGAAAGATTGTGCCACTAAGCTAAAGGAGAAGCAACTCTTTAAGATATTTCCAGCCATTAACCAAAATTTCCTGGTGGACATTTTCAAGGACCACAACTATTCATTAGAACACACAGTGCAGTATCTAAACTGTGTTCTTGAGGGAGACCCTGTAAAAACAGTGGTAGCACAAGAATTTGTTCACCAAAATGAGAATATCACTTCTCATGCTGCACAGAAATCTAAGGAGAAAAAGGCAAAGAAATTGAAAGAGACTGAAGATATACCAAGTGAACCATCTTTCCAGGACTTTGAGTACCCAGAGTATGATGACTACAGGGCAGAGGCTTTCCTGCACCAGCAGAAGAGGATGGAATGCTACAGCAAGGCCAAAGAAGCGTATTGGATGGGGAGGAAGAACGTGGCCACATTTTATGCCCAGCAGGGTAGTCTCCATGAGCAGAAGATGAAAGCAGCTAAATCACCTTGCTGCCGTGGAGATATTTGAGAAAGTCAATGCCTCCCTACTGCCACAGAATGTTCTAGACCTCCATGGGCTGCATGTGGATGAGGCTATAGAACATTTGACGACAGTTTTACAGCAGAAAACTGAAGAATTTAAGCAGAATGGTGGTAAGCCCTATCTCTCTGTGATAACGGGGAGAGGAAACCACAGCCAGGGAGGAGTTGCTCGCATCAAACCAGCCGTCATTAAATACCTCACAAGCCATAACTTTAGGTTCTCTGAAATTAAACCAGGGTGCTTGAAAGTCATGCAAAGTAAAATAAACATCCTTGACTAAAAAGTGAAAAAAAAAATAAAAAAATAAAACTACTTTGCAAGGAGAAACTTGTGCGATAATTCAGACAATGTTGTATTTTCACTTCAGATGAGTACTCTAATATAACTATCTAATGACTCACATACAAAGTAAAAAGTCCTTCAAAGGACGCACTTTTTAGTCTAAATGAAATCTTTGGTAAATGGTTCAGTTCTGGTTGGCTTAAATATCTGCTTATGACTTTGTTATTGTTGTTGGCTCTGTTGATTTATTTCTATATCATTTATACAGTAATAAAGTCTTGCACATCGCAGTATATATTCAAAACTCCAGCTAAAATAAGGATGTCTAGTGCTCACTTCGGCAGCACATATACTAAAATTGGAATGATACAGAGAAGATTAGCATGGCCCCTGCACAAGGATGACACACAAATTCATGAAGAATTCCATATTTTTGGTTGGATGCATGAGACAAGTGCTCAGGGCTGGTGCACTGGGAAGACCCAGAGGGATGGGATGGGGAGGGAGGTGGGAGGGAGGGATTGGGATGGGGAGCACATGTAAATCCGTGGCTGATTCATGTCAATGTATGGCAAAAACCACTACAGTATTGTAAAGTAATTAGCCTCCAACTAATAAAAATAAATGAAAAAAATATATATGTATCTAAATTTAAAAAAAATAAAATAAAATAAGGATGTCTAAATGACCTGAAACTGTGCTCGCTTCGGCAGCACATATACTAAAATTGGAACGATACAGAGAAGATTAGCATGGCCCTTGCGCAAGGATGACATGCAAATTCGTGAAGTGTTCCATATTTTTGACTCTGTGGGAGAAGGCGAGGGTGGGATGTTTCGAGAGAACAGCATCGAAACATGTATATTATCTAGGGTGAAACAGATCACCAGCCCAGGTTGGATGCATGAGACAAGTGCTCGGGCCTGGTGCACTGGGAAGACCCAGAGGGATCGGGTAGAGAGGGAAGTGGGAAGGGGGATCAGGATGGGGAATACATGTAAATCCATGGCTGATTCATGTCATTGTATGACAAAAACCATTACAATATTGTAAAGTAATTAGCCTCCAACTAATAAAAATAAATGAAAAAAAAATGACCTGAAACTATTGATTTTATCTACTGTTCTCTATAAAGGCCATGCATAAGGCACATACAGGGTGAAATTGGCATAAGTCCTATTGAACAACCTTGAATCGACTATCAGTCCTTGTGAAATATTCTCTAGCATAACCCCCTAAAAGGAGAGGAAAAACTGGGCTCTTAAGACTGGTATCAAAGAACATGATGAATTCAGGGCAGGTGAGCAACCACCCTGGCATTGGGGGCCAGATATTTGATCACCTAATGCTTTCTATTGAAATAATAATATTCAAAAGGGGGAAGTGATGACATAAAATTTATATTTGAACAGAAAGAGAAAAAATTAAACATAAGAGACTTCTCTGGTGGTCCACTGGTTAAGAATGTGCCTTGCAATCCAGGGGACCTGGATTTGATCCCTGGTTAGGGAACTAAGATCCCACATGCTGTGGAGCAACTATGCCTGCATCACAACTCCAGAGCCCACAAGCTCTGGAGCCTGCACACCACAGCTTGAGAGGTGCAAAGAAAGATCCTGCATGGCCCAGCAAGGATCCCACAAGCTGCAACTAAGATGTGGCACAACTCTGGAGGCACAAGAGACCGTGTCTGATTTCTTAGTCATTAGCTGGTTCCAGATGGGCTTAGATTACACTTCTCTGTGCGTACCTTATAATTTCAATACAAACTTGAAACATAAAACAAGAAGTGAGCTTGATAACTGTTGAATCTGGGTGATGGGGATATGAGGTTTTATTATGCTATTTTCTTTCCTTTTGTGTGTGTGTGTGTGAAAGCTCAAAGTTAAAAAAAAATTAATTCCATAAATGATCCAGAAATTCCACTTCTGGATAAATACCTAAAAGAATTGAAAGCAGAATCTTGAAGAGATATTTGTACACCCATGTTTATAGAAATATTCACAACAGCCATAGGTGGAAGTAACCCACGTGTCCCTTGACAGATGCCTGGATAAGCAGAATGTGGTGCTTTTGAGGCTGAATGTTATTCAACCTTAAAAAAGAAATTCTGATATATTCTACAATACGAACTTTGTGGACATTACTCTAGAGAAATAAGCCAGACACAAAAAGACAAAAACTGTATGATGCCACTTATACAAGGTTCCTAGAGTAGGGAAATTCATAGAGAACAAGCGGAATGGTGTTTGCTGGGGGGTGAGGGGGAAAGAATGGAGAATTGTTGATTAACGGGTAAAAAGTTTCAGTTTTACAAGATGAAAAGTGTTCTGGAAATTGGCCCCACCACAATGTGACTATACTTAATATTTCGCACATGCTAAGTTGCTTCAGTTGTGTCCAACTCTGTGCGACCCTGTGGGAAGCCCATACTTAATATTACTGAATGTAAAAAAGGTAAAGGTGGAACTTTTTTTTTTTTTTCGGAACTTTTTATAATTAAGAATTATTTTGTTAAACAAATTTTAGGGACTTCCCTGGTGGTCCAGTAGTTAAGAATCCTCCTGCCAATGCAGGGGACACAGGCTCTATCCGTTGTCTAGGAAGATCCCACATGCCTCGGAGCAACAAAGCCCATGTTCCACAACTACTGAAGCCCAAGCCTCCAGAGCTCATGATCTGCAACAAGAGAAGTCACCACAATGAGAAGACCAAGCACTGAGGAGTCTCTGCCTGCTACAAGTAGAGAAAACCCGTGCGCGGCAATGGAGATCCAGCACAACCAAAGATAAATATATAAAGTTAAAAATTTTAAATTCCATTTACAAAAGCCTAAGGTAGCTCAGAACAAATATAACAAAAGATATGCAGTATTCTATAAAAAATTTATGAAACACCATGGAAGGGCACTAAAAAAAGAGTTAAATACTGACACACAAAAAGGGCAAGATTTCTAGGTAATAATATGGACTAATTCAAAAGCAGGTCCTCAGGGTAAACGTGAAGTTGTGGGTTGGTGAGTACAATATTTCCACATGACTTAAAAACAGAACAATGCCGTATGATAACTGTGGGACAAACATAGGTAGAAAAAGGAGAAAGTAACCCAAAGTGTGTGCCTTCCCAGGATAGTGGTTGGAAGTGGGAAGTGGGACTGGAGGGATGGGGCAGATATGGAGTATCTGGTTTGTCACAGCTGGAATTTGAAACCTGGCAGTCTTGGCTTCCCTGGCAGCTCAGATGGTAAAGAATCCACTTGCAATGCAGGAGACCTGGGTTTGATCCCTAGGTTGGGAAGATCCCCTGGAGGAGGGCATGGCAACCCACTTCAGTATTCTTGCTTGGAGAATCCCCATGGACAGAGGAGCCTGGCGGGCTACAGTCCCTGGGGTCGCAAAGAGTCGGACATGACTGAGTGACCAAGCACAGTCTTGTCTTCAGAAGTGATGCTAATGATTCCTCTAGGCTTCTCTCTAGTCTTGTCTTCAGAAGTGATGCTAATGATTCCTCTAGGCTCTGTGCCAAGTTCATGGATGGCTGGTACAGAAGGGTCAGGGGCTTAGACACCTGCCTCCACCCCCACCCCAGTCACTGCTGGATCAGATGTTCTGCCCATAACTGTCACCATTCAGCAGCACATGTAGAAGATTCCAGACCCTTGAATAGACCCAGGAGATCCTAGGAGGCCAGGGAGCTACAAGCCACTGATGACTGAGATGGCCCGGCCAATGGTCCCAGCTCCTGGAAGGTACGGGCAGGTAGGGTAGTCTTTAAGGTCAGCCCTGGACTAGGGCAGACGAACCCACGTGATCACACTGGAGTGAAATCATGGAGTCCCAATCACTGGACCACCGGGGAAGTCCCCCTTCAATCTAGGCACACGTTGAAGTTGGAAAACACATGGCTGACCTATAGAAAGGAAGAAGTAATTCTCCTTGAGCCTTCAGAAGCTGAGTTGCAGGCCTTCTGGCAGGTGATGTTTTCCACAGATGGCTGCCATAATGTCTCCAGTTCTACATCCTTCTAGAATCATACCACTCCTCACCCAGGGGTGGGGTCTAATTCCCACCCCCATGAATCCAGGCGGGTTCTTTGTAACCAAGAGTGCGGTGGGAGTGATGCTGAGTGACTTTCACCAAGTGACTTCCATGGCAGGGTCACAAAGGCGATGCAGCTTCTGCTGGTTTCTCCAGAAGCCGCATGGTGGAGCCTGAGCCACCAGGAAGCAGCTGCCTGCCTCGAAGCCGCCATGTTGTGAGGAAGCCCCAGCGAGAGCAAACAGGGGGATCCCACGGCCAGGCTCTGAGACTAAACCAAGAGCTGCTTGGCCAGCCACCAGCTGCTGTGTACACACTCACAGCCCACTCTGCCCTTTAGCTCCAGCCCATGTCTGAAGGGAACTACACGACAGACCAGAGCCGGAAACTCTCAGCAGAGCCCTCCTCATAGAAACCATGAGAGGAGATAAAATGACTGCTGTTGATACTGAGACACTAAATTTGCGGGCAATTTGTTATGCAACATTAGTTCATCAGAAACTCCACCATCCTTTCCCCTCACCCCTGTCAGAGACTCACCCCCTAGGAGACACTGTCCATTGCTGAAAGGAACAGGCATAAAAGAGAAATGACCCAGGATGGACTGGTTGGCATTTAGAAGTTGGACAATGAGATGATACAAACTGTCAGAGTCACATTGGCTGGTTCACCTATGGGAGAAGGGAGACCTTGAAGGCTGGACTTGCTGCTTCATCTTTTTGGATGTCTGCCTGCTTCACGTGTATGGCCTTTGCATGTATGCAAATCCAAAATGTGATTCCAATGACAAGCACCATCAGGGTCTTTTGGCAGCTTGGACCCTGCCTATATCCAACAAATCCCAATGAATTGCACTAAATAAGCTCCCCAGGGACTTTCCTGGCAGTCCAGACCCCATGCTTCCAATTCAACAGGAATGGGTTTGATCCCTGAAGGGGGAACTAAGATCCCACAATGAGCCCATTAAAAAAAAAAAAAAAAGCCCCCAGCTGGTCTGCATGCACATTCATTTCGGAAGTAATTAACTGGATTCGTGGGCTTCAAGGTACCCCCACCCACTGTTGTTGTTTAGTTACTAAGTCCTGTCTTGACTCTTCTTTTATTTTTTTGCAACCCCATGGACTGTAGCCCGCCAGGCTCTTCTATCCATGGGATGTCTCAGGCAAGAATACTGGAGTGGGTTGCCATTCCCTTTTCCAGGGGATCTTCCTGACCCAGGGATCGAACCTGAGTCTCTGACGTCGGCAGGTGGATTCTCTACCACTGAACCACCTGGGAAGCACCTCCTCCCATAGGCAGGTCCCAATGTATGGTCTTTGCTCCCTGCTTCTGGGATGTAATCTCTGGACACTTGGGATGTTATGTCTGACAGGAGTAACCTTGTTTGCCTGGGGACCTTAGACCATAACAGCCTGCCAATGTGATTGTCATGTGCTGGTCATGTCCACATGGATAGTCTATAATGGAGGCTAGTCATTTCATGAAGACCAGCAATGTGACTTAGGTGCTTCAGGCAGTGTTAGTTGACCTGGAGGCTAAGATTAAACACATGATAAACCCCCTATAAACTCAGGTGAGCTTCCCTGGTTGGCATCACTCCCTGCATACTGTCACCCACGGAGGCCAGGACAGTGATGCATCCTGACTCCACAGGGAGGAGAGGGCAATGGAAGTCTGGGGTTGGATACTTCTTCTGGATGCTGCCCTGTGATTGGCTAATTTTATCTGTATTTTTTTCCCTCTAATAAACTAATGTTATAGAGTTTTCATTCAAGTCTATGTCTTTCTAGTCAATTACTGAGGCTGAGGGTGGCTTTGAGAATCCCCCTACCTGGTAGTTGAAAGGTTCTCTTGATGTTGTGACCTCTAACCTTGTAGTTGGCTCTAAACTTCAAGGATCTTGACACCTGGCTCTCTCATCCTAGACACTCCTATCTAATTGGTATAGAGTGTGACCCAGGCATTGGGAGTTTTCAGGGTTTCTGGGTGATTTTTGGCGAAACTGAGGAGTCACTGATTATTACAATCCACTGGTACACCATTGCTCAACGCCTTACAAATATGCTATAATAGTTTGATAAAGAATTAAAAACAGAAGTTGACTGTAAATACATCTTCTAATGAGATGGATTTGCAGAAGGGGCAGTTTATGGTGCCTTGATTGAAAATAAGTTTGGGGGACTTGCCTGGTGGTCTACTGGTTAGGGCTCCATGATTCCACTGGAAGGGGCACAAATTCTGTCCCTGCTCAGGGAACTAAGATGTTTATATTTTGGTGCAGCATGGCCAAAAAAATTTAAAAATAAAAAAATAAAATAAGCACAGGACTTCCCTGGTGGCCCAGTGGCTAAGACTCTGCACTACCAATGTAGGGGGCTAGGGTTCAATCCCTGATCGGGGAACTAGATCCCACGTGCCATACCTGAGGGGTCACATGCTGCAAGGTCAAAGATCCCGCATGCTGGAAACTAAGACTCAGTGCAGACAAATAAATAAATTTAAAAACAATTTTTAAAAAGCTCCCGAGTTTCTGAAATCCCCAACCTTCATCATCAGGCTGTGCACAGAATGTACCATTTAAAAAAAAAAAAAAAAGAAAGAAATTTGGTAAGGCCAAAATTTCAGCTGGTCACTCTGCCTATCTCTGAAGTAGTCTTTACATCTGGGGACCATATAACACAGTAAGGGACTTTCTTTTTCTGTAAAACTGGAGGACTATGAGATGGCAATTGGGAAGAATAACTATATGATTCTCCCACCATACATGTGACCTGTAGCTGAGTTATTTTAAAACAGGGAACAGAGGTGTAGAGGTTTGGAATTTGCCTCCCTTAAAATTGTCTGAGTCAGGTATCCCACGGAAGGTGCTCATGGACCATCATGGTTTCAAAACCATCATACAGAGCGCAAGCTCTGGAGTCAGACAAGCATGAACTTAATGCCAGGTTCTGCTATGCCACTAGGGGAAGTCATCTCCCCTTTCTGAACTACTCAATTTGAGATTTCAAAACACACATTAACCCACAGGATCAAGGATCATGAAGGGTGCTGAAACAGGTCACAGTTCAAAGCACTGGCTCTGTGGCTGACGTGGAACCCTGCCTTACACCCTGTGACTTGCCCAAGGCCACAAAACCAGGAAGCCACTGTTTGAGGGTGGGGGGTCTGGCTCCAGAATCGGATCGCTTAGCTAACTCTATCTTGCCTCCTCCTAAACCAAGTCCTCTGTATAGGATCCAAGCGGGCATCTTCCCGTCCAGGTCCATTTTGGGGGCTAGGAGAGGGTTCAGGGAGTGGACACGGCTAAGTAGTAAAGCTCTGATGGTGGTGAAGTCATTTCCCTTCCTGCTTTATCTAAGGGGTTGTTGGGAGGCCTACATGCTTTGTCACCCATGCCAAGGTCAGCCTTGTTTTTAAAGCTGTTTTTGTCACACTCCCCAGTCAGAGACATAAATCTCAATCTTCCCACTATCCAGGAGTTCCGGCCATAGACCCTCCTCCTCCAGGTCCAACACTTGCTTCATTTTATGACTCCAACTAAGAAAGCAGAACATAAATCAATGAGAACCCATAACAAGAACTCACCACTGTCCTGGCCCTTGGGGAATAAGGATATTTCACTGGTAGGTGCCTTGGAAGCTCATCTGTGAAGGGACCCTAGGCATGACCCTCTGTTGCCAGGGGGTCCCAACTTTGCTGAACCATGGATTTCTGGAGGTCTTGTGTAAAATAAAAAAGGTGTGTGATGGTGGGGAGGAGGGATAGTTAGGGAGTTTGGGGTGGGCATGTATATACAGCTATATTTAAAATGGATAACCAACAAGGACTGTTTGTATGGAACTCTGCTCAATATGCGGCAGCCTGGATGGGAGGGCGTTTGCACGGATATGTATGGCTTAGTCCCTTCCTTGTTCCCCTGCAACTATCACAATATTATTAATCGGCTATACCCCAATACAAAATAAAAAAGTTTTTTAAAAAAGAGATTTGTGATCAAGTTCCCGACCAGCCCTCCAGCCCACGGAGAAGTCCCATAGGTTTCCCATAAGGCTACACCTTTCAAGACCTCCCATCCGCATCCTTGAGGACCCCTTTACTGGGCTCCCCACCTTCGACCCTGGGGTTCCAGAGGAGCTTGCGCCCTATGGGTCTGCGCTCGCTGAAGCGGCCCCGGATGCAAGGCCCGGGGTCGTCAGCAGGGGGCAGGCAGGTGCGGATGACGGGCCACAGGTCGGGGTGTTTCCAGGGCAGGATGCTCCGCCACAGGTACCAGGCGTCCACCAGGTCTCACCAGCGCCGCCGTGCCGGAGCAGCGTGCTTGGGGGCAGGTAGCTCAGCACCTCCCGGAGCAGCTCGATGGGCAGTTGGTCCACACCCACTGCCTCCCCGGGTTTGGGATCTGGAGGCGGGACCCAGGCGGGCAGGCCCACCTGGAGGCCGAGCTGTCCATTTTCATTTTTACCAGGCTGGGCTACCACTGCGGGAAAACCAGGGTCATACTTCAGGGTTTCGGGGATCTGAAACCTCCGCCAGCCCTACCCCTGCCAGCCGTTCCCCGAGACTGTCAGCCCCTAAATCCCGCCAGCTGTCTCTCCATCCTCGCCACCCCCAGCCCCGTCCTCAAGACCCCAGACCCTGCATCGGTCCTCTCCAGCAGACCCCTGCTGTCCCTCTCCTCCGCCTGCAGCACAGCCCCCCCGCAGCCAACCCCTTGGGACTCTGCAGCCCCCTGAGTCCTACCTTGCATTCAGCCATTGTTCTTCAAGCTTTCACCTAGCTTCAGGCGCCCCCCTTTTATTCCCTGGCCCCTCTCTTCTTAATACCCCGCACCACCCGGCGACACCCCCACTCTCTTCTCTACTTCACATTCTCTGCCCACCCTTCCCTTCTCACTGGCCTGCCCCTCCTCCCTCTGCCTCAACTTACTAGCCCTTCCCTCCCATCTCCACCTCCAGCGATCTCCAGAAACTCTATTTTGGGCTGTGTTGGGACCTTGGAGGTAGCTACTCAACTAAGCCAAAACCTCAGAAGAGGGAGGGGTTGGTGGAAGTATTCAGAGTCTTGTCACCTGCCATCCTCATCAGTGACCTCTTGGAGTGTCCCTAACCAGGCTCTGAGTTCAGTTGGTGCTGAACACTTGCTGTTATTCATTCAGCCATCTGGGTGGAAGGCCTCATATCCTTTAGCTCCTGTAACAATTCTCATCACCTTGAAGGATCCAGCATCACTATTCCAGAGATCGTTGCACAGGAGAAAGCAGGCTGCAACAAGAGACAAATGTTCTTTTTTTCTTTTTAATTTTTAACATTTATTTATGTATTAGGCTGTGCTGGGTCTACTTTTCACTTTCATGCACTGGAGAAGGAAATGGCAACCCACTCCAGTATTCTTGCCTGGAGAATCCCAGGGATGGGAGCCTGGTGGGCTGTCGTCTATGGGGTTGCACAGAGTCAGACATGACTGATGTGACTTAGCAGCGGCAGCAGCAGCAGTGCTGGGTCTTAGTTGCAGCACTCCAAGTCTTCTGTCTTTGCTGAGGAATCTTTGGTCGTGGCATGTGGGATTTAGTTCCTTGACCAAGGATCAAACCCAAGCCCCCTGCATCGGGAATGTGGAATCCTGGCCACTGGACCATCAGGGAAGTCTCCCAAGTGCACCTCTATTTGACTCCCTAAAAGAGTTCTGTAACCCGTAATAACCCCAGCCAACCTTCATGGAGCCTTTTACTACCAGTCAGAGGAGCATCACAGACTCAATGGACATGAGTCTGAGCAAATTCCAGGAGACAGTGAAGGACAGGGAAGCCCGTCTTGCTGCAGTTCATGGAGCCGCCAAGAGTTGGACACGAGTTAGCTACTGAACAACAGGAGCAACCCACTGAGATAGGGGCTATGTCTCCACTTCACAGGTTGAAAACTGAGGCCAAGTGACCTCACCAAGGTCACATAGCTAGTAGGTGACAGAGCTGGGATTTGAACCTAGCCTGGCGGGCTCTAGAATTCTTGCTTTTAACCTCTGTACCAACTCTATCCAAGAAAAATGAAATGCAAGCTACACATTTAATTTTAAATATCAGCAAGTAAAACCATCATGGATTTTTGCCCATGTGGAACTTACCTTCTAAGGGAGAGCGATATGATGAGCAGACCGAATAAGCAAATCAGATACTTTTGGGAAATCTCCTGTCAGCTCCCCAACATCTTCACAATTGTAGAAAAACTGTTTCAATATGGAGTAATCGTTAAATCAGACTGTGATTCACATGGGCCATGATGAGCAATAGACGTGACATGTGAATGACATCTGTGTTGGAAGGTGATCAATGCCGTGGGAAATAGAGTAGGGAAAAGGAAAGGGGGCCGTAGCAGTCTTAGAAGGGAGACCTTGAATTTTAAGAGGTGGACCGACTGTAATACAGGGCAGATTTCTTTTCAACGTGTACATTTTTCAATGCAGTTTTTCCTACTGAAGTTTTTCCCAAAGTGGAAGAGTGGAAGGAACACCGGCTCTAACAGTTTACTCCTAACTAATCCCATTTCATCTCTACTCCCACCCACTTGCTCCCCCAGGCAATTTGAAGCAAATCTTAGAAATCACACCCTTCTGCCCATAGCAGTACGTTATTTTTTGATGTAATGTTTAAACTGTGGGACTGTGTTTGATAATGAGATTATGAAAATCAATTAGGACCCAATCATGAGTTTGGGCTTCCCAGGTGGCGCTAGTGGTAAAGAACCCGCCTACCAATGCAGGAGAGTTGTGGGTTCATCCCTGGGTCGGGAAGATCCCCTGGAGGAGGGCACAGCAACTCATTCCAGTATTCTTGCCTGGAGAATCCCATGGACAGAGGAGCCTGGTGGGCTACTATCCAGAGGGTCGAAAAGCGTTGGACATGGCTGAATTGACTTAGCACGCATGCACACGAGTTCAAAAAGCAGTTTAAAAAACAGTCTAAAAGCTTCAAGTAGCATAAGAGGGCAGAAACTGATAAGTCTGTTTCCATTCTTCAGTTTCTTCTTCAGACACCGTCTCTGTTAATTCCTGGAATTACACTCCATGATGTACTGCAGTTAAAAAGAAAAAAATAATTGGATTCCAGGGGCCTGCTGCCTGGAAGGTAATGATTAGAGCATAATAGCTCCCAGGAGAGGAGGGTGTACAAAGCACCCCAAGGACCTTTGGGGGAAATTATGGGTGCATTTTGGTATCACAATACAGGACAGTACCCCTTAAGGGAGAACCGTCCTGGATTCCTCCTCCTTTTAGTCAATGTCCTGGGTGTTTTCCTGCAGGAAGAAAGCGTGTTAAGCTGAGCCTAGAACCTAATTCCAGTTTGTCTGTAAATGTAGAGAGTGTAAATAGACCCTGAAAGGTCCAGGAGTTCAATTACTGGGTCAATTGGAAGAATGTTCTTGGCATTGTTGGCACTTTACTAGTCATTATGCTCCAATTCAGAAAAGGGCAAAGTCTCTTTGTCTAGGCAGTGCCAGCTGTGGGTGTCATGAAGCCTTGCCTGCCCTGCGGGCTCAGTGGCTTCAGTCACGTCCAACTCTCTGGGACCCCGTGGACTGTAGCTCTCCAGGCTCCTCTGTCCGTGGGATTCTTGCCAGATTCTCCAGGCAAGAACACTGGAGTAGGTTGCCATTTCTTCCTGCAGGGGGTCTTCCTCACCCAGGGATCAAACCCATGTTTTTTACATCTCCTGCATTGGCAGACAGGTTCTTTACCACTAGCGCCACTTGGCAAGTGCAGGTTATGGAGCCCACTCCAGTATTCTTGCCTGGAGAATCCCCATGGACAGAGGAGCCTGGTGGGCTATAGTCCATGGGGTTGCAAAGAGTCGGACTAGACTGAGCAACTGAGCACACCCACACAAGAAGTCTGTACACCCTGGGGATTTTTCACATACCCTGGGGAGGTTTTAAAATCTGACTCTGAATGAGGTCTGCATTTGTAACAAATTCCCAAGGGGTGCTGATGGCTGTCCTCCATGGACTGCACTTTGAGTAGCTGAATCTTACTGGAATCAAGTTCAGGTATTCTTTTACTCATGAATTTCTCTCCTTTTATTTCAACTTTCCACTATACATACAGACTTTGGGACATTTTATTAACATTTAAAGAATTCTCACTGGAGGTAGGTTTCATTATCTAGGTATTTCATTTCTTTTTTTAAAAAAATTAATTATTTCTATTGCTCTGGGTCTTCATTATTGTACTCTGGCTTTCTCCAGTTGTGGCAAGCTGGGGCTACTCTTCACTGTGGTGCTTGGGCTTCTCATTGCAGTGGCTTCTCTTGTCGAGGAGCATGGGCTCTAGGCACGCAGGCTTCAGTAATTGCAGCACGTGGGCTCAGTAGTGGTCCACGGGCTTAGTTACTCAGCGGCATGTGGAATCTTCTCAGGCCAGGGATCGAACCCATGACCCCTACACTGGCAGGTGGATTCTTATCCACGGTGCCACCAGGGAAGTCCGTAAGTATTTCCTCTCAAGGTGGTCAAGGCTGCATGAGAAACTATTTGCCATAAATGCAGGGAGGTTGTGGTGGGCTCTGACCCAGTGAAGCCACAAGGATGGGCAGGGAAGTGTTGAGTAGGGACCGAGGTGCATCTCTGGAGGTGTGCTTGGGAAGTGGGAGGTGGGGACCTGCCAGTCTGGTTTGCAGAAGTAGAAAATTCCCGAACCTTGGAGGAGCACCAGCAGGCGTGCTACATGAATATAATGAAGGCGTTAAAACCTCAGTCAACTTGGCTTCCCTGGCCCTGGTTCTCCTATCCTGTTGACAGGAATAGAGTGGTGAGCTGGGGTTAGGATTCCGAGCTCTCAGTGCGGTGGGCCCAGATCCCTGGTTGGGGAACTAAGATCCCACAAGCCTCACTGTGCAACCAAAAAAAAAAAAAAAAAAAAAAAAAAAGATCAAAGCACCAACCTATCTGGAGAGGACAGGTGCACCTTGGTGGTTTTGAAAAGAAAGAGCTGGGTTGATCCCAGGGAAGAAACTGGACTGGGAATGGGCCCTTGGTGTGGATAAAGGGTTCCAGGGATCCTAGGAGGAAGGGGGTAAGTGGTTAACAAAATCTCCTCTCTCCTGAGAGTGGGAGGGATTAGAAAAGAGCCCCACTCCCTAGAGGTGGGGTTGAGTGGGGCAGCCCTGGGTGTTGGGTTCAAGCCCTTTCCCCAAGGTGGTTCAGCCCTGACGTGCCCATGTCTCCTGGAGTAGTGGTCTGGGGGATGTGGGTTTGGAGATGGGATTTCTGGTAAAGGCTTCTCAGCTCCCCATCCAACCCAGAATTGGGAGTGGGGGTGGTTAAGAGGAGAAAAGGGCCACAAAATCCATATAACTTCTTCTGTCTCAAGAAGTAATTCCTTCCACTGAAGCCACGCTTGGAAATGAAGTAATCAAAGTCTTAAGAAAATTTCAGGCTAGAGGCAATTTTCTAGGCTTTACAATCAAATAAGAGGCTTTAAAGATCAAAGCACTGGGAATTCCCTGGTGGTCCGGGGGTTAGGATTCCGAGCTCTCAGTGCGGAGGACCTGGATCTCTGGTTGGGGAACTAAGATCCCACAAGCCTCACTGTGCAGCCAAAAAAAAAAAAAAAAATCAAAGCACCAACCTATCTGGAGAGGACACATGCACCTTGGGGTTTTTGAAAGAAAGAGCTGGTGGGGCAAGGAGTGGGACAGTAGGGTCTGGAGGGAGAGCTCTGGTATGGAAGGTCTGCAGAGGGGGAGGAGAAGGGGGAGGAGGGCTCCAGCCTGAGGGGAGATGGGCCTGGGGGGTGTGGAGGGGCTCCCTGCTTCCAGAAGAATCCACTACTTGCTTCTCATCAAACTGTCTAGCTGGAATATCCAAAATCTTAGACTATGTGAACATTCCTAATAAGGGTTCAGCCAAAGTTGCCTGCATCTCTGGTGTACCCTACCCGGTTGTATTACTCCATGCTGGCAACTGCTCATTTAGAAAATATCAGTAATGGGTGATCTCATGTATTTTAAAAGACATTAATAATTCCTTATGTGGGGGACTTCCCTGCTGGTGCAGTGCAATACGGGGGATGTGGGTTCAATCCCTGGTCTGGGAACTAAGACCCCACATGTCTGGGAACAACTAAGCCCAAGTGCCTCAGCTACTGAGCCCGAGGGCTCTCGAGCCTACAGGACACAACTAGAGAGTCTGTGTGCAGACAAAATTAAATACATAAATAAATCTTAAAAAAAACTGTATCATGAAGAAATAGTTTTTTTTTTTTTTAAACAAACCTATGTCCAGAAGTGAAATAGACTCTGTAATTTAAAAACTTCCTACAGGGGCTTCCCTGGAAGTCCAGTGGTTAAGATTCTGCCTGTCAATGCCGGAGACTCGGGTTCAATCACTGGTACGGGAAGATCCCACAGGCCATGGAGTAACCAAGCCCATGCACCACAACTATGGAGTCCACAAGCATAAATAAGTAAATCTTAAAAAAATAAAAACTCCCTACAAACAAAAATCCAGCACCACTGGGAAATTCTAGCAGACATTCAAAGTAGAACTTTGATCCCTCTCAAACTCTTCCAAAAGACTGAAGTGGAGGGACCACTCCCAAAGTCAATCTCACAACTGTCCCTTGCTTGACCTACACAATAATAATAATAATAATAATAGTAATAACAATAATGAAGTGATCAAATGGAAAACTCATTTAACCTCTTACTGGATCTTAAGCGGTGGGTACTATGGCTCCTCCCATTTACAAAAGAGTAAACTGAGGCTCAGGCTTCCTTACTGGCTCAGTGGTAAAGAATCCACCTGTCAGTGCAGGAGACGTAGGTTCGATCCCTGGGTCAGGAAGATCTCCTGGAAGAAGAAATGGCATCCCAAGCCAGTATTCTTGCCTGGGAAATCCCATGGACAGAGGAGCCTGGCGGGCTACAGTCCATGGGGTTGTAGAGTCGGACACGGACTGAAGCCACTTAGCACGCATGCACGTTTAGAAGAGGTACATCCACGTGCAAACACTGCAGCGCTGCAGCAAAGGGTCCCAGGTCCCAGGTCTGTCTCAGACTCACTCCCGAAATGTACACACTCCTGAGGGCAGAAAGGATGCACAGCCGGATGCTCAGGGGAAACCACTCAGGCAGAGACTGGGGGAATCCATGTGCCTCTTTTCTCTGTCCTCCCCCTTCCCTTGGGGGGGGGGTGGGTGGTCATGCAGAGTGAACTCTTTCCACAGCAACAAAAATGCAGTCACACATGAGCGATGTCCTGGGAAGCTCATGAGAGACCCAGCACCCTGGGGTGTCACTGGGACCTGGACATGGAAGACCCTCTTTCTGGGATGTAACAGAATTATGGACTACCCAAATGAAAGCAGAGGTCAAGCAGAAACCATCTTGGTTGCACAGTAAGTATAATGAGCCGTCTTATCAGTTAAGAAACATTGGGAACACTTCCAAAATTCAAGTTTCCAGCTGCCAGCCAGCGCTCACCTTGCAAACATGTATTTCCAAGAAGAGAGAAAAGCTATGTTAAGCCTTTCTGTTATTTATTCAACATGAGCTTCATTATTCCAATGGTTTTATTGTAGTTATGTAGAAGTATGTCCGTATTTGCAGAAAATACACACAAAAAGATTTTGTGGTGATGTTGGTGGTGCATCAAGTTGGAAATTTACTAAATGTTTCATAGGGAAAAAATGTTTATGTGCCATAACTACAATACCTCTTTAAGTTTGAGATTTTGTCAAAATAAAAATATATTTTAAATACATTTATATAATAAGAGGAGAGAACTGATAGTGGTGTGGATTGAAGACTGGCCATAAGCTGATACACGTTTCTGGCTAATAGATATATGGAAGTTATAATGCTCTTCTCTACAATTTAGAATTCTCTATAACAAAGCAAAAAGTTGAGTCAGCAAAGATGTCTTCTAGGACTTCCCTGGTGGTACAGTGGATAAGAATCTGCCTACCAATGCATGGGTTCGATCCCTGGTCTGGGAAGATTTCACACGACACAGAGCTACTGAAGCCTGCTCACCTAGAGCCTGTGGTCCCCAACAAGAGAAGCCACCTCAGTGAGAAGCCCACGCACCACAATGAAGGGTAGACTCAGATCGCTCCAACTAGAGAAAGCCTGAGTGCAACAAGGAAGACCCAGTACAACCAACTCACTTAGGAAAAAAAAAAAAGATGTCTTCTAAATGTGGTTATGTCTGGGGAATGCCCTTGTAGTCCAGTGGTTAATATTCTGCACTTTCACTTCTGAGGGCATGGGTTCAATACCTGGTCAAGGAACTAAGATCCAGGCAAGCAGCGCAGCTCAGGCAAATTTAAAAAACAATAAATAAGTAAATAAGCATAGGTATTTCTGGAAAGGAAGAGAAATTGCATTTGGGGGATGCTTTATATTTGTCTATAACATTATATTTCTAGACACACATGTAGAAAGTGAGAAATTCAGATAAGCAAAATCAGTAAGTACAAAACTCACCTCTATTCACTGTTCACCACTGCAGTAAACCCTGTAACACTTTAGTTCATATTCTTATTCCATATACACATATCCAGAAGATAATCTAGAATACAAACACAAGGCTATGTAAATATACATTAATTTATCTCAGCACATAAGGATATGTCCATATATGCACATATGTTCTACATAACATATAAGAGTATATATGCTCTACTATACCACGTCACTGCAGTTGTGTCCAACTCTAACACTGGCCTGGGTTGCCATGCCCTCCTCTAAGGGCTCTTCCCAATCCAGGGATGGAACCTGGGTCTCCTGCACTGGTAGGTGGATTCTTCACCACTAGTGCCACTAAGGAAGCCTGAGTCTCGGTTTAATCTTTAAAGATCCCTCAAGCCATCTTTCTTTTTATTCATCCAACCAGTCAGCCATCTCTTTACTCACTTCTTTATTCAGCTATTCTTCTCTCCAACAATTCACACACTTGTCCATTCACTTATATGTCAGCAAATTTGGAAAACTCAGCAGTGGCCACAGGACTGGAAAAGTTCAGTTTTCATTCCAATCCAAAAGAAAGGCAATGCCAAAGAATGCTCCAGCTTCTGTACAATTGCACTCATGCTAGTAAAGTAATGCTCAAAATTCTCCAAGCCAGGCTTCAGCAATACATGAACCACGAACTTCCAGATGTTCAAGCTGGTTTTAGAAAAAGCAGAGGAACAAAAGATCAAATTGCCAACATCCACTGGATCATCGAAAAAGCAAGAGAGTTCCAGAAAAACATCTATTTCTGCTTTATTGACTATGCCAAAGCCTTTGACTGTGTGGATCACAATAAACTGTGGAAAATTCTGAAAGAGATGGGAATACCAGACCACCTTATCTGCCTCTTGAGAAACCTGTATGCAGGTCAGGAAGCAATAGTTAGAACTGGACATGGAACAACAGACTGGTTCCAAATAGGAAAAGAAGTTCGTCAAGGAGGTATATTATCACCCTGCTTATTTAACTTATATGCAGAGTACATCATGAGAAACGCTGGGCTGGAGGAAGCACAAGCTGGAATCAAGATTGCCAGGAGAAATATCAATAACCTCAGATATGCAGATGATACCACCCTTATGGCAGAAAATGAAGAACTAAAGAGCCTCTTGATGAAAGTGAAAGAGGAGAGTGAAAAAGTTGGCTTGAAACTCAACATTCAGAAAACTAAGATCATGGCATCTGGCCCCATCACTTCATGGCAAATAGATGGGGAAATAGTGAAAACAGTGGCTGACTTAATTTTTCTGGGCTCCAAAATCACTGCAGATGGTGACTGCAGCCATGAAATTAAAAGACTCTTACTCCTTGGAAGGAAAGTTATGACCAATCTAGACAGCATATTACAAAGCAGAGACATTACTTTGTCAACAGAGGTCCGTCTAGTCAAGGCTATGGTTTTTCCAATAGTCACGTATGGATGTGAGAGTTGAACTATAAAGAAAGCTGAGTGCCAAAGAATTGATGCTTTTGAACTGTGGTGTTGGAGAAGACACTTGAGAGTCCCTTGGACTGCAAGGAGATCCAACCAGTCCATCCTAAAGGAGGTCAGTCCTGGGTGTTCATTGGAAGGACTGATGGTGAAGCTGAAACTCCAATACTTTGGCCACCTGATGTGAAGAGCTGACTCATTTGAAAAGGCCCTGATGCCTGGAAAGATTGAAGGTGGGAGGAGAAGGGGATAACAGAGGCTGAGTTGGTTGGATGGCATCACCGACTCAATGGACATGAGTTTGGGTGGACTCCGGGAGTTGGTGATAGACAGGGAGGCCTGGAGTGCTGTGGTTCATGGGGTCGCAAAGAGTCGGACACGGCTGAGTGACTGAACTGAACTAAACAGTGGTAATGATTTAAGGTATAATTTTCTTAGTGTTTTAAAAGCATCCAGGAGAATCTAAATAAACAGATGAAGAGATACCCAGCAACATTCAAAGAAAACAACCTCTAATGTCCATCAGTGGTAAATGGATACATTATGGTATATTCAATGAGATATTATACAGTCATGAATGTAAACTAATTGTAGTTATAGACAATTATGGATGAATTTACAAATATTGAAAGAAGAATTACATTATTGAAAGAAGCCAGATCCACACTATGTATGACACCATATATACATTAATACATTAATATATTTATTAATATATATGTATATACATAGTATCACAATGGATAAAACGGATCTATGGTAACAGAATTCAGGATGGCGCTACCTTTGGGTTGGAAGTGTTGGGAATGGGGCTTGAGGGGTGCTGAGGGTGGTATTTGCTGGCAACTTTCTGTTCTTTTTTTTAACATTCTGTTCTTGACTTAAGTGAATGTGTTGAATCTGTGTTGAATCCAGCCAGGCATTTTCCAGTCCAGTTTCCTTTTGGGGTTAAGGTTCAGAGAGTGAACTCTGCTAAGTACTAAGGCTATGAGAGTGGTAAAGTCATTAGTATTCCTTCATCTTAAGAGGTTGTTATTTAGTCACTGAAGTTGTGTCCAATTCTTTTGTGACCCTATGGACTGTAGCCCCCCAGGGTCTTCTGTCCACGGGATTTCCCAGGCAAGAATACCGGATTGGGGTGTCATTTCCTTCTCCACATGGGCTTTCCAGGTGGCTCAGATGGTAAAGAATTTGATGGCAATGCAGGAGACCCAGGTTCGATCCCTGGGGCAGGAAGATCCCCTGGAGAAAGGCATGGCAACCCACTCCCATATTCTTGCCTGGAGAACTGCATGGACAGGCTGCAGTCCATGGTGTCACACAGAGTCAGACACAGCTGAGCAACTGACACTTTACTTTTCCTTCTCCAGGGGATCTTCCTGACTCAGGGATCCAACCCAGGTCTCCTGCATTGCATGCAGATTCTTTACCATGGAGCCACCTCGGAAGACCAAGGGGTTGTTAGAAGGCCTAAATGACATCACCCATGTCAAGGTCAGCACTTAGCTAAAGGCTGTTTTTATAATCATGCTCACCGGGCAGAGACAGAAATCTCAGTCTTTCCACTCTCCAGGAGTTCTGGCCACAGGCCCTCTTCCTCTAGGTCCAATACTTCCTTCTTTAGAAACCATCTAAGAAAGAAGGCGAAAAGTCAAGAACAGGCAAGTTCTCGCCACCGCCCTAGTCCTTGGGGAATAGGGAGGGACATTTACTTGTTACCAGGACTGTGGCAGAACAGAGAAAAGACTTCAGGAATGCCTCTATAGGTTCCCTCCATCATGCAGTGCATCACTAAGCTATGTTTTTTGGAAAGTGAAAGTGAAGTCGCTCAGTCGTGTCCCACTCTTTGTGACCCCGTGGAAGGTAGCCTACCAGGCTCTGCCGTCCATGGGATTTTCCAGGCAAGAATACTGGAGTGGGCTGCCCGAACCCACTTGTTAAGTGAAAAAGACTTGTGCCCAGGTTTGGGTCTGCGCTCGCAGAAGCGGCCCAGGATGCAGGGCCCGGGGTCATCAGCAGAGGGCAGGCAGGTGCGGATGACGGGCCACAGGTCGGGGTGTTTCCAGGGCAGGATGCTCCGCCACAGGTCCCAGCCGTCCACCAGGTCTGCCAGCGCAGGCACATTGGGCGGCAGTGCCGGAGCAGCGTGCTTGGGGGCAGGTAGCTCAGCATCTCCTGGAGCAGCTCGTTTGGCAGTCGGTTCAGGTCCAGCACCTCCTCGGGTTCTGGGTCCAGAGTGGCGACACTGGCGGGCAGGCCCCCGGAGGCCCACATGTCGTCCTCGCCAGGCCAGGCTGCCACTGCTGGAGATCCAGTGCCAAGACGTCAGAGTATCCATGACCTCCAGCCTCCACCACTTCCGCCCCTGCCAGCCACACCCCAAGACTGTCACACCCCACCTAAACCCCGTCAGCCGCCTCGCAGCCCTATCCTCAAGTCCCCAGACTCGCAAGTCGTCCTGCCAGACTCCCGTCCCCTCCACTCTCCCCTACTTGCACCACAGTCCCAGGCAGCCAGCCCCCTCCGGCCTCGCAGAGCCCCGGCTGAGTCCTACCTTGCATCTCGGGATGCTGCTCCTCCCCAGCAGGCCATCACTTGCCCTGATTGCCTCCTCCGCCTTTTTCATACTCCTGCCCTCCCTCCTTAAAACCCAGAACCACCCACCAGTCCTCATTTGCTCTTTCTGACTCTGTGGTCTCCCCGCCTCTCCCTTCTCACTGTCCCGCCCCCTCCTCCCTGATGCTTCGACCCCAACTGACGAGCCAGCTCCTCCCATCCACGCCTCGGGTATTCTCCAGACACCCTCTCCTTCCGGCTGTGTTCAGATTGTGAATTAATCATCAAACAGAATCCGCAGAAGAGGAAGGGGGTAGGGTCACCAAGATCCAGAGTCTGTCTCTCTTCTTCCCCACCACTGGTCCCTTGGAGAGTTCCTAACCAGGCTCTGAGTAAGGACCTTGGTGTTGAACACCTGCGGTTACTTAGTCAGGTATCCAGGCAGGAGGGCTTATATTCTTTAGTTCCAGGAAGAATTCCCATCACATTTAAGGATCCAGCATCATCACTAACTTGGAGATCCTTGCACAGGAGAAAACAGGTTCCAGAAGGAGCCAAATGCATTTCTGTTTGACTCCCTAAATGAGTGCTGCAACCAGTCAAAATCCAGCCAAACTTCATGGAAACTTTTACCACTGGTCAGATTAGCAACCTCTGAAGCAGGTATGACTATATCCCCATTTCACAGCTGAGAACACTGAGACCAAGGGATCTGCCCAAGGTCACACAGCTAGTAGGTGAGAGAGCTGGGATCTGAACCTAGCCAGGTTCATGGTCATGGTCACTGTTGTGGTGGTCTGCTGCCTGACTCATCCACTACAGCTTTCTGAATCCCAACCACTACATCTGAGAAGCATGTTCAGCAAATCAGTGAGATGCACCCAAAACTGCAACGCCTGCAGCCAGCATTGGTCAACTTGTCTGTTTGTCACTCAGTCATGTCCGACTCTTTGGGACCCCTTGGAGAGTTCCCCTCTGCCCATGGAATTCTCTAGGCAAGAATACTAGATTGGGTTGCCATTGGTCAACAGGAGGGGTCCAACTGTTCTCCACGACAATGCCCAACCCCATGTCGCACAACCAGCGCTTCAGAAGCTGAAAGAATTGGGCTAGGAAGTTTTGCCTCATCCTCCACATTCACCTGAACTCTTGCCAACCAACTATCACTTCTTCAAGCATCTCAACAACCTTTTGTAGGGAAAATGTTTCCACAACCAGCAGGAGGCAGAGAATGCTTTCCAAGAGTTCCTCGAATCCTGAGGCACGGAGTTTTAAGCTACAGGAATAAGCAAATTTACTTCTCGTTGGCAAAACTGTGTTGATTGTCATGGTCAAGATGTGTTTGAGCTTAGTTATAATGACTGAAAATTAATGGTCAGAAACTGCCATTACATTTGCACCAACCTAATAGTTAACTACAGAGGATGACAGAGGATGAGATGGTTGGATGGCAGCACCGACTCAGTGGACATGAGTCTGAGCAGGCTCCGGGAGATGGTGAAGGACGAGGAAGCCTGGCATGCAGTCCATGGGGTCGCTAAGCACCACTGAACTGCTGAAAAGCAAATAGTTAACAAAATCTCCTCTCTCATATGGGTGGGAGGGATTAGAAAAGAGCACAGCTCCCTAAGTGTAAGATTGAGTGGGGCAGCCCTGGGTGTGGATAAGCCAGCTCCTTCCCTAAGGCTATTCAGCCCTGATATGCTCTTATCACCTGGAGTGAGGGGTTAGATATGGTTGAGGAGGCAGGATTTTAGATAAAATCCTCTCAGCTTCCCACCTAACCCAGCCTCTAGGGGTCAAGAGGAGAAAACAGCCACAAATTTCACAAACCATCTTTGCCCTAAAGAAGTAATTCCTTCTACTGAAGCCAGCCTGGAAGTGAAATAATCAAAACATTAGGAAAAATTCTGCCCAGAGCTAATTTTCTAATCTCTACAACAGAATAATAATCAAAACATTGGCTTGTTTGGAGGGGGATTTGAAAAGAGAATTCTGGGCAGGGCAAGGAGTGGGACAGGCTAGGTGACTGAAAGGAGAGCCCTGATATGGAAGGTCTGCAAAGGGGCAGAGGGGGAGGAGGAGGATTGCTCCAGCCTTAGGAGGACATGGGCCGGGGGCATGAGGAGGGGCTGCCTTCTTCCAGAAGAATCCATCCTGTCTAATGTCCTTGGAACTGTCCAGCCAGAACCTCCCTAATCGCAGACCATGGGAACATTCCTAACAAAGTTTCAGCCAGAGCTGCCTGCATCTACCTGGTAGCATTACTGCTTGCAGGCAACTGCCCATTTAGAAAATATAAGTAATAGGTAATCCCATATATTTCAAAAGACATTTATTTATTTTTTTTTTTTGCGGGGGGGGGGTTGGGGTGGGCATGCCATGAGGCATGTGGGATCTCAGTTCCCTGACCAGAGGCCAGAGATCAAATCCATGCTCCTTGCAGTGGAAGCGCAGATTCTTAACCGTTGGACCTCCAGGAAGTCCCCAAAAGTGGTTTCTTGTATTTTGTTTTTTTTTTGTTGTTGTTGTTTGTTTTTGGACACGCCACGCAACTTGGATCTCAGTTCCCCAACCAGGGATTGAACCCAGACCCACGGCAGTGAAAGCACTGGGTCCTAACCACGGAATTCCCCGAAAGACGTTAATAATTCCTTAAGTGTGCTAGAGTATTGCAGTTTCTTCTTTAAAAAAAACTTTTTTTTTTAATTTATTTCGCTGCACTGGGTCTTAGTTGTGGCATGTTAGATCTAGTTCCGTGACCAGCGCTTGAACCCCGGCCCCCTGTATTGGAAGCATGGAGTCTTCCTCAATGCACTGCCAGGGAAGTGCCAATATTTCAGTTCTTCTTTAAAGGAGAGAGATCTTATCTTTTAGAGATCTATACTGAAATGTTTCTGGAGGAAACAGTATGATGTTTGGGAGGCATTAAGTCCCGTGGGAGGATGGATGGGAGTATAGATCCAAAAAAGACTGACCATGTGAAGAAAAGGGAACCCTCCCCTCACTGTTGGTGGGAATTAAATTGCACCAATATAAATTGGTGCAGCCAATATGGAAAACACTATGGAGTTTCCTCAAAAACTAAAAATAGAGTTGCCATATGGTCCTACAATACCATTTCTGGACATATAATCCAAAACATACATGCACCACAATGTTCACTGAAGCACTGTCTACAATAGCCAAGACATGGAACCAACCTAAATGTCCATTGGCAGATGAAAGGATAAAGATATGGTGCATAGATAAATACAAGGGAATACTACTCAGCTACAAAAATTGATATCATGCTATTTGCAGCAACAAGGATGGACCTAGAGATTATCATACTAAGTGAAGTGAGTCAGAAAGAAAAAGATAAATACTATATGATATCACTTCTATTTGGAATCTAAAACATGACACAAAAGTACTTATCTATGAAGTAGAAACAGACTCAAAGACATTGAGAGCAGATTTGTGGTTGCCAAGGAGGCGGTGTGGGGGGAGGGATGGATTGCAGCTTTGGGATTAGGAGATACAAAGTATTGTGTCTAGAATGGATAAACAATAAAAACCTACTGTATAGCACAGGGAACTGTACTGAATATCCTGTGATGAGCCATAAGGGGAAAGATTATGAAAATGAATGTACCATATATATGTAAAACTGAATCCATCACTTTGCTGTACAGAAGAAATTGACACAATATTGTAAATCAATTCTACTTCAATAAAATAAGTGTTACAAAAGATTGACCACGCTCAGGCCAAGGGGCACCCCCCACAACTGCTACCTGCACCCCCATCCCCACGGCGAGCCACTGCTGACCAACACTTCTGCAGGAGACCCTCCAACACGAGCAGATGAAGAAACCGCATCCAAAAGACAAGAAGTCAATTTCCCCATGGCAAACAGTTTAGGTCTCACTTCTTTCTTCAATGAACACTTCTGGTTACGACTGGTTAGAAGATTCACCATGGAACCAGGTCATGGCCTTAACCTATTGTGTAGGGGTGGCCTCCTCCGTGGAGGCCTCCTCCCATTTGCAAGATAGGAAATAAATATACAGAATGATTAAAATAAAAATTTTTTATTTATTTAAATTTTTATTGAAAAAGAAAATAAAATTTGACCACAAATTGCAATAGACACATGAAGAGGTGCTCTAGCTCCTTAATCAACAGGGAAATGCAAATGAACACCACCCCACATCTATCAGAACTGGCTAAGCAAAAAATAAAATCCCAAGAATAAACCAGTAACAAAGAAAAACAATAAGAACAAAAAACCAATAACAGAATAAATCAGTGTTAGTGGGATTGTGGAGTGGTGAAATAAAATGTACATTTTGAGGCAGGACAAGAGAAAATTAAACACAAAATTCTCCCTATGTATCTGTCTAATGTACAGTGTACAACTTCATTACACCAGAACTCCTAAAAAGCAGCAGCGTTCACTCTATTGTAAAGATCATTTCCTTTCTCTTTCTTCTGATGTTAGCAGTGTGACTTTCTGAAGAGCCGTGTTCTTTCCCAGCTCACTTAGGGTCCTGCTTGTTTTGTACATTGCTGCTTGCTTTGTACATTCTTACCTGGACTATGTATCTTTGGTGAACATTACATAAAATATTATATGTCATTTTGTGGTACGATCCTTTGTTTAGAAAATGTATCAATACATGACTATACCTTCACCTTCTAACAGATGGTACAGTTCTCAGAGGTTTCTGAGTATCCGCTTCCTAGGCTGTAATCCTGTTTGACTTTAATAAAATTCCCCTTTCCTCTTCCTGAGAGGTGAGGAATTTCCACCGACATTTTTCTTGGTAGAGTCAGCAGGATCTCAGAGACATCCAACAGAGACCTTCTGGAGGTTCCCCTGACACTTTGAGCCCCGCTAGCTTCTTGGCATTCCTTGGTGTTTCGGCAAGTTCTGACATCCGGACATCACTGCTTACATGATGTTCTGAATTTTACTCCAGCTCTTTTTCTTGGGACTTGGAGTCCTGAAGGCGTGTGTGCGTCCTCAGTTGCTCAGTTGCGTCTGACTCTTTGCAACCTCATGCCAGGCACCTCTGTGCATGGTATTTCCCAGGCAAGAATACTGGGGTGGGCTGCCATTTCCTTCTTCAGGGATTCTTCCTGACCCAGGGATCGAAACCACATCTCCTGCATTGGTAGGCAGACTTTACCACTGAGCCACCAGGAAGCATATATATGTGTATATTATCTTCTGGAGATACATATCCAGAATACCAATGTAGGATATATTCCATTTTTAATTTGGTATATATATATATATATATATATATATATATATACACACCAACCTTACATATATTCATAATGTACAATATATACGTGTATACATATGTGAAAGCTGTTCAGTCGTGTTCGACTTTTTGCAGCCCCATGGACTGTAGCCTGCCAGGTTCCTCTGTCCATGGAATTCTCCAGGCACGAATACTTGAGTGGGTTGCCATTCCCTCCTCCAGGGGATCTTCCCAAACCAGGGATCCAACCCAGGCCTCCCACATTAGCATTGCAGGCGGATTCTTTACCATCTGACCCATCAGGGAAGCCCATATGAATGTGTGTGTATATATATATGTACATATGTATACACACACACACACACACATATATATGTCCCATCTTCTACTGCAGGTGGGGGAACACTTCAGGGTGGACACATCAAAGGCAGCAGCAGCTTCATCTGCTTTCCATCCGGACACCTGGAGCTTCTTAGGGATCCTGCAGCTGGGAGGGGGCAGCCATGACCCCTGGACTGGGGTGGGGACAGCCGGATCCTGCCATTGCAAGGTTCTCTCACGCTTGTGACCAGAAAGTCACAAATGTGGTGTCACTGTGACACTGGGCCCATTTCCACACCTGCCTAAGGCTTTTAACCCTGGTTGATAATCTTTGACCTCATGATTTCCTTTCTAACTCTTCCATTCTCTTGACTGGAGAATACACCTTCTATTGGTATTTTCCTCTGGACAGTTTTCCCTCAAAGGAAACAACTGTTTACTCTGAACCAAGTCAGTGAAAAAGCTGACTTAAAGCTTAACCTTCAAAAAACTAAGATCATGGCATTCGGTCCCATCACTTCATGGCAAATAGATGGGGAAACAATGGAAGCAGTGACAAACTTTTCTTGGGCTGCAAAAATCACTGCAGATATGAAATTAAAAGATTAAATCAAAAGCTTGGAAGGAAAGCTATGACAAACCTAGATTGCGTATTAAAAAGCAGAGACATCACTTTGCCGACAAAAGTCTGTCTAGTCAAAGCTATAGTTTTTCCAGTAGTCATGTATGGATGTGAGAGTTGGGCCATAAAGAAGGCTAAGCACTGAAGATTTAATGCTTTCAAATTGTGGTGTTGAAGATTCTTTTGAGAGTCACTTGGACTGCAAGGAGATCAAACCAGTCAATCCTAAAGGAAACCCAACCCTGAATTGGAAGGACTGATGCTGAAGCTGAAGCTCCAATACTTTGGCCACCTGATGGGAAGAGCTGACTCATCGGAAAAGACTCTGATGCTGGGAAAGATTGAAGGCAGGAGGAGAAGGGGATGACAGAGAACAAGATGGTTGGATGGCATCACCAACTCAATGGACATGAGTTTGAACATTTTCTGGGGGATGGTGAAGGACAGGAAAACCTGGCGTGCTGCAGTCCATGGGGTTGCGAAGATTCAGACACAACTGAGTGACTGAACAACAAAGTAGTCAAGTAACATATTTCTATTGAAAAAAGCTGAGCTGTTTTAGGCAAATATTATATTTATTAACTATGATTGGAAGATACATTCCTGATTTATTATCTCCAAATTCAAAAAGAATTTCAAAATAACAAAATAATTCTATCCACCGTAGAATCCAGAATAGGGCTGGGCTCTGGGGACCAAATTCATTGTGCACAGGGTGGGCAGAACCCTCTGCCTCTAAACAATTTTTTGAGTTAGTTTAACTTTCAGCTCTGAGTCCTGGTCAAAGTCTTGAAATCACGGAAGGTTAGAGACTGGAATTACTCAGCCAGAGGGATGGGTTTCTGGTTCAGGCATGAGGAGAGGGATTCTTGGAAGTGATCAATGAAGTCTCTGCAGCAGAAACAGAAGACAAGGGCAGAGGCCGAACCAGAGGGCCTGGCACTGGGGGGGGGAGGGTGAGGAGCCTTGTTTTCACCCGTGTGTCTCCACTCCATAGAACAGGGGCTGCATTCAGTCAGTAACCCTGATGTAAGAACGTTCTTCTCGTAGTTTCTCATAGAATTTAAAGACAAGGCCCAGTAGGTCCCTTGATTGGACCCAGGATAGATCCCAGGATGCCAGGAGCTACAAGCTCTTGATTATTGAGGTGGTCTGGCCAATGGTCGAAGCTCCTGGAAGGCATGGTCAGGTTGTCTCACAAGGACAGCCTAGGGACGGATCCGTACGATGACACTGGACTGGGGCCTGGAGACTCCACACTGCTCAGGCCACGAGTCATAGCCCTCGACACTGTGGTCAAACAACACAAAGCGGACGCCCTTCTTGATGTTGGTGAACGCATGCATGATCTGTAGGCAGAAAAAGAAGTCCCATTGTGCCATGGCCTTCCCCTCAAATACTGAGTTGGGCCTTCTGGCCTGTGGTATTTTCCATAGATGGCTGCAACAATGTCTCTACTTCCACAGTCCTTCTAGAATCATGCCACTCCTCACCCAGGGGTGGGGTCTAATTCCTGCCCCCTTGAATCTGGGAGGGTTTCATTGTAACCAAGAGTGTGGTACCCTGAACCACCAGGAAACAACAGCAGGTTTCCTCGAAGCCGCCATGTTGTGAGGAAGCCCAAACTTCTCCCAGCAGGGAGATCCCACGGCCAAGCTCTGAGATTAAATCAAGAGCTGCTTGGCCAGCTGTAGACACACTCACAGCCCACCCTGCCCTTCAGCTCCAGCCAATGTCTGAAATGAGCTACATGAGAGAACAAAGTCAGCAACTCATAGCAGAGACCTAGTCATAGAAAGCATAGGAGGTGATAAGATAAGCCTTGTTAATATTAAACCAGTAAACTTGGGCCAGTTTGTTAGGCAACAGTAGTTCATTACAGACCCCACCATTCTTTCCCCTCACCCCTGTCAGAGACTCACCCGAAAGGAGAAGCTGCCTGTCCGCGGACGGACGGGAAAACGTTTATGGAAGAAATAATGCAAGGTGGCATAGTTGGCATCTAGAAGCTTGACGACTAGCTGATACATCCGGTCACTGCCTTGTTGTTCTGTCCAGCTGCCGGAGGAGAAGATCTTTAAGACTGACTTGCCACCCCATTTCTGAGGGTCTGCCCGCTTTACCTCAATGGCCTTCCTATGTGGAAATCCAAAATGGTGGTCCCCCCAACAAGTACAATCATTACCTGCCGGTGCTTGTTACATGGGAGCTTGGAACCTCTGCACACCCAAGGAATGCATTTGGACTAAATGAGCTCCCTGGCTGGTCTGTATGCTATGACCGAGAGCTGTGCTGTTCAGGGTACCCCCTCCTATATTATTTTTTCTTCCCCATATTGCTTCTCATTCTGTTTCACTAGTGGAAAAGGATGTCATTTCCAATGTGTTTTTCTTAGTCATTTAAAAGGATCCAGGGGAAATCTAAATAAATTGGTGATGGAATACCCAGGAACATTCAAAGAAACATCCAATGTCCGTCAATGCTAAATGGACAAATTATGGTATATTCATATAATGCAATATTACACAGTCATAAGAAACTGCAGCTACCTATAATTATGGATGAATTTACAAACATGTTCATTGAAAGAGGCCAAATACAAACTATATTCTGCATGACTCCATATATATTAAGTACCAAAATGGCAAAACTGATCTATGTTAGTAGAATTCAGGATGGTGCTATCTTTAGATTGGAAGTGATGGGGAATGGGGCGTGAGGGATTCTAAGGGTAGGTTTGCCGGCAACATTCTGTTTTTCATGTCACTTAAGAGTAAGGGACTATATAAATACACAAACAGGTAATTTCCTTTACAGAGACTTAGCATCACTTCACTTTTCAGATGTACATTCTACTTCTTCCACAGAAGTATCCTGCTGCTGCTGCTAAGTCGCAGCCAACCAGGCTCTGTCATCCCTGGGATTCTCCAGGCAAGAACACTAGAGTGGGTTGCCATTTCCTTCTCCAATGCATGAAAGTGAAAAGTGAAAGTCGCTCAGTCATGTCCGACTCTTAGTGGCCCCATGGACTGCAGCCTACCAGGCTCCTCTGTCCATGGGATTTTCTAGGCAAGAATACTGGAGCAGGTTGCCATTGCCTTCTCCCACAAAGTATCCTAACATAGTACTAATATATGTTCTTTTGACTTACCTTTCAAACTGTTCTGTGCCAACCACATACCGTTACAAATACCTATTCAAAATTTTTCCTGTGACCATGAAACGCTAAGTGTTTGTCCACCTGGGAACTTTGGGTCATAATGGACAGACTACAATGCAATTTGGTGGAGGCTGTCCACGTTCGCATAGTGTAAACTGGGGGTGAGCCACTCCAGTAAGACCAACATGACTTAGGATGACCTGGAGGCTGAGGTGAAACACATAATAAGGCCCCAAAAGAACTTAGTTCAGGGGTTTTCCTTTTCTATAAAACTGGAGCATTGGGAGTCAGTGGTTAAGAATCCACCCTTCAATGCAAGGGACTCAGATTGGATCCCTGGTTGGGGAACTAAGATCCCACATGCCTTGGAGCAAGTGCCACAACTAGAGAGCTGCAACTAAGATCCGGCACAGATGAATTAAGGAAAACAAAACAAAACAAAACTGGAGCATTGTGGGATAGGAACTGAGAAGCATAAACAGTGATGCTCCCACCATAGGTGTGATCTGCAGCTGAGTCATTTTACAACAGAGAACATAAAAGTGTACAGGATTTGGGATGCACCTTGCTTAAAATCATCCAGGTCAGGTATCCCTTGGAAGTTCTTTCATGGATCCCAATTTCAAGGCCATCATACAGAGCACAAGCTCTAAGAGGCAAACAAGTTTGAGCCTGATGCCAGATTTGAACGTGAGAGGTTCTGGCTCCAGAATCTGACCTCTTAGCCAACTCTATCTTGCCTCCATCTAAACCCAGGAGCATCTCATTCACAGATGAGATTTAGTTGGGCCCAGGCCCTCTATATTGAATCCAGTCAGGCATCTTCCAATCCAAGTCCCTTTAGGGGGGAATTAGCAGAGGGTTCAGGGAGTGGACTTTTGCTCTATGAAGGTGGCCCAGTCATCTCCCTTCCTACTTTATCCTAAGGGGTTGTTGTTTAGCTACTAAGTCATGTCCCACTCTTTGCAACCCCACAGACTGCGGCCCACCAGGCTCCTCTGTCTATGGGATTTCCCAGGCAAAAATACTGGAGTGGGTTGCCATCCCCTTCTCCAGGGGATCTTTCCCATCCAGGGATTGAACCCACATCTTCTGCATTGGCAGGCAGATTCCTCACACCACTGAGTGAGGTGGGAAGCCCCAAGGTGTTGCTAGGAGACCTAAATGACATCATCCATGCCAAAGTCAGCACTGAACAAAGGGCTGTTTTTAGCCTCACACTCACCGGCGACAGACAGAAATCCAAATCTTTCCACTATCCAGGAGTTCCCGCCACAGGCCCTCCTCCTCCAGATCCAAAATTTCTCCCTTGTACCAACACCTATGAAAGAGCAAGATAAATGAGGCCCAGCAATAACTCACCACCGCCCTGACCCTGGGCACTAGGGACATTCACCTGTAGGCAGGACTGTAGCTAGTCTCCCCAGAAGTCTTCAGCCTGACCCCCAAGTCTTCCTCTTCCTCCGAGTCATCGCTACCGCTCAGCATCATACAATTCCAGAGGTCTTCTGTTACATGAAAAAGGTTTGTGACCAAGATTCTTGCCTGCCCTCCAACCCACGTTGTTAAGTCCCAGGGGTTTCCAGGGTGGTCTTGCCCCTCCGCTCCTCCCAACAGGCTCCATGTTTGCCCCAGCCACCAAGTTTTAGCCGCGGAAAAACTCCCTCCCACCCACCCGCACGAGGATCGACCCCTTTCCTGGAGTCCTCACCTTTCTCCGGGGGGTTCACGGTGAGCTTGCGCCCTATGGGTCTGAGCTCGCAGAAGCGGCCCAGGATGCAGGGCCCGGGGTCGCCAGCAGGGGGCAGGCAGGTGAGGATGACGGGCCACAGGTCGGGGTGTTTCCAGGGCAGGATGCTCAGCCACAGGTCCCTGCCGTCCACCACCTCTCGCCAGCGCCGGCACACCAGGCGGCACTGCCGGAGCAGCGTGCTCGGGGGCAGGTAGCTCAGCACCTCCCGGAGCATCTCGGTGGGCAGATGGTTCGGGCCCGGAACCTCTTGTGGTTCGTGGTGCGGAGCTGGGACGCGGGGGAGCAGGCCCCAGGAGGTTGAGGCGCCCATGGTCTCCTCGCCAGGCCCCGCGGCTGCTGCTGTTGGAGAGCCAGCGTAAGACATCAGTGACCTGGAGCCTCCGCAGGCGACGCCCCTGCTTCCCGCACCCAAAAGCTGTCGCCCCCACACCTCAGCAGCCGCCCCTTCAAGTCCCCAAACTCCCAGCCCGTCCGTGCCAGCCGACCACCGCAGCTGCTCTCCGCCCCGCGCATCCCAGCACCCGCCGCCAAACCCGCTCTGCGCCCCGAGTCTTACCCTGCATCTCAGCCAGTGTTCCTCACCAGTGGGCCTTCACCTTGCCTCACCTGTTCCCACCACCACCTCAGCCCTTTTTATTCGTCCGCCCCTCCCTTCTTCATACCCAGCAACCAGACCACCCACCCTCCACTCCCCTACCCCCTACCCCACCCCCGCCCTGGCCTCCTTCTCCCAATGACTAGCCATATCTGCCTGCCCCTCCCTTCTCCCTGTCTTCCTCCCAGGCCTACTTGCCAGGCCCTCTTGCCCTGCCTCCTGGCCTATTCTCCAAACTTGCCCTGCTTCGAACTCTAGTTACACCTGCAGGGTAATTATGGGACCAAATCACTGAAGCACTAGTGGAGGGAGGAGCTGGAGATGCCAGGATCCAGAGGCTGTCTGTCATGCCCACCATTGGTCCTTTGGAGCATCCCTCACCAGGCTGTAAGACCCTTGGTACTGAACATCTGCTGTTATTCAGTCAGGCATCTGGGTGGGAGGCCTCATATCCCTTAGCTAATGGAACAGTTCCCATCACCTCTAAGGATCCAGCATCACTATCTTGGAGATCCTTGCACAGGAGAAAACAGGCTCCAGCTGGAACCAAATGCATTTCTATTTGACACCTAAATGAGTGCTGTAACCAGTAGTAATCCAGCCGAACTTCATGGAGCCTCTTACTACCAGTCGGGTTAGCAACCCCCTGAGGTAGGTATGGCTATGTCCCCACTTCACAGCTGTGAAAACTGAGGTCAAGTGACCTGCACAAGGTCACACAGCTAGTAGGTGACAGAGCTGGGTTTTGAACTTAGCCTGGATGGCTCAGAAAGTAAAGAATATACCTGCATTGCAGGAGACTTGGGTTTGATCCCTGGGTTGGGAAGATCCCCTGGAGAAGGGAACAGCTACCCACTCCCATATTCTTGCCTGGAGAATTCCATGGACAGAGGAACCTGGCGGGCTGCAATCCATGGGGTCCTAAAGAATTGGACATGACTGAATGACTAACACTTTCATTTTTGGGTGGCTCTAGGATTCTTGCTTTCAACCTCTGTACCAACTCTATGCAATGAAAATAAAATATGAGCTACACATGTAATTTTAAATATCAGCAAGTGAAACCATCATAGATTTTTGCCCACATAGAACTTACCTTCTGAGAGAGACAGAGATGGTGAACAGGAGACAAAATAAGCAAATTAGATGCTTTTGGGCAATCTCCTGTCTACCCCTCAACATCATCTTCAAACTGGAGGAAAATGGTTTTATTATGGAATAAGCATGAAATGAAACTATGATTCCCATGGGCCATGATAAGCAGTAGACATGACATGTGAATGACATGTCATGTGTTGGAAGGTGATCAGTGCTACGGGACATAAATCAAGGAAGGAAATAGGGGGCCATAGCAGTCTGGGTGTGGAGACCTTGAATTCTGAGAGATGGGGTGACTATTATACAGGACAAACTTATTTCCAATATGTACACTGTCAATAAAATTTTTCCTATTGAGGTTTTCCATCACTTCCCAAAGTGGAAGAGTGGAAGGAGCAAGCAGCTCCAACAGTTAACTCCTGACCATTCCGGTTTCATCTCTACTCCCACCCACTTGCTACCCCAGACAACTTGAAGCAAATCTTTGAAACCACACCCTTCTATCCAGTGAAATACATTACTTTTTAATGTAATGTTTAAACTGTGGGAACCTGTTTGATAAAGAGTTTAAGAAAATTGATTATCACCCAATCATGAGCTCAAAAGGTGGTTTTTAAAAAAAGTTTAAAGTCCCTGGTGCTCCAGTGGTTAAGAATTTGCCTTGCAATGCAAGGGACATGGGTTTGATCTCTGGTCCAGGAAGATTCCACGTGCTGTGGAGCAACAAAACCTGTATGCCACCACTACAGAGCCCAAGGGCTACTGAAGCTGGTGGGCCTAGAGCCCACGCTCTGCAACAAGAGAAGCGACTGTAGTGAGAAGCCTGAGAACCTCAATGAAGAGTACCCTCTGTTCGCCACAACTAGAAAAAGAAGGAAAGAGAAGTCACTCAGTTGAGTCCAACTCTTTGTGACCCCATGGACTGTAGCTGAACAGGCTCCTCCATCCATGGGATTTTCCAGACAAGAATACTGGAGTGGGTTGCCATTTCCTTCTCCAGCCACAACTAGAGATAAATCTAAAAAAAAAAAGTTTTAAAACTTCAAGTAGGATAACAGGGCAGAAACTGACCAGCCAGATTCTATTCTTCAATTTCTTCCTCAGACACAATCTCTGTTAATTCCTAGAATTACACTCCATGCTCTACTCCAGTTAAAAAGAAAAAATATGATTGGATTGCAAGGGCATACTGCCTGAAATGATTGGAGCATAACGGCTCTCAGGGGTCGAGGGTAAACAAAGATCACAGGAACATTTTGGGAAAGTTATGGGTGTATTTGGGCTTCCCAGGTGGCTCAATGCTAAAGAATCTGCCTGAGATGCAGGAGACATAGGAGATACGGGCTCCATCCCTGGGTAGGGAAGATCCCCTGAAGGAGGAAATGGTGACCCACTCCAATATTCTTGCCTGGAAGTTCCATGGACAGAGGAGGCTGGCAGGCTTCAGTCCAGGGGATTGCAAAGAACCAGACGGGACTGAGCGACTGAGCACAGGCGTGGGTGCATTCTGGCGTCTCAGCAGTGGGGGTGCCCGTGGGTAGCCATGCACAGGGCAGCACTCCCCAGGGGAGAGCCGTCCTGGATTCCTCCTCTTGGTCAATGTCCTGCTGATTTTCACACAGGAAGAAAGCCTGTTAATATGAGCCTATAACCCAATTCAGTTTACATGTAAATGTAAAGTGTGTTAACAGATGCTGAATGGCCGTCTTGAAAAAGTAAATTGGAGCTGGAGGAATCAGGCTCCCTGATGTCAGACTATAGTACAAAGCTATAGTAATCGAAACGGTATGGTGGGACTTCCCTGGTGGTTCAGTGTTTGAGAATCCACCTTCTAATTCAGGGGACACAGGTTCAATCCCTGGTCAGGCCACTAAGCCCTTGAGCTACAACTACTGAGCCAACATGTCACAACTAGAGAGAAGCCTGTGTGCTGAAATAAAAGATCCCACATACACAACTAAGGCTTGACACAGCCAAATAAATAAATGCTAAAAAAGAGAAAAAAAGACAGTATGGTACTGGCACAAAAGCAAACAAACAAAAAAATAGGATGGAATAGGATAGAAAATCCAGAGATAAACCCATGCTCCTATGGTCACCTAAACTATGACAAAGGAGGCAAGAATATACAATGGGGACTTCCCTTGTGGTCCAGTGGTTAAGAAGCCAATTGCCAGTGCAGGGGACATGGGTTACATCCTTGGTCCAGGAAGATCCCACATGCCATGGGGTAACTAAGCCTGTGGGCCACAACTGATCCCACATGCCTAGAGCTCATGGTCTGCAACAGGAGAAGTCACTGCAATGAGAAGCCTGCACCCTACAACTAGAGAGTAGCCCCTGCTCACTGCGGCTAGAGAAAGCCTCAGGCAGCGAGGAAGACTTAGTGCAGCCAAAAATAAAATACACTAAAAAAAAAAAAGAATATGCTATGGAGAAAAGACTGTCTCTTCGATAAGTGGTGCTGGGAAAACTGGACAGCTACATATAAAAGAATGAAATTAGAATACTTCTTAACACCATACACAAAAAATAAACAACATAGATTAAAGATATAAGTGTAAGGCCTAAACTCTTAAAGGAAAACATAGGCAGAGCACTCTGACATAAATTGCAGCAGGATATTTTTTGACCCACCTTCTAGAGTAATTGGGGCTTCCCTGGTAGCTCAGACAATGAAGAGTCTGCCCATAATGCAGGAGACCTGGGTTTGATCCCTGGGTTGGGAAGATTGCTTGAAGAAGGAAATGGCAAAGCACTTTAGTATTCTTGCCTGAAAAAACCCAAGGACAGAGGAGCCTGGCAGGCTACAGTCCTTGGGGTCGCAAAGAGTTGGACACAAGTGAGTGACTTCACTTTCCTAGAGTAATGAAAATAAAAACAAAAATAAACAAATAGGGCTTAATTATTCTTAAAAGCTTTTGCATAGCAAAGGAAACCATAAACAAGAGCAAAAGACAGCCCTCAAAATGGGATAAAATATTTGCAAATGAAGTAACTGACAAGGGGTTAATCTCCAAAATATACAAATAGCTCCTGCAGCTTAATTAAAAAAAAAAAAAAAACGCAATCAAAAAATGGGTGTGAGACCAAATAGACATTTCTCCAAAGAAGACATACAGATGGCCAAAATATACGCAGATCTTTTGGTCAGCCGTGTGCCCATGTGCATAGCGTGTAGGTGGAGCAGGCACTGGTAGGGCAAAGTGTGCACAGAGAGGAAGAGAACAGCCATCCTGAGTGACCTGACCACACAGTCTTACTGGGAGCAAGCCCAAGTCTCATTTGCATTTGTATCATTTGCATACTGTATAGCGCAGGGAACTCCACTCTGCTCTTTGGTGACCTAAGTGGGAAGAAAATCCCCCAAAAGGGATACCTGTATATGTGTAGCTGATTCACTTTCCTGTACAGCAGAAACGAACCCAGCTATATTTAAGCCAACTATATTATTGTTGTAGTGAAGTGAAAGCGAAAGTTGCTCAGTCGTGTCCGACTCTTTGCAACCCGATGGATTGTATAGTCCATGGAATTCTCCAGTCCAGAAGATTGGGGTGGGTAGCCTTTCCCTTCTCCAGGGGATCTTCCCAACCCAGGGATCGAACCCAGGTCTCCTGCAATGCAGGTGGATTCTTTACCATTGTAAAGCGACTATAATAAAAAAGTAACGATAATTTAAAAAAAAATAGACACTGAGAAATCCAGGAATGCAATTACTGTGTCAGTTGGAAGAGTGTCCTTGACTTTGTTGGTACTTTGCTATTTATTATGCTCCTATTCAGAAAACCACAAAATCTCCTGGTAGGCAGTACCAGCTCTGGGTCTTATGGAGCCTTAGGCATCCACAGAGAAGTCTGATCACCCTGGGGATTTTTCACATGCCCTGGGAAGGTTTTAAAATCCAAGCTCTGAATCAGATCTGCATCTGTAACAAATCCCCAAAGGATGCTGCTGACTGCCCTCCACACTTTGAGTAACTAAATCTTGTTGAGCCACTCCTCACAGGTCTACAAGGTCTGTGCTTGCCCAGCCTCAAGACCAAAGAGCCCCGAGTCAGCAACAGAGACCTAAGTAGTTTAATGGATGGGGAAGCTTACACATCGGAAGCAAGGTCCTGGAGCGACACCCCACTGTGTGCAGAGGTTGGTGGGCAGAACACGGGGGCAGGATGTGGTGGCTGTCTTTACTCCCAGGGTGGGAGTCAGGACTGGGGGGAAGATTACCAGTTACAGGGGAATTGATGTCAGGCGGCCTCAGTAGTACCAGGGAAACCAGAAGGGCAAGTTCCTCACTGCCCCTTTGATAAGAGCAATCACTAGATGGGGCCTGGGGCAAGTAGGTGGGTAGGTCAGCCGTGTGCCCATGTGCATAGGGTGCAGTAGGGCAGGCACTGGTAGGACAAAGGGTGTACAGAGAGCAAGGGAACAGCCATCTTGAGTGGCCTGACCATACAATCCTACTGGGAGCAAGCCCAAGTATCATTTGCATATTGAAATACATATTCTTTTTTGTTTTTTTGTATTTATTTATTTTATTGTATTGTGTTCATTAACTTTTAATTGGACAGTGTTGTTAGTTTTTGCTGTATGTATCAGCTTTATGCATACATAGGTGCTTCCCTGATGGCTCAGATGGTGAAGAATCCACCTGTTATGCAGGAGATCCTTGGGTTGGAAAAATGCCCTGTGGAAGGGAATGGCTACCCAGCTCCAATAATTTGGCCACCTGATGTGAAGAGCCGACTCATTATTAAGACCCTGATGCTGGGGAAGATTGAAGGCAGGGGGAGAAGGGGACGACAGAGGACAAGATGGTTGGATGGCATCATTGACTCAATGGACATGAGTTTGAGCAAACTCCAGGAGATGGTGAAGGACAGGGAAGCCTGGCGTGCTGCAGTCCATGGGGTCGCAAAGAGTCGGACACGATCGAGAGACTGAACAGCAAGCCCACTCCAGTATTCTTGCCTGGAGAATCCCATGGACAGAGGAGCCGGATGGACTATAATGTATGGGGTCACAAAGAGTCAGACACGACTGAGTGCTAACACTTATATCCGATTCCTTTTGAGCCTCCCCCTGGCCCCAGTTCCATCCCTCTAGGTCATTATAGAGCAGGGAGCTGATCACCCTGCATTATACAGCAACTTCCCACTAGCTATCCATTTTACACACGTTAGTGTATATATAGGGATATATCAGTGCTATTCTCTCAATTTGTCCCACCCTCTCCTCCCCCTACATGTTCTTTTAATTATGAATTTCTCAGGAATTTCTTGGAGGTCCAACACTTTCCCTGGCAAGCCATGTGGCAGAAAAAAAAAAGGAAAAAAAGAAGAATTTTAAATAATTATGAATTTCTCTCCTTTTATTTCACTTTTACCCTGTATATATTATATTTGGGACATTTTATTAACATTAGAAGAATTCTGTGTGGACACAGGTTTCATTATCTAAGTATTTCATGCCAAGATGGTAAAGGCTGGCTTGATACATCGTGTGTGTGTGTTAATCTCTCAGTCATGTCCGATTCTTTGGGACCAAATGGACTGTAGCCTGCCAGGTTCCTCTGTCCATGGAATTTCTCAAGCAAGAATACTGGAGTGGGTTGCCATTTCCTCCTCTAGGGGGTCTTCCTGACCCAGGGATCAAACCCATGTCCCCTCTACTGGCACACAGATTCTTATCCACTCTGCCACCAGGGAAATCCCTAAATATTTCATTTCAAGGTGTTAAAGGCTGCATGAGAAATTATTTTCCATAAAAGCAGGAAGGTTGCAGTTGGCTGTGATCCAGTGAAGTCACAAGAATGGATAGGGAAGTGTTGAGTGGGCATGCAGGTGCATCTCTGAAGGTGTGCTTGGGAAGTGGGGAGTATGGTGGGGGGGGGGGGCAGGCGGAAACCTGCAAGTCTGGTTTGTAGAAGCAGAAAATTCCTTTATCTTGGAGCACTGGGAGGCAGGCTGCACGAATATCCCAAGGTCGTTAGAAGTTCCACAAACTTGGTTTTCCTGGCCCTGGTTCACCTACCCTGTTAACAGGAGTAGAGCTGGGAGGTGTTTTGATTCCAGGGAAGGAACCTGACTGGGAATGGGCCTTTTGTGTGGATAGAGGGTCTGAAGGATCCTAAGAGGAAGGACATAAGCAGTTAATAAAATCTCTCTCGGGAGGGTGGGAGGGATCTGAATAAAGCCTCACTCCCTAGAGGTAGGGTTGAGTGGGGCAGCCCTGGGTGTTGGGTTCAAGCTCCTTCCTCAAGGTGCTTCAATCCTGATATGCCCATGTCTCCTGGAGTGGGGCTGGGGAATGTGGGATTGGAGATAAGATTTCAGGTAAAACCCTCTCAACTCCCCACCCAACAGCCTGTAGTCGGTGTGAAATAAAATTCATATTTACGGCAACACAAGAAAAATTTGACATAAAAATTCTTCTCTGCCCTCCCTCACCTCTCCCAGCACCGTGCATTGTGCATCGGCATTATGCATTGACCAAACCTCCCCGCCAGCAGAAATACCTGCTCAACCACAAACAGCGTTCTCCTAGCATCAACAAGACAACTCCTTAAAGGATAACATTCCTTCTTGACCTCGTAAAGGGTCACAAGTACAAACACTGGGCACTTCAAACTGGATTATGTAAACTGTCAATAATACACCATTTAATGTACAGTCTACTGTCTCAAAAAACTTATATAAACTGTGTCTTGATCACTAATGGATAGGACTGTTCTCAGAACTCTTTGATATGCTCTTCCCATGTTATAATCCTCAAATTTGGCTCAAATAAAATTTTTCAGTTCTATCTTCAATCGACTGATATTTCATTGACATGGGTCAAGAGCAGAAAAGAGCTGCAAAACCTTTTCACACTGAAGAATCGGTTCCTCCTATTGAGGCTACACTTGGAATAAAATAACCAAGACCTTAAGAAAAGTTTGGCTGGAGCCAGTTTCCTAGGTAGAACACAACAAAATAAGATTTAAAGATCCAAGATCTGTTTGAAGAGGAAACACACCTAGGGAGATTTGAGAAGAGAGTCCTGGGCGGGGCAAGGAGTAGGGCAGCCAGGGAGGGCTTGGAGTAAGAGCTCTGGTAGGGAAGGTCTGCAGAGGGGTGGGAGGAGGGATCCAGCCTGAGGGGCAGATGGGCCTGGGGGGTGTGGAGGGCCTGCCTCCTTCCAGAGAAATCCACTACTTGCTGCTCACTGAACTGTCCAGCCAGAATATCCAAAATCTCAGGCCATGTGAACATTCCTCGTAAGGGTTCAGGCAGAGCTGCCCGCATCTCTGGTGTACCCCACCCAGTAGCATCACTCACTGGCAACTGCCTATTTAGAAACTATAAGTAATAGGTGACCCCATATATTGAAAAAGACATGAATAATTCCTTCAGGGTGACATTGGTTTTGTGGGTTCTTTAAAGAGAGAGGAACTTCCCTAGCCGTCAAGTGGTTAAGGCTGTGAGCTTCCACTGCAGGGGGTATGGGTTCCATCCCTGGTCAGGAAAGAAGATCCTGCATACTGTGCCCTTCCCTGCCCCTCCAAAAAGGAAGTATATGTTTAAAAAGAATAATAAAAATACTCTTCTCTCTACATATGTTTGTATTTAGAATTCCCTATTAAAAAACTAAGTGAAGGGAAGGTGCCCAGTTGTGTTTGACTCTTTGCAATCCATGGACTGTAGCTTGCCAGGCTCCTCTGGCCATGGGATTTTCCAGGCAAGAGTATTGGAGTGGGTTGCTGTTTCTCCCCCCAGGGGATCTTTCTGACCCAGGGATCAAACCCAGATCTCCCACATTGCAGGCAGACTCTTTACCGTCTGAGCCACCAGGGAATCCATAACAAAATAAGCAAAATAAGTAACCCTTTTTAAAAAAACTTTATTTTGCATTGGGGTATAGCTGATTAATAATGTTGTGATAGTTTCAAGTGAACATCGAAGGGACTCAGCCATACATATACTGCATCCATTCTTCCCCCAATTCCCCTTCCATCCAGGCTGTCACATAACATTGAGCAGCGTTTCATGTGCGATATGGAACTTGTTGACTACCCATTTTAAATATAAAAATATACATGTAAATATTAAGAATGGTCATCTATGGATGCTTTACATTATTTTTATTGCCCTTTATATATTTCAAATTGTTTATTGTTATCATTAGTCTTTTTTTATTGAAGTAGAGTTAATTTTTGGGCTTCCCTGGTGGTGCAGTGGTAAAGAATCCACCTGATGATGTAGGAGATGCAAGAGACATGGGTTCAAACTCTGGGTCAGGAAGATGCCCTGGAGGAGGAAATGGCAACCCACTCCAGTATTCTTGCCTGAAAATACCCCACGGACATAGGAGCCTATTGTATCAATGTCTACTGTAGAGCAAAGAGTCAGCCACACACACGTATATAGTTTTTAAAATTGTTAGTTTGTCTTAAGTAAATCTAAACAATACATACAAAATATTAACCATATATTTAAGAATAATACAAGATAAGATTCCTATGACTTCTAGTAGAAAAATTCAATTTTATAGAATAATCCATCAGCTAATCATGATCATCATAAAAAAAGCAGTGACTTTGGGCTACTTGGTCCCTGGGAAGATAAAGAAGTCCCAGCCCAAGAGAAGTAAGCAACATATAAGGGCAAAATTAAACACACTTCAATGGAAAGATACTTTGGCACACACGGTTACGACCATTCAAGAGGGACAGACAGGAACTGTAGAAAAAAAAAAAACCAAAAAACTGGCAACTATTTCTGTGGTGAAAATTTTCCAAAGGAAATTTCAGGGTGAACCATGTTTCACAAATGGTTAGAACTCTACTAAGAAATGAAAGCTTTTAAGCTGGCCAAATGGCATTCTAGAAGCTATGGCTCCATTCCACTGCATCCTGGTTAAGGGTGTGCCACTTTTAATGTGACCGTGGCCCAAGTGAATACTTGAGGTGAGATTGGCCACGGAGGATGTGTAGCCATCATGGACTATATTTCATGTATGCAAATAGATGAGAAGCACTGAGATCCTCAGAGTCCTCTTCAACACACTAAGGGTCATCACTAACACAAATAATTAGAATCTGGAGAATGGATATGTGTATATGTATGGCTGAGTCCCTTCGGTGTTCACCTGAAATGAACACAGCATTGTTAATTGGCTGCACCTTAACACAAAATAAAAAGTTTAAAGTTTTGGGGGAAAAAAAAGAATTAGAGTCACACACACACACACAACAACTTTGTCAGCAAAGACGATTTCTAAATGTGGTTATTTCTGGAAAGGGAAATTGCATTGGAGAATATTTATTAGTGCATAACATTGTATTTCTACACATAAGCATGTAGAAAATGAGAAATTTAGATAAGCAAAATCAGTAACTACAAAAAATCACACCTATGCACCTATCACCATTAACCTGCAACGCTTTAGTTCTCCTGTATATATCCAAAACGCAATCAAGAATATAAATATAAGGATGCATACATATTCTATTTCAATCTGGCATATATACATATGTCCAACTCTTTGCGACCCAATGGACTGCAGCACGCCAGACTAAAGTTGTTTTCTTCTGTACAGTTTTCTCTCAACTGAAACAACTTCTTACTCTGAACTGAGTAGTCATCAAGCTGTTAACACTGTATTTCTACTCATCTTTGGCAAAATTTTATTACCTATGATCATCAGATTTACTCTCCCCATATTTAAAAAGAATTTCAAAGTAACAAAATAATTTTATACACTATACAACTCAGAGCAGGGTTGGGTTCGGGGGACCAATTCATTGCTCACAGGGTGGGCAGAACCCTCTGCCTCCACAACATTTTTTGAGCTAGTTTTACTTTCAGCTCTTGAGTCTTGGTCCCAGGTTTGAAATCACAGTTTAGGGGCTGGAATTACTCAGTCACGGGGATTGAGCTTCTAGTTCAGAGGTGAGGCGAGGGCTTCTTGGAAGTGACCAATGAAGCCCTCTCACCATTTCCCGGTGTTCACCCGTGTGTCTCCACTCCGTAGAACAGGGGCTGTGTTAGAGCAGCAGCAGCCAGTAGACCTGATGTAAAAGCGTTCTTCTCATAGCTTCTCGTAGAATTTAAAGACAGGGCCCGGTAGAACCCCTGATTGGACCCAGGAGATCCCAGGATGCCAGGAACTACAAGCCGTTGATTATTGAGGTGGCCCAGCCAATGGTCTGGAAGGCACGGTAGGTGGTTTAACAAGTACAGTCCTCCACTAGAGTTGACAGACCCGTACAATCACACTGGCCTTGGGCACAGTGATTCCATAGTCCTCAGGCAGGAACCCCATGTCCCAAATCCAGTGTTCCAGAGACACAAAGCGGACGCCCTTCTTGAGGTTGGAGAACACGTGGTTGGTCTGTAGGCAGAAATAGAGGTTAAGTCCCACTGTGCCGTGGCCTTCCCCTCAAATACTGAGTTGGGGGCCTTCTGGCCTGTGGTATTTTCCCTAGATGGCTGCAATAATGTCTCCACTTCCACATGTCCTTCTAGAATCATGCCACTCCTCACCCAGGGGTGGGGTCTAATTCCCACCCCCTTGAATCTGGGCGGGTTTCACTGTAACCAAGAGTGTGGTGGGCGTGATGCTGAGTGACTTTCACCAAGTGACTTCCACGGTGGGGTCACAAAGGCGATGCAGCTTCTGCTGGTTTCTCCAGAAGCCGCATGGTGGAGCCCTGAGCCACCAGGAAGCAGCTGCCTGCCCTGAAGCCGCCCTGCTGTGAGGAAGCCCCAACTAGACCATGCAGGGGGATCCCATGGCCAAGCTCTGAGACTAAACCAAGAGCTGCCTGGCCAGCTATCAGCTGCTGTGTACACACTCACAGCCCACCCTGCCTTTCAGCTCCAGCCCATGTCTGAAGGGAACCACATCACAGACCAGAGCCAGAAACTCTCAGCAGAGCCTTCCTCATAGAAACCATGAGAGGAGATAAAATGAGTGCTGCTGATATGAAACCACTAAATTTGGGGGAAATTTATTTTTTAGCAATAGATCATCATAAGCCATACCATTCTTTCTCTTTGCCCCTGTCAGACTCACCTTAAAAGGGATACTGGTTCTACCTTGATGGATTGGACTAGGAGAGAAATGTTGTAGCTTGGCCTGCTTGGCATCTAGAAGTCGCACAATTAGCTCATACAGACAGACCAAGGCTTCTTGGTCTGCCCACCTGTGGGAGAAGGAAAATCTTGAAGGTTGAACTTGCCACCCCACCTCTTCGGGCATCTGCCTCCTCTACCTGAATGGCCTTCCCATGTCTAAAAATCAAAAATGGTGCTGTGGTCCCCAGGACTAGCAGCATCAGGGTCACGTGGAAGCTTGGCCCCTCTGCTTCCCCAAGGAATCCATCTGCCCTAAACACCCTCTCTAGTTGATCTGCATGTGCATTCATTTCAGAAGTAAAGACCTAGAGCCATGCTCTACAGGGTAGCTCCAACCATATTATTTCTCTTTCTATGTTTTGCTGGTGGCAAAAGATGTCATCTCCAATGTGTACAATGGTGATGTTTAAGATACAATTTCCTTAGTCACATAAAAGGACCCAAGGGAATCTAAGTAAATTAGTAATGGGATATCAAGTAACATTCAAAGACACAACACCCAATGCCCGCCACTGGTAAACGGATAGATTAAGTGGGGGTGTAGCTCGGTGGTAGAGCACATGTTTGGCTTGCACAAGGCCCCTGGTTCAAACCCCAGCACCTCCATTTAGGAATTTCTCCTTCTAGGAGCCACTGGAGAAGAGAATTAATTAGTGGACTTCCCAGGTGACTGTAGTGGTAAAGAACCCTGGGTCAGGGAGACCCCCTGGAGTAGGAAATGGCAACCCACCCTAGTATTCTTGCCTGGGAAATCCTATGGCCAGGGGAGCCTGGTGGGCCACAGTCCATGGGATTGCAAAGACACAACTCAGACGATTGAGCACCTATGCTCACATGGTATATTCACACAGTGAATTATGAAGCCAAGAAAGCAGACTGCAGCTACATACAGTTATGGGTGAACTTACAAACACGTGGTTGAAAGAAGCCAGATACATACTATATACGGTATAACTCCATATATATACATAGCACCAAAATGGACAAAACTGACCTATGGTAACAGGATTCAAGATGGTGCTACCATTGGATTGGAAGTGATGGGAATGGGGCATGAGGAATACCGAGGGTGGTGTTTGCTGGCAATGTTGTTTTTTTCTTTTAACATTCTGTTCTTGATTTAAGTGAATATGTTTACTCTGTAATAATTCATTGACTTGCACACACAAGATATGTACATTTTTGGTGTCAAAAATAAAAATTTAAAAACAAGATTAATTTGATATATATATATACATACCAGAGAAGGCAATGGCACCCCACTCCAGTACTCTTGCTTGGAAAATCCCATGGACGGAGGAGCCTGGTAGGCTGCAGTCCATGGGGTCGCTAGGAGTCGGACATGACTGAGGGACTTCACTTTCACTTTTTACTTTCATGCATTGAAGAAGGAAATGTATATACACAAAGTAGTAACTTCCTTCACAGAGGTGTCATATCACTTCTTAGGTGTAAATGTACATGTTACTTCTTCCAGATTTCACCCTTATATAATATGTTTATATTCTTCTGACTTACCTTTCATACTGCTCTGAAGTAGAAATTTTAAATTTTCTAAGAGCTAAATTTGTTTCTTTTTGGCTGAACTGTTACCTACTAGTGGCTGCCAGACGTTGCTGCAAATTGGAATCATGTGGATTCCAGAAAAGATATTGTGTAGAAAGGAATTTCGCCCTGTTCAAAGTTATGGTCATTGCCGTCTGACACTGAGAGGCAATCTCTGGATCCTTGCAATTTTATGTCTGATAGGAGTATCTCTGTCTGGGATAAGCCTGCCAATATGATTTGGTGGAGGCTAGCTACAACCACAGAGGTAGACTATAGCAGGGGCTAGCCATTCCAGGAAAACCAGCAATATGACTAAGGATGGCTTATGTAGTCTCAGTTGACTTGGAGGCTGATATTAAACATTGATTAAAAAAAAAAAACCCTATATACAATGAAATATTACTCAGCCATTAAAAAGAATGAAATAATGTTTGTCATAATGAGTGAAGTAAGTCAGACAGAGAAGGAGAAATATTGTATGACATCCCTTACATGTGGAATCTAAAAAGAAAATGATTCAAATGAACTTACAAAACAGAAACAGACTCACAGACTTTGAGAGCGAACTGATGGCTGCCGGGGGTGGGGAAGGATGGAGGGAAGGGATAGTTAGGGAGTTTGAGATGGACATGTACACACAGCTATATTTAAAATGGATCCCAACGAGGACCCACTATAGCACATGGAACTCTGTTCAATGTTATGTGGCTGCCTGGATAGGAGGAAGTCTGGGGGAGAATGGATATATGTATACACAGAGCTGAGTCCCTTTGCTGCTCACCTGAAACTCAGAATATTGTTAATCGGCTAAGTGTGTGTACTCAGTCATTCAGTTGTGTCTGACTTATTGTGAACCCATGGAAAGTAGCTCACCAGGCTCCTCTGCCCCTGGAATATCTCAGGCAAGAATGCTGCAGTGGGGTGCAATTTCCTATTCCAAGGGATCTTCACAACCCAGGGACTGAACCCAAGTCTCCTGTGTCTCCTGCACTGGCGGGTGGATTCTTTATAACTAGCACAAATTATGAAGTTAAATAAAGAATTTTATTGTAAATACATTTCCTAAAGAGATGGGTTTTCAGAGAGGGGAAGTTTATGGTGTTTTGACTGAAAGTGAATGTGGTAAGGCCAAAATTTCAAATTTCAATCTCACTTTGCCTGTTTCCCCAGAGGCCTTTACATCCAGGGACCATACACCTTAGTGAATGACTTTTTCTGTAAAACTGAAGGGCTGAGAGACAGGAAATTGGGAAAGCATAATCATACAATACCCCCACCATAGATGTAATCTGTAGCTGAGTAATTTGAGAAGAGGGTACAAAAAACGGTAGAGGATTTGGAATTTGCCTCCCTTAAACTAATCCAAATGAGGTATCCCATGGAAGATCTTCATGGACCATCCTGGTTTCAAGACCATCAAACAGAGCACAAGCTCTGGAGTAAGATAAGTAAGACCCTAATGCCAGTCCCGCCAAGCCCTAGCTGTGCCACCAGACCGAGTGACCTCACCTCTCTGAACTTCTCAATTCGAGGTTTCAAAACACACTTTCCCACAGGATCAAGGATCATGAAGGCTGCTGAAACAGGTTATACTTCAAAGCACTGGCTCTGTGGCTGACATAGAACCCTGCCTTATGAAGACAGAGAAACGTAGGCACACCATGACTTGCCCAAGGCCACAAAGCCCAGAAGCCAGGGTTTGAGTGTGGGAAGTCTGACTCCAGAATCTGACCTCTTAGCCAACTCTTATCTTGCCTCCTCCTAAACCAACTCCTTTGCATAGGATCCAACCTGGCATCTTCCCGTCCAGGTCTGTTGGGGGGTCAGGAGAGGGTTCAGGGAGTGGATACGGCTAAGTAGTAAAGCTCTGATGGTGATGAAGTCATTTCCCTTCCTGCTTTATCTAAGGGGTTGTTGGGAGGCCTACACGCCTTGTCACCCGTGCCAAGGTCAGCCCTGTTTTTAAAGCTGTTTTTGCCATCACACTCACCAGGCAGAGACACAAATCTCAATCTTTCCACTATCCAGGAGTTCCGGCCATAGACCCTCCTTCTCCAGGTCCAACACTTGCTTCTTGGAACACCACCTGGGAGAAAGGGGGAAGGATTAGTGCGAACCAGGCAAGAACTCACCACCGCCCACCCCAGCCCTTGGGGAAGAGGGACGTCCACCTGTAGAAAGCCCGGAAAGAGTCCTCGGGAACTAGCCTGCGGTCTTCCTCCCAGCTTTCCTCCTCTCTCCAGCTTCTACAGTTGACTGTCCTCCAAGGCAGGAAGGCGTCTGTTAAATGAAAAAATGTTTGTGCCCAAGTTCCTGGCCTGCCCCCCCAGCCCACGGACAAGTCCCAGGGGTTTCCTTGAGCCTCTCCCCTCTGCCTCCAAGCCATCCCATGGGCATCCTTTCCTGGGCTCCCCACCTATGCCACGGGGGTTCGGGTAGAGATTGCGTCCTAAAGGTCTGCGCTCGCAGAAGCGGCCCAGGAGGCAGGGCCTGGGGTCGTCGTCGTCGTCTGGGGGCAGGCAGGTGCGGAAGACGGGCCACAGCTTGGCGTGGCTGTAGGGCAAGATGCTCAGCCACACGGCCCGGGTGTCCACCAGGGAGCGCCAGTAGCGGCACACGTGGCGGCATTGGCCGAGCAGCACGCTGGCGGGCAGGTAGCTCAGCACTTCCAGGAGCATCTCGATGGGCAATTGGCTTAAGCCGGGCGCCTCCTCGGGCTCGGGCTCGGGCTCGGGCTCGGGGTCGGAAGCGGGAGTACAGGCGGGCAGGCCCCGGGAGGCTGAGGCCCTCGTGGTCTCCTCGCCAGGCCCCGCGGCTGCGGCTGCTGGAGAGCCAGGGTCCAGACATCAGGGACTTGGAGCCTCCGCAGGCCACGCCCCTGCCTCCCGCACCCAAGGGCTGTCGCCCCCACACCCCAGCAGCCGCCCCCTCCAGTCCCCAGAGTCCCAGCTGGTCCTTGCCAGCCGACCACCGCAGCCGCTCTCCGCCCGGCACGTCCCAGCGCCCGCCGCCAACCCGGCTCTGCGCCCCACGTCTTACCCTGCATCTCAGCCAGTGTTCCTCACCAGTGGGCCTTCACCTTGCCTCCCTTGTTCCCGTCGCCATTTCAGCCCTTTTTATTCGCCCGCCCCTCCCTTAAAATCCAATATCAGATCCCCGCCCAACCCCTCCTCCCCTCCCACTCCTCCCCTCCACCCCGCCCTGGCTCCATTCTCCCAATGACTAGCCATTTCTGCCTACCTCCCCCTTCTCCCCGTCTCTGCCTCCCAAGCTTGCTTGCCATCCCCTCCCAGCCCTGTCTCCAGGCCCTGTTCTCCAAACTTCCCTTCCTTCAGACTCTGTTCAAACCCGCAGGGTCATTAAGGGACCAAATCGCAAAAGCCACAGTGGAGGGAGGAGCAGGAGATGCCCGGATCCAGAGTCTGTCTGTCATCCCCACCATTGGTCCTTTGGAGCATCCCTCACCAGGCTGTAAGACCCTTGGTGCTGAACATCTGCTGTTATTCAGTCAGGCATCTGGGCTGGAGGCCTCATATCCCTTAGCTAATGGAACAATTCCTATCACCTTTAAGGGCCTGGCATCATTATCTTTTTTTCCAATTTTTGGCCACACCAGGCAGCGTGTGGGATCTTAGTTCCCTGACCAGGGACTGAACCCACATCCCCTGCAGTGGAAGCACAGTCTTAACTACTGGACTGCCAGAAAAGTCCCCAGCACCACTAACGAAAGATAAAACAGGCTCCAGTAGAAATCAAATGCATTTCTATTTGACTTCCTAAATGAGTGCTGTAACCAGTAATAATCCAGCCAGCGTTCATGGACCCTTTTACTACCAGTCAGGTTAGCAACCTGGGGTAGGCGTGGCTATGTCTCTACTTCAAAGATAAGAAAACCGGCTAAGTGACCTGCCCAAGGTCACATAGATAGTAGGTGACAGAGCCAGTATTTGAACCTAACCAGGGTGGCTCTAAAATTCTTGCTTTTAACCTCTATACCAACTTCATCCAAAAAGTAAATAAATAAATAAAATGCAAGCTACACATGCTTTTCAAATCAGCTGGTAAAACTGGACAGGGAACTTACCTTCTAGGAGAAGAAACATGGTGAACGGGAGACAGTGTAAGCAAACTAGATACTTTTGGAAAATCATTAAAAAAAGAATCTGCCAATGCCCCAACATTGTCTTCACAATTATTGAAAAGACTCCATTTTATTATGGAATAAGCATGAAATGTACTGTGATTCACTGGGCCATGATGAGCAGTAGATGTGACGTGTAAATGATGTCGCATGTTGGAAGGTGATCAACGCTACGCTAAATAGAGCAAGGAAGGGGGAAGGGGGTCATAGCAATCTGGGTGGGAGACCCTGAATTCTAAGAGATGGGGAGACTATTATATGGGAAAAATTTCTTTTCAATATATACACTGTCAAAAAATTTTTTGCTATTGAGGTTTTCAAACATGTCTCAAAGTGGATGAAGAATGGAAGAAGCAGTCAGCTCCAACAGTTAATTCCTGACCAATTTGCTTTCATCTCTACTCCCACCCACTGGCTCCCTCAGGCAATTTGAAGCAAATCTTAGAAAGCACAGTCCACAGCAATACACTGTATTTAAAATTTTTTTTATTTATTAATTTTTGTGGTGCAGTGTGACGCACAAGGGATCTTAATTCCCGGACCAGAGTTTAAACTTGCACCCCCTGCAGTGGAAGGTGGACTCTTAATCACTGAACCACCAGTGAAGTCCCAGCAATACATCATTTTTTAATGTAATGTAAAAGCTGGGGGAATCTTATTTGGTAATGAGATTATGAAAATTGATTGTAATCCAATTAGGAGTCCAAAAATACGGTTTTAGAAAAATGTTTAAAAACTTCAAGTAGGATAAAAGACCAGAATCTGACAAGTTATTTTCATTCTTCAATTTCCTCCTCCAGGGACAATCTCTATTAATTCCTGGAATTACACCCCATGCTGTACTCTGATTAGAAAGAAAAACAAATATAATTGGGTTCCAAAAGAGCCTACTGCCTGGAAGCTAATGATTAGAGAGTACTGGCTCCTAGGAGACAAGGCTGTACAAAAGAACCCCCGGGCCTCTTAAGAAAGTTGTGGGTGTATTTTGGTATCACAGTAATAGGAGTGTCATTGGGTAGCGAGGCACAGGACAGCGTCCCCTAGGGGAGAGCCATCCCGGATTCCTCCTGCTTTAAAGTCCATGTCTAGGGTGTTTTCTTGCAGGAGGAAAGCCTGTTAATCCGAGCCTAGAACCCAATTGAGTTTGCATGTAAGTGTAAAGAGGGTGAAAGAGGAGAGTGAAAAAGCTGACTTGAAACTTAACATTAAAAAAAAAAAAATCACGGCATCCAGTCACATCACTTTCTGGCAAATAGAAGGGGAAGAATTGGAAACAGTGACAGATTTTATTTTCTTGGGCTCCAAAATCACTGCGGGAGGTGACTGCAGCCAAGAAATTAAAAGAATCTTGCTCCTTGGAAGGAAAGCTATGACAAACCCACTCAGTGTATTAAAAAGCAGAGACATCACTTTGCCGACAAAGGTCCAAATAGTCAAAGCCATGGCTTTCCCAGTAGGGATGTATGGACAAAAGAGTTGGATCATAAAGACGACTCAGTACTGAAGAACTGATGCTTTTGAATTGTGGTGCTGAAGAAGATCTTGAGACTCTCTTGGACTGCAAGGAAATCAAGCCGGTCAATCCTAAAGGAAATCCACGCAGAATATGCGTTGGAAGGACTGACGTTGAAACTGAAGCTCCAATATTTTGACCACCTTCAATCTTTTCTAGCTTCGGGAAGTGCTGATTCATTTGAAAAGGCCCTGAAGCTAGAAAAGATTGAAAGCAAAAGGAGAAGGGGACGGCAAAGGATAAGATGGTTGGATAGCATCACCAACGCAATGGACATGAATTTGAACAAACTCCAGGAGATAGTGAAGGACAGAGGAGCCTGGTGTGCTGCAGTCCATGGGGTCACAGAGTCAACACAACTTAGCGACTAAACAACAACAGATGCAATTCTTTTCTTTTCTTCTTAATGAGTCCTAACATTAAAAAAAAAATGTTTATGTTACTTATTTGGCTGTGTCTGGTCTTAGTTGCAGCATGCAGGATCTTTCGTTGCAGCACACAGGTTTTCTAATTGTAGAGCATGGACTTTCTAGTTGTGGTGCAAGGGCTTAGTTGCCCTGAGGCATGTGGGATCCTAGTTCCCTGGCCAGGGATCGAACTCAAGTCCCTTGCATTGCAAGGGGAAGTCTTAACCACTGGACTACCAGGGCAGTCCTACAAATGTGATGCTTAATCAGAGAATGCAGGAAACTGTGAGCAGGAATTTCTCTGGTCTTGTAAAAGGTCCTATTTGGGATTAATAGCGTTGGTGTAGGATTCCTCTTCTAACCAGCTCTTTCTTACCCTCTTTAGGCAAGAGTCCCTGCATTCCTAGAGTCTTTCAACCTTGACCGTGCCTTTGCTTCCATAAACCATCCCCCAGTGAAGAATAATGAAGCAAAATGAGTGGTCTTGGATTTGCCCCACACCGAGTAAGACTTACCTAAGGGAGCATCTTGTCACCCACCTCCTGGAAGGACTCACAGCGTCTTGACAGCCCCGGGAAGAGAGAACTCTTCCTATTTGCTGACTGTGGAGGAGGTACTGGCCAGTCCTTTCAAAGTCTGATCTCTCTTCCCGGCAGCAGGACTTGGAGGACACGAACAATAGTTTCCATGGTTGAAATAAAGGGGTCTGGGCTTCCCTGGTGGCTCAGTGGTGAAGAGTCCGCCTGCCAGGGCACGAGGCACAGGTTCAATCCCTGATCTGGGAAGATCCCACAGGCCTCGGAGCAACGAAGCCCATGGGCCACACCTACTGGGACCGTGTTCTAGAGCCCGGGAGCCGCAACTACTGAAACCCACGTGCCCTAGAGCCTGTGCTGCACAAGAGGAGTCACCGCCGAGAGAAGGCCACGCACCTCCTCTAGGGTGTCCCCCACTCGCTGCAACTAGAGAAAAGCCGGCAGAGCAAAGAAGACCCTGCACAGCCAAAAATAAAGAAATAAAATAAAGGGATCTTCATGGACAGCTGAGAAAGAAGTGGCTACCTCCTCCCTGAAGGGCTATAGCCCTTTCGTAAATTCAAATTGGCTACATAATTGGCCTCAGGTTTTGAATATTCTGGCAGGCATGATTCGCAGAAAATAGGCCATTTAGGTCAGAAGAACCAGAATACACCCTGGTATTATGATCTCTGTTTTGACCAGGAAGCATATGGTAGATTTTGATGATTCTTTGTTTAGATGTGCAAAGGAAAAATCTGGATTTTTCCTTCCTCTGTAGGGAAAAATCCAGTTCTCCCCTGCTGCGTTTCTCCCCTGTGTGTGTCCTTGACTTCTCACACACAGCCCTGCACTTCTGAGACTCTGGTCGCCGACCATGTGGAGGCTACCCCCCACACACCCCCACAAACACTTCTCCGTGCCACCAGCTAGAAGTCTGGAAGGCTTACAATTTAACTCAGTTCTGACTCTATCTGGGGCTTCCTAAGTGTTGCGCTCAGTAAAGAACCTGCCTGCTAATGCAGGAGACATAAGAGACCTAGGTTCAATCCCTGGGTCTGCAAGATCCCCTGGAGGAGGGCCTGGCAGCCCACTCTAGTATTCTTGCCTGGAGAATCCCATGGACAGAGGATCCCAGTGGGCTACAGTCCATGTGGTCATACAGAGTTGGACGACCGAAGCAACCTAATATGCTTGCATGATACTATCTGGAGAGGGTGTCAGATCCTGCAAGTTAAGGGTTCAGTCCCAAAAGACTGCCCCTGCCACCCCTCCCCCATGACAAGGCCAGGTTATCAACAGTGCTTCTGACCAACTACCTATAGATCTATAGAGCAGAAGTTCCAAAGACTCTCTTCTTGGGCTCACGGAACTCGGGAAACAATATGTACCATTTTGTTAAAGGATGAGATAAAGGATACAGAGGAACAGCCTGTTGAAGAGATGCACACGATGAGGTCCAAGAGGCTCCTGAGTGCTGGAGCTTCTGTCCTCTTGGAGTCGGGGTACATCACCCTCCCGGGGTACATGTGTTCACCCACTTGGAAGCTCCCCAGCCCTGTACTATTGCCCTTATATGGAAGCTCCCTTGTGCGCGCAGAGTCAGTTATTAACTCCGTCGTCAGCGGACTCCCCCGTCTGGAGGGTGAGGATGATGGGGGCGGAGGGGTGGGGTTTCTAAACATTCTGGGCTTCTAATCGTGTCTCGGTCTTTCTGGTGACCAGCCCTCCCCCCCTGTATTCAGAAGCCCACCCAGAGTCCCATCATTAGAACAAAACATGCTCCTAGTGCTCTTTTTTGAACATTGTAGTCATTTATTATTTGGTTTCATTGAGTCGTCATTGCTGTGCTCGGGCTTTCTCTAGTTGCTGTGAGCAAAGGCTACTCTCTAGTTGCCGTGCGAGGGCTTATCATTGCGGGGACTTCTCTTCTCACGGGCTCAGCAGTTGTGGTATACCCACTTAGTCGCTCCGCAGCATGTGGAATCTTCCCAGACCAGGGATCGAGCCCATGTCCCCTGCTTTGGCAGGCAGATTCTCAACCACTGGACACCAGGGAAGTCCGCTATTTGTGTTCTTATCACTTAGGAAATTACAAAGCTTTCAGGATTTCTGTACCAAGAACCAGGGGTAGAGACCAATGCATTTATTTTCTGTCATCTCACAGACTACATGGTATTCCGTTTTAAGCCATAAGATGTAATACTCCTTTATGTGTTTTAGAAGAAAAAAAAAAAAAACAGCCCTGGGCAAAAAGCAGTAAAGACTACCTAGATCTAGATGATCTAGAATGGGGAGGGGGAGTAGGGAGACCACAGGATGGGATGCACAGGTGAAAAACACCTGCGGCTGCCGCACTCCAGCCTTGGGTGCTGTGGACTGGAGGCCGAAGGGCGATGAGAGTTGGTGCACAGACCCACCTACTGGGCTTCAGCTAAGGGACCGTGGCACAGTTCCTGGCACAGGGTCCTGAACTTGCCCTGCGTCCAGGTGAGGGGGCGAGAGGCCTCCCCAGTCAGCATGCCAGCACTGTTTTGGAGGCTGGCCAGTGGGAGCCAGCCCCTTGCCAGGCTGCTCACCTGGACTGGGGTCCAGCCACAGGGCTCCAGGGTGACCCCATTAGGGCAAGAGTCCTAGAGCTCCTCCGGACTCCCAGCCCACCCCGTGCACCAGGGTTGATGGTGGGGGCAGAGGCAGAGCCCTCCAAAGGGGACAAGAAACAGGATGGGACCCACAAGGGTGCTGTTCTAAAGTCAGGGTACCTTGGGACTTTGCTGATGATCCAGTGGTTAAGATTATGCACTTCCACTGCAAGGGGCCCAGGTTCGATCCCTGGTTGGGGAACTAAGACCCCATAAGCCGTGCAACTCGGGCAAGAAAATAGGTTTTTTAAAAATCCAGCAAAGTCAGGGTACCCTGCAGTCCTAGCTTAGAGAATTTCCAGGAAAGTGCTACCAAGGGCAAGGCCCCACTTCTTGGTGTCAGGATGCCCCTGATGGGGTGCGAGAATCAGAAAAGTCCAGGTGGACTTCAAGGTTACTGGTCCAAAAATGGAAGAAATTTCTCTGCTATTTATTGAGACAGGAAATATGGGGAAGAAAGCTGGTGGGGAAAGGCCTAAGGAAGTCAGGACTCAATATGGGGGAAATGGAGCCTCAGGAAAGTCCAAAAGCACACAGTGAGGGAATTCCCCGGCGGTCCAGTGGTGAGGACTCTGAGCTTTCACCGCCAAGGGCCCAGATTAGGGTTACAGTTTGATCCCTGGTTGGGGAACTAAAATCCTGCAAGCCAAGAGGTGCAGCCAAAAAAAAAAAAAAAAAGGAAAGAAAAATAGGAAAACAAAAAACGCAGGCACAGAGTAAAGATGTAACCCAGTTTTATCTCTTAGATCCTAGGTAACACTCCCTGTGAGGTACGATTTTTCAAGCATTTATGCTGCCCCAGACCGAGCACTGCATATTTCATGAGTGATCTCATGTACTCTTCCCAAAGTGGACATTCTTTTTTTTTTTTTCAATATTTTATTTATTTATCTGTCTGGGCCCAGGTCTGACTTGTAGCACTCATTGTTGCAGCATGCAGGATCTTTTCATTGTGGCATGCAGGCCTAATTCCCTGACCAGGGATCGCACCGGGGCCCCCTGCATTGGGAGCCCAGAGTCTTAACCACTCGACCAGCAGGGAAGTTCCCCAACGGTGGACATTCTGACCCTGTGTTAGGAGGAACAAGCAGGGCTCAGAAAGACCTTGCACACAGCCTCAGACAGAGGAGGTGGCAGAGATCAGTCAGCCTTGAGTCCAAGTTCATTGGACCGTTTCTCTTTCTCTGTCCTTGATCAGGTTTTCTCAAGGCTTTTTCCTCCAGGAAGGAAGACTCCCTAGTCACCCAGGGGGCCTGGGGCTAATTCCTGCTATTTTATTTGCACTGTTCACACCCAGCTGGCCCCAGGCGCGAGCAGCCCAGGTGCCACCAACCCTGTAGGGGCCTTCATGCAAAGACCTGTGGGAGAGGCGCTCAGGGGAAGGCACCACTCAGCTTGGGCAACCCAGAATCAGCCATTGTTCACCCCTGCAGGTAGCATGGTCCCCGAGGTGCCAGAATGGGTGACCTCAGCATGAACTGTGCCTGAGGCCTGCCTGGCACCCGGGCCAAGAGTTCCACTCTTTAATCTCCCTCTCCCACTTCCAACTTCTCAGCAAATGCTGTATGCTCCACTTCACAAAATCTCTCCAGAGCCTGGGACTTCCCAGTGGCTAAGACTCTGAGGTCGCTGTGCAGGGGACCCAGGGTTCAATCCCTGGTCAGGGAACTAGACTCCACATGCCACAACTTAAGCCCTGGTGAAGCCAAATAAATATTTCTAAAAAATCTCTCCAGAATCCAGTCACTTCTGCCCCCACCATGGCCATCACCCTGGTCCTGTCCACCCTTACCTCCTGTCTGGACTAGGGTCTCCATGCCCACCAAGGTGCCCCCACCCCCAATGAGAAACGATCAAAGTCCTCACTGTAGCCCAGGATCTGCCCCATAACTTCTCTGACCCCTGGCCCCCCATTCTCCCCCTTGCTCACCTTGCCCCAGCCACTCAGACCTCTTTGCTCTTCTGTGACCGCATCAAGCGTACTCCACCTCAGGGCCTTTCACTGGCTGTTCCCTCCCCATGGAACACCTTTCCCCAGGTATCCCCAGTGGCTACTTCTCTCCCCTCCTTGGATTCTTTTTTTAAAACATTTTTTAAAAAATGCGGAACAGTTTTATTATTTTTTAAATTAATTTATTTGTTTTAATTGGAGGCTAATTACTTTACAATATTGCAGTGGTTTTTGCCATACATTGACATGAATCAGCCATGGATATACATGTGTTCCCCATCCTGAACCCCCCTCCCACCTCCCTCCCCATCCCATCCCTCAAGGTCATCCCAGTGCACCAGCTCTGAGAACCCTGTCTCATGCATCGCACCTGGACTGGCAATCTATTTCACATATGATAATATACATGTTTCCACAGTTTTAAACGATTTATTTGATTTGTTACAATATTGTTTCTGTTTTGTGTTTTGGTTTTTTTGAGTGGTGTGGCATATGGAATCTTAGCTCACTGACCAGGGATTGAACCTACCTATACCCCCTACACTGGAAGGCGAAGTCTTAACCATCGGACGACCAGGAAAGTCCCTCCCACTTTGACTCTTTGCTGGAGTATCACCTTTTCGGCTATACCTACCCTGACCACCGTGTTTAATACTACAACCACAACCTTTCTAAGCCCCTTAACCTGCTCTGTTTTTTTTTTCAGGGAAGTCTTCCTGAAAAGGAAAAATTCAGTTTTCAATCTCCAGAATAAGGAAAATCCCAGTTTTTCTCTACTGTGTGGATCTTTATCCTGTGAGTCTCTTTTATGACCTACACAAAACACTCCTAATCACCAAATGTGTGTAGGGTTATCCACAAGCTGGGTGATTCTCTGAGATACTAGCTGTGTGTCCTACAATTTAACTCAACTCTTTTGCTGTTGAGCCAGAGATAGCATAAGATCTCACAGGTTAAGGGCTTAGTCCCAAGAGACTGCCCACCTCCCACCCCACATGCACACTTCAGGTGTGCATTCAGGCCCATTTCTTTCAGCGAGTCCCCACAGTATGTGGAATCTTAGTTCCTGGCCTAAGGATCGAACTCATACTCCCTGCAGGGGAAGCACAGGGTCTTAACCACTAAACCTCTAGGGAGGTCCCCAGATGTCAGTCAAGAGCCCAAGTTATCACTGGGCTTCTGACCAATGGCTGCAGATCAGAAGTTTCAAAGAACCTTTCCTTGGGTTTGATTAAGTTGCTAGAGAGGCTCACAGAACTCAGGGAAACTCTTACGCTTACCAGTTTATTGAAGGAAAGGATGCAGATGAATAGCCAGGTGGAAGAGATGCACAGGGCAAGGTAGGGGAAGAGGGCACGGAGCATCCATGGTCTCTCCAGGTGTACCACCTCCCAGCACCTCCACCTGCTCACCAACCTGGAAGCTCTCCAAACACCATGCTATGGGGATTTTATAAAGCTCCCTCATGTAGACTAATTATTAATTCCATTTCCAGTCCCCCTCCCCTGAAGGACAAGGGGTATGGATGCCCCATCTCCCCAACACCACTGACACAGTAGCATACACTTCTGTCTCCAACCCTGGTAACAACCCTGGCCTCGTCACCTCCCCTCAGACACCCAGCCAATCACCCCTGACTTCGTTTCTACATCTCTGAGCCAGTTTCCCACCCTTGACAAAGCAACCCCCCTGGAAAGTGTCGCTTATTTCCTCTCAGACAAGCATCTGATTGGGACATGCTGGTGAGATTTTAGGCGGACACAGAATGAACCTTTGTGATCTAACTGGATCCATACTGTCTTTGACAAAATATTCATTGATATTGATTTTCCTTTTACAGTAGTGATATAGAGTTACCTTTCCCAGGGGGCACAATGGTGAAGAATCCACCTGCCAATGCAGGCGATGCACTGGGTTCAATCCCTGAGTCAGGAAGATTCCCTGGAGGAGGAAATGCAACCCACTCTAGTATGCTTGCCAGGAAAATCCCACAGGCAGTGGGGCCTGGCGGGCTACAGTCCATGGGGTTTCAAAGAGTCAGACACGACTGAGGGCCTGAGCGTGTATGCTTGCTAAGTAAATAATAGTTCAAGTAGTCCTTGAATATGGCTAAAATTCTCAAGTGGTACTTGAGCCACTGAGGTTTGGGAAATTTGACCTTAGAGAAACCCAGCACTGCTGCCCCCTGCCAGGTGATGGCCCTAGTTTGTGTGGTTTTTGCTTGAAATTCACCCTTCTTTCTTGGATCTTCCCTTCATATGCATGGGTGTCCAGCACCAAGGTAAAGGTTGATAGTTATCACTAAGCAGCCATCTCTCTGTTACAAAGAGATCATATTGAGAGTGATTCAAAGTCAGCTGAGACTTGTAGGAAACCTCTACTTAAGTGGCACCGGTAATGGTCACACTCCTGTTTATTAATGCCCCTGCCTGGGTGGGGACAGGGCTGTGGACTGTTGGACTAAGCTTTTGAAATGGAGAGACCTGGATTCAAGTCTAGGCTTTACCACATACTAGCCACGTGATGTGGACAAGCTACCTAATCTCTCTGACTTTTGTTTCCTCATCTGTAAAATGACTAATAATGAAAACTACTTCCTGTACTATGAAAACTAAATGAGATAAGGAATATAAAATGCTTCGAGTATTCAAAACAAGGAAGACAAATGAAATGACCCCATGAAGAAATCATCAGACAAATCTAGAATGTGGGACATTGTAAAGAACAACCATTGGGTTTCTTCAAAATGACAGTATCATAGAGACTTCCCTGGTGGTCCAATAGCTAAGACTCTGCACTCCCAGGGCCCTGGTTCAGTCCCTGGTCAGGGAACTAGATTCCACACGCCACAGCTAAAGATCCTGAATGCCGCAATGAAGACGGAAGATTTCAGTGCTGCAACTAAGACCTGGCACAGCCAAATACATGTTTCTTTTAAAAAGTCAAGATCATAGAAAAGAAGAGTACGTATATCTGGGAGACTGAAAGGGTCAATCAATGTGTGTGTGCCATGTGTGAGTCTTTTTATTTATTTATTCATTAGTCTGCATCAGGTCTTAGTTGCAGCATGCAGGATCTTTCATTTCTGCACATGGGATTCTCTCTCGTTAAGCACATGGCTTAGGTGCCCCTCCACATGTGGGATCTTAGTTCCAGGACCAGAGAGCAAACCCATGTCGGAAAGGAGGATTCTTAACCACTGGACCACCAGGGAAGTTGCCCATGTGTGGTCTTGATTCACCCCAGATTTGAAAAAATGAAAAAGAAAGGAGAAGAAAGGAAGGAAGGAAAGGAGGGAGACAGGGAGGGAGAAAGGGTAGAGGAAAGGGAAAACATAATTTTGAGATTATTTAGGGAAATCTGAGATGGGCCAAATAGAAAGTACTATGAATTTAGGTGGGGTAATGGTAGTGAGGTTGAGCAGGAGAAGGATATGATTGTTAAAATTGTTAAAGGATGGACTTCCCTGGTGGTCCAGTGGTTGAGAATCTCCCTGCCAGTGCCGGGGACATGGGTTCAATCCCTGGTCTGGGAAGATTCCGCATGCCGCGGAGCAACTAAGCCCATGAGCCACAACTACTGAGACTGCAAGCCCTAGAGCCCGTGCTCCACAATAAGAGAAGCCACCAAATGAGAAGTCCGAGCACTGCAAACAGAGATCGACCCCGCTCGCTGCAACTAGAGAAAGCCCTCACACAGCAATGGAGACCCAGTACAGCCAAAAATAAATAATTTTTTTTTTAATTGCTAAACGATACAGGCCCAAGTTGCACTAGTGGTAAAGAACCCGCCTGCCAATGCAGGAGACATAGGAGATGTGAGTTCAATTCCTAGGTTGGGAAGATCCCTTGGAAGAGGGCATGGCAACCCAGTTTTCATGCTTGGAGAATCCCACAGACAGAGGAGCCTGGTGGGCTATGGTCCATTGGGTCGCACAGATTCGGACATGACTGAAGTGACTTAGTGTACGGGCTTAAGTATTTAAGATTGTTAAAAAACAAAACAAAATTCAACTGAGCAAATTTAAAAATCAAGTTGGCTTTATTCATCAATTTGTGAATCGGGCAGCATCCCATCTGGCAAACAGAAAGGAGCTCCAAAGAGCTAAACAAAACGGGAGGCTTTTAAAGGCAGAAGTGGGCAGGTACAGGAAAGAGAGATTACCTCGTCATTCTTTGAGGGATGGAAGGGGCTATCAGGTGGATTACCTCACCAGTGCTGACCAGGAGATTCCAGATTGACTGGTTACGACTGCATCTCTCTTGTAAAATTGAGGTATAGTTGACTTACAATGTTGTGTTAATTACTGCTGTTCAGCAAAGTGACTCAGTTATACCTACACATACATTCTTTTTCATATCCTTTTCCATTAGGGTTTTATACAATGGATTACGACTCAGCCATGAAAAAAAAAAATGAAATAATGCCATTTGCAGCAATGTGGATGTACCGTTGAGTTCTTTAAATGGCAAATAGAGTGCACCTGTTGTCTGTCTTCATTCCGGACAGCATTCCTGAGAATTCTGCCCCTAATGCTGATCCCTAACTGCATCATTGGGATCCCGTGGTAGCTCGGCTGGTAAAGAATCCACCTGCAATGCAGGAGACCCCAGTTCAATTCCTGAGTTGGGAAGATCCCCCAGAGAAGGGATAGGCTACCCACTCCAGTATTCTTGGGCTTCCCAGGTGGCTCAGACTTAAAGAATCCACCTCCAGTGTGGGAGACCCCAGTTCGATCCCTGGGTCAGGAAGATCCCCTGGAGGAGGGCATGGCAACCCACTCCAGTGTCCTTACTTGGAGAATCCCCATGGACCGAGGAGCCTCGTGGGCTACAGTCCATGGGGTCACAAAGAATCGGACACACCTGAGCACACACACAGCTGCATCGTTATCTTTTGAAGCTTAATCAGGCCTGACTCAGCATCCCACTACAGATCACTTAGTCCTCTTAATCTGCCTTTATGTTACAATAAGGATATCCTTATTTTAAAAAAGGTTTTGTACTTGGGTAGGTTATATTATCCAAAAATTTCATTTCAGGATAGGAAAGGGAGCATATAAAAATATTTCTTTTAACACTAATCTAGGGAATTCCCTGGCTTTCACTGCTGAGGAGCTGGATTCAATCCCTGGTTGGGGAATTAAGATCCACATGGCTTCTCCCCCTCCCCAAAATACCCCGAAATAGAACACAAATCTATGGTAATTAAAAAATCAGAAAAGCATTTACCTGGAGTGGGTGGGGTGGGTAGGTGGTGGATGGTGAGAGAAAGAACTGTAAAGGTGCACAAAAGAACTTTCTAGAGTGAAGGAAATGTTCTCTGCCTTGATCGGGCTGGTATGCAATTGTCAAAACTCATCAAACCGTGCACTTCAAGTGGGCGCATTTCATTGTAATTGCTATGTAAATTATACCTCACTCAAGTTGGATAAAACATAAAATTTAGACATTGTACAGAAAAAATTTTTTTCTGTTTTTTAAAAAAATATTTATTTATTTATTTGTCTGCACCAAGTCTTAATTTCGACATGCAAGATCTTTGATCTTCCTCTTGGCATGTGGTATCTTTTTTCAGTTGCAGCTTGTGGGGTCTAGTTCCCTGATGAGGGATCGAACCTGGACCCCCTGCAATGAGGAGCATGAAGTCTTAGCCACTGAACCACCAGGGAAGTCCTTGTACTGAAAAAGTAGTAAATATATACTTGTTGCAGAAGGGAGGCATTGGATCTGCTAAGGCCTCGAAATTCATTAAGTGGATTTGGACAGGCATTTAAAAACAAAGGTACCTGGACCCCCTGCAATGAAATGTGAATACATTGCTTATTCTGAATTGTAATTACAAAAGTTTGAAAAACGCACCCTAAAATAGGAGCTGGATTTTCAAAATGATGGCCTGTCTTTCGGCACAGTACCTACTCAGGGCAAAGGTTTCACTGATGGTGGTGGATGAAAATCTGCGTTTCACATAGTTTTCTTGATCATTTCTGATTCTTTTTCAGCAACTTTACCACATGTAATTAGATCATCCTGGTTTTACCCAAGAAACTTGCTAGCAGCTGGTATTTGCAAGAGTCTTACATGTGGTAGTGTGAGTTCTAATCATGGAAATTACAGGGAAGTGGGGAAAGGGGTGATGAGGTTAGAAATATAAATTTTCATCTTTCATAACTAGGAGTTAATAGTTAATGTCTAAATTTGACCAATCCAGAATTAACACCAATAGGAAAAATACATATTGTATGTCACATGAAGGGCTAACTTTCCTAATATTGTGCAAATATTCCTGACTTAGCATGATCCAACCTACAATTTTCTTGGCTTTAAGATGATGTGAAAGTGATATGCATTCATTAAGTAGAAATTGCATTTTGAATTTTGATTGTTTCCCAGGCTAGTAATATGGAGTTTGATCCTTTCTGGTGATGCTAGGTGGGGCAGTGGGCCACAGTCCCCATGTTCTTGAAGGTAAACAACTGATACACTTACAACCATTCTGTCCCCAGACAACCATTCTGTTTTCTACTTTCAGTAGAGTATTCAACAAATTACATGAAATATTCAACACTTAGGGCTTCCCTGGTGGCCCAGTAGTTAAGAATCTGCCTGCCAATGCAGGAAATGTAGGTTCAGTCTCTGAGTCAGGAAGATGCCCTGGAGAAGGAAATGGCAACCACTCCAGTATTCTTGCCTGGGAAATCTCATGAACAGAAGAGAGTGGCAGGCTGCAGTCCATGGGGTCACAAAAGAGTCAGACATGACTTAGCGACTAAACAACTACAACAACAAATTCAACACTTTATTATGAAACAGGCTTTGTGGGAATTCCCTGGTGTTCCGGCGGTTAGGACTCCAAGCTTTCACCGCAGGAGGCACGGGTTTAATCCTTGGTCAGGGTACTAAGATCCTGCAATCTGTGCAGTGCAGCCAAAAAAAAAAGGCTTTGTGTTAGATAATTCTGCTCTACTATAGGCTAATGCAAGTATTCTGAGCACTTCTAAGGCAGGCTAGTTTAAGCTATGATGTTTGGTGGGTTAGGTGTATTAAATGCAATTTCGACTTACGATATTTTCAATTTATGATGGGTTTATTGGGATGTAACCCCATCATAAGTCAAAGAAGATCTAGATTTCTCACAAATCAATCAGGAAAAGAGCAGTCCCATAGTGGGGAAAATGCACAGAGAATATGAACAGATAGCTCCTAGGAAAGGAAATAAAAATGGCTCTTAAAAATATGAGAAGATTACAGCAAATTGGATGCAACTAGAGATGATCAAACTAAGTCAGACACAGAAAGACAAATCCATATGATATCACTTTGATGTGGAATCTAAAATATGGCACAAATAAACCTGTCTACAAAACAGAAACAGAAGCACAGACATAGAGATCAGACTTGTGGTTGCCAAGAGAGAGGGGGAGGAAGAGAGATGGGCTGGTAGTTTGGGCTTGGTAGATGCAAATTATCAATATTGCATTTAGAATGGATAAACAAGATCTCATGGCATAGCACAGGGAACTCTATCCAATCTCCTAGGATAAACCATAATGGAAAAGAATATTAAAAATGTTTATAAATGTATAACTGAGTCACTTTACTGTACAACAGAGATTGGCATAGCACTGTAAATCAACTCTACTTCAGTTTTAAAAATGATGAAGAAAAAATAGAAAATATATGTAGATACATGAGACATGACCTGAAGCAAAATAAATGCCAATTGAAACAACACAGACAACGCAATTACAGGTTATTGTACTAAGTGAATAAGGCCGAGAGACCAATACCTTATGACATCACTTATATGTGGAACCTAAAATAGGACACAAACGAACTTGTCCTAAAACAGAAACAGACTCACGGACACAGAGAACAGACCTGTGTCTGCCGGGGGGAGGGGGGTGGGGGAGGGAAGGACGGGGAGCGTGGCGTTAACAGATGTAAACTATTACATTTAGCGTGGATAAACAGCAAGGTTCTGCTGCATAGCATAGGGAACTATATCCACCATCCTGTGATAAACCATAATGGAAAAGAATATTTTAAAAAAAGAATGTCTATACGTGTGCAACTGTCACTTTGCTATACAACAGAGATGGGCACAACATTGTAAATCAACGATACTTCAATTTTAAAAATTAAAAAAAAACCAACACCAACACTGAGATCCTTTTTAAATAAAGCACCTTGGTAAAGGACAAAAAGATTGGCAAAACCTAATATTGACAAGACTCTAGGGGAAAGGGCATGTGCTGTTGGTGAGAGTGTTGACTGGTATAATCTCTGTGGTGGACAGGTTTCAACATCTGTCAGAATTGGAAACTCACCTGTTTTTCCCTGAGAAATTCACGTGCAGGAGAATGGCACATGTGTAGGGTACAAAAAGATGTTTAACCAGGTTCTTCACCGCAATACATTTGAAAGAGAACAGCAGTTGTTGTTTAGTTGCTGAACAAGTGGTTGTTTAGTCGTTTGGTGTCCAGCTCTCTTGCTTTTTTGCGACTCCATGGACTATAGCCGGCCAGGCTCCTCTATTCATTCGATTTCCCTGGCAAGAATACTGGAGTGGATTGCCATTTCCTTCTCCAGGGAATCTTCTTGACCCAGGGATCGAACTCGCATTCCTGCATTGGCAGGTGGATTCTTTATCACTGAGGCACCAGGGAAGCCTGGCAAAAGATAGGGAACAGTCTAAATATCCCTCAGTAGGGGATTGGTTAAATCAGTCACCATACTCCTAACAAAGCATAATATGCAAGCATGAAAAAGGAATTTATCAGTAGCTCGCCATGGTCACCAATGACTTTCATGTTGCTAAACCCAAAGTTCAGTCCTTGGTCCACCAGCAGCATTTGACATGGTTGAGCACTTCATCCTTCCTTTTACCTTTGGCTTCCAGGATACTGTGTCTGTTGGCTCTCAGACTCTTGAGTTTCAGTCCTTGGTCCTCACCTCTTCCCACTGATGTTCACAGCCAGTTTCATGGCCTTAAACACCATTGATGAGCTGTTGGCTCCCACAGTTTTCTCCCCATGAACTCCAAACTCTATCCAATTGCCTGTTTAACATCTCCAATGGAATAAGAGGCATCTCCAGATTAACACATTAAAAAACAATTTCCTGATTTTCTTGCCCGGTTCTTTTGTCTCTTCCTTATCTCAGTGAAAGGCAACTGTCTTTGCAGTTGCTCAAGCCCAAAAGCCTCAGAGTTTTCCTTGATTCTTCGGTTTCTGTCTCATCCTCTATCCAATCTGACATCAAATTCTCTCAGCTCTACCCTCAAAATCTATCCAAAATATGAGCACATCTCACCACCTTCACTCCCCCTGAAACCTGGTCTTATTCACCCCTGTCTTTTGTCTGGACCATCTGAACAGCCTCCCCACTGGGTCTCCCTCCTTCTACTTGCCCCCTCTTTGTGTCAACCAGAGTTGATAAAAATAGGCCCTTCCCAGGATACATGCATGCTAAGTCACTTCAGTCACGTCCAACTCTTTATGACCCCATGGACTGTGTAGCTTACCAGGCTCCTCTGTCCATGGGATCTTCCAGGCAAGAATACTGGAGTAGATTGCCATTTCCTTCTCCAGGGGATCTTCCTGAATCCGGGATGGAACCTGCATCTCCTGCACTGGCAGACTGATTCTTTACCACTGAGGCACCAGGGAAACATAGGATGTGTCACTGTAAAACTTCCGAACTCAGGACGGAAAGATTTAATAAGCTTTGGAAGGGTGGGAAGGTGACAGATGATGGTGATGGAGATGATGATGATATCAGTCAATTAAAATGGGAAGTTGAAGACATTTTCTCATGTGCAAGCTCTCAAAAATTTACATTCCTCATGAAGCTTCAGGATGAGCTCCACCAAAATGAGAACATCACCAGGAAGGAGGAAGAATTGGGATCCAAGACACAAGGAACCTGAGATAGGACAGAAGGGAGGAGAATTCCCAGGATGACGGAAGTCCCCAAATGGCAGCTAAGTATCGAGCTTAGACATCTTCCAGTCCAAATAGAACCATGTGACTCAAGGGACACTTGTGTTGATGAACCGTCATCACCAGCATGCCAATTGCCATTGTACTGTTTGCTTTGATTTTTAACCTGAAGAGAGAATGGCTGGCTGAAGGCAAACCATATTCTTATCTGTACTTGACTTGTTTCCATCATGATGGATATCTTGCTCTCCCTCAGTGATGGGATGTTGGGTCCACTGAGAATTCTCATTCCTCCCCCGATAAATGCACTGCAATGCTCCCGCACCTGAGAGCTTGTGGAAGGGCTGGGGCATTCTCGGAAGGCAAAAACACAGCGCTGACCGCATTTCAGCCCTAACAGCTACACACACTGATGGTTAGTCGTGTGCTTTCTAGGATGTATCGTGTCCTCGCCCACTGAATTCTTCAGAAGGGGTTTTCATAGACTCTCAGGAAGCTGACACCAGATTACAACCTGGACAGAGTTCAGCTCCTCTTCTCCACTTATGAGAGGCCAGTCTGCACTTTCCTTACACAGACAGGTGGTCCTTGCTCTCTCAATGTTTTTCAAAAAACTCAACTATACAGTGGAAAATTTAGATTAGATATACAGAGGGGGAAATTGGGTAAAATCCAACTAAAGTCTGTAGTCTCATTAATAATATTACACCAAAAGAAAGGTCTTACTTTTGACAAATGTACCATGGTTTTATAAGATGCTAACTTGAGGGGAAACTGGGAAAGGGGAATATGGGAACTGTTGTACTATATTTGCAACTTTTCTGTAAATCTAAAGTGATTTTAGGGCTTCCTTGGTAGCTCAGTGGTAGAGAATCTGCCTGCCAATGCAGGAGATGCTGGAGATGAGGGTTTGATCCCTGGGTTGGGAAGATCCCATGGAGTAGGAAATGGCAACCCACTCCAGTATTCTTGCCTGGAGAATCTCATGGACAGAAGAGCCTGGTGGGCTACAGTCCATGGGGTCGCAGAGTTGGACCCCATGCTGAGCATAACACAACACAGTAACAATACCTGACCACAATCTACTATCACCAGTGACACTCCTAGTCAGGGTGAACCCACACATCACAGGCATTCAATTCTGTGTTCGCAGGAAAAATCCTTCCTTTCGAAAGAAAGCCAAATCTCTAAAGGCTATTCCACTCAATAAGCATGTGTTTCATGATTTTGTTGTTCCTTCTCATAATATGACCGTTTTTCTCATAGTAAGTATGATCCTAACATATAATAATAAGGATTTGTAAGATACTGTGAATCCTGAATTCAAGCTAACTCTGTTCAATGGTCTTCGGTCATTATTCAGGGTTTTTTTTCTTTTTTTTAAGATGTAATTTTAGCTACACTGGGTCTTTCAGGCTTTCTCCAGTTGAGGCAACTGGAGGCTATTCTTCATTGCAGTGCACAGGCTTCTCATTGCAGTGGCTTCTCTTGTTGCGGAGCACAGGCTCTAGTGTGTGGGCTCAGTAGTTGTGGAACATGGGCTTAGTTGCTCTGTGGCATGCTAAATCTTCCTGGACCAGGGATGGAACCAGTGTCCCTGATGTTGCAAGGCAGATTCTTAACCCCTGAACCACCAGGGAAGCCCCTTAGTCAGAGTTTTTAAACTCAACGTGAGCTTTATTCAAATCACTCTTCAGTGATCAACTCCAAAGTTTGCCAAAAAACAAAATGTCTCTGTGGTGGCTTACTCAGAGACAGGAAATTTATGCTTGGCTCTCCTCATTGGTGAAATGGGTATAATAAAATCCCTACCTCAACAGCCTTTTTAGAAAATTTCCTGAAGCATAGCTGATTTACAATGTTGCGTTAGCTTCAGGTGTACGGCAAAGTGATTCAGTTACACATATCCATATATTCATTCTTTTTCAGATTCTTTTCCCATGTAGGTTATTACAGAATATTGAGTAGAGTTTCCTGTGCTATACAGTAGGTCCTTGTTGGTTATCTATTTTATGTATAGTAATGTGTGTATGTTAATCCCAAGCTCCTAAATTTCACAGCCCTTTTTATAAGGATGTGTAAAGTGCTTAGAACGTTGTCCTGACACCCGCCGAGTGCTCCAGAAATGTTTTGTTTTTTACAAGACATGTGAGAGTTTTTTTAAAAGCCAATTTTAAATAACATATGCTTTCAGCTCTTATATAGTGACTTTAGAATCCTCCCATCCCCTCAAAATGACTCTCATGGAAAATGTAGCCAAACAACAGGAGGACAAATAGTTGGGCAGATACTAATGAGAGCTCCATCTGTTGAGTTTACTCTGTCCCAGGCCTCCATTCTGGATCTTGCGGCACCATCGCTCCCATCCCAGGACTGGACAGCGTGAGGAGGTGCCACTGGCCTAGAGTTGAAACCTGAAATCCAGGATGTGATGGCTGATGTCTTGGGTAGAGGGATGAATTTGAGACCATGGAGTTCAGTGGCCAAGGCCCTGGAGGCAGAAGGCCCTGGGAATGAACCCCAGCTCTTTCCCTAAGTAAGTTGCTAGCTTACTTCTCTGAGCCTCAGCTTACTTTTCTGGAAAATGGGGATAGGGACTTACTTCCCTGATGGATAGGAACCTGCCTGCCAATGCAGGGGACACAGGTTTGATCCCTGGTCTGGGAAGATCTCACATGCCACGGGGCAGCTAAGCCCGCGAGCCACAACTGTACTGAGACTCATGTGCCTAGAGCCCATGCCCTGCACAAGAGAGGCCACCACGATGAGAAGCTCACACGCTGCAGAGAAGGGTAGCCCCCAGTCTCTGCAACTAGAGAAAGCCCATGCAAAGCAACCAAGACCCAGGGCAGTCAACAATAAATAAATAAAAGTTAAAATTTAATTTTAAAAAAAGAAAATGGGGATATGAGGAGAGCTGTGAAATTCACATAGTCACACTCGTGGGACCTGACACATAGTGAGTACCTAGCTGGCTGCGGCCATGATTACCAGGATGAAGCCCCAGGTGGGCGGGAGATGGAAGGCTCGCAGAGAAGGTGGAGGAGGCGGTTACCCTGTCTCTGTCCCGAGAAGCCTCCACATCCGAGCGGGTGAGTCACCCTTCCTTCCTGTGATCATCTGAGGCGGGGTGGCATCTCCGAGTAGATGAGCTGTGGCTTCGCCGTGCCCTTCACCTCTGATGGCTCTCAGGTCGCCTGACCCATGACGTCACAGACAGGATGAAGGCCAAAGGTCAGGGTGAGAGGAAATGGTTCCCTGCTCATCTCTTCCTTCCAATCTCTAATTCTTGGACTCATCACTTAGCAGGGTCCTCCTGGATGGGCGCTGGCCATGGTTACCCCAGGTGAGGAAGGTGGTGGAAATAAAGATTCAGTTCATGCTTTCAGTAGTCAATAGGATTCATTCAAGTATTCAATCATTTAACAAATCTTTATTGTGCACCTACTGTATGCCAGTCAGACAAAATCCCTGTCTTTTAAAAATAGATAATATTTCAGCTGTGTGGAATCTTTGTTGCAGTGCGCCTGCGGCATGTGGGACCTTAATTCCTCAACCGGGGATGGAAACTGTATCCCCTGCATTGCAAGGCAGACTCTTAACCACTAGACTACCAGGAAGGTCCCCAGTCCCTGCCTTTTTGAAGCTGACAGACTAGCGGAGAAGTTAGACAATAAACGTAAGTAAATATTACAGACTGTTAGAAGGTGATGAAAGCATGTGAAAACATTGGGCAGGGTGGGCTTAGGACAGGGGTCAGCAAACTGTAGCACCCAAATACAATCTAGCCTGTCATTTGCTTTTGTACAGTTCCCAAGCTAAGGGTGGTTTTTATATCTTTTAATGTGGCTCAGAAGGTAAAGAATCTCCCTGCAATGCAAATCAAACCCAGGTTTGATCCCCATGTCAGGAAGATCCCCTGGAGAAGGAAATGGCAACCCACTCCAATATTCTTGCCTGGGAAATCCCGTGGACAGGGGAGCCTGGCGGGCTACAGTCCATGGGGTCGCACAGAGTCAGACACAACTGAATGACTAGCACTACAGCTACTAATGTTTGGGAAAATGAAATCAAGAGAATATTTTGTCACAACACTTAAATCAAATATAATCCACTACTTTTTTTTTTTTTTTAAAGAGAATGTTTTTCTTTTTGGTTGTGCCTCTTGGCATGTGGGATCTTAATCTTAGTTCCCCAATCAGAGTTTGAACTTGCGCCCCCTGCATTGGAAGCTCAGAATCTTAACCACAGGACCGCCAGGGAAGTCCCTGTGATATATAATATTTGCATGAAATTCACGCTTCAATGTCCATGAATAAAATTTTATTGCAACATGGCCATGCCCGTTCAGTTACATATTGTCTGTGATTGCTTTTGTGTTATAACCAGAGTTGAGAAGCTATGACAGACAGCATACGGCTACTGAAGCCTAAACTATTTAATATCTTCCCAGGTGGCTCAGTGGTGAAGAATCTGCCTGCCAAGCAGGAGGCACGGGTTCTATCCCTGGGTCAGGAAGATCCCCTGGAGAAGAAAATGGCAACCCACTCCAGTATTCTTGCCTGGGAAATCCCATGGACAGCGGAGAACTGGTGGGTTACAGTGCACGGGGTCGCAATAGTGTCGGACTTGAGTGAGCGACTAAATAACAACCACAACCACCTTTACCGAAAGTCTTCAGACCCCTGACTTAGGGGATTCGGGGTGATGTGTGGAGGTGGATTGTTATTTTCCATTAGAAAGTCAAGGAGCACCTCATTGATAAGGTGACATTTGGGTAAAGTCTGAAGGCAGGAGGGAGGGAGTTATGTTGTTCAGTCACTCAGTCCTGTCCAACTCTTTGCAACCCCATGGACTGCAACACGCCAGGCTTTCCTGTCCTTCACTGTCTCCCAGAGTTTGCTCAAACTCATGTCCATAGAGTCAGTGATGCCATTCAACCATCTCATCCTCTGTCATCCCCTTCTCCTCCTGCCTTCAATCTTTCCCAGCATCAGGGTCTTTTCCAATGAGTTGGCTTCACATCAGGTGGCCAAAGTATTGGAGCTTCAGCCTCAGCATCAGTCCTTCCAATGAATATTTAGGATTGACTGGTTTGATCTCCTTGCTGTCCAAGGGACTCTCAAGAGTCTTTTCCAGCATGTGGGCATCAGGAAAAAATGTTCAAGGCAGAGAGAGTAGCCAGTGCAAAGGCCCTGAGGTTAGAATGTGTCTGTTGTGCTCAAGGAGCAGGACAGAAGCCTCTGTATCTGGAGGAGACTGAGCCAGGGGTGAGCAGCAGGAGACGAGGGCAGATGGTGACTGGTGCAGACGGTGTGGGATGGGCCACAGGGATGGGCCACTCTCGGCAGGGGAGAACAGTGACCCGGCTCAGGGGTTAACAGGGACCCTGCAGTTCCATGAGGGGAAGACAGCACGGACAGGACAGAAGCATGGAGACCACAGATGGGGCTGCTAGGACAGTCCAGGAAGGAGCTTATGGGTAGCTGCTGGGGAAGGGAGGGAAGTGGGCAGACTCTGGATTAAACTGAGGGTGGCGTTGACAGTATTTCTCAATAGAGAATATCCTAACTGGGGAAAAGTCTCTCCTGAAAGCATTCACATTCCAGGCTATCACATCAGACACAGCATCTTAGTCCCAGCTTGACGATATACAGGCTGTATGATGTTGGGTAAATTGTTCAGTCTCTCTTAGCCTCGATTTCTCCATCTATAAAATGGGGCTAGAGGACTTCCCTAGTAGTCCAATGGTTAAGAATCCACCTCCAATGCAGGTGATACGGGTTTGATCCTTGGTTGGGGAACTAAGATCCCACATGCCATGGAGCAACGAAGCTGAGGACCCAGCACAGCCAAAATGAAAATTAAAAATTTTTAAATGAGGTTAATAACCAGGGTGCAGTATCAATGAGATTGCTTATGCAAAGCACTCAGCGTGATGCTTGCACATGGGGAGTGCTCCATTTATATATGGCAGGTGTGATAATAAGGATCCCTCCCCAGGTGGGACCCCAAGACCTGTCTGCCCAGGTCCCTGTCCCTGAAGAGTATGCCACCCTCCTAGAAGGGAGCTGTCCGTCCATCAGTCACCTCCTCTGGATCCCATACGTCTCCTCTGCCTCCCATCAAGTCAGTGACCTGAAGGCCACACAGTGAGTTGCTAAGCTTTGCCAAACCTCAATTTTCCTATCTATAAAATGGGCCTCCTAGAGTCTGCATTACAGAGTATCAAATCATTACAGATCATCAAATGAGCTATTTCCTAGGCAGGGCACCTGGCACACAGCGGTGCTCCTAGCAACTGCTGCTCTGTTTTCACCAAGATCATCAGTAGCAATAGCTACATGGATCTCCAACAAGTACTTTCCCAAAATTTATTATGAAAAATTTCAAACATACAAAAAATGTAAAAGAATTTTATAAGAAACCCACATATTCATCACCTAGATCTACCATTAACATTTTACTACTCTTGCTTTATTACACATCTATTGATTCATCTGACTACCTCCATCAGTCTACTTTATCTTTTATAATGAATTGTAAAATCCTGAAATATTTCTATTAGGATTTCTAAGGACTCTGTTTATGCCAAGCACTACTTTTGATACTGTTCTTAGTTCAGTACAGCCACTCACTGGTCTAATTCTCAGCAATTCTCTAAAAACATGTCAAGTATGCAGTATGTTATCCCCGTTTTACAGATGAGGACACGGAGGCACAGAGAGCCAAAGGACTTAGAGCTACTAGATGTGGAAGTTGGGTTTGAACCCTAGCCACCTGGCTCCAAAGACCTGGTTTTTCATCCATTAATGCCATTTCTCTTCTCTGCAGAACAGGTGAATTTCACCACACAACGAAATACCACACAGTCATTATAAAAGAATGTTTAGAAGAGTCCAGTAAAATAACATTGGTATGTCAGATGATCGTGATTCAACCCAGATCCAGTGTCTAAGAAAAAAGGCTCCAACGAGGGACACCCACTGTTACCAGCAGTAGCTTCAGGGTAAATGAACACGGCGTGATTAAATGAAGTGCTTTGTTAATCATTGCAGCTACTATTAATTGAGTTCTTTCTTTGTGCCTCACCCTGTATTATAGGCTTTACATGCTGTATCTTTCCAAGCACTTACGACGTAGCCAAGGACTTCCCTTGTGGTCCAGTGCTTAAAACTTTGCCTTCCACTGTAGGGGGTATAGTTCCATCCCTGTTTGGGGAGCTAAGACCCCACAAGGCTCAAGGCCGAAAAAAAAAAAAATCCACGAAACAGAAGCAGTGTTCTAACACATTCAATAAAGACTTTAAAAATGGTCCACATCATGTACATGGAGTCTATTATACAAAGTAAAGTAAGTCAGAAAGAGAAAAACAAATATCATATATTAATACGTATATATGGAATCTAGACTGCTGACAGTCCCTTGGACAGCAATAAGATTGGCCAGTCAATCTTGAGGGAAATCAACCCCGAATACTCATTGGAAGGATTGATGCTGAAGCTGAAGCTCCAGTATTTTGGCCACCTGATGTGAAGAGCCAACTCATTGGAAAAGTCACTGATGCTGGGAAAGATTGAGGGCAGAAGGAGAAGAGGGTGTCAGAGGATGGCATGGCTGGATGGCATCACCAGTGGAATGGACATGAACTTGGGCAAACTTGGGGAGATGGTGAGGGACAGGGAGGCCTGGCGTGCTGCAGGCCACGGGGTTGCAAAGAGTTGGTTACAACTCGGGGAACGAACAACAACAACACGTAATCTAGAAAAATGGTACTAATGAACCTACCTGCAGGGCAGCGATGAAACGCAGACACAGTGAACAGACTTGTGGACACAGCGGAAGAAGGAGAAGACGGGACGAATTGGGAGAGCAGCGCTGAAACACACATATCACCTTATGTACCACAGACAGCCAGTGGGAATGTGCTATGTGACAGGGAGCTCAAATCCGGTGCTCTGTGACAACGTAGGGGGCAGAGTGGGGTGGGAGGTGGGAAGGAAGCTCAAGAGGGAAGGGACATGTGTGTACCTATGGCTGATTCATGCTGATGTATGGCAGAAACCAACACAATATTGTAAAGCAATTCTCCTCCAATTAAAAATGAATTAAAATTTTAAAAACTGGCCCACATTAAAAAAAAAAAAATCTTAAAAAGGAAGTAGCCATTGCTGAACCCATTTTAGAGATTAGGGCACTGAGACTAAGAGAAGAGTGGAACTAGCCCAAGGTTACCCAGCCGAGAAATGGCAAAACCAGGATTCAAATTCAGGTTTGTCAGCTGAATTTGAGCTGGTTATCCTTTTCTGGCTCTTTCTACTTTCTTATTTGTCAGTAATAAGATGATTTACTTTCATAAGGAAAGAATATTTTCGAAAGAAGTCCCCTTAAGAAAGCAGACTCGTTTATCTTTATTTTATTAGCCATGTGTATTAGTTTAAAAACATTAACAACCCTACCTCACACCATACACAGAAATCAGTACCAGATAGATTGCCACCCTAAATGTAATGCAAAATGATGAAGCTTTTGGAAAATAACAAGAGAATATCAATATGTTTCAGAGACATGGGGATATAGCTTTAATAGAATTTTAAAAAATCCATAAAGAAAAGATAGAGAAATTGAGTGGGGCTAAAGTTAAGACTTTCTGTCCATTAAAAAGTGCCATTAAGAGAGTAAAAAGATGTGATTTCCCAGGTGGTCCAGTGGTTAAGACTTCATGCTCCCAATGCAGTAGGCCCAGGTTTAGTCCCTGGTCAAGGAACTAGATACCACATGCCGCAACTAAGATCTGGAACAGCCAAAAAAAAAAAAAAAAATACAAAAAATACAAAAATACAAAATACAAAAAATACAAAAAATAAAAAAATAATAATTAACAAAATATATTAAAAAAAAAGAGAGAGTGTGTGTGTAAAAAGGCAAGCCAAAGTAGGAGATATTCAGGGATGTTAGTTATAGCTCATATAACAAATGGCTGGTGTTCAAAACATGCAAAGAGCAAATTCATTTTAAAAACAAACAACCCACAGAAAATTGTGCAAGACATATGAACAAACACATCAAGATAAAGGATATCCACAAGATCAGTATGCAAATGAAAAGATGGTAAATTTTAATTGCTCATCAGGGAAATGCAAATTAAAACTATTGTGAGCTACCACTACAGATCCACCAGAATGGCTAAAAATAAAACGCCTGACATGGCCAAGTATTGGCGAGGATGCAGAACAATGGAAATGCTCCAACATGGCTGGAGGGAGGAGAATAAATTATTACAACCACTTTGGAAAACTTTGGTAGTAATTCTCTATTATCTATCTATCTGTGTGTCTGTCTATCTCTCTCTCCCATGAGCCAGCTAGTCTACTCCTGGATTCATATACAAGATAAATGTGTACATATGTTCACAATATATTGTAAATGTACTAGAACAAAATATGTACTAGAATGTTAAGAACAAATACCATTTGTAAGAGACAAAAAATGGAAAGAACTCAAATTTCCATCCACAGTTAGTAAATAAATAAACTGTAGAGTATTCATAGGATGGAATGATACTTGACCACAAGAAGGAATGGACTGTATGTACAGACCCAATCTGGCTAAATTTTGCAGTCGTAATGTTGAGAGCTGGCTTAAAACTCAACATTCAGAAAACTAAGATTGTGGCATCCAGTCCCATCACTTCATGGCAAATAGATGGGGAAACAATGGAAACAGTGAGAGACTTTATTTTCTTGGGCTCCAAAATCACTCAAATGGTGACTGCAGCCATGAAATTAAAAGACACTTGCTCCTTGGAAGAAAAGCTATGACCAACCTAGACAGCATATTAAAAAGCAGAAACATTACTTTGTCAACAAAGGTTCGTCTAGTCAAAGCAATGGTTTTTCCAGTAGTCATGTGTGGATGTGAGAGTTGGACCATAAAGAAAACTGAGCACTGAAGAATTGATACTTTTGAACTGTGGTGTTAGAGAAGACTCTTGAGAGTCCCTTGGCCTGCAAGGAGACCCAACCAGTCCATCCTAAAGAAAATCAGTCCTGAATATTCATTGGAATGACTGATGGTGAAGCTGAAACTCCAATTCTTTGGTCACCTGATGTGAAGAATTGACTCAGTGTAAAAGACCCTGATGTTGGGAAAGACTGAAGGCAGGAGGAGAAGGGGACAACAGAGGATGAGATGGTTGGATGACATCACTGACTCAATGGACATGAATTTGAGCAAGTTTCGGGAGTTGGTGATGGACAGGGAAGCCTGGCGCGCTGCAGTCCATGGGATCACAGAGTCGGACACAACTGAGCAACTGAACTGAATGTTGAGAGAAAGAAGAGAGACACAAGAGTTCACGTGTACAGTTCTGTTTATGTCATGTGGGAAGCAGGCAAAATGAAAGAGGCATGAAGAGACACACTTGTGCGGTACCCTAAATCAGGTAGAAGTTAGTGAAGTGGGCACCTTCACGGGGAGGGAGAAAGCCGTGCCTGGGAGGAGGCTGGAGGGAATTTGTAGAAACCTGGGAAGATCTGTTTCCTCACCTGGGTGGTGGTTACACAAGTGTGTTTGTCATAATTCATTCAGTAGAACATTTATGTTTCACGTACTTTTTTTATGTATGTCATATTTTGCAATAAGATTGCAAAAGATTTTTTTTTAATTTGTTACTCACTTTATTAAGGATCACACTGCTGCAGTGAGGAAGACTCACGTGGTTTTTTAACTGAGACACTTCTGTTGTCTGCCAGGGGAGGAGATGGAGGCGAACATTTCCCTTCACCTACTTCTGCAGGGCCTTGAGTGACAGAGACGGGCTACCTTGTGGTCAGGGCCACTGAACTGACATCTAGGAAGGCAGGACTCTTCAGGTAGAGGGTTTCGCTGCCCCCCTGATCTCTGGCCCAGGGAGTAGCGCCACAGTCATCCTATACGGGCACCCAGAGGGTACCAGCCTGCGGATCACTCTTCAAGGAGAGGTGACCCTCCCCAGGAAGAAATCCAGACTATTCTCTCCAGAGTCAAGTCCGTCATTCCCACTGAGCAGGCACAGGCACACCCAGCAGCCTGGGGGCTGGGGGTGAAGGATAAATAATTAAAAATGACTTTGAAAAGTAGGTTCGTCATAGCCTTACCTTACAAACTGGGCAGACTGCAAGTCTAGGGTATCATAGTAACTGGGAGGGATGTGTGTGGCACTGGTTCTGTGCTGGGCACGTTCTAAGTAGTTTATATCTATTACCTGATTTAATTGTCACACAACCCTCTAAGATGGCCACTATTAGTATCGCCGTTTAACAGATGGAGAAACTGAGGCACAGTGAGGTTCAATAATTTCCCTGAGCTGGTCAATGCTAGATCTAAACACCGGCCAACTCACCCCAGGGTAGATGTTCTGTTCACCACCACAAGATTATTCTCTCTAAGGAGAGAATCAGAAGTAGCAAAATGGGAGTCTATTTCTCAAAAGCACAAAAGTATCTAAAAAAAGAAACTAGAAATAATTCTATGGCTGTCCTAAGAGTAGGCAAGAGGCCTGAGTATGATCAGGACAGAGGAAAGGAGTCATAAGTGAGCTATGACCCCCTCATCAGCTACATCAGGGACCAAAAAGTACAATTCCAGTAGGGCTTTTTTCTTTTTTGGCTGCTCGGCTTGTGGGATCTTATTTCCCCCACCAGGGATGGAACCTGAGGCTCCCAGTGGTCAAAGTGAAGAGTCCTAACCTTTGGATTACCAAGGAAGTCCCCAGTGGGGTTTTTTTTTTTCCTTTCTTTTTTGGGGTTTTGGTTGTGGCGAGTGGGGGCTACTCTTGGTTGTGGTGTGTGGGTTTCTCATTGCAGGGGCTTCTCATGTTGTGGAGCACAGGCTCTAAGGGTACACAGGCTTTCGTAGTTGGGGCAAGTAGGCTCAAGAGTTGCGATTTATGGGCTCTAGAGCACAGGCTCAATAGCTGCGGCACGCTGGCTTAGTTGCTCCGTGGCCTGTGGGATCCTCCCAGAGCAGGGGTTGAACCCATGTCTCCTGCATTGGCAGGCGGACTCTTCACCACTGAGCCGCCAGAGAAACCCCCCAGTGAGGCTTTTTAACCTGACTCAGCGATGGAATTCAGGGGCCAGGTGAACTTGGACTGGAAAAACAACTTTGCTTTGACATCCCTTCAACTCAATGATCCTCAGCATGCGGTTTGGGAACAAAGCAATTTTCATAGGATATGTTTGTCCTTTCACTCTTTGGAAGCTACCTGACCTGTGATGACATCATCACTGTGATGGCTAATCAAACGTATGCATGTGTATTCTTGAGTTTCCAAAACTTCCTAGTTCTGGGAATCCCTGGAGGTCCAATGGTTAGGGCTCGGTGCTTTCACTACAGAGGGCCTGGCTTGGGAAACTAAGATCTCACCATCCTTGAGACATGGCCAAAGGGAAAAAAAGGAAAGAAAAGAAAAGAAAAAATTCTCAGTTTTATTTTCTTACATTCTTGTTATTGTTCAGTCGCTCAGTCGTGTCCAACTCTTTTCGACCCCATGGACGGCAGCATGCCAGGCTTCCCTTTCCCGTACCATCTCCCGGAGTTTGATAGTGTTCCTGTCCACTGAGTCAGTGATGTCATCCAACCATCTCATCCTCTGTCGTCCCCTTCTCCTCCTGCCTTCAATCTTTCCCAGCATCAGGGTCTTTTCTAATGAGTCAGCTCTTCCCATCAGGTGGCCAAATACTGGAGCTTCAGCAGCAGTCCTTCCAATAAATATTCAGGGTTTCTTCCATGGTAAATATTAATAGATATAACCCCACATATAACAAAACTCTTTGGGGTCCTCAATAATTTTTAAGAGGGTTATTTACAAACTGCTGCTGTAATTGAAATTTACCAGGTGCTTCTAACATGGTGGGGGATTGGAAGGGCCAACCACAGGACACAGCAGATTTCTGGTTTTGTCATGAGAAGAAATTACAGATGTTTTTACACCCTATTATAGTCGTCCCTATTGTAATCGTCACCAGACTCAAACACCATCAATACACTCAACAAAACTTTTAAATTACTATAATTTTTGGACCTTGGAGTTTAATGCATTGATAAAGAAGTACATACATTACTATATCACACATACAAAAAATTTCCTGCATCTGTGTAATAGCATCCATTTCCTTTGTATCCTGTGTATTTTTTTTAAATGCATGTAAAAACATGATTCGGGGAAGGGCTTCACCAGCCTACCACAGGTGACTTTAGCAAAAATACTTCAGGTAGTGCTAGTGGTAGAGAACCCATCCGCCAATTCCAGGAGATGAAAGAGACACAGGTTTGATCCCTGGGTTGGGAAGATCCGTTGGAGGAGGAAATTGCAACCTGCTCCAGTATTCTTCACCTGGGAAATCCCACGGACTGAGAAGCCTGGTGGGCTACAGTCCATGGAGTCACAAAGAGTCAGACACGACCAAACACACACGCTCAAGAGGAAGTTAAAATTGCTAAGGGCAGGATTTCCCTGGTGGTCTACTGGATAAGACTCCAGACATCAAATGAAGAGGGGGAGGGTTTGATCCCTGGATAGGAGAACTATTGGCACACAGGTCCTGCTGAGTGGCCAAAAAATTAAAAGCAAAAACAATTGCTGAGGGTGAGCAGGGTCTTGAGGTTATTTGAGTTTGACTAAAAGGGCTGCTTTTTTTTTTTTTTTTTAACATTTTTTACATTTTATCAATGGAGACTCCAGGAGGTGGAGAAAAATCCAAGCAGTGCAAAAACCCATCTTGAACCACACCCCCAGTGTCATTCTCAGAAAACGGTGTCCCCAGTCTGCAGACACATCTCTGCTTGAATTTACAAAGCCAAATTGTGGAGTCATTTTGTCAGCAGACGAGAAGAAACAAAGAAAACCTGGACCCTCTGACTTTCCCTGCTGCTCTGGGAAAATGAATGAATGAAAGTCGCTCAGTCGTTTGCGACCCCAGAGACTGCCCGCCAGGCTCCTCTGTCCATGGAATTCTCCAGGCAAGAATGCTGGAGTGGGTAGCCATGCCCTTCTCCAGGGATCAAACTCAAGTCGCCCACATTGCAGGTGGATTATTTACCGTCTGAGCCAGGCTCTGGGAAAATACCCAAGGGTATCGTGGCAAACCACTCACAACCTTCAAACAGGTCACAAACTTTGTACAGAGAGAAGTCTCACTGTCTCCCACCTAGTTGGTTAGAGCTTAGTCGTGTCCGCCCCCCTGGACTGTAGCCTACCAGGTTCCTCTGCCCAAGGGATTTGCCAGGCAAGAATACTGGAGTGGGTTGCCATGCTCTCCTGAAGGGGATCTTCTCCACTCAGGGATCAAACCCAGGTCTCTTCTCCTTCATTGCAGGTAGATTCTTAACCGTCTGAGCCACTAGGGAAGCAGGGTCCCACCTACATCCCAGGGCAAAGTTTCTGGAACTCACATATTAATAAGCATAAAAATAACAGTTGATTGTTATCCAGCCCTTACTCTGGGCCAGGCGCTGTTCTCAACATGCAATTTCATGTGTCAACTGGTTTAAACCTCACGATAGCCCCTAGTGTTGATACTGTTATCACCCTCATTTCACAGGCGAAGAAACCAGGTCCCCGCAAGGTTGAGTCACCAGCCAAGGTCGCCCAGCTCAGAAGCAGCAGTCTGTCGGTGGACTTCGATTTTCTGTTTTCAGCATGCGGAGGGGGGCTGGGCGGCAGCTGCGAAGGAAGCTGCCGGGGAACTAAGCTTGGAGAGAGGAAGGAGGAAGGAACTGCCAAGGATACAAAGCCCGCGAGGAGGGAAAGGGGTGGGGAATCTCCCCACCCCAACCCAGGTCGCGGATGAAGGTGCCCGCACACCTGGGTACCTCGGGATCTGGAAAGGCCAGAGATGGGGACCAGAGTCTGCCCTGGGGGCTCCGCAGCTGTGGGGTGAGGCTCCTGGGGATGAGCACAGACTTACCAGTCCGGGCGCTCACCTGGTGGCCGGCTTGGAGGTGGCGGCAGTGGTTTACCAAACCTTCCTGGGTCCCCTTTCCTTCGCTCCGCCCTTGGTGGGGGGCGTGTGGGCGTGGGGCACCTGGGACCGGCCAGACCAGTGGGACGCGGGGCCCCAGCTGTCTGGGGAGGCTGTCACCTGGAGAAGGCAGGCTCTTCCGGGGCTGGGACAGCTAGCCGTGGGCGGTGGATGGCTCATAAATACCACCATCGCACTGGTTCCCCGAGACGCGCGCGCGTGCTGGGAGCTGGCGTCCCAGAGGGTGAGCCGGAGACCCGGAGGGAATCCCCAGCCCCAGGTTCCGGTCCCTGGATTGACAGTCCCCACCTGCCTCTGAGCTGGCAGCGAGGCCCTCCACGAGCAGGAGATCCGAACTGGAGCGGGAGGGGAAGGGCTGGGGAGAAGGAGGATGGGTATGCAAGCGCAGGGCCCGGAAATAGGGAGAAATTGGGGTCACTAACGGCAGGATGGGATGCTGAGATGGGGGCAGGGAGGATGGGGCTGCTCCAGGTGGAATGAAATGCTTGGGTGGTCCGGGGATGGAGTGGAGGTATCGGGGTCACAAAGATGGAAACGGAAGGTTGCAGGATGGAGGAGAGGACCGTGAGGTCTCTGAAGGCGGGGTGGAATGCTGGGGATGGGGTTGCCAAAGGCAATCTCCTACACTGAGAGCCCCGCCCCCAATCCCATCCCCAAACCTCTTGCACTGGGAGCGAGCGGTGGATAAGAGCGAGGGTTCTGCAGCCAGGACCCCTGGGTTGCAGTCTCTGCTCCCTCACACTTGAGCCTCGCCACTGAATCACTCCATTGCTCAACTTCCTCATCCATGATACGGGGCTGATGATCACAGAGGCCACCACACACAGGAATGTTGTCGGGCTCCCAGGAGTTCATCTATGCAAAGTGCTTAGCACCCAGTGAGGCTCAGAGGGCATTTGTCTTTCAGTCGTGAGTGATGCTTGCTTTTGTTTTCTCTCCAGCGTCTGGACAAGCACTCCCCGTGAAGACCTCCCTGCCATCCCTGCTGCCTCCCCCCCGCTGCTGGGATCCTCCTCCTTCCCCCACCCTCCCAGCCCCTCCTGCTGATGCCTGCAGGACCCATCCCCTTCCCCTGCTCCCCACCTTCCCTCTACTATGTGTTCCATTCGTCCCTGCTGGACCTGCTGCTGTCTGCTCCTCTTTTTCTCCCTGGAAGTCCAGGGGTCCCCAAAGCCTCCCAGCGCTGCCCCCGAGCAAGTCCACTTGTCCTACCCAGGTAAGTGTCTGTGACCTCTCCCTGGGCATTTCCCAGTGAGGACCAGTCGGTTTGGGGGCTCAGGTATTCCGCACTGATTCCCGAGGGAGTCTAGGCTGGTGGGTGTTCCTGAGCCTCAGTTGTCCACATCTGTTAAATGGGGATTATAAGCAGTAGGGTATGTGGCTGTGTGGGAGATGATTCTGGTTCTCAGCCTGTAGTAAGATTCTCCTTGGAGGACTGGTGGTGTCCTTACTCATTGTGTAACTGTTTGTTGTGTTGTCACAAAACTACCTCCTGGTCCTTGATCTTGGGGTGGAGGCGCAAGGGGTAATAAGACGCTGGACTCTGGACCCTCTGCACCCAGACTTCTGGGTTCTAACCCCAGCTTTGCTGCTTACCTGCCGTGTGACCTTGGGCGAGTGACTTAACCTCTCTGGCCTCAGCCTCCTCATTTGGACAGTGGGGTAATATTAGTGAGACCTCCCCGTGAAGAGTAAGTGAAATATTAACCTGTGAAGTGGCAAACGGGGACTTGGCATATGGCAGTGGTTCTCACATGTTTCTGTCTCAGGACACTTTGGCACAGCTGAAAAAATTATGAGAACCTCAGAGAGCTTTAGCTTATGTGACTTATATCCATAATAGTCGCCATATCAGAAACTAAAATGGAGGCATTTAAAAATATTGATTCAATCATTAAAAATGGACAATAGTAAACCTCTTCAGTGGTAAGGTAAATGACATTTTTCATGAAAAGTAACTACACTTTAAAAAAGAAAAGCAATATAGTGAGAAAATTGGCATTGACTTATTAAATCTTTTAAGGTCTCTTTAATGTCCTCTTCTATCTGTGACAGTGTCTCAGACTTTTCTTCTTTTTTTTGGATCCTTGACACTTTTAGGGTAGTTTCATTTATTTAGTTATTTATTCATTTATTTCTTTATTTGGCTGTGCTGGGTCTCCGCTGCTGCTCAGGCTTTTCTCCAGTCATGGCGAGGAGGCTGCCCTCTTGTTTCAGAACATGGGCTCTAGGGCAGGTGTGGGCTCAGAAGCTGTGGTTGCCCGATGGCATGTGGAATCTTCCTGGACCAGGGATTGAACCCGCATCCCTTGCATTGGCTGGCGGATTCTTAACTACTGGATCACCAGGAAGTCCTAAGGTAGTTTCTTAAAGGTTAGCCACATTGAGAATCTGAAACCACATGAATGAAAGGGCTTTGGCATTTGCTGGATAAGTAACCTTGGACAAGGCACTTTGCCTGGAGGCCTCTGTAAAATGGAACAAAAATAAAACCCATCTCACAGGGCTGCTGTGAAAACCCAGTGAGATCATAGCCATCCTTTGTTTGGCCTACACAATAATGATAATAATAACAAATATACTCTTAGAAGTGATTCAGATGGAAAACTCATTTAACCTCTTATTGACCTTAAGCTGTAGGTGCTATTGTTAGTTCCATCTTACAAAAGAGTAAACGGAAGCCCAAAGCAATGAAGAGTCTCACCTCAGGTCACACAGTCTGGGATTTGAACCCAGGCAGGCTGGCTTAAGAGCCTACCATATTTGGTCTTCAAACTAAATTTTGTACTAATTTTAGATACCATGAGATCTTACTAATACCAACAGTATTTCAGTCCACCAACAAGGGTGTACTTTAGCCTTCTTTCCTCATTTGCAACTTCTTTTTCCAACATTGTGAAACCAAGCTCCCTCTATCTACTATAGACTTACTCATTTTGTTCAGTGCCAGAGGAAGCATAAAGGGGTTGCTCTGTGGCATGTGGGGTCTTAGTTCCCTGACCAGAGATGAAACCTGAGTTCCCTGCATTGCAAGGCAGATTCTCAACCACTGGACCACCAGGGAGGTCCCTGTTTTTTTATATACTTACAGCCCTTTGTTGGTGTTTCTATTCCGTATTGACTTCCCCCTACAACCTACGTGTGTGCTAAGTCACTTCAGTTGTGTCTGACTCATTGCAACCCTAGGAACTGTAGCCAGCCAGGCTCCTCTGTCCATGGGATTTCCCAGACAAGAATACTGGGGTGGGTTGCCATGCCCTCCTCCAGGGGGATCTTCCTGACCTCTTATGTTTCCTGCATTGGCAGGGAACACTAGCGGCACCTGGGAAGCCCCCCTACAACCTAGGAAGGCTTTAATTGTTCATTTCTTGGGGTGTGTGAAGGAAATATGAAACAGGGCTATAGCTCTAGGACTCAGGGTTTTAAGAAAAAGACAGACTCGAGAAGCATCCTACACCTGCATGCCGACTAACTACTCCATTCCCATCCCCTCTTTTTTCTACCCCTTCCCCATTCCAGCCCATGTGAGTAATACAGTTGTTCAGTGTCTGGTGTACTCTTCTTGTACAAATAAATGAGCAGATACTTGTGTATTTCCTTACACCCTCTTACATGAAGAGTAGCTGACTATAGGCACTCTTGTGTACGTTGTTTCTTTTAGCGTTGTGTTCTGGACTTCATTCTATACTGGTTCTGAGAGTTCATCCTCTTCCTTTCTGATAGTGTGAAGTGCTCCGTGGTACGGATGTTACATAGCTCCTTAAGTCACGCTCCTATGTATGGGCACGTCTGTGGTTTCCATATTTTGCAGTTACAAACAGTGCTGCCATGGATAGCCTGTGCACGGGCCTTTTGCACACACGTTGCAGGAAAAAGAACCACCTGGTGGGCTTCCCAGGTGGCACTGATGGTAAAGAACCCGCCTGCCAACGCAGGAGACATGAGAGACTCCATTTCAATCCCTGGGTCGGGAAAATCCCCTAGAGAAGGGCATGGCAACCCACTCCGGTATTCTTGCCTGGAGAACCCCATGGGAGCCTGGTGGGCTATAGTCCGTAGGGTCATAGAGAGTCAGACACGACTGAAGCGACTTGGCACGCGTGCACACACACCACGTGGTATTTTTAAAACCTTGATTTTGTGGCTGATGGGCTTTGTTTGTTTGCAAATTGACTTTTTTTTTTAATTAGTTGGAGGCTAATTACTTCACAACATTTCAGTGGGTTTTGTCATACATTGATATGAATCAGCCATAGAGTTACACGTATTCCCCATCCCGATCCCCCCTCCCACCTCCCTCTCCACCCGATTCCTCTGGGTCTTCCCAGTGCACCAGGCCCGAGCACTTGTCTCATGCATCCCCACCTGGGCTGGTGATCTGTTTCACCATAGATAATATACATGCTGTTCTTTCGAAACATCCCACCCTCACCTTCTCCCACAGAGTTCAAAAGTCTGTTCTGTACTTCTGTGTCTCTTTTCTGTTTTGCATATAGGGTTATCGTTACCATCTTTCTAAATTCCATATATATGTGTTAGTATGCTGTAATGTTCTTTATCTTTCTGGCTTACTTCACTCTGTATAATGGGCTCCAGTTTCATCCATCTCATTAGCAAATTGACTTTTTTGATCGTGCCTTGTGGCATGAGAAATCTTCGTTCCCTCACCAGGGATCGAACCCTCGAACCCATGCCCCTGCATTGGAAGCAGGAGTTTTAACCACTGGACTGCAAGGGAAGTCCCTGGTTGCTGACATTCAAGAATTAGAAGCTATTACTTAAAAGTTTGTATGTGCTCTTGGGGTATGAAAACCACCGTATAAACATTTGCTCTAGAAGTTGACAGACTGGCTGGTACCGAGCCTGCTTCATGCACGGCGGCCACCTCTAGGGCTGAACAATGGCTTCCGCTCGAGAAAGGGCAGGCTCTACGCTTGGTCACAGACTCCATCTCTCCCTGCTGCCTTCCTCCTCACAGCTGGCCCCTGTTCCCAAATATATTACCTAACTGGCCTCCAGACATCTGAGTTTACAACCCCTAAACAGTGTCATGTGTAAAGTATATGGCACAAACCTGCACACAGTAAGTAACACCATTTATAATAATATCCATCCACTCATGTAACCCTGACTGTACCAGACACTGTTTCAAGTGCTCTCCTCTTATTTATTCATCTAAGCCTCAAAGAACCCTATAGGGAAGATACTATTATTATTCCATTTTTACCAACAAGGAAACTGAGGCTCAGAGAGCTGCAGGAACTTGCCGAAGGAAAGCACAGCTTGGAAATGGTGAAGTAGGGATTGAACTTGGGAAGCTCCAGAACCTGTGTCCTTAACTCCTAAATGTTCAAGAGCCTCTCACTCTCTGCACATCCCTCCCCACCTCCGCCCAGGCCTCACTGCCTACCTCCTTCGCCTCTCTCTCTCCAGGTGAGCCAGGCTCCATGACTGTAACCTGGACCACATGGGTCCCAGTGCCCTCTGAAGTGCAGTATGGGCTGCAGCCTTCCGGGCCCCTGCCCTTCCAGGCTCGGGGCACCTTCAGCCCCTTTGTGGATGGGGGCATTCTCCAGCGGAAGCTCTACATGCACCGAGTCACCCTGCGGGGGCTGCTGCCAGGGGTCCAGTATGGTGAGAGGGGCCCTGGGGCCCAGGCGTTGAAGGGCGAATGGGAGGAGCAGTGGGAGGTGAGCTAACAGCTACTCAGGCGGGCTGGTACCCTCTCTGCTTACCTGCAAGCCTATTGTATGAGACCCTGGGATGCAAATGGAAGGCTGGAGACCTGGGGTGAGGTGGTCAGAAGGGGCGTGGGTTAGACCATTCAGTCCCCCCACCAGGTGAAGATGGATGGGGGTGGAGGAGACACCCTGGGGCGCTCCCCCCGACCCCCCCAGCCCCGGCAGACGGTGACCCTTTCCTCTCCCCTCAGTTTACCGCTGTGGCAGCGCTCAGGGCTGGAGCCGTCGCTTCCGCTTCCGGGCCTTGAAGAAGGGGCCCCACTGGAGCCCGCGCCTGGCTGTGTTTGGGGACCTGGGGGCCGACAATCCGAGGGCCCTCCCCCGACTGCGCCGGGACACCCAGCAGGGCATGTACGACGCTGTTCTTCATGTGGGTGAGGAGGCATCGGCTAGGTATGGGGTGGGAGGTACGCCAGGACTTCGAGGGGCCGGGGGCGGGGCCAGCGTGGTTCCAAAGGGAAGGGGGAGGAGACTGGCCATGGAGATGACGTCGTGGTTAACCGGGTTAAAGTCAATCTGGCACGCACAGCTACGTGCATTGGTTTTCTCCCCTGTGTTACTGCTCTAAGAGCGGGGACTAGGTTAGATTCGTCCAACTGTTGTGATGACGATACGGACTTCCCAGGGGGCGCTAGTGGTAAAGAACCTGCCTACCAATGCAGGAGATGTAAGAGACACGGGTTCGATCCCTGGGTCAGGAAGATTCCCCTGGAGAAGGGCATGGCAACCCACTCCAGTATTCTTGCCTGGAGAATCCCATGGACAGAGGAGCCTGGCGGGCTACAGTCCATGGGTCACAAAGAGTTGAACACGACGGAAGAGACTTAGCACACACGCACCATGATGAATAAGTCGGCATTGCCTGGCACGCTGTGGGTACTACAGAAGTGTTGGTTGTCATGATCATCTCTGCTGAGATCTGAGAGCCAGGAACCAGATGGGAGATGGAAACTGGGGCTATGATTCAAAGCTGTAGTAGGCGCAGGAATCAGACTTCTGAGGTTTGATTCCTGGATCCTTAAGCTCAGCTCTGTGACCTTGAGTCAGCTCTCCACCCTCTGGGGCCTCGGTTTCCCCATCTGAAAAGGGGATGATAATAACATCCATCTCAGAGGGTGTTTTGAGGATTCAGGTGATCAAGCATGTAAAGCATCTGGGAAACCCTGCCTGGTACAAATCCAGTGCCAGAGCAGACCATGTCAGTCTCAATGTTGTCTTTACTCTGGGAAGGGACGAGATGGGGGCTGGGGTGCTGGGGCACAGGAGACCAGCGAGGTCCTAGGTCCTGTGGGCGTGTCAGGGACCAGAGGTGAAGGAGACGGTTCCAAGTGCACCTGCACTTGGGTGTGAGGTAGGGATTGAAGATGCCTGAGCGGGAGGGGGAGCCAGGACTTGATCAACCAGGTCTCAGTTCTGGCGACAGCAGAGCTGGGTCTGGGTCCTCATCCTCTCCTCCACCGCCCACCTCCCCACCCCCACCCAGGAGACTTCGCCTACAACATGGATCAGGACAATGCACGTGTCGGGGACAGGTTCATGAAACTCATCGAACCCGTGGCCGCCAGCCTGCCCTACATGACCTGCCCTGGGAATCACGAGGAACGCTAGTGAGGCCCGAGGGCTTTGGGGTGGCCGAGGGCCTGGCCGACAAAACCAGTCCTTCCTAGTGTCTCACCTTAGTCTCTCATGCTGCAGCAGCTCGTTGATGGACGTGAGAGGAGAGGAGATGAGGGCTGGGCCGGGAGCCAGGCTTGGCCTGGCGGTGGGAAGTGGTGGGGGCGGCGGGTGGGCACTCAGACCTTCCCTCCTACTCTTTTACTTCCTTTTATCCAGCAACTTCTCCAACTACAAAGCTCGCTTCAGCATGCCGGGGAACACTGAAGGCCTGTGGTACAGGTAATCTGGGGGAAGGGGGAGCAGGGACACCGGCTTCCCTCCCCTGAAGGATGGGGGATGCAGAGGAGACCCTCACCTCTGACCCCTGCCCTTTGACCCTTCCAGCTGGGATCTGGGACCCGCACACATCATCTCCTTCTCCACCGAGGTATATTTCTTCCTCCACTACGGCCGCCACCTGGTAGAGAGACAGTTTCACTGGCTGGAGAGCGACCTCCAGGTAACCTTTGGATGTTCCCTGGGATGTGCCTCCTCACCTCCTCCTCCACCACCGCCCCCCGCCCCTCACTCTGAGCCCTTCTCTGCAGAAAGCCAATAAGAACCGGGCGGTCCGGCCGTGGATCATCACCATGGGCCACCGGCCCATGTACTGCTCCAATGCTGATTTGGATGACTGTACTTGGCATGAAAGCAAGGTGAGCACCCCCTCCCCAGGAGCCAGGTGCTGAGATCCAGGTGGGGGGCTGGCCTGAGTCACCCCTCCCCTCCTTGCTCATCTCGCTTAGGTTCGCAAAGGCCTCCGTGGCAAATTCTATGGGTTGGAGGATCTTTTTTACAAATATGGTGAGTGACACCCGCCTCCACCCCAGGACTCTCCAGGCCCCGCCTCCCTTCTCTCCTGGATTCAGAGGCCTGAACCCCTCTTGCTTTGTCTCAGGGGTCGACCTGCAGCTGTGGGCCCATGAGCACTCGTATGAACGCCTGTGGCCGATTTACAACTACCAGGTGAGGGAGGCCCCCGGGGAGGGCTGAGACCCATGGAGCTGGTGGTGTCAGTGGACCTCTCAGTCAGATCCCCGGGGGCCTGGCCGGTGTGACGCACCCCCCTCCACCTTGTCACTTCTCCAGGTACTTAATGGCAGCCAAGAGATGCCCTACACCCACCCTCGAGGCCCTGTCCACATCATCACAGGATCCGCTGTGAGCAGGGCAGGGTGGGGCGGGGTGGGATGTCACCTTTGACCTCTGATCTATTGAGGGTGGCACCTGTACCAGCTTGGTGTCTCCTCCTTTATACAGCTGGTATCTCTTAGAGGGTTAGATGTACCTAGTAGTGTGCCCGTTGCACAGATGAAGAAACAGAAGCTAAGAGTAAAATACTCCTTTGAAGTCACAGGTTCAGTAAGTGGCAGGGCAGGGGGTGCTTGCCCAGGTCTGCTGGTCGGATCCAGGGCAGAGGGCTTATTATTATTCTTATAACTGGACTCCAGACTTTATTCATGTTGCACCGTTGCACCAGCTTATCCCCCACTGTATTTGGTTATTGTGTCTCCTTGTGGCTCAGTCGCAGCCAACTCTTTGTGACCCCATGGATGGTAGCCCACCAGGCTCCTCTGTCAATGGAATTTTCCAGGCAAGAATACTGGAATGGGTTGCCATTTCCTTCTCCATTGTGTCTCCTTAGTCTCCTCCCATCTGTAACTATTCCTCCATCTTCCCTTGTCTTTCATTCTGGCCAGTTGTTTGTTTTTGTTTGGTTTTTCCCGAATGCCCCTGGATCTGGGTTTGTCTGATACTTTCTCAAGCCGAGATGCAGGTTATGCATTTGGGGCTAGACAGTCACAAGCAATGTTGTGTCCTCAGCACATCATACCGAGGGGTCCAGGTCCTCACAATGTCTCATTCCTGGAGGAGTTTCTCTGAATCACCTGTCTAAGGATGTTCTTCCACCATCAAGTTGCTGTATTTCCCTTTTTGGCTAATAAACATCTTGGGTGCTTTTAGACCCTGCAAAAGTTGTTTCTCCTCCAACTTTCACCCACTGTTTTCTTTTTTAAATTTGTTTGACTGTGCCAGGTCTTAATCGTGGCACATAGAATCTTTCTTTTCTTTTTCTTTTTTAGTTGCAGCACTTGGAATTTCTAGTTGCGGCATTTGAGCCCTTGGTTGTGGCATGTGAATCTAGTTCCCTGACCAGGGATCAAACTCAGGATCCCTGCATTGGGAGCTCAGAGTCTTAGCTACTGGACCACCAGGGAAGTCTCCACTTACTAATATTTGAATCCATCAGTGGGTCTTGCCTGCAACGTGATCACTGGGGCATTCGGCTGGGAATCGTCTATTTCCCTCATTCCTCCCTGATTTATTAATTAGCAACCTCCTGTGGGGAAGAGTTGTCCCTTCTGCCCCATTTAGTTGGTTGGTTAGTTATGGATTTGCACCAGTGTGGACTCATGGGGAGTTATTTCCTCCTGGGGGTCATAATCCAGTCCTCCTGATACTGATGCTCCTGTGTACACGCTCTCACTCTGGCCTCTGGGAGCTCTTCAGATCAGGTCCCACATCCTTTCAAAGTCCCTGTCATTTTGTGGGCTCTTTCTTACTTTTTGGTACCGCAAGGTGCTCCAGGACATCTTGCGTCCCCTCCACTCCCACCCCCAGCAGCCTTGGAATCAATCACTTCTGCAAGAAGTGAGGGCTTATTTTTTAAGCTGATTTTACAAATTAGTGGTCTTCCCAGTGGCCACATGTGGCTGTGAGAGTTGGACCATAAAGAAGGTGGAGCACCAGAGAATTGATGCCTTCGAACTGTGGTCCTGGAGAAGACTCTTGAGAGTCCCCTGGACTGCAAGGAGATCAAACCTGTCAATCTTAAGGGAAATCAGCCCTGAATACTTGTTGGAAGGACTGATGCTGAAGCTGAAGTTCCAGTATTTTGGTCATCTGATGCCAACAGCCGACTCATTGGAAAAGTCCCTGATGCTGGGAAAGATTGAGGGCAGAAGGTGAGGAGGGCATCAGAGGATGAGACAGCTGTATGGCATCAGCGATGCAATGGACATGAACTTGGGCAAACTTCGGGAGATGGTGAGGGACAGGGAGACCTGGCGTGCTGCATTTCATGGGGTTGTAAAGAGTCGGACACGACTGGGTGACTAAGCAACAACGTATTAGTGATCCAAGGAAGAACTCATGATAAAAGTTCAGACAGTACAGAGGACAGGAGATGGAACCATCCATATCCTTCTTGCTAAGTCATTTCAGTCGTGTTCAACTCTTTGTGACCCCGTGGACTGTGGCCTGCCAGGCTCCTCTGTCCACAGGGATTCTCCAGGCAAGAATACTGGAGTGGGTGTCCTCCTCCAGGGGGTCTTCCAGACCCAAGGACCGAAGCCATGTCTCTTATGTCTCTTGCAGTGGCAGGCAAGTTCTTCACTGCTAAGTCCCACTCTCAATGGTTACGTCTCTTGGGTAGTATTTGGGAATATTTTCTGTGTATGCAAATTAGTCAGTGTCTCAATAGAGATGTATTACTACATCACCCACTTTTCATTTTTTTTGGCTACACTGGATTTTTGTTGCAGTGCCTGGGGCGGGGTGGCATTGCTCAGCATTGCAGCATGAAAGCTTTCTCTAGTTGCAGTGTCTAGGCTTCCCTAGTTGTGTCAGATGGGCTTAGTTGCCCCACAGTATGTGGGATTTTAGTTCCCTGACCAGGGATCGAACCCACATCCCCTGCAATGGGAGGCAAATTCTTAAGCATTGGACCACCAGGGAAGTCCCATCACCCACTTTTTAAAAACATCTTGGATCATCCTTCATACCCTAGCAGTCCTCGGCCTTGATGCATGTTAGAATTACCTGGGGAGGTTTTAAATCTTTGATGCCCTGGCCCAACCCCAGGACAAACACCAGAAGCTGAGGGCTCGGTCTTGGCATTGTGAACATTTAACCATGCTTGTTTCAATCTCTACTTCTGTCTCTGTCTCTCTATTGATATGTGTGTGTGCATGCGTGTGTGTGTGTGTATATGTGTGTACAATTTTACTATCATTTTCAGATCCAATGAAGAGTTCAGTTGCAGAAATGATGCCCCTTTATCCTTCCATCTGTGTTTCCTAAAAAAATTGAGGACATTCTCTTACATCAGTACAGTATAATAGATTCAAGTAGTTAACAACTGATAATATACCATCATCCAGTCTCATTCAAATTTAGCCAATTGTCCTATTCATGTCCTTTAAAGATTTTTTTTTTTCTGGTCCAGGATCTAGTTTAAGATCATACGTTCTATTTTTGTGTCTTGTTTCTCTCCCCTCCTTTAATCAGAAACATCTCCCCTTCTTTCTGCATTCTTCAAGACTTTGAAACATTTGAAGAGTACAGCAACTTTGTTTGGTAGACTCTCAGTGTGGGTTTGATTAGATTGAAGTTACACATTTTTGATAAGAACACACAAAAGTGATACTGGTTTTGCCCGTGTGTGTGTTTTAATATTTACGTATTTGGCCTCGTCAGCTCTTAGTTGCCGCAGTCAGACCTTCGTTGCATCATGCAGGATCTTTTGTTACATGCTGTCTCTAGTTGTGATGTGTGGGCTCAGTTGCTTTGCAGCATGGGGCGGGGTGGGGGGGGGCTCTTAGTTCCATGACCAGGGATTGAACGTGCATCCACTGCATTGCTAGGCAGATTCCTAACCACTGGGCCAGCAGGGAAGTCCCCAATACTATGTTCTTTTCAGTGTATCCTATGAGGAAGTACATGGTATCTCTTTAAGCCTCAGTTTACGCATCTCTTACACCATACTTATGATTTTCCCCTTTAAAGTTAACAAGTGTCTCCCGGAGCTACCTGGAGACTATGCAAATATCCTGCTATTCCTCATTCTTTCGCCGCTACTTTGACCATCCATTGATGGTTCTTGCTTCCATCAGTTACTACAGAGATGGCTGCAACATGGTGACTTTCTTTTTTTTTTTTTAAGCTCCCTCATCCTTCCTGCTCACATCACCTAGTTTTCTACTGCAAGGATAAACACTTCCTCTCTCCCAGGCAATGATGATTTTAAAAGCTTTCTTGGAGGGTCTAGTCTGCAGCGAGGGTTGAAAGCCACCGATTTCTTCTGTCCTGTGAATTGCATTTTCCTGTTAACAATACATCTTGGCCATCTTTCTATACTGCCCCTCTCTGTGATGGCTATGCTCTAATTTATTTAACTGACCCTTACTGATGGGCATTTGGCTGACTTCCAGCTCAGAGCTTTTACAGAAAATGCTTCAGTGGACAGTCTTGTGCATCCACGCACTGTTGTCTAAGTCCAAGATTCAGGACACAGAAAGCCTGACTGGGTCAAAACACTCAATTGTGTGCGTTACCAAGGTCAAGTCTTAACCAGCTTTGTCTTCCCTGGGGGTGGCAGGATCCCGCCTGGCAGATCTTTTCTGCTCCCTGGTGGGTACTTCACCTGCCCCAGCCCTGGGGCTAAAAGACTCTTTCCAGCAGGGCTGTGAGGAGCTGCTCACCCCCTTCACCCTCTTCCCGCGGCCCTGGAGCGCCCTGCGTGTGAAAGAGTATGGGTACACACGGCTGCACATCCTCAATGGGACCCATGTCCACATCCAGCAGGTGTCTGATGACCAGGTCAGTGACAAGTGGCCCGATCACCTGCTTGAGAAAGCAGGCCCAGTGCGTTCTGGAGTCAAGTGGTTTAAAATAAAAGTGAACTTGAGAGCTGGAGACCCTGGGTTCAAATCTTGCCTCTGCTACTTACCATCTGGATAACCTCAAGCAACTCTGAGCCACAATTTTCCCATCTGCAAAATGGGGATGTTAGTAGTTTCTGCCCCAGAGGATTGAATGAGGGTTGAATGACTTATTATATAGAAAGTGCTCAGAATGGTTTCTAAAACATGGTCAGTTCTAAAGGGATTTATCAACATGAAGAAGGGGAAGAAAAAAGTAGGTGGTGGGAGGCAGGCAGAGGGAAACCAATATGATGTGTGTGCAACCCCATGGACTGTAGCCCGCCAGGCTCCTCTGTCCCTGGGGTTTCCCAGGCAAGAATACTGGAGTAGGTTGCCATTTCCTACTTCGGGGGACCTTCCCGACCCAGGGATCAAACCCGAGTTTCTTGTGCCTCCTGCATTAGCAAGTGAAAACTTTACCGCTTGTGCCACCTAGGAAACCCCATGGCTTAAGCTTAGGTAGACCCATATAATCATGGCTCACCTTTCTGTATTTTTGCCATTGTAGTTTTAAAATAGCACTAATAACTATGATTGATTAAACACCTATTGTGCACCAAACCCTGAGCTCAATGCCTTATATTTAGTCCCTTTAATCACCACAGTAATACTGTGGGGCAAATTTTCTTTCCATTTTACAGCTAAGAGAACAGAGGCTCAGAGAGGGCAAGTAATTTTCCCAGGGTTGCACAGCCAGAGGTTGCAGAGCTGAGATGCGACCACAAAGACCATATTCTTTTTACAATAAATAGCTACCATTTATTGTGTGGCCCATACAGGGGCAGGCGCTTTTGTGTATTATCTGTTCAGTTCTCCCCACTTTTTATTGGGTTGGCCAAAAAGTTCATTTGGGATTTTTCTAAACATCTTAATGAAAACCACAAATGATCTTTCTGGCCAACCCAAACCCAGTAGAATATGGAAGTCAGGCTCAGAGTTGGATCATGTGCTGGAGGCCACAGAGGGTGGCTTTGCTGGAATATAAAGTGAATTCTGTCTCCCTCTGGGGTTTGTGCTCTAATAGTAACAGCCTACACTTACCCAGCCCTTGCCATGTGCCAGGCTCCCTTTTAAGCCTTTTCCAAATACCTCACTTAATTCTCACGGTATCTATGATGTGTATACTAGTACTATCATCCTCACTTTCCAGATGAGGAAAACTGAGGCTCAGAGAGGTCTAGCCACTTGTTCAAGGTCACACAGCTTATCAGCGACAGAGCTGGGATTTGAACCCAGGCCACTTGGCCCCAGAATCTGGGCTTTCAGCCCTCATTTCCTCCTCCTTTTTTTTTTTTTTTTTTGTCCCTTGCAGGATGGGAAGATTGTGGACGACGTCTGGGTGGTAAGACCTCTGCTTGGCCGGATGATGTACCTCTAGGAATGGAGACAGCTCTCAGCAGGAACCCCGGACCTTGCTGCCAGGCCCGAGAGGGGAGTCAGGGCGGGCCTCGACTCCTCTGCCGTCCTTGGCACAATGTAGGGTGGATGCAGCCCCGAGAGAGCTGGAGCAGCCCTCACCTCCCAGAGAGCTGGGGGTCCCAGCCTGCTGGGTTGGGAGAGCAGGTGTATATACAGGCAGAGTGAAGCAAGACAGGTCATGGGTGGCACCACCCAGCCCTCCTGCGTAGCAGTGACTGGGCGGAATGTTCACAGGGCCTCGGGAATAAAGAGGCTTATGGCTGTGTCTCCCTGGACTCTGAACTTCTGCTGGTGATGGCCCCCTCTGGGCTGTCTCCCCTTCTGCCCGCCTAGCAAAGGCCCTTACCAGCCGCAAGTCAGCAGGGTGGGCACAGCGGTCATGACAGCACTGTCCAGCAGGTGGCGCCGGCGACCTTCTCAGACCGGCCCTCTGTGCCAATGAGGGGCCTGGCTCCCACAGCCCAAGAGGAGCTAGCCAGTGTGGTCCGTGCCTCAGTCTCCCAGTCTGCCACCGAGTTATCCTGGAAGCGGGCAAGTGTTAACACTCCAAACTGCCAGCTGGGACAGCTGACAAACTTAGGAGCTCACGGACCTGCGGTTTTCCTCCCTTTGAAAATTTCCCCCTCCCTCTGTTTCCCTTCTACCTTTTGTGCAGTCAGTCGTTATTTATTGAGCGCCTGTTATGTGCCAGGACCTGTTCTCCACGCTGTGAACAGCACAGAGATGTCTGCCCTCATGGAGCTGAAATTCTATCCAGGGTGTCAGATAGCAAGCACAATAAATAAGTAAAACACATAACAGGGTAAATGGTGATCAAGCACACAGCAAAGGCAGGAAGGGGATGGAAAGTCATGGGAGGGGACGGCGGCAATTTTCACGAGGATGGTCAGGGAGACCTCGCTGAGAGGGTGATGTTTAGATCTGAAGGAGGAGTCACATGGGCAGAGCAGTCCAGGCAGAGGGACAGCCAGTGCAAAGGCCCTGGGGCAGAAACATATCAGAGCATCAGTGGAGAGGTCAGTGTGATGGAGCCAGAGAAAGAGGAAGAGTAGGGATGAGAACAGAGAAGTGACAAGGGCAGATCACATGGGACATTGTGGGTCACAAGGCGGTCTCTGTCCTTTATCCTGAGTGACGTGGAGCCACAGGAGGGTTCTGAGCTGGTGATGGGCAGGATCTGACTCCAGAAGTCATAGGCAAAGGCTGGGCTCTGGCCTCAAGGATGAGGGCTCTCCTGAGTGAAGCCAGTGAGTTCCCAGCTCTGCAGGCTGATGGCGCATTGGTTCATCCATTGTGTTCTGCAGTTTCAGCCTCCTCAGATCTTTTTCACACCCAGCACCCACTCTGCCCAAGGCTCTTTGCAGTCTTTTTTTTTTTTAATATCTTGGCTCTATTTATTTATTTATCTTTATTTTAGTTTTTACTTGTTGGCTGCATGGCTTGTGGGATCTTAGTTCCCTGTTGTTGTTTAGTCGCTAAGTCGTGTCTGACTCTTTTGCAACCCCATGGACTAGCCCGGCAGGCTCTTCTGTCCATGGGATTTCCCAGGCAAGAATACTGGAGTGGGTTGCCATTTCCTTTCCAGGGGATCTTCCCCACCCAGGGATCGAACCCATATCTCCTGTATTGGCAGGTGGATAGTTCCCTGACCAGGGATAGAACCCACACCCTGGGCAGTGGAAGTATGGAGTCTCAACCCCTGGACGGCCAGGGAATCCCCTCCTTGCACTTTCTTGAGCACAAGCTCTCTCTCACTGTCGGCCCTCGGCCCTGCGCACTGGCTCTTCATCCTGTGAGTGCCCTCCCTCCGCTCATTCGGGGCTGCATCTGCTCAGCCTCAGGGGTCGGCCTTCCCCGACAACCCCAGCTAGAGGGGTCACGGTCACTCTCTGTCTCATCCTGTTTTACTTCATGTCCAACTCTTAGCATTCTGCCATTCTCTCATCAATTGATTGGCTACCTTGTTCATTGTCAGTTTGCCTCGCTGGGCTGGGGGCGGTCTATGAGGGTGGAGACCAAGGCCATCTTATTTATTCATGGGTCCCTTACCTCCACACTCACCTCCACCAATCCCTCCCAGACCCCTTCTCAGGGGTCTTCTCAGCCTTCTCAGGCTGAGTGGGGGCCCTGCCCCGTCTGGACTGTCACTGTCTGGGGGTGGGTCTGTCCCCCCCCCCCCCCAGAATTGTCAACCCCACGAGGGCGAGGCTCAGGGCTCACTCCAGCACAGCCCAGCACTAGATACATTCTTGAGGTTAATAAATACTTGTGCCTTAATGAAGGCTGTCACATGTCAGGCTCCAGCCAGGCAATCCCAGGGACAGAGATGTAACAAAAGGGTGATCATACTTTGTGGGGTGTCCTTGGGATTAAATGAGGTTGAAAGCCTTGGTGTTGTCTCTGACTCCTCTTTTTCTCTCATCCCAGGTTTAATTAGGTAGTAAATGCTGTTGGCTTTTTTTTTTTTTCTGACCGGTCAACATGTGGGATCTTAGTTCCCCGACCAGGGATTGAACCCACACACCACCACATTGGAAGCATGGTGTCTTCACCATTGGACCACCAGGCAAATCCCCTGGCTTTGACTTTTAAAATCTATCTAGAATTTGTTTTTTTCCTCCCACCTACAAGACTCCCACCCTTGTCCTGTCCCTTGTCCCCCACCTCCCGCCTGGTCTCCCCCACTTCCCCACCCCCACCATCCCCACTCCATAGTCTGTGGTCACTGGAGTTGGGGAGCCAGAGCCCTCCCCATGGCCCACCCCACTCAACCTACCGCCATCACCTCCCGGTCCTCAGCTCCCACCACTCACCCCTTGCCCACTCTGCTCCAGCCCCGTGCGTGCACGCATGCTGAGTCCCTTCAGGCGTGTCTGACTCTTTGCGATGCTATGGGCCATAGCCCACCAGGCTCCTCTGTCTGTGGGATTCTCCGACAAGAATACTGGAGTGGGTTGCCATGCCCTCCTCCAGCAGATCTTCCTGACCCAGGAATCAAACCCATGCCTCTTCTGTCTCCTGAATTGGCAGGCGAGTTCTTTACCACTAGCGCCACGTCGGAGGCTGGTCTCAAATATGTCAGGTCACCCTCTCACATTTGCACTGCTTATTCTCCCTGGGAGGCTGCCCCCAGGGATCTGCATGGCTCCATCCCTGCCCTCCTTCAGGTCTCTTCCCTAATCTCACCCTTTCGGTTCCTCTTGGACCACCTTGTGAAAACCAGCATCCTCAGCCCCCTCCTCCCATCCCTTTTCCCTGCTTTCTTTTCTTTCTTTTTTGGCCACACCATGCAACTTGTGAGATCTCGGTTCCCTGACTAGGAACTGAACCCAGGCCACAGCAGTGAAATTCTGGAGTCCTAACCACTAGGCCACCAGAGAACTCTCCGTTTTATTTTCCTTCAGAGCACTCGGACATTGTGACCTACTCTATGGACAGATGTCTAATCATTTCTTCTTCTTCTTCTTCTTTTTTTTAATATCTGTTTATCTATTTTTCTGTTCTGGGTCTTAGTTGTGCTATGTGTATCTAGTTCCCTGACCAGGAATCAAACCCAGGCCTCCTGCATTGGGAGAGCAGTCCTAGCCAGATCACCAAGTAAGACCCTAATCATTTATACTTTACCTCCTCCTTCAGAATGTGAGCTTCCAGGGTGCAGGGTTTTCTGCTGGTTCTGTTCACCCCTGTAGCCCCAGCACCTGATTCACAGTAGTTGCTCAACAAACATTGGTTGAAGGAAGGAAAGCAGGCAGGAAAAATACAGGCAAAATTCTATCATGGCACCTGATGCTGAGCGAGCAGGTGAATGACAGGAATGATAGTGATTTCGGTGAATCAGATAAAGTTGCTCAGCCCTAGGGGCTGCCACGGCTGGGTACGTAGGAGACAAGGCATGTATGGCTCATTGCAACACCTGTGACATGTGACCCACACAGGAAGTGACAGGTTGCAAGCCAGAGACCCTGAGGCTTCAAGGAGGCAAAGCTTGAGCAAGGCTCAAGCTACACAGATGCCTGCCTGGCAGGTGGGGGCAGAGAGGGAGGTGTAGGGAGGTTGAATGGGAAGGGGGCTGTGAGTGCTCCCAAAAAGAGCAGCAGGGCCTGGGAAGCTTCTGGGTTGTCTGGTTGTGGGGGGTGGGGCACTATGGAGAGATTCAAAGGAGGAAGCTGCAGGTCTCTAGATTCAGTCATTGACAAATGTTTTAATTAATAAAGTCCTGCATTGCTTAAATCAGCCAGACATGGTTTCTGTGGATGGCAAGAACCATGTGAGACTTCTCTGGTGGTCCAATAGTAAGGACTCCACACTTCCAATGCAGAGGGTGGGAGTTCAGTCCCTGGGCAGGGAAGTTCCACATGCCACATGGCATAGCCAAAAAAACAAAAACAAGAACAAAACCAAAAAACAACTATGCGCCTACTATGACCACGTGCTAGAGACACAGTGGTGGCCCTTGTGAAGCCTGACTTCTACTGGGGAGAGGGGTGTAGAGAAGAAATCATGAAAATCAAAATGCCATGACAGGATAGTTCCAGATGATGCTCAGCACTGTGAAGAAAATACACTGAAATTAAAGTGTGGGAATGGAATGAGTGCTTTAGATGTGGTGTCCAGGGAAGGCTTCTCTGGAGAGGAGACATTTGAGCCAAAGGACAGGGAGTCAGTCAAAGTAAAGACCTGGAAGAGTGATCCAGGCAGAGGGACCAGCAGGTGCAAAGGCCCTGAGGCAGGACTGAACCTGTGTGTTTGAGAAACAGCCACGAGTTTTATAATAATTAAATTTATTTATTTTTAATGGGAGGATAATTGTTCTACAATATTGTGTTAGTTTCTGCCAAACATCAACATGAATCAGCCATAGGTCTCCTCCCATCATGATGAGTTTTGACAGATGTGTATTCCCAATGAAACCACCCTCAAAATCAAGAATCAGAACATCTCTGCACCCCAAAGCATCCCCCATAGCTGCAGTTAATGCCTCCCTCTCTCTCTCAGCTTCAGGCAACAACTCATCTGTTCTTTGTCACTGTAGATCAGATTTGCTTTGCCTGGAATGCTCTGAGTGGAATTGTACACAGTTGGCTACAGTCCTGCATCCTTCAATTCAACCAACCATGGGTGGAAAATATCCAGAAAAAAAGTCCAGAAAGTTCCAAAAAGCAAACCTTGAATTTGCTGGATCCTGGCAGCTATTTCCATAGCATTTACAACTATTTACATAGTATTTACATTGTATTAGGTACTACAAGTAATCCAGGAATGATTTAAAGTATACATACCAGGGGACTACCCTAGTGGTCCCGTGGCTAAGACTCCACTCTCCCCATGCAGGAGGCCCAGGTTCAAATCCTGGTTGGGGGACTGGATCCCACAGGCCACAACTGAGACACAGCGCAGCCTAAATATAGTTTCCCAGATGGCTCAGTGGTAAAGAATCCCCCAGCAATGCCAGAGACACAGTTTCGATCCCTGAGTCAGGAAGATGCCCTGGAGGAGGAAATGGCAAGCCACTCCAGTATTGTTGCCTGGGAAATCCCATGGACAGAGGAGCCTGGTGGGCCTCAGTCCATGGGGTCATAAAGAGTTCTAAATAGAATTTTAAAAATAAGGTATACATACAGGAAAATGTATATAGATTATAATGCGAATAGTACACTGTTTTATAAAAGGGACTTGAACATCCACAGATTTGGGGATTTCCAGGGTTCCTGGAATCAATCCCCCACAGATCCAGAGAGAGGACTGTGGTATCTTTTGAGGCTGGCTGTTTTCACCCAGGCTAACACATTTGCAGTTCGTCCAAGCTGTCCTCCTTATCACAAATTCCTTTCTTTTCGTTGCTGAACCACGCAGTACATCTATGTTCAATGGAATGAATGTACTGCAGCATATTTATCTGTTTACCAGTTGATGGATGTTTGGGATTGTTCCCAGTTCGGGGTGATGATGAAAACTGCTCTGAACATTCCTGCACAAGTCATTGTGTGAATACATGTTTTCATTTCTCTTGATAAACACCTAGGAGTGGGATCACAGGAACCTGTGTCTTTCACAATCTTTTACGGCTGTCTGGATGCAACCTGTGACATATTTTGTGTTCTACTCAGCATCTTATTTTATGTTTATTATTTAATTGTTCGTGGGTTTATTATCTATCTCTAAAGCATTTGTTCTCTGAAAAAGAAGAAAAATGGTTAGGACCCTAGACCCTGCAACAAGGCTGCCTGTGTGACTTTGGAGAAGTTACTTAACTTCTCTGTGCTTCACTTTGCATGCTTGTAGAAAGAAAATAGCAATAGTGCATAGGGTTATTGTGGGGATTAAATGAAGTAGTATATGTGAAGGGTTTAGCACAGGGCCAGCTATACAGATAATTCTCCATAAGTGTTTTCAGTTATCATTATGCTTGGCACGCAGATGGCAACGAATATACTTACTGAATGAATCTGAGCCGTCTTTAAGAGCATCAGCTTTGAAGTCAGACATCCTGTCTAAAATTCCACCAAAGCTGCTTACAAGTGGTGGAACTTTGTCCCACTTCCTACCCTACCTCCATGTCTCAGTTTTCTAAGTCTGTTAAGAGGGGCTAAGGATCCCATCCTACAGATATGTGGTAAGGATTAGAGAAGATGATAAAGAGTCTACAGGGCATCTGGCATAGCAAGCAGTGAAAAAAACTAGAAGCAACTTAAATGTGCAAGAATAGGGGAACTGTTCAGTACAGTATGATACATCAACAATTAACAAACAATAGTGAGGGACTTCCCTGGTGGTTTAATGGCTAAGAGTCCAAGCTCCCAATGCAGAGGACCCAGGTTCAATCCTTGGCCAAGGAACTAGATTGCCCATGCCACAACTGAGAGTTCATAGGCTCTAACTATAGATTCCCCATGCCAAAACAAGGGTCGAAGATGCTGCATCCCACACGCAGGTGCAGTCAAATACATAAATAAAAATAAATATTGTTAAAATGATGATAAAAAATTCCTTTTATAACCTCGGTGAAAGTTGCTCAGTCATGTCTGACTCCTTGCGACCCCATATAGTCCATGGAATTTTCCAGGCCAGAATACTGGAGTGGATAGCCATTCCCTTCTCCAGGGGATCTTCCCAACCCAGGGATCAAACCCAGGTCTCCCGCATTGAAGGCAGATTCTTTACCAGCTGAGCCACAAGGGAAGCCCAATAAGGCTGGAGTGGGTAGCCTACCCCTTCTCCAGGGGATCTTCCTGACCCAAAAATTGAGGCGGGGTCTCCTGCATAGCAGGCGGATTCTTTACCAGCTGAGCTACCAGGGAAGCAGCACGGCTTTTAACCTCATGGCTTGTAGTATCTTAGTTCCCCAACCAGGGATTGGACCTGCACCCTTGTCAGTGAAAGCACGGAGTCCTAATGACTCCATAGCCAGGGAATTCCCCCAAAATTATTTCTAAAATAACACTAAAGACGAATATCTTCACCTATACACCTTTGTGTATACATTTTCCTTTAATAATTACTAGAAGTAAAATTGCTGTTTGTCGTTGTGTAGTCACTAAGTCGTGTCTGACTCTTTTGTGACCCCGTGGACTGTAGCCCACCAGGCTCCACTGTCCATGGGATTCTCCCGGCAAGAATACTGGAGTAGGTTGCCATTTCTTTCTCCAGGGGATCTTCCTGACCCAGGGACTGAACCTGAGTCTGCTGCATTGGCAGGCAGGTTCCTTACCACTTATTAAGCCTCTGGATGAATATTGTCAAAACCTGTCCAGGATCATAGTTCTACATGTGGGCTATGAGAGTGGTTGTTATATTCTCATCAGCATTGATTATAATATTAAATAAATATTTTTGTGAGAGACCAAAAAAGATCTTTTTAAGAGTCTGATGTCCATTTTTATTAATTTCTTGTTCACCAATTCCATTTTTCCTTATTGTCTGTAGTTTCAAATTTTTGTTCACATTCTTTGCTTACTTTTCTGTTGTATATTCACCTTTCTTGTTGATTTGTAAATGCTCTTTACATATAAAGGGTAGAAAACTTTGTTTGCCATCTATATATTGTCACTAATCTTTTTTCCTTTGATGTACTGAAATTTATCACTTTCATAAGGCCAAATCCGCTTCACTCTTCTCCTCTGTTTTGATCTCTTGGAGGGTCACCTCCTCACTAACCCCTCCAGGAGTCCTCTACTGGGGTCTGATTTCCCCTCTGAGGACACTGAAGTAGGGGAACCTGATTGCCCATCCTGGGGAAACCCTAGGAGTAGATCCGCCACTGGGCTTGTTCCAGGGCTCTGATTGCTAATGGGATCCCCAACTAAGTTGTAAGAGGGATTCCCCACATATGGGTTCTAGAACCTGACAGTCTTCAGTGTGGGCAAAGGCTGGATATATGTATAACTGAATCAGTTTGCCGTATACCTGAAACTAACACAACATTGTAAACCAATGCTGAGCTCTTCTGCGCTTAGTAGCTCAGTTGTGTCCGACTCTCTGCAACCCCATGGACTCTAGCCCGACAGACTCCTCTGTCCATGGGGATTCTCCAGGCAAGAATACTAGAGTGGGCTGAAATGCCCTCCTCCAGGGTATCTTCCCAACCCAGGGATTGAACCCAGGTCTCCCCCATGGCAGGTGGATTCTTTACCATCTGAGCCACCAGGGAAGCCCAAACCAACTATAGTCCATTATAAAATAATTTTTTTAAAAAAAGGCAAAGGTTGCACCTGGCCATCCTCCCGTCACTGTGACTTAAATAAAGTGCCATCATCTCAGCTACTAGACTTGTTGGTTTTTTTTTGGCTTGTAGGATCTTAGTTCCTCAACCAGGGATTAGATCGAACTTGGGCCCCATGCACTAGAAGCACAGAGTCCTAACCATTGAACCGCCAGGGAATTTCCAATACTTGGTATTAAACATGGAGACCCAGTAAGGCATAAAGATTTCAAAAGAGCAGAAGAACAGGAATGTTTAATGCTGGTGAGGATATTTAAAGAGGGTATTCCCTCTGAGTGCTGGTGGAAGTGTTAATTGGATGGAAAACTCAACATTCAAAAAAATTAAGATCATGGCATCCAGTCCCATCATTTCATGAAAAATAGATGAGAAAACAATGGAAACAGTGACAGACTTTATTTTCTTGTGCTCCAAAATCACTGTGGATGGTGACAGCAGCCATAAATTAAAAGACACTTGCTCCTTGGAAGAAAAGCTATGACAAAGCTAGACAGTGTATTAAAAAGTAGAAACATCACTTTGCCGACAAAGATTCGCATAGTCAAAGCTATAATTTTTCCAGTAGTTATGTACAGATGTGAGAATTGGATCATAAAGAAGGCTGAGCGCCAAAGAATTCAGTTCAGTCACTCAGTCATGTCTGACTCTTTGCAACCCCATGGACTGCAGCACGCCAGGCCTCCCTGTCCATCACCAACTCCCGGAGGTTGCTCAAACTCAGGTCCATTGAGTCAGTGATGCCATCCAACCATCTCACCCTCTGTCATTTCCTTCTTCTCCTGCCTTCAATCTTTCCCAGCATCAGGGTCTTTTTCAATGAGTCAGTTGACCAAAGTATGGGAGTTTCAGCTTCAGCATCAGTCCTTCCAATGAATATTCAGGACTGATTTCCTTTAGGATTGACTGGTTGGATCTCCTTGCAGTCCAAGGGACTCTCAAGAGTCTTCTCCAATACCACAGTTCAGAAGCATCAGTTCTTCGGTGCTCAGCTTTCTTTATAGTCCAACTCACATCCATACATGACTACTGGAAAAACCATAGCTTTGATTACACAGACTTTTTTTGGCAAAGTAATGTCTCTGCTTTTTTGAACATGCTGTTTGGGTTGGTCATATCTTTTCTCCCAAGGAGCAAGTGTTTTTTAATTTCATGGCTGCAATCATCATCTGCAGTGATTCTGGGGCCCCCCAAAATAGTATCTCACTGTTTCCATTGTTTCCTTATCTATTTGCCATGAAGTGATGGCACCAGATGCCATGATCTTAGTTTTTTGAATATTGAGTTTTAAGTGAACGTTTTCACTCTCCTCTTTCACTTTCATCAAGAGGACAAAGAATTGATGCTTTCCAATTGTGTGTTGGAGATGACTCTTGAGAATCCCTTGGATAGCAAGGAGATCAAACCAGTCAATCCTAAAGGAAATCAATCCTGAATATTCATTGGAAGGACTGATGTTGAAGCTGAAGCTCCAATACTTTGGCCACCTGATGTGAAGAGACAGCTCATTGAAAAAGACCCAGATGCTGGGAAAGATTGAAGGCAGGAGGAGAAGGAAATGACAGAGGGTGAGATGGTTGGATGGCATTACCGACTCAATGGACATGAAGCTGAGCAAACTCTGGGAGATGGTGAAGGACAGGGAAGCCTGGCATGCTATAGTCCATGGGGTCACAAAGAACTGGACACGCTGAGCGACTGAACTGAACAGAACTACAGCACAACTTGCAATGTGTGTCCCAGGCCATACAGAGGCAGCAGAGGGCAGTTAGTGAGAGCCTTGCCTGGGAGTTAAAGCTGGAGATGAGCCCGGTGTGTGATTTTGAGCAAATGAAGTTACTTCTCTAAGCCTCAGTTTCCTCCTCTGCAAAGCAGATATAATCACAGTCCCTGCTGTTTAAATTACACAGCTTAGCATCGTGCATGGTGCATAGAAATGTTTGAGGCATGGGAACTGCTGCTATTATTATATCTTAAAGATGTACATTTCCTTTGACCCAGCAGATGCATTTGTGCTGATCTATTCAAAGGAAATAATTAGAGACGTGCACAAACGTTTAGCTGCTTGGATTTGGGGTGGGGGGGTATTTATAATAGCAAAATATTTATCACAGTTTAGATGTTCAATGAATGGTTCAAACGAATTAGAGTTCATTGACAGAATGGCATCTTATGCAGCCATTAAAACAAAGAACATTAAAATGTTCTTGAAGAATATTTAATGACATGGAAAGATACCAGTGGTATTTATAGTCTTGTTTTAAAAAGATACAAAATTATTTATAAATGTGTTTCTGATTCTGTTTTATTTTTTATTTTATCTTTTTTTTTTTTTTTTTAACTGATTCTGTTTTAAAAGGTAGGTGAATGTACAGGGCTTCCCAGGTGGTTCAGTGGTAAAGAATCCACCTGCCAATGTGGGAGATGCAGGAGACAAGGGTTTGATCCCTGAGTCTGGAAGATCCCCTGGAGAAGGAAATGGCAACCCACTCACTCCAGTATTCTTGCCTAGAGAATCCCACGGACAAAGGAGCCTGGCAGGTTACAGTCCGTAGGGTCGCAAAGAGTTGGACGTGACTGAGAAGGCACACTGAAAGTACAGAGGAAAAAAAGAAATTATGCATCATTCATTCACTGCTTTTGCAAATATTAATTAAATGCCTACTCTGTAAGACACTGTGCTGGGGCAAGGGATATGCACTAAACATTTAAGAGTACTTCTGCAGAGGTGGATTTACAACTCATCCAACCATCCATTCAACAAATGGGCATGCACAGTGAACAAAACAAAACTCCATGCTCTCATGGAGAGACATGCCAGCAAGGCAGATGACCAAAAAATGATAACTATGATTGCTAATTCTGTGTATTAGATAGTATGTTAGAAGGTGATCTGAGCAACAGAAAATAAAAGCAGACAAGGTAAGGAGTTTAGTAGCATGAGAGAGGAGTGTTTGTTGCATTAGTCAGGGTGGGCTGGAACAGTTCCCCTGATAAGGTGACATTTGAGTAAACCTTGAAGGAGAGAAGGGAGGAAGAAGCCATGAGGGTACCTCTGTTAAGTGTTAATGTGTTAGTTGCTCAGTCCTGTCCAACTCTTTGCTACCCCATGAACTGTAGCCTGCCAGGCTTCTCAGTCCATGGAATTCTCCAGGAAAGAATATTGGAGTGGGTTGCCATTTCCTCCTCCAGGGGATCTTCCTGACCCAAGAATCGAACCCAGGTCTCCCTCATTGCAGGCAGATTCTTTACTGTCTCAGACACCAGGCGATCCCAAATGAATATGGGATCTTCCCAACCCAGGGATTGAAACCATGTCTCTCATGTCTTCTGCGCTGGCAGGAAGGTTCTTTACCATTGGTGCCACCTGGGAAGCCCCATATGCATTGAGTGCTTACTAAATTCCAGGTACCAGCAAGCACCTTGCATGCATTATCATACTGATTTTCCCCATTTTGAAATGAGGGTACCTGGGGGAAGTCTATTCCAGAAAAAAGGAATAATCAATGTAATGACCTTGAAGTGGGAGAGCACCTGAGTTTTTTGCGGGGAGGGGGAAGGGCAAACCCACTGACTGGGCTTCCCTGGTGGCTCAGACGACAAAGAAACTGCCTGCAGTGTTCGAGACCCGGGTTCGATCGCTGGGTTGGGAAGATCCCCTGGAGAAGGGACTGGCAACCCACTCCATTATTCTTGTTGGAGAATTCCATGGACAGAGAAGCCTGGCAGGCTACATTCTATGGAGCCGCAGAGTCGGACACAACTGAGAGACTAACACACACACAAACTCATTGGCTAGAACCCAATGAGTGAAATCACAGAAAAAGATGTCCGAGTTTAGTTTATGGGTTTTGTTTTGTTTTGTTTTTAAACAAATGCCTGCTAAAAACAAACAAAAAACTTACCAAAAGGATTTAGATCGAACAGTGTCTTGGTTCAGGGTAAAGTTCTCGGGCTCAGACCGACAGATGTCGTTCAAAACTCATTATTTACTTTCTGTGATCCCCAAGCAGCTAGTTTGCCCCCTCTAAACCTCAATTTATCTGTAAAATGGGCGTTAATATATAATACGGTTGTACTGAGCATTCAGCAAGAAATTTCACTTGGCGGGGTGTCTGACACATAGTACATGCTTCAGAGCCGTTTCTGGCCATCATTACCCACTACTGGCTTCCACTCCCTAATTCCTTTGGGTGGAAGGTGGGATGCAGTTACAAGAGAATAGTCATTTTCCCCTTTAAGAATCCAAGTGGGCTTGGAGCCAGCCTACCCGCACCCTTTCCAAATTTTCCAATCCCGGCTTGGCATTTTCCGCCCGAAGGTCTCCGATTGGACAACATGCACCAATCAGAGGCTGGAGCGGGCGCTGCCAGGCGTCCAGCTCCGCCCCTGAGCCGGCCCTGCCCCCTGCCGGGTCAGCCCCGTTGCTATGGGGACTGGTGGGCGGCGAGGGGGGAAAGCCCCGGATGTTCGTTGGGGATTCAACATGGCGGCGGCAGTGGCCGTGGCGGCGGCGGCGCCAGAGAGCTGAGGGCAGCGGGAGGGCGCCGAGTTCCGGGCCGAGCGGCCAGGCCGCGAGCGACTGCGGTGCCGAGCCGGTAGGATAAGCTGTCTGGCCAGGGGGTTGGTGTGCGCTGGGCAGTGCGGTGGGAGAGCGTTTACGCGAGTAGGGGGCGGGGCCGCTGGGGTCAAAGTTCACTCATGGAGGGAAGGGTCGCGTCCAGGGGGTCGCGGGTCAACGCTGAGCGGGAGGGAGTTATAGAGGAGGTCAGAGGTCAAACTAACGAAGGGGGCGTGGCGAGGGGGGCGCAAAATTCAAAGTTTGAAGCGGGAGCTCGTTGGAGGGGCACAGGGTGAATGTCAAAAAGGAGGGGGTCAAAATTAATAATTTGATAGGAGGATGTGCCCACGAGGGTCAGAGGTCACAGCCATGGGGGCCGCGGATTGGAGATTTAAGGCAGCAGCCAGTGAAGCAAATGAATGAGATTTGGCTTAGGGGGCATCTTTATGGGATCAGCGGTGGAACGTGACCAAATTGGAGAAAGATCACAGATGATGGTCCCAAGGGTCAAAAGTTAAAACCCAAATGGGGCATATTGCTGGAGGGGAGGGATAGGACACTCAAGAAAGAGGTCAAGGTGCTTTCTGATGGGGTAGAAGGACCCCCCCCCCCCCCCCCCCCAGATAATGAAAAGAATAGCAAACACTCATAAAGCACTTACTGTGTGTCAGGCCCTGTTCTGAACGCTTTCCATGTATTTAATCCTGACCACAACCTTTTGGGCTTGGTGCCATTATTAAGAGGCTTAGTGTTTTGCCCAGGGCTGCCTAATGAGTTAGTTTTGCAGCTGAGATTTGAACTCTGGAGTCCTGGGCTCAGAGTTCTATGCTCTACTGACTCTCAAATACTCATTATGTTGGTTAATACTTAATGAGTCCTGAGGCTGTACTCAGCACCCTGTGGGCCTAGTCTTACTATAGCACAATCTAGATAGACCCACTTTACAGCCAGGAGAATGAGGCACGGAGAGCTTCTGCTAAGTAATGAAGGAAGATTCCCTGCTGGATCTGAATAATTCCAGAGCTCCGGCCTCCGGTCGCCACACAGTAAACTGCTGGAGGTCTGTTCCTGGAAGCAGGGAGCTGGGCAAGGCTGGGCCACTCCTTGGGCAGGAATAGATTGTCTCTTTGGCCTCCGTGGAAGGGTGTGATCTGGGAGGAGAGGTTCCCCTGGGCCTATGGGAAGCGGTGTTTATGGGTGGCCCAGAGCCCAAGTGAGTCTGGCAGGCTCCTGGCTAGGGAGGGTGTCCTTGGGTGGTACTCTGTACAAAGTTGGGTGTTCTCTGTACTTAAAACCGCAACCTCTCATCATGGTCCTCAGTCGCTCCCACCTCTTTTTCTGCTGCTCTCCCCATCCCTCCGGGAGGTCCAACCACGCTGGCCTCTTTGCTGTTCTTCAGCTCTGTAGACTAATGCCTGTCTCCAGGTCTTTGACCTTCCTGTTCCCTCTGCCTGGAATCCCTTCTCTGCTCTGTACCCTCTCACTCACCAGTCGCTCACAGCTTGACCGGGACCACCCTGCCCCCAGCACTCTTTATCTCCTTCACTCTGTCCTTAACTTATTTATCAGAGCGCAGTTGATCTGCCTCCTGCTAGAAGGTGGGCCCCTCACAGGCAGGAATTTTCCCATGTTCTTTCCCTGAATTCCCCCAGGGTTGGTGGCGATTGAATGTTAGGCATGGTGCTGGGTCTGCAGCAGTGGATGGGACAGCGGGGATCCCCTGGCTCCCAGGGGCCCTCAGTGTCCCTTGGTGGAAGTGGACTGGGACCAGACCCTTAGCCAGTGAGACATGGCTACATCTCGCCCAGGGTAATGTGGCCTGCGAAAACATGCTCGGGGATGAGGAAAATGCCCCAACTCTGGGCCCCAGCCTGGGCCGGAGACTCGGAAAGTCCCCTGGGCAAGCTCTGAAGGATGGGTAGGAAGAATGGGAAAGGCTGTGCCAAGCAGAAGGAGAGGCGTGAGTGGAGGTCAGGGGTGCAGAATTGGGGGCTTGTGGGCAGCATGGCGCCTGAGTGAGACCCCGAGGGTTCCCGGCTCAGAGCGGGGCTGGCAGTGAAGCAGGGCTGGCAGTGAAGCAGAGGTGGGTGAGTGGCCGCCCCGTGTGTGTGGAGCTCCCAGGCAGTCCTGGGGAGCGGTTCAGAGAGGGGATGCTGGGACAAGGATGCCTGGCTCACACCCAGCTGCATCACTCACAGGCTGTGTGATCATGGGCAAGTCGCTTAACTTTTCTGGGCCTCAATTTCCCCCTGTGCAAAATGGGCATAATGATAGTGGCTACCTCAGACCTGCTGTGAGGATGTGGCGTGTAAAGAGCCTGGCCCAAGGCCTGGCACATGGTAGGTGTTGTGTCAGCACTAGTCTTCAGGCCATTGCTGCTACTGCTGCCTGGGGAGGGCCTCAGAGGTAGTGGTCAGGCCCTCTCCTCCTGCCTCCTGGCTTGCTCTGGCAGGGTCACCGGGTGGGCACGTGGCCAGGGAGCCCTACCAGTCCTTGCAGTGGCATTTCTCGCGTCATCTCAGGGCTCTGCACAGATACAGGGGGGACTTTGGCGCTGGACACCCACATTTGGGCTCCCTCCCCATCACGTACCAGCCATGGGACCTTGGGCAAGTGATGTCTTGTTTGCCAGTTTTGTTCCTATGATACATTTTAGACTAGTGGGAAAAGTAGAGCTTCAATATAGCAAAACACCCACGCTTCCAGTGTCCAGCCTGGGACCATGGATACAGTTACAGGCCCCTGTTCTCTGCCCCGCCTTCCCGATGGTAGCCACGGGGCTGGATTTGGCGTCCAGCCTTCCATCGCAGGTTTTCCTACTGTTACTACCCTCAGAGGGATTCGCAAACGACAGAGTAATAGCTCTCAACCCTGGCTCCACGCTGCAGTCACTTGGAGAGCTTTCCAGAATGCTGCTGCCCCAGCCCCCTGCCCCCTCCCAGACTCTGGCCTGGGTGCCCTTGGTCTGGGGCGGGGCTAGCCTCAGCACGTGGTTGTAATGGCCGGCCGGGGTTGTCCACTGTTGCACAGGTCGTTATAAATGGCACCACGGGAAACAGCCTGCTGCTGCGTCTCTGCGTCAGTGTGGCTGTTTCTCCGTGTGGACGAGTGTGGATCTAGAGCAGGTTGTTCATTTCCCCTTTGTGTGTTTCTTTTTGTGATGGTGCCGCACCAGAGTTACCCATTCACGTTTTGGTGGCTGTTCAGGTGGTTCCCGTTGGGACTGTAACAAACAGTGCTGCCGTGAACATTCTAGAGCGTGTTTCCTTGTGTACTGCAGCCAGAGTCTCTCTTGGGCATATGCCTCACAGTGGAAACGCTGGACCTTCCAAATTACTCTGTTCAGCATTTGTACCAGTGTGCTTTCCAGCAGTGCCTGATGGTTCCCTCGGCTCCATGCTGCTTCGGGCAAGCTTGCAGTCCTGGCTGAAACAGTTTACTCAGCCGTGAGGTGGTGGGTTTTACGGCACCTGCACCCCTTCCCCAGTCTGGTTGCAAACAGGGGTGCAGTTCATGTGATGAGCTTAGCTGGGGTCTGACACCTGTTGAACCCCCACACCCAGAGGAGAAGGCAGGCCGGGGAAGGCTTTGACCTGTGCCCTCCAGGGCATCCAGGACAGTGGCTATAACTTTGACCCACCTCTCCTAGGGGATCATCTCCCAGGACTGGCCTTTGGAAAGGGAAACATACTGACTTAGACCTCCTCAGGAAGGAGGCAAAGAGAAAGGAAGTGCCACTCAGAAGGGGGTGAGCAAACCCCGGTTACACTGCTCATCGGTCCCCGTGTCCAAGCCCTGCCCTCAGGGGTCACAGGATCGGGAAGGGGACAGACCTGGCCCCAGACGGTAGCGTCCCAGAGAGGTCAGGCTGGGTAGGGATGCTCAAGCAGAATGGTCAGGGCTGGGACGAGGTAGGGGCTGAGGGAACCCGGAGGCGGCTCCTCACTCCACCTGGGAGCCAGCAAGGGCTTTCTGGAGAAGGGAGACGTCTGACTGACGAGAGGAAGCCAGGCCCAGGAAGAGCTGGGAAGAACAGAGCAGGTAGGGGTACGGACAGTGCGAAGGGCCCGCGGTCCAAAGATGGGCTGTTCGGGTCCCACCAGAGGGGCCAAGGACATGGGGAGGTCTGGCAGATAGGATACAGCAGGCAGGGGTCGACGGGCTGAGACAAGGAGTGTGGATTTCTTTCTGTGTGTGATGGGAGTCATCACAGGGCTTTAAGCAACATCTGCGTTCCCTTTTATAAAGATTGCTCAGGCTGCCATGTGGGGAACAGATCAGCGAGGGCGGGCGGGGGAGAGGGATAGTCCATGCCGGGGAGGGTGGGTAGCACGAGGCTGGTGGAGATGGAGAAGGGTCCTGAGTGCTGGCCAAGGTTTTGAGTCCTTTACCCGTATGAACCCATTTGATCTTCACAACAACCTACAGGTAGGTACCGCTGTGTGTGGGTGTATTTGCTCAGTCATGTCCGTGCAGTCCCGTGGACTGTAACCGGCCAGGTTCCTCTTTCCGTGGAATTCCCCAGGCAAGAATGGGAGTGGGTTGCCATTTCCTCCTCCAGGGGATCTTCCCAACCCAGGGATCAAACCCATGTCTCTTCATCTCTTGCATTGGCAGGCAGGTTCTTTACCACTGTGCCACGTGGGAAGCCCCGTAGGGGCTGTAAATGTAAACCCCATTTACAGATGAGAGAATTGAGCCCCAGAGAGGTGTGTGACCTGGCTGGGGACACAAGCAGGCAGGTGGCAGAGGCAGGCCTTGAACTCCAGGCCTCCGAGCTCCAGAGTCACTGCTTGTTTTCACAATGGCCCTGCAGTGATCTGGAAGTGGTCTTGATAAGGGCAGGCTACTTCCTGTTCTTAACCCAGGTTCCTGTTTGGACAGAAACTCTTCAGGGGGCAGCCTGGGTAGTTTCTGAGCCCTGGGTCCGCGCCTCCCTCAGGACCTCCCACAGCTCCTTCCCCTTCTGGTCCACTGCGTCACCCCTCCTTGTCCTGCTGGCTCCCAGTGAGCCAGACTTCCTGGCCAGACACCGGTCGGGGTGTCCCCAGCAGCTGTTTCTCCCATCACCCCAGCCAGGCAGCCACAGATGCTGCCAGCAGGAAGCGGTCTCCTTCCAAGTCATGGCCAGGGAAATGGGACCCTTCCCAGCCCAGCCACCCATCTGGGGCTGGGGCTTATTGTCTCACAGCTGCCGTGGCCCACAGGAAGGTTGAGGGGGAGGCAAGGAGGGTCAGAAGGGGAGCTTTCCCAGGTCCCCGGGGAGCCAGCTACAGCAGATGTATCAGAAGCCACCACTCACCGCTGCCGGTGTCACAGGGCCCTCTGGTCCCAGCCTGCCCTTCCCCAGGGTGCCAGGTGCTCTGCTGGTGCCGGGTGCTCCATCCTCGGAGCAGTGGCAGCTTCCCTGCCAGGGCCACACATTCCGGGCATCTCACAGCCCGACCCCCTAGCGGGGACCCCTGGGGAAAAGGCAGGGCCGCCCTGGGCGTCTCCTCCCTCACGTGGTGCTCATGCCGTTGCTTCAGTCATGTCCGACTCTTTGAGGTCACATGGACTCTAGGGATTCTTCAGGCAAGAATACTGGAGTGGGTTGCCATTTCCTTCTCTAGGAGAATCTTCCCGACCCAGGGATGGAACCCACATATCTTGCATCTCCTGCATTGCAAGCGGGTTCTTTACAGCTGAGCCTCTGGGGAAGCCCTCCTCAGCTGTTCAATGAGCTATTGGGAGGGTTGGAGGAGACTGATGTCGGTGTGCCTGCATGTTGCCTGGCTCACAGTAAGCTCATCGGATGTGCCCCTTTCTGGGCTGCAGCCTCCTCTTCACCTGCTCCCAGCCCCTCAGGACACTGCATGAGCCCCCAGCTCCCAAGTACTAAGAGCTAGATGTGTCCTTTATAAGCATCTCGCAGCAGCTCAGCCCGGAGCCCTGAGGAAGGGGTGTTATTAACCTCATTTCTCTTTTCCTGCATTTCAATTTTAAGAAGGCCCATCTTTGCCCCAGCAGCATGTATAATCTGTTCACAGTTGAGAAACCGCACACAGTACAGAAGGGTGTGCAGCCGTAGGTCTCTTTCCCACCCCGGTGTTCGGCCCCTTCCCAGAGACAGCCTTGTTCCGGTTTCTCTTCTTTCTTGGACATTTGTTCCTGCACGTGTTCTCTCCCACTTTTGTTTTGCTCACATGGAGCTGACTTTTCACGTTTGTATTCTGTCCTGCTCCTTGCACTTTTCACTCAAGTTCTGTGTCAGGAGGTCAGGGGCGTCCTTGCACTGTGTACGGCTGGAGCAGGTTCCATGGTGTGATGTCTTCCTGCACATGCGTGTGAGCTGTGCACCCCTCTGGAGGTGCTCGGGGTCTGAGACGTGTGCCCGGTAGCCCTGCGGTCGTGTCCCGGTCTGCCAAGAGCCCGTGCCTGTGCGCACCCCCACCCCCAGTGCCCGGGGCGCCAGCGTCTGTCTCCTCCCATGCTCGCCCTGCAGACGGGCGTCAGCAGGTGTTTTGACCTCGGCCAGTCAGACAGGTGCCAAACGGTCCTTACTGTGGTTCTGATTTTAACATGAGCAAAGGGGAGCATCCTTGTTGAAAGCCATTTGGACTTCCTTTCCTGTCTATGTGTGATACTTTGCTTTCCTGAAAAAGAAGAAATGGAGGCATAGGCTAGACAGCCTACAGCGTGTGAGAGGCAAATGTAGGACTCGAACCCAGGCCTGCCCTCCCCAGCCTGGAGCGCTTAACCTGTCTGATGTAGTGGAGATTGAGAGCACAGACTCTGGAACCAAGTTCGCCACTCTTGGCTGTGTGATCCCAGACAAGTCACTTCACCTCTCTGTGCCTCCGTGTCCTCATCTGTAAAATGGGAATGATAACTATACCTCCTTTATGGGGTTGTTCTGAGGGTATAGATGCCTACTCATCAGGCAGAATGCATAGTCAATGTTCAAAGACTGTTAGCTGCTAGTGTTAGTCCTCATAGTATTTCTCTATGTTACTGGTATTAGCAGGTACCATTCTACGTGTTTTGAGTAAATGAACTTATCCCATCCTCCTAGCAACTCCAAGATTAGATATTTGGCGGGGGTGGGGGTGGGGGTGTTGTATTGGGGGGGGGGGTGTTGTTTTTTGTTTTGGCTGTGCTGAGTGGCGTGTGGTACCTTAAGTTCCATGACCTGGAGCCGAGCTTGCACCCCCTGCAGTGCAAACTCAGAGTCTTAACCACTGGGTCACCAGGGAAGTCCTAGGTGTACACGTTCTTGAGTGAAGTGAGTGAAAGTCACTCAGTCATGTCCGACTCTTTATGACCCCATGGACTATACAGTCTATGGAATTCTTCAGGCCAGAATACTGGAGTGGGTAGCCTTTCCCTTCTTCAGGGGATCTTCCTAAGCCAAGGATCCAAACCAGGTCTCCCGCATTGCAAGCGGATTCTTTACCAGCTGAGCCACAAGAGAAGCCTAAGAATACTGGAGTGGGTAGCCTATCCCTTCTCCAGTGGATCTTCGCGACCCAGGTTGCAGACAGATTCTTTACCAACTGAGCTATCAGGAAAACCCCGTGTTCTTCTCTCCCTTTTAAAAGGGGGAAATTGAGATCCCAGGAGACCAGCCTGGTGTCAGTCAGCAGGGCTGGGGCTTGGCCCGGGCTCCTAACCACTGGGGAGCACTCCCTGAGCCGGGGGATTAGAAGGCTGTCCCTCCCGCCCGTCTGCCCCGCCCCCACTCGGGGCTGGCTGCGGCGGAGCTCGGAGGGCACACCTTGGCAGGTGGGGGCGCTAGGCAGGGGCCCCACGGAGAGAGCCTCCCTCCCCCGCCCTCTGCTCCCCTCCGCCAGCCCCAGCCCGGCCCTGGAAACTCCTGATAAAGCGGCATTGTGTGGCAGTTTCGGGCTGGCTTCCCCCAGCGGGTTTCAGCCACTCCCACCCTACGGGAAGCGGCCTGGGCCGCCTCCCCTCCCCCGCCCCTCCTCACAGTGCTGGGAATGGGGAGGAAGTAGGACCGCGAGAGGGCCGGGCTCCCGCCGTCCCGAGGTGAGGACCCCCCCCCCCCCCATCAAGCCCTCAGCGCACGCGCGCTCTCTTTCTGGTGCTTGCTTTCTCCCTAGGGACCCCTCCTCTGCTGCGCCCAGCGCCTCCACAGCCCCCTTCTCCCTCCTCCCAGCCTTCAGCAGAAGCCTGGCCCCGGGTCACTGTGTGTATGTGTTTTAGGTACCTTGATAATGCCACCTCTTTTTCCACCTTTAATAATTGTGAAGCTTAACATACCTACAGAGAAGTGTATCAGCTCACGTCAGTCTAACAGGTAATTACAGGGGGAGCAGCATTTCCCCACACCTGCGCGGAGGCTGAGAACACCCAGCCCAGGGCCCCCCTGTTGACCACAACCCCAGTAGCGGCCATCTCCCTGACTTTGGGGGTCACCGGCTCCCTGCTTGTCTGGCGGTTTCACCAGGTGTGCCTCCCGAGTCCTAGCCTGCCCCCTTGCCTGCTGGGGCCCTTCAGGTGAACGGACTCCTCCAGCACGCCCTCATCTGGTCTCCCTCATCCTGAGTCTGTGAGGCCCATGGCTGTGGTCACGGGTGTGGGTGGTCTGTTGGCTGTGCGGTGCTCTAACTAACTTACTGCTCTGCTCCCACTGCCCCGGTGTCCACGTGCTCTTTGAACATGTCTGCCAGGATGCCTGTGCCCACACTTCCCCAGGGGTCATGTCCAGGGTGCAGTGCTCGGTTGGGGGGGTGGTTGTGTCTCGGCACCTTTAGCAGACCCCGCCACGCAGCTGTCCCAAGAGGGGGTAACCGCGCCCGCGCTGCACAGCCTCCCTCCCCAACACGGGGCCTGTCAGACTCTGTAACTGACCTTGGAACATTTTATATTCTCATCTCCTGCAGAAGCTTCTTATCGCCAAGATGAATCCTCTTGTCCTTTTCTCCTCCCCGGGGTTCCTGTCCATGCTGGCTCTTACCCATCCCACCTCTTATGCTCGCCTCTGGGCTCTTGAGACCCACAGTGAACACAGCAGGCTCCCTCACTGGGCTCGGTCTGGCAGGGGACTCTGTATGGACCAAGAGAGACACGGAAAATAGACCAGACTCCAGGCCCCATCTTCTGCCAGCGGCCCTGCCTCGTTCACGGGCGCCCCATCCACCCTCCTGGTCGGGCTGGGAATCTGATGTCATCCTGACTCCTCTTGGCCTCTTCCTCCACATCCAGGATGTCCAGAAAGCCTGCTCGTCTACCTTCAGGTTAGAACCTGGGGCCTCCCAGTCTTTGTCGTCACCCCATAGTTCCAACCACCCTCAACTCCAGCCTCAACTGTGGGGGCAGCCAGAGGGAGCCCGGGTCAGATCCCGTCCCTGTCCTGCGGAGAACCCCTTCCCTGGCTTCATCTCTTTTGGGGAGCAGCCTTCGAGGTCCCACACGATCCTGGCCCAGCTTCGCTGCTCGCCTTCACGCGTCTACTGCTGCCCTGTCGCTGGAACATCCAGGCCGAGTCCCGCCGCAGGCTCTCTGTTCGCTGCCCCCCAGGTCTGCGGGAGCCTTGTCACTCTCTCCCCGCCTCCCCTGCTTGGTTTCCCTGGTCCACTCACCGACCCTGCTGTTCCAGTGTGACTGCGCGTGTTGGGTGGTGTCCTCCTCACCCACCCACCCCCGTGACTTAGCTTCACGGCGGGGGTATGGGGCAGGGCCGGGCAGGCGGCTTACTGTGTCCCTTGCTGTATCCTCAGGGCTTGACTTTTACTAGTCGCTCCCTAAGCACTGGTGGGCTGAATGTAACGAATGTTACAACTGTAACAAGTGGAGGATGTCTTTGCCAGGGTGTATGTTGGGCGGGGGGTAGTTCCCCCCAGGTGAGGATTACAGAGCAGGCTTTCCTGAGGAGGAATTGCCACTTGGAGGATGAACTCAGGGAGGTGGAGGGTCATGGGTTCGAGGCTGAGGGAGCTGCCTGTGCAGACGTCCTAGGCGGGAGAGCGCAAGGCACCTTTGAGGAACTGAAAGAAGACTGGCGTTTGGTTCTGTCTACTCTGGAATTGAATCTTGACAGCCGCTTGGGCCTCTCGGTGTCCCAGTTTCTTCCTCTCTAGAACCGAGGCTCCTCTGGGTGTCCCAGGGCATCTCTGAGGTTCTGCTCCTAACATACTTATCCTCGGGCCTGGCAGAGAAATAGGAATGTGATTGGTTTATTATCTTTTTTCCAACAAATACTCAGGAGTGCATGGCTCTTTGTGGCCTCCAGGGACACTGTGCTGATAAACAAACCCAGTTGGAGCCTGACTCTTGGACTCGCAGCCTTCTGGCCACACCCCTGACACATCCCAACTGCAGCTCGGAGGCAGGAGAAGGCCTGAAATGACCTTGAGCCTGGGGAGTCCTTATTCCTGAGGCTGATTAATAGGGAGAACTGATTGAGGGCTCGCACGTGCCAGGCCCAGGGCCTGTACAGAACTCCCACGCTGCTTCTCCTCAGTCCTTCCCGGAAGGATTCGACCCATTTCAGAGATGAGGGAGGTGAGGGCCGCGCCAGAGGTGAGTGCTGGGCCCATCCTGCCCACTGGTGCCGAGCTGACGTGGTGGTGTCTCCTCCCGGGGCCAGGGCAGCCTTTGCTGTGCTCTGTGAACATCTGAGTGCGCATCTGGAGCGCCCCTCTGTGAAGGGCCCATTCCAGCCACTTGCCTCTTTCTCCTCCGGGCTGTCTGCATTTTCATTTTGAACTTCTGTGAGTTAAGTCTTAATTAAAGAGTCTGGACGAGAACCTGTGTTTCTAAGATGGTCCTCCTTACCTTCTCTTGTTTGGTGGCCTATCTTTTCACTTTCTTTAAATTGTGTCTTTTGATGAAGCTTTTACTTTTACTATAGTCAGATTTATCACCTACTTCCTTTATAGTTTTATAGTTCTACTTTTCACATTTAGTCTCTCATTGTTCTGGAATTTGTGTGTGTGTGCGCGCACGCGTGTGTGTGGTGTGAGGTAGTCACCCAGTTTCACATTTTCCACCTGGATCCCCATATACCATTATGACAACAGGCTGTAGCTTCTCCTCTGCCACCTGGGTCATAGATTCATGTCTCTGTAAGTGGGTCTGTTTCTGGGTGCTCTCATTCTTTCTTGTACACAGTTTGTCTATTCCTGCATCAATACCCCGATATCCTAATTCGTATAGTTGTCTTTTTTCTTAATATTTTCATTTAAATGGCCACGCCAGGTCTCAATTGTGGCGCAAGAGATCTTCAGTCTCTGTAGCAGCAGGCAGGATCTTCAGTTGGGCCCCCTGCATTGGGAGAGCAGAGTCCTAGCTACTGGACCACCAGGCAAGTCTCAATAGTTGATAATAAGCCTTGATGGTGTGGAGAGCAAGCCCTCCCACGCACGCATCCTTCTTCCCAAGTGTCTCGGCTATTTGACTTTTTGTAACGCCACTTAGATGTGAGACAAGCCTCATGCCCCACAAACAGACATGACGTTGAGTCTCCCGGTCCATGAACGTGGTCTGTCTCTCACTTTATCTAGGTCTCCTCTGATGTCTCTCAGCAGAGGGTCACACGTCTCCAGCTGGGCCTTGCCCACCTCTTGCTGGGTTTATTCCGGGCACTTGGTGACGTGGCAGGGGGGAGCCCGTGGCCGCCGGCATCTTGCTCCCAGGGCTCGGCCTGGCTGGGTGAGGCCCTCAGAGCAGAGGCAGGAGCCTGGCTCCCCTGTGCTCTGCTTCCTCCCAGGCACCGCCCCTGGGCCCTGGCAGAGGGCGGGCAGCCTGCCCGGAGAGGAGGTTGTAATTTTCCTGAATGATTTCAAGGGCTAATTAAAGGTTTTCCTTGACTAATCAGCTTACGGTTTAATTATCAGGAAACAGGCTCAGGGATGCAGGAAGCAGCTCGCTGGGGTCTCCTCACAGCATGGCTAGGGGGAGCCAGGGCCGGGCCCCTACCCCCGGGGCGGTGGCGGGATATGGGGATAGCTGAGGACCCCCGGAGGCCGGCCGCGGTTCTCCAGTCCTGCGAGGGAACCGGGTGCAGGGCAGCCGATGCCTATGGTTGAGGTCTGAGTGCGTCCCTTCCCGGCTCCAGACCCTTCCATGGTCCCCACTGCCGGGCACAGTCCCGCCTCTGGGGGGCTAGGCCCTGACCCCCTCTGCGTGCCTCCTGCGCTTCAGCCTGGCTGGTCTGTCTTTACTGCTCTCACCTCAGTTACCCTTTGGGTCTCAGCCTAAAGGTCACCACCTCTGGGCAGCCTTCTCAGGCCACTCCTGCGTCCAGAGCAGGTGATAAACTCTGCCCGCCACATGCCGCTGTCAGCATCACTCACCCCGCCACCGATAAGGGCTCCACGCCTGGGCTGCGCCCTGTGGTCCTTGGGTCACCGGGGACCCAAGAGGAGAAGGGGGCTCAGGACGGGCGCCCTGAGGAGAGGGCTGGGAGTGGGCTTCAGGCCAGGAGGACCGGGCGGTTGCCAAGGCCTTGTGGGGGCAGGGGGCGGTTGACAGCCTGGCCAGTGACCTGGCCAAGGATGGGCTCTTGGCAGTTTGCGAAGGGGGAGGGGACCTGGGGATGGCCGTGCCAGGCCTGGCTTCATTCCTCGCATTCCTCAGCCGGCCCCAGACTCCCGGTGGGCAAGGTGGGGGAGGGTGGGCAGGCAGAGAGGGGCCTCCTGGGCGGCGTGCCCTGCCCCTCCCCCTCCTTCTCCTTTCCGCCCCTACCCCGCCCCCCATCAGTCTGTCTCACTTTATACCACCCCCTTGAGGACTCAGTCCTGGGACTCTCTGTCCAGGCTCCCCCCCGCCCTCACCTCCTGGTCATTAGGGTTAGCTGGTACAGGTGTGCATCACCAACTCAGTGGACGTGAGTCTGCGCCAGCTCCCCGAGATGCTGAAGGACAGGGAGGCCTGGCGCGCTGCAGTCCACGGGGCACAAAGAGTCGGACAGCACTGAGCGACTGAACAGCAAAAGGTCAGACCACTTGAATCTGAATCTCTGGCTGTGGGGCCTGAGCATTGGGTTTTGTGTTTTTTGGTGTTTTTTTTTTAAGTTCCCTGGGCGACTGTAGTGTGATTCTGAACCGAGATGAGAGCCACTGGCTTACAGAAACGATAGAAATCACGTATTAGCTTTCAGTGTTTGGACACTTTTCTAGGCTTCTGACGTGGCGTGATTAAGTCGTGTCACCCCCACAGCCTCACTACAAGAAGATGTGACTGTTATTCCCACGTTACTGACAAGGGAGCTGAGGCCCGGAGGAGGCGTCGGGGCCTCTTCATCCCTGGACCCGCCAGCCCCTCTGGGCAGCTGACTGTCCCCACCCCCTCCTGTCTTTCTCTCCCCGAGTCTCTGCCTGTCTCTCCTCTCCTCCTCTCCCTCACTTTCTGCTCCCCCCACTCCCCTGCAGAGGCTTGCCTGGCTTCCCTGTTTGCAGGCAGGATCCTGCCGAAGCCACAGAGGGGAGATGGTTTCTGCAGACCCAGGATGAGAGGGGTGCTGGTATCCCCGCACGCCAGCCGCCCTGGCTGCTCATGGCACCTGGAGGGGGAGGGGGTGGGGGGCAGGGCATGCATCCCCCTGCTTGGGGGGCGCCCTGCAGTCTTGCCGGGAGGAGCACCCAGGCTGGTGGACCCCCCAAATCCTGTGAGCCCCCAAATCTGATGTCATCCGTTGCCAGTTACCATTTCAGGCTCCCATGAGTGGCTGATGGTTTAATTTCAGGAAAGGTTTGTGCTCAGATGTGACTGTTGCAGCGCAGGAGCCATTATGATTCATTCGATGGGAGTGAGGGGAGCTGAGAGTCCAGGAGCCCCCGTGCGCCCCTGCTCCCCAAGGGCTCCCTGGCCTCCTCTCCCCCACCCCCTCCGGGCAAGGAATGGGCATCCAGCTCCCCTGCTGGCCTCACCCAGCTCCCCCAGCCTCCTCTGTGACCTGGGGCCAGGCCCTGAGCCCCAGGTGTCTCTGCACTGGTTCCCGTCTAGAGCGACTCTCAGCCCAGGTCTGCCATCATCATGTCATTATAGTTACTACTGCCGCGATGTCTGTTACAGTTATTAGAGGCCGGATATGTGTTTGGATTTAGTAATTAAGGTTCACAGGGTGAGCGACCCATGAATTCTTCACTGTTCTGACTAGGTCATATTCCCTTTTGCAAAATGTTTAAAACCTCTGTATGATGGAAGTGGCCACACGTTCTTCTGAACAATGGCCTGCCGCCCTCCTCACGGCCCCCGCCCCAGCTTCAGCAGTTATCTGTCACCACGGGGCTTTTTCGTCTGTACCCCACCCCCACCTCCCTGATTCTTTGGAGGCAGTTCTTTTTTTTTTTTTTTTTTTTTTGAGGCAGTTCTTAAACATCGTATACTGCAACCATAAATATCTCAGATTTTTTGCATATAAGAGATAAGGAGTCTTTAAACACACCCACACACACGTGATACCATGGTCACAGGAGAAAAAGAACCAATACTTTCTTAATAGCCTTGCATTTCCCCAACTGTCTCACCATCGTTTTTTCCAATGTGTGTGTTTGACTTGGCATCCGGACAAGGTCTGCTCTGCGTTTGGTCGACAGGTCCCTGAAGTCTTCTGTCGTCTGTAGGCGCTTTCCTGTGCCCGCTGATTGGGTCATTGATCTATCAAAAACCCTGATCCTCTGTCCTCTGGAGTTTCCCACGGTCCGGATCTCACCGAGGCATCCTCGTGGTATCATTTCACGTGTTCCTCTGTCCCTTGTGCTTCCTGTATGTTGGGCCTTAGGTTTAGAGGCGCGATTGGATTCTGGTTCCGCCACTTCATAGATGGTGCTCTGTAGGAACATCAGGCCAACCTTCATGTCTGGGTGACTATTTTAAAGTAATTTCTTTTTTTTTTTTTGCAAGTGAGTGGATTGAAATGGAAATTCTTAAGTCGCTCTTAGTAAGGCTGGTATGCAGTACAGCAGAACGTGGCAGGAGGGAACCGAAGGTCTGAGGTTCAGAACGACTGGGGTCTGGGAGCAAAGGGCTGTGTGTGAGCCCCTGGCTTCCAGTGAGCCTTCTTCACGAACCGTAGCTGTGGGCTCCTGCTCTTCTGGGACCAGAGGCCCCCAGCTGAGAGCCATCCCTCACCCCCACCCTCATTCTTCACCCTCCCCTGATGCTTATCTTTAGGGGCTCCTGCCCCAACTCTGCCCTTGGCCAGCTGGGCCCCCCGGGAAGCTTTCCCGTCCCCCCACCTGCTTCCTCCCCCTTAACATAACGTGAGGGGGCAGGGCGACTGCACCTCCGGGAGGGCTGTGGTCAGGAGGCCTGGACTCCAGAAGCGGCTGTTCTTCTGCATTTAGTGTAGACTCTCTCTGACCTCAGCCACGCCACTCTCCCCTCACACCCTCCCTCCCTTCCTGCCACACAGGCCTCCTGGGCCAGCCTCAGGCATTCTGGAACATGCCAGACAGGCTTCAGTCCTCAGGCCTTTGCAGTTGTGGTTCCTTCTACCCTGAAAGCATTTCCCTAGGTTCCCCACGTGGCTCCCTCACTTCCCCTGCTCCTGCTCAGGGACACCCACCCCCCTAGACACCCTGACCCCCACACATACACCGTGTTCTGTCCCCTCTCCCTCATGTCATGTACTTTTTTGTTTACTTTTATGTTATCTTATCTCCCTCACTCACTAGCATGTCATCTCCGGGAAGAAGGGACTGTCTTATTCGCTGTGTCCCCAGTTCCTAACACAATGCCTGGCATAGAATTGTTGAGTGCGTGACCGAACGAGAGCGTAAACATGGATAAGTGAGTGGACTCTGGCCTGGGTCAGACCTGCCATGGAATCCTGCTTCTTTTTGTTTTTTTAATTTATTTTTAACTGAAGAATAATTGCTTTACAATATTGTGTTGGTTTCTGTGTGTGTGTTAGTCGCTCAGTCGTGTCCAACTCTTTGCAACCCCATGGACTGCAGCCCGCCAGGCTCCTCTGACTGTGGAATTCTCCAGGCAAGAATTCCCTCCTCCAGGGGGATCTTGCTGACCCAGGGAACCGGGCTCTCCTGCATTGTAGGTGGATTCTCGACCATCTGAGCCACCAGGGAAGCCCTGGTTTCTGCCATACATCAACATGAATCGGTCGTAGATATACGTACGTCCCTTCCCTCTTGAACCTCCCACCCCATCCCACCACTCTCGGTTGTCACAGAGCACCGGTGTGAGCGCCCTGTGTCATACAACAAATCCCCGCTGTCTGTTTTACATGTGGTGATGTCTGTATCTGTGCTGCTCTGTCAATTCATCCCCCTCTCTCCTTCCCCCACTGTGTCCCCAAGTCTGTTCTTAGTGTCTGTATCTCCCTTGCTGCCCTGCACATAGGTTCATCAGTACCATCTTTCTAGACTCCATATATACATCTTAATGTACAATATTTGTTTTTTCTCTTTCTGACTTCAGACAGGGAGTCCTGGTTCTCCTACATGCTGTGTGACCTTGGGCTGGCCCCTCCCCTCTCTGAGCCTCACTTTCCTCCTCCGCAACACGGGAGTGTTCCCAGCACCCTGCTCACTGCCTTGTTTTGCACTACGGTGGTGCCCGCGTACATTAGACTTTGCAGCTGGCCTCACCGGCATCCCGTGTCTCCAGTCCAGGGCACAGGTGAGCCAGCCAGGGCTGTCCCTCCTCTGGGGACTCTACCACATCTTAACTAACTCCTTCCACTCTGGGTGACTGACTGAGGCACCCGGGGCAGGCCAGGGCAGGGATACCATGGATGGATCTGTCCCAGTCGCCAGAAAGACTCCACGGGAAGTGTCATCCAGGCAGGATACCAGAGTGCTGGGGACGTGGCGAGAACTGGGTGTTAGGGCCGAACCTGAGTCCGGCTGCCTCCAGGCCTTTGTCTCCTTTGCAGGAAACAGGCCCAGAGTTGCGAGGGACCAAGGAAAGCCCCTGCTCTGATCACAGGACCAGTTACAACGTTGCGGGGGAGAGAGAATGTGTGTGTGTGTGTGTTAGAGACAGATGGACAGAGAGAGAGCGAAAGAGACTGTGTGTGGACGAATGTGTGTGTGTGTGTGTGTGTGTGTGTTAGAGACAGATGGACAGAGAGAGAGCGAAAGAGACTGTGTGTGGACACCAGCAGGTATGGAGGAAGCTTCCAGCTCTCAGAATTGCTACCACTTGTGTTTTCTGCACCGGAGTAGAAAATATGACACATGTACAGAAAACTATATAGAACCTCCCTTTTCAGTCTAGTGAGTTATTATAAAGCACATGCCCCTTCTAAGGACCTCCCAGATCAAGAAGACCAGCACTGCCAGCACCCTGAAAGCCCCCTCCTTCGTGTGCTCTTCCCAGCATTATCAAATAAATTCTATCGTCTTTTCTTCCTTTCAGTCGCGGCCTCTCTGTTTGTGAATTATGAAAGATTTTAGTTGCCTTCAAGAGATAGAGAGCCACCTGATGGCCTCCCTTGGACGTGTTGCCCAACTAAGAGAGGAAACACACTTGCCGCAGTTAGAGTCCCCGGGGTCCCCTTCCGCAGGTACCCCGGCCTCGCTGTGATTCCTCGTTGCTTCCCTGGACAGTATCCCATATCGTATCGTGCTGCAGGTTTGAAAACTGGATGTAAATGGTTCCCTGCTCAGCTGCAGCTTGCTCTCAGTATTGTGCTCTGGAGACTTCTCTAGCGATGAAGTCGCCTGCCAGTAGGAATGCTCCGAAGCACATGTCAGAGGGAAGCCCCTCCCCACAGCCAGATGAAAGCAGCCCTGCCCTGGGGGAGCCGCAGGAGGGCGCTTGGGGGCTCCTCTTGGCTCCCCACCCTCCCCCCTCCCCCGCCCCACTCCTGAGTTTGACACCACTGCAGGAGACATAAGAGACTCAGGTTTGATCCCTGGGCTGGGAAGATCCCCTGGAGGAGGGCATGGCGACCCACTCCAGTGTTCCTGCCTGGAGACTCCCATGGGCAGAGAAGCCTGGCGGGCTGCAGTTCATGGGGTCACAGAGACTTGGCACACACAGGCACGCGTCCAGTGAAGGTGGGCACTCCTCTCCATGGAGGGCACTGCCGGCTTCCCAGGCTGATAAATGGGATTCAGTTACGGGCCCTTGACATGGAAGAGGCCTTCCCGGATGCCTGTTAGGTGGGAAGGGGGTTCTGGTACCATTCTGGGTGTGTCAGTTTCACAGAAGGGGCCTTCCGTGGAGCAGGGTGAGGCCCCCCCCCGACGTGGGAATGGACTGGGGACTAGGGAGGAGGAAGCAGAGTCTCTTCCCCTGCCCCCCCCCCCCGCCCCCGCCCCTTGGCTTCCCCCTTCAGCTGGTCTCATCCAGCCTTTCCTGGAGAAACCTTGTGCATAGTGATCGTATCAAAAGCTCTGATCTGGAGGCGTGGGTTTGCGTCCCAGCTCTGCGGCCTGCTAGCTGGGTGACCGTGGGCTCGTAGCTCCTCCCTCATCCCTCCTCCACCACCACCTCCGGCGGCCTCAGTTTCCCCATTTGTAATATGGGGTTGTTATGAAGGTTATTTTATCCGTGTAAAGCTCTCAAAACAGACCTAGCACATAGAGATCTCTTAACAAGTGTTAGCTGTCAGTGTGATTGTCAGTGCGTCTCACTCTTGCTCTTCGTAGAAAGTCAGTGCGCTGCTCCTCTGACCTGTGTCCCCGCCAAGACCCTGCCCTCACGTCTAGTGATGGAAACAGACACAGCACCAGGCAGTGACAGCCCCAGAGTGACCTTGAGGAAAGCACAGGCCCCAGTGTCATGGCTTGGGTGGGGGAAGCCCCGAGGACTGAGACAAGCCCTGGCTCCAGCCTGGGAAACCAGGGAAGGCTTCCTGGAGGAGGAGACGTCGGAGCTGAGGGCTGTAAGAGGAGTCCGTGTTTGGAAGCCTGTGTGTTCAAAGGGAAATGAATAGCATGTTCTAAGGTGGGAAAGGGCCTGGCATTTTTAATAAATTATTAGTAGTCATGTATGGATGTGAGAGTCGGACCATAAAGAAGGCTGAGCGCGGAAAAATTGATGCTTTCGAACTGTGTTGCAAAGAAGACTTCTTGAGAGTCCCTTGGACAGCAAGGATATCAAATCAGTCAGTCCTAAAGGAAATCAACCCTGAATATTCATTGGAAGGATTGAATGCTGAAGCTGAAGCTCCAATACTTTGGCCAGCTGATGTGAAGAGCCAGCTCATTGGAAAAGACCCTAATGCTGGGAAAGACTGAGGGCAAGAGAAGGGGGTGACAGAGGATAAGATGGTTGGATGGCATCACTGACTCAATGGACATGAGTTTGAGCAAACTCCAGGAAATGATGAAGGACAGGAAAGCCTGGCATGCTGCAGTCCATGGTGTCACAAAGAGTCAGACATGATTTAGAGACTGAACGACAATATTAGTATTTTTCATGAAGCTTTTCATTTTGAGATCATTGTGCTTTAATCTGGAGGTGTGAGAAATAACACAGGGAGAGCCCCTGTACCCTTTAGCCAGCTCCCTCCAATAGTAACATTTTGCAAAATTAGAATCAGTACAAGATCACAACCAGGATGTTGTCATAGATACAGTCAGGATGGAGAACACTCCATCACAAGGATCCCCCATGCACTTTTTATAGCCATATCCCACCCCTGCTCTGTCCCTCACCCAAGGCAGCCACTCATCTATTTGTTCCCCATTTTTATAATTCTGTCATTTCAACAGTATTATGTAAATAAGATCGTACTGTACATAACCTTTGGGGGTTAGCATTTTTTTCACTCAGCGTAGTTCTCTGGAGATTCATCCAGGTTGTTGCCTGTGTCAATAGTTTGTTCCTTTTTCTTGCTAAGTAGTGGATGTGCCATAGTTTATTGAACCATTCACCCACTGAGGGACATCTGGGGTGTTTCCAGTTTTTGGCTGTTAGAAATGAAGCTGCTGTTAACAATCTCATACAGGTTTTTGTGTGAATGTAAATTTTCATTTTTTCTGGGACAGAGACCCAGAAGTGCAGCTGCTGGTGTGTAGGTGGATGCGAGTTTAAAGAAACTGCCAAACATGGTTGTACAACTTGACATCCCCACCAGCAGTGAATGGGCGATCGATTTCTCTGCATCCTTGCCAGCATTTGGTGTTATCGCTATTTTTTATTTTAGCTATTCTAATGAGCATGTAATGATAATTCTCTGTGGCTTTAATTTGCATTTCTCTAATGGCTAATGCTGTCAGACATCCTTTCATGAGCCTATCTGCCATCTGTGTATCCTCACTGGTGAATCATCCTCATGTCTTCTGCCCATTTGCTAATTTCATTGTTTGGGTTTTTTTACTGTTGAGCATTGAGAATCCTTTATGTCTTTGAAATATTAGTCCTTTGTGAGGTGTGTGGTTTGCAAATATTTTCCCCCAGTCTGTTACTTTTTATATTCTTTACATGGACTTTTGCAGACCAGAAGTTCTTAATTAAAAAAAAAAAATTTTGTTATTATTTTTTAAATTTTGGCTGCTCTGGGTCTTCGTTGAAGCACACAGGCTTTTCTCTAGTATGGGACACAGGGGTTTCTCCCATCCAAGTACTAACCAGGCCCGACCCTGCTTAGCTTCCGAGAACAGATGAGATCGGGTGCATGCAGGGTGGTATGGCCTTAGACTAGGGGCTTCTCTACTTGTAGGCTTCTCTTTGTAAAACATAGGCTCTAGAGCGCAACGCTCAGTAGTTGTGACGTGTGGCCTCTAGTTGTGGTGGTTGGGCTTAGTTGCCCCACAGTGTATAGGATCTTAGTTCCCCAACCAGGGATCGAACCCATGTTCCCTTCACTGGAAGGCGGATTCTTAACCACTGGACCACCGGGGAAATCCACCAGAAGTTTTTAATTTTGATGAGTTCTACTTTATTAATTTTTCCTTTTATGGGTCATGCTTTTGGTATCCAGTCTAAGAAGTCTGTGCTTAGCCCTAGATCTTGAAGATGTGTTGGTTTGTTTTCTAAAAGCTTTGTTAAGGTTTGTGTAAATGCAAAGTTCAGATGGAGGTTCATTTTTTTAGCATATGGATGTCCCATTGTTCCAGTACTGTTTGTTGAAAATGCTGTTTTTCCTCCATTGAATTGCTTATAGTTCTTTGTCAAAAATAAGTTACAACAATGAAATACAGCTTCACACCTACCAGGATGGCTATTATCTAAAAAAAAAAAAAGAAAGAAAACTAACATGTTGGTGAGGAGATAGAGAAATTGGAGCCCTCATGGATTGCTATTGGAGATGCAAAATGGTGCAGCTGCTGTGGGAAACAGTTTGGTCGTTTCTCAAAAGGTTAAATATAGAGCTACCATATGACCCAGCAATTCGACTCCTAGATACATATCCAAAGAATTGAAAGCAGAGACTTGAACAGATATTTGTATACTTTAATGTTCATAGTTGCTTTATTCACAATAGCTTAAAAGTGGAAACAACCCAGGTGTCCAGCAGATGAATGGATAAACAAAATTTGGTGTATGCATCCAGTGGAATATTATTCAGCCATAAAAAGGAATGGGATTTACATGCATTTTTACATGGGGTTTACATTCCAAATGTATGTTAACTCCTACGAAATGAATGGACCTTGAAACATTATGCTTAGTGAAATAAGCCACACATAGGAAAGATATTGTGAGTCCACCTATATATTCCACATAGAACAGGCAGATTCACAGAGAAAGAAAGTAGAATAGGGGTTACCAGGGGCTGGGGGGAAGGTGGGAGTGATGAGCTAGCATTCATGGGTACAGAGTCTTTGCTGGGGATGATGAAAAGGTTTGGAGCATGAGTCATGGTGGTGGTTATACGACATTGTGAATGTATTCAATGCCACTGTAGTTTATACTTTAGGATTAAGGTTGGTTAAAGTCATAGATAGATATGTAATAGTAACTCTGTCATGTCTGACTCTTTGCTACCCTAAGGACTGTAGCCAGCCAGGCTCCTCTGTCCATGGTATTCTCTGGGCAAGAATAGTGGAGTGGGTAGCCATTTTCTTCTCCAGGGATCTTCCTGATCCAGGGATCAAACCTGGGTCTCCTGCATTGCAGGCAGATTCTTTACCGTCTGAGCCACCAGGGAAGTCATTATGTATACTGTATAGGCGGCAGTGACCAAAACCATCCCCAAGGAAAAGAAATGCAAGAAGGCAAAGTGGTTGTCTGGGGAGGCCTTACAAATAGCTGAAAAAAAGAAGAGAAGCTAAAACCAAAGGAGAAAGGGAAAGATACACCAAACTGAATGCAGAATTCCAGAGACTCGCAAGGAGAGATAAGAAAGCCTTCTTAGTGATTAGTGCAAAAAAATTTTGCAAAACAATACAATGGGAAAAACTAGAGATCTCTTCAAAAAAATTAGAGATACCAAGGGAGCATTTCTTGCAAAGATGGGCACAATAAAGGATAGAAACAGTATGGACCTAACAGAAGCAGAAGGTATTAAGAAGAGGTGGCAAGAATACACAGAACTATACAAAAAAGATCTTAATGACCTGGATAACCATGATAGTCACTTACCTAGAGCCAGACATCCTAGAGTGTGAAGTCAGGTGGACCTTATAGTAAGTACTACTACAAACAAAGCTAGTGGAGGTTATGGAATTCCAGCTGAGCTATTTCAAGTCCTCAAAGATGATGCTGTTAAAGTGCTGAGCTCAATATGTCAGCAAATTTGGAAAACTCAGCAGTGGCCACAGGATTGGAAAAGGTCAGTTTTCAGTCCAATCCCAAAGAGGGGCAATGCCAAAGAATGTTTCAACTACCATACAATTGTGCTCATTTCACATGCTAGCAAGGTAATGTTCAAAATCCTTCAAGTTAGGCTTTAGCAGTGTGTGAACCGAGAAATTCCAGATGTACGAGCTGGGTTTAGAAAAGGCAGAGGAACCAGAGATCAGATTGCCGACACCCATTGGATCATAGAGTATGTATGTGCTCAGTCACTCAGTCGTGTCTGACTCTTTGCGACCCCGCGGACTGGAGCCCGCCAGGCTCCTCTGTCCATGGGAATTCTTCAGGCAAGAATACTTGAGTGGGTTGCCATGCCCTCCTCCATGGGATCTTCCCAACCCAGGGATTGAACCCAGGTCTCCCACATTGTGGGTGGCTTCTTCACTGTCTAAGCCACCAGGGAAGCCCTTGGGTCATAGAGAAAGCAAGGGAAATGCAGAAAAACATCTACTTCTGCCTCATTGACTACGCTAAAGCCTTTGACTGTGTGGATCACAACAAACTGGAAAATTCTTAAAGAGATGGAAATACCAGACCACCTTACTTGTCTCCTGAGAAACCTGTATGCGGGTCAAGAAGCCAAAGTTAAAGCTGGACATGGAACAATGGAGTGGTTCAAAATTGAAAAAGGAGTACGACACGGCTGTATGTTGTTACCCTGCTTATTTAACTTATGTATAACATCATGCGAAATGCCAGGCTGGATGAATCACAAGCTGGAATCAAGATTGCTGGGAGAAATATCAACAGCCTCAGATATGCAGATGATACCACTCTAATGGCAGAAAGCGAAGAGGAACATAAGAGCCTCTTGATAAGGGTGAAAGAGGAGAGTGAAAAAGCTGGCTTAAAACTCAGCATTCAAAAAATTGAAATCATGGTATCTGGTCCATCACTTCATGGCAAATAGATGGGGAAAAGTGGAAACAGTGATAGATTTTATTTTCTTGGGCTCCAAAATCACTGCGGATAATGACTGCAGCCATGAAATTAGAAGACGCTTGCTCCTTGGAAAGAAAGCTATGATAAACCTAGACAGTGTATTAAAAAGCAGAGACATCACTTTGCTGACAAAGGTCCATATAGTCAAAGCTATGGTTTATCCAGTAGTCATGGATAGATGTGAGATTTGGACCATCGAAGAATTGATGCTTTCAAATTGTGGTGCTGGAGAAGATTCTTGAGAGTCCCTTGGACTGCAGGGAGATCAAACCACTGAATCCTAAAGGAAGTCAGTCCTGAATATTCATTAGAAGGACTGTTGTGAAGTTGAAGTTCCACTACTTTGGCCACCTGATTCAAAGAGCCAACTCATCAGAAAAGATGCTAATACTGAGAAAGATTGAAGGCAGGAGGAGAGGGGAGTGACAGAGGATGAACTGGTTGGATAGCATCACCACTCAACGCACATGAGTTTGAGCAAACTCTGGGGAATAGTGAAGGACAGGAAGGCCTGGCGTGCTGCAGTCCATGGGGTCACAAAAAGTTGGACACAACTTAGCAACTGAAGAACAGACAAGGTGTATTTTACCACAATGAAAAAAAAAAATCAGTGTTTTAAAAACCAGTTGAGTGTATTTGTTTGGGTCTTTGGATTCTCTGTTCCATTCACTGACCTCTGTGTTTTTTCCCCACTGTGTTGATTACTGTGGTTGTACCCCAGGCCTTACAATCTGTGGAAGTGAGTCTTCGGGCTTTATTCATCTCTTTCACAAATGAGTAGTTCTGAGGCCTGGCATTTTTGGAGCCGCTCTGATGCACCCTTGTGTGAAAGACGGCAGTGTGACCTACCAACTTTCAGAGTCACCCTTGGCGCCTGCCTTGCCCTCGGCCCCCACATCTGACTCATCGACAGGAGTTGCATGTTGTGGGCAGACACTCCTCTGGTCTGGAGCCCTCCCTCCATTCCAGGCCGTGGCCGCCTTCACCAGTTGCCCGGAGCAGTGCTTCGGTCTCGTCACCTGTCCCCACATCCACTCGGGCCCCCTTCCTCCCGTCCTCAAACACAGCAGCCAGAGTTATGTCTTCCAGATGCGGGCCATCCTCAGCGCTTGCCTTGGCTCCCCTGGTGGCCTGGCTCCTGCCCTGCCCCACTGTGCTCCCATCCCTCCAGCCCCTGCTCAGCTGGAATTTCACGTTTCACTGGGCGGTCCAGGACTGTGAGCCCCAGGGGGCAGGGATCATGCTGCACCCCTGCCCCAGCCTCGACGGCACATGGTGGACACGTGTTCTGTTCCTGTTGACAAAATACAGGAAGGAATGCGAGATGGAACCCATGATTGGGGATGGTGGTGGAGAGATGAGGCTGGAGAGGTGGGAAGAGCTGGTGTAGGTTTACACAAGGTCTTGACAGAAAAACAGAAAAATAGGCAAAGGCTTTTTTTTTTTTTTTTTTTTTGGCCACGCTGTGTGGCATGTGGAAATTTAGTTCCCCAACCAGGGATTGAACCCCCTGTAGTGGAAGTGCGGAGTCTTAACCACTGGACTACCAGGGAAGTCCCAAAATCAACCTTTTTTTCTTTTTTCTTTTTTTCATTTTTGTCTACGTCATGCGGCATGTAGGAGGCAAAGGCTTTGAAGAGACTGTTAGCAGAAAAGGAGTTCTGGTAGCTTTTACAGATTTAAAAGGATGCGCAATTACTAAGTGCATGCGTGTCAGTCACTAAATTCTGTCTGACTCTTTGTGACCCATGAACTGTAGTCTACCAGACTCTTCTGTCCATGGGATATCCCAGGCAAGAATATTGGAGTAGGTTGCCGTTTCCTTCTCCAGGGGTTCTTCCCGACTCAGGGATCGAACCCTAGTCTCTCACGTTGGCAGGCAGATTCTTCCCAGGTGCTGAGCCATCTGGGAAGCCGGCAATTACTAAGTACCAAGAGGCGAATGTAAACAAGGCCAAGAGGGGCCAGACTTCACCTGTCTGAGTGGGGAAGATGGCAGGGTGTGACAGCTCCCTGGGCATGAGGCCAAGGGAAGGGCTGAGTGCAGCAGCTTGGCGGTGCTGCGCTTTGCCCAGCAGTCCTTCTGGTAGGCCCTTGGCCCAGAGACATGCTGGCACTCCTGTGAAGTGACTCCCGCCCGTGGTTTTCACCGCTGCACCATGTGTAAGAGCAAATGACTGGAAGCCACTGACCTGGCCCCGTGGGGACTGGCTCGAGGCATTGTGGCCCTTCCACGCAGCTGCTGAAGCAGCAGGACTGTGCTTTGCAGAGAGGGAAGCCTGCAAAGATCATTAGACATAGCTATTTTTTTTTTTCATTTAAAATCACAGTTAGCCTACATGTGGAAAGCGCATAAAGTTGAAATGTACAGTATGACCAATTACTTTAAGGGGAAGACCCCTTCCTCCAGTTGAAGTAACAGATGGTGCCAGCCGCCGCTCCCCCCACACCCCGCCCCGGTCCCTGGAGGCAGCCTCTTCCCTGACTTTTGAGGCAGTCGCTCCCTCCCTTTTCTCTTTGGTTTTGCTCCCTCTGTGTGCATCCCTAAGGAGCATATTTCATTTTACCTGGTTTTGAACTAGCATGTGTTGGGTTTTGTTTTGCTGCTTCTGCTTAATGTCATTTTTGATACCTGTCCACACATGGCTGTGGTTCACTCGTTCTCACCGTCGGGTGCTCTTGTGTGGGGCAAGTGGATCACACGGTTCATTATCCGCCTGCTGTGGGCGAGCATTCGTGTTGTTTCCAGTCTCTCGCCGATTCAGACGGCCGTGTGCGCCTCCCCATGTGTGTCCCTAGGGGCGGATCCGGGAGAGCACTTGCCAGGTCCCCAGCATGTCTTCACCTCCACTGGACACTGCCAAATGCCTCCTGGTGCCCGTGGTGCAGAGGAGCCAAGGAACGGTCTTGAGAAAAGCACAGTGCAGTTGTGTGTGTGGTGTGCTGCTGTTTATGATTTTTTTTTTTTTAAGTTCAAAAGCACCTGTGTGTGCATGTGCATGTGTGCACATACACACACACACAGGTATGCATAGGCTCTCAGAAAACAACAGAATCTCTAGTAGAGGTGACTCCACGGCTGAGCTGGGGCAAAGCAGGAGAGCGCCAACCCGTCAATGTTTACCCTTCGGTGCTACTGACTTTTGAACTATGTTCCATATTATAAAGAGACAGAGACTGAGACAGAGAGAAGGGAGAGAAGGGGAGGGGAGAGATGAAGCCTAAATATGGCAGAACTTGACGGTTGAGAATCTGAGTGATGGATCTTATGCGGGTTTGTTAGTTTAGTCTATCTTTTGGAGTATGTTTTAAAGCTTTTATTTTGAAGATCTGTTCTGGTATGAGAGATTCTTTTTCTTTTTTCTCCCTTTGGCTGTGCCGGGTATTTAGCTGTAGCATGCAGGCTTTTAGTTTCGATACGCAGTCTCTAGTTCCCTAACCAGGAATCGAACCAGTGCCCCCCTGCATTGGGAGGATGGAGTCTTAACCACTGGACCACCAGGGAAGTCCCTGTGAGAGGTTCTTGAACGGACCTCTCCTTGCCCCTGAGGCCTGTCCCCAGGAGGACCCCTTGTCTCCAGTGAGACTTCCTTTTGGAGGAGGGGTGCTCCCCTCCTTCCCCCCCCTCCCCTGTCCCTTCCCGTGGGACCTAGTTTCCCTGGCTGGTCAGACCTACCCAGTCCTGACCGCCTCCCTCACCAGAGCCCAAACCAGCCGGTCCGGTTTGGGGACCCGCCCCATTTGGCTCCTGTCTGGGTGGCTGCCTGACAGGTGCTCCACTGTGCCGGGGGAGGGGGTAGCCTGGGACCTGGGGAGGGGGCCCCGAGACCTGCCCTGCGGTGGCCCCAGGCTCAGCTGGAAGCCCCTGGCTTAGTGAGCAGGTGGTGAACAGAAGGGGTAGATGGGGTTTCCAGGCCAGTCAGGCCTCCTGGTCCACGTGACAAGATGGCCTGATAAAGTACCCGCCCACTTAGGGCAGTGGTTACCTAAAAGGACTTCATGCGTGCTAGGAGCACGCCCCGGCCCAGAGGAAGTTCTCCAGAAAGTCAGGCTACTTATTTTCAGAAGGGTTAATTACATCCCGGCCAGCCAGCCAGCATGGCACACAGAAGTCCCGGCCCTCTCCACTTTCTCTCTCCCCATTGCCATGGTCCCCGTCTTCCAGCCCCCCTCACACCTAGACATGGCAGTGGCGGCAGGGGTTTCACCGTGATCTCCCCTGGGGAGCCTGCAAGTCAAGTTCCTCCTGATGGGCAAGGGGGGCGGAGCAGGAGCGCCCTGGGCACTGTGCCCTCTGGAGCTCTTGCTGGAATCGCAGCCTGGGTGTCAGGGGACACAGCAAGCCCCAGATCTCCCGCCACCCTTCTCATCAGAGAGGCCGCTCATGCCCCATCACCCTGTCCCGCCCCACAGCCCTGGCCGGTGTTTCACACCTAACTGGCCTGGCAGCCCCTCTCAGACGTGCAGCCCTGGGCTGTGTAGCCCCTGCTCCCCTGGCACCTCGCCTGGCCAGGACGTGAGACGGGGGCGTGCCTGTGTGGTGGGAGACCGATCTTGCCCCTGCCGGAGCAAGGGCAGTGGTTGGGTCCCCTCCCTCCACGGGGACAGTTGTGGGCCACGTGGCCCAGGCTTTCCAGGCTCAGCCCTGCCTCCCGCCGCCCCGCCCTCCGCCCTACCCGTCCCCGGGGTTAGAGCCACAGCCAAGCTCAACTCCTGCCAGGGCAGGGCCGAGTTGCCAGCCGCTGCCAGGGCGGCTGGGGCGCAGAGCCCAGCCGGCTCTCCTTGGTGGGCCAGGGGAACCCCTTGATCCCGGCTCCCGGCTCGGTTTCAGCTGGGAGCCCCCTGTCTGCTGGCCTGCCCCACTGCAGGCAGCCCAGGCCCGAGGGAGGGCCAAGGATGGTGGAGGTGAGCTGGCCCCGGCCTCGGGGAGGAGGGGGAGGGCAGTCACCTGAGCACATGCTGGCGAGGGGCCACACCTTTCTCGGGGCCGGGGGCGGGGTCGCCGTGTGTGTTTCTGCCTCGGAGATGGCAGGTGTCTGTCTGCTGGGACTTAGCGTAGGTCTCAGCACAGGTTCCCCCTCCACACACACACCCCCGGAGCGTCTCTGGGAGCGTGTTCTTGGGGTCTGGTTTGCGTGGAGGTGGTTCCGAGGGGTCACTGGGTGACCACGGACTTGGTGGTGTGTATGCCTGGGTCTGTGGTAGGTCTTGTTACCCACTGTGTGTGGATCCCGTGGTCTCCCTCTGTATCAGGAGGGCTCCTAGGTGGGTGGGGTCTTGGGGTCTGCCTTCCTAGGTGAGTCCAGCCATCACGCAGTGTCTGGGATTGTGTGTGTGCATGTGTGTGAGTGTGTTTGTAGGTGACAGCTTCCCCCAGGATCCTTGTATGCGTCTCTGGGTCTCTCCGGAGCCCTTGTATCTTTGGAATGTATGGCTCTTTACACTGTTTGTGAAGGGACTTCTGGGTCCTTAACTTCTTGGGGTCTCGACCGTGGGTCCCCAGTGTTGCGACCCTCTGTTCTCAGGGCTTCCTCTGAGCCAGGGCCCTCTTAAGACTGTCCCCACCTTCTCCCACTCTGACGGCCGCACAGTTGGCTCCGGCCACCTGCTGGGCCCGCGTTCCGAGGCCGGAGCTGAGGCTCAGGGCGGGCTGGCCCTTCCTGCGCCCAGGCTCCCGCTGTCCCGTCTCGGGGCTTTGCCGTGTGACCAGAGTGTGTGTCCTGTGGTGTGGGGTTGTGTGGCTGGATGCCCTTCCTGGCGTCTGTGTCAGCTTATGTGCGCTGGGGAGCGACCTCATGTGCTCTGTATCTTGCGGGCTGGGGTGTCTGTGTGGGAGGGGGAAGGACTGAGGTTAGGGGGGCCGGGGAGGCCTCTGGAGCCCCTTTTCTGCCTCCCGCCCCCTCCCTCCTTCCTGCCCCCCCTTGGGGGAGGAATGAATGAAGTCTTGATCTGGTTTCTCCAGTCTTGGGGGCTTGCACACACTCAGGTTTGTTACGGCATCCATTCCCCTCCCCGGGGCTGAGGGGCTCCAACACGCCCTTGGTGTCTGTGCCCCGTGGAGCCTGACCGGGGGACGGGGGGCCACCCCTGGGGCTGCCACAGGAGCTGCCTGGCCCCCCGGGGGGCTCGGAGCACCACAGGGTAAGGGAAGCACCGTCTGGTCATTCAGCCACATTCTCTGAGCTGTGCCCCTACCTGTGCTGGGCAGGGTGGCCGAGATGGCCCCAGGGCCTGTCCTCCGGGGGGACACAGTCTAGCGGGAGAGGCAGACCTGCCCTCAGAACATAATGAGGGCCCGTTACGCTCCCCCGTCCCAGCCCTGGAGAAGGAAAGTCTTAACAGAGACAGTAGCACTGGCACACCTGCTCTGGGGATCCTCTTTCCTTCATCTCTTCCTTTATTGGCTCGGAAACAACAGCAGCGCTGATAACCGCAGCCAGCCTGTAGTAGTAAGGACCCACTTGGCGCCAGGCACTGTTCTGAACGCTTTGCCAGATCATCTCTTTCGATCATTCAAACACCCTCTGGGGATAGAGGGACCATCATGACCCTCAGTTTGCAGACAAGGACACCGGGGCCCAGAGTCACGAGCTCTCGGCCCACAGCCTGACGGTGGTGGAGCGGCCACAAGCCTGGGTGTCTGCTCTTCCTCACCAGCTACCCTTGAAGTCCTTGTCAGCAGAGGCCTTCGGTGTGGCCGGAACACAGAGCAGGCTGCCCCTCGCTCCCCGCACAGCCGACTCCAGGCCCTGCTCCCCCAGGCCAGGGTGGCCCTGGATCTGTGTCTTTTTGTGGGATTTCACCCCTCATGGGAACTCACGAGTCTCTGGCAGCATACCCCCTGTGTGATGTGCCTCTGGCCGAGATTTACTGCCACTTGCTCAAATTCCCCGCCTAGGCTGCGTGGTGGGAGGGCCTGGGAGAGTGGGCTCACAGCCGGGCACCTCTTGTGTTTGGAACAAACGCCAGGTTATTTGCTAAATAGCCAGACTCAGACTCTAAAGAGGCACAGTTCCTTTGCAGGCGTCAAGGTCAGACTCCCAGGCGGTGTGGACAGGGCTGGGGGACTCCTGTCTCACCCTCTGCCCTGCTCCTCCTGGGGTCCAGCCTCATCACCGCGGCAGTGGCATCACTGAGTCACAGCACAGCTGTTAGCGATGCCTGCTGTGTGCCAGGCCCCCTGGCTGCCAGGGGTTCAGCGAGAACAAGACAGAGGCCCCTGTTCTTGGGGAGCCACCGCTCCTCTGCTGGGGGGCAGGGGCCGGAGGCAGGACCTGTGGTCAGCCGGTGTATAAAATGCCGGATGGTAATAAATGCCACGAAGAAGTATAAAGCTGGGGTGCAGATTTTGTCAGGGGGTCAGGGAATGTGCTTGCACTGACCTGATGGTTGAGGAAAGGTGAGCCGTGCGGCTGTGGGCCGAGGGAGCAGTGGGTACCAAGGCCCTGAGGCTGGAGCAAGCTCTGTGTGTCCTGGACTGGGAAGGGGCTCGTGTGGGGAGGAGGTGAGGCCCCAGGGTGGGCGGGACCCTGCTCCGTCCTAGTGGGGAGTCTTACCCCCCGGTGGAGGGTTTTGTTTAACCTTTCTTCAGATTCCCTCCTAACCACATGGCTTTCCTGATCTTGGTTCTGGTCATCCGAGGCCGAATTGTCTCTTGTAAGTGTTCTCGTCCCGTAAACCTCTGGGTCCTGCATCTGGAGCAGAAGTTTAGGCAGGAGCCGGGGTTGCTGGGAGGCAGGAGGCTAAGGGGGCAGCGACAGGTCTTCTCCAGGGCGGGCAGAGTGGACACTTTGGTGCCCCAGCGCTGGGCAGCCCTGTCAGGGACTTCCCATCTCTGGGCTTCAGTTTTCTAGTTTGGGAAACAGGAGAGGAGAGGTCTCTCCACCCGCCCACCCAGGAACCGCCTGGAGGGTTTAGCATGGTCAGAGTCAGCGCTGAAACACGTGTGTCCCTTCCACCCACCCAGTAACCACACAGGGCAGAACCCTGTTGCTGGGATCCAGCGGTAACAGCTGGAACACGTTTCCTGCCCACTCCGAGCCACCAACTTAGTGGGGAGACAACTGACACGCCTGTGAGCATGTGACACGTTAGGTGATGCTAAGGGGCGGGAGAGAACGGACTGGGTGCCAGGCTCTGGGGGATGCGGCGATGGGCAAGACCAGACCAGGCCCCCAACCCCGAAAAGCTCACGCTCCAGCTGCTACAGAAGCTGCCCACTCCTCCCGCCTCCACAGGCCCCACGTGTCCCGCCCACCCTCTTCTCCTGCTGGCCTCACGCGTCCTCCTCCTCCGGGCCTCCCCGCTCCTGCCCTGCTCACAGCCCTCCTGCGGCTCTCAGGTAAGAGCTGAGTCCTCCCCGTGGCCCTCCTCCCTCACCCCGCGCCCCCCGCCCCGCCCGCCCCGGCCACTCGGTCTCCACTCTGCTCTCTGGCCTCCAGACCTTCGCGCTGGCTGTTCTCGCAGCCGGGGTCCTCCTCCCCCGGGGCCCCGCTCCTCTCCCCACCCAGGTCCCTGCTCTAACATCACCTCCTCTGCGAGGCCCTCCCTGACCGCTGCACTGAAGGTCCCCACGTCCCCTCACCCTCCACACCCAGCTGACCCCTGCTCTTTCTCTCCTCAGCACTCACCATCTGACTCACTAGCTGGCTTTCTGGTGTATCTTGCCGTGAGCCATCTCCTTTCCCCTCAAATGTGAGCTTGGCAAGGGCAGGGACATCCCCGGCTCCCCTGGCCTCTGCTGAGGGCCCTGCCCCGGGCCTGGCAGAGCTCAGCTCTCACCCGACAAGGATGATGGCGGGTGGGTGTGATGGGCCCTTTGTGGGGAGAGCAGGTGTCTGCCAAGGAGAGGGCTTGGGCACATGTCCGTCCCAAAGCTTGAGGCAGGGTCTGGGGACAGGGTACCTGAGGATTCCCTGCAAGGACTAGGCAGGAGGAGAATGGGGGGCCGGGCACGTGGATGGGCAGCAAGGGCTGAGCAGAGGTGTGAGGGGGAATGGTGTGGGGCCTCAGGGGGCCGTGAGAGCCTGCGGGGGCTGCCAAGGTGAGCCAGACCCCCCTCCAGCGTCAGAGCACAGCGCAGGGAGGCAGGCAGCCAAGGGGCTTCTGGAGCCAGGGGGTGCAGATGATGGCAGGAGGGTGAGGGGGCCGGTGAGCGCCTCTCCATCGCCCGCTTCCTGCTCGAGTGACTAGGAAAGGGTGGCCGTGGCCCCTGCCGCGTCCTCTGCTCGGGCCCCAGGGCCCTGGCCGAGTCAGCACCCCCCATTGCCCGGTGGGGTGGGGGCAGTTTTATTCAGGGCTGCAGGCAGGGCAAGAGGAAAGGAAGCCTGCGCACACACGCACACGTGTACACACGCACTCCTGAGCGCGGTCACACTCGCGGACCTGGCTTCTCCCCGGGCACTCGTTTCCTTGGTGTGGGGAGCTGCAGCGTGGTGCCATTTTTTCTCATGGAAGGTCAGCGGGCAGAGCCTGGGAGCGCAGGGGGTGACTGGAAAATGGGAAGGTTTTGCTCGGACAGGTTGGAAACTGCCCATCCCACATGTGAAATCACTCACAAGTTTTTTTTTTTTTTTTTTTTAATTGAACATTTTAGAGTAGGATAAACGTGTGTCTGCATTGGGGGAGCAAACTGAGCTTTGGGCGTCTCTGCCCGGGCCGGTGGCTGCAGGCTGCGCCCCATCCTCCCGTGTTCCACATCTTCACCCTCCGCCTCTGGGTTCCAGGCCTTTCTCCGCCAGAGAGAGACCCTGGGCAGAGCCTGAGGTGTCTGAGCAGGGGTGCCCTGTAGCGTGTTCAGGTGAATGTGTTCATTCACCAGATGTTCCTCAACTGCCTGCCACGCCGCGCTGTAGGCATTGGGGTACAGTGGGGAGCTCGACAGAGGTCAGGCCCTGCTCCCCTGGAGGAGCTGACATTCTCGTAGGAGCAGACACCAAAGAATCACCCACACACACAGAGTTACGTGGTGAGTGCAGTGGGGAAGAATAAAGCCGGGAGGGCACTGAAGGCGTGAGGACAGGAGCAGGGACATTCATGCGTAGACTTGGGTGGAGACAGAGAGGGAGGGAGGGAGCTATGTGGAGATCAGTGAGAAGAGAGTTGGTGGGGGCCAGCTGCCAGAACAAAGGCCCTGAAGCGGGGCATGTCCAGGGTGTGAAGAACAGTGAAGAGGCCGAGGTGGCTGGGGCAGAGGGGGCGAGGGGGCCTGTGGGAGGAGAGCTGACTGGCCGATCATGCAAGACCTCCTGGGCCACGGGCCAGAGTTTAAGGATGTTGACTCTGTGGTGGAGCAACTGTCTTCCATGCCCACCTCTGCTTGGTGACCGTAGCAAGAGGTTTCACCTTTGTGAGCCTCAGTTTCCACATCTGCGCAATGGAAGTGAGGTCAGCCACTCCACAGAAGTCCTGGGGAGGCAGTGAGCTCAGCATCGGCGTCTCTGCAGGCTCAGGGTCCCCCACGGTGGTGGAGGTGGTGGTGTGAGTCATGGGGCTGAGCCGCAGTAAACCACGTTTGGTGGCCGGCACTGGCTCCTGGACTGCTTTTCTCGCTGCAGACGGACGTGCCGAAGGCCTGTGGAATAGGCAGGGGAGGAGCCCCGGGGGTGGAGAGTGGCGGTGGTGGGTCCTGTTTATGCTGCCTCCCACCTACCGCTGGGGGCCTGGGCAGGTAGGAGGAGGAGGGACCCTCTCCGCCAGGACAGGGCAGGGCAGGAGAGAAAAAGCAATGTGGACAGAGGAAGGGGAAGGAGGGAGGAAGGGACAGAGACCAGGGACAGTCTTGGAGCTGATGACGATAATGACACAGAAGCACACCCACAGCACAGGCGAGTCTCCAACTGCCTGGGTTCAAATCCTAGGGTTCCCCTCGCTGGGCCTCAGTCTTCCTACCTGTGAATTGGGGGTGATGGGCATGCCTGTCTCCCAGGTTAGGGGCGAGGGTGGAATGCGATTAGATACAGAGCAGGCCCCGGGCACACATGTGTCTCCAGGGATGCGGCTGCTGTCATTCCGAGAACTGGCAGGGCCCGGACTCAGGTTAGACCAGCCTGGTGTCTTGAGTCCACTCTGCGTCCCAAGCTGTGTGTGACCTGGGCCAGCGGGTGCCCGCTCTGTGCCTTATCTTCCTTGTCTGTGACACAAGGCCCAAGTTGGCCCCTTCCTCCGGGGTCAGGCCTGCAGATTCCGGGTCAAGTGCTTAGCAGAGGGGCCGGCAGGACCGGTGCTGCTGTCACGGTGACTGATGTCTACCATCCGCTCTCTTGTTGTGCGCGCCAGCCCTGGGGCCAGGCCATCGTGCTGGGTTCTCTGTGACTGCTTGCAGTACCTGGAAGCAGGTACTGTCTCGGTCCTCTTTTAATAGAAGAGGAAACTGAGGCACAGAGCTGCTGGCCCAGGGCCACGCGGCGTGCTTCCACCGTGGGTTGGCTCAGCCTCCCAGCAGAGCCTGCCTCCGGGCTCTGGGCCGTCTGACTCCTGAGTTCTGGGCTTGCCTGGGAACCCAGCGCCCACTCCTTGACACCCCGCTGCTCCTGGCCAGGCCCCTCCCTTCACATGTAGCAGTTCCTCTCTTTCCCCTCTGTGGCCCCTGTAAAGTCAGGAGCTTGGGGACTGATGGAGGGGTCAGGGAGCCAGCGGTGAGAGCTGCCCTGGGGTGGGGCTCCCGCCTGGCCACTATAAACACGGCCAGTTCCTCTGTTTGTCCTGCCCTCTGTGCAGCGCCCAGAGGGAAGGGGTGGCCCCAGGCAAATATCCGGAGGTGTGCCCCTCTCTCCCCATCCTCTGCAGTCACCCGCCGCGGGGGGCGGGGGCTGGGGGGCCTGGGGGCTCACGGGTGAGCATTCTGGTTTGGCTGCCCCCTCTAACAGGCTGCCTCCTGCCCACCCCATCTGGATGCTAAGCTCCTCCCTCTCCCGGATTTAGTGAGGGGTCATGCGGCTAATCCTGTCCTGCAGAGGGCTCGGAGCTGACTTGGGGCCCGCAGGCTGCGGGCTGGGGGGCAGGGATGGGCAGGCAGAGTGGGAGAGGCTGAGGTGAGGAGTGAGGCTGGGCCTGAAGCCAGGCGGGGGCAAATCTGGGCAGACAATGAGGAGGCAGTGGGACCAAGGCGGGCAGGTGAGGGGGGCGCACGTCTGGGCAGATGGGGGAGAGTCGGGGTGTAGGGGCCAGGAGAGGAGCTGGAGCTGCAAGAGAGGTGAGGGCAGAGAAGCCTGGAGGGAGAACGGGGTCGATCAGGGTCCCCGAGGCCTGGGAGGGTGGAATGGACAGTGTTCTGGGGGCTGGAATGGGGGAGCTGCATTGAAGGGGCTCCCAGCTTGGTGGGGGTAGAGGAGGGGCTGGGGCAGAGGGCGCCCCCACCCTGGCCAGGTCTGTTTCCCTGGCGGAGCCCCCTGCTGGCCAGGAGGCCCAGGCCAGTTGAGACAGGTTGGCTGCTTGGGTCCCCACCCGCCTACCACTGGGCTCCCGCCGCCAAACCGGTTCTCCTGGACGGCTGCCCACCGACAGTCCCACCTCTGGGCTGGGGATGGCGGCCTCTCCGCCCTCACGCCCTGCTCCCGCGGGAAAGAAGCCGGAAGGACGACCAGGGGCCGCCGGGGCCGCATCGCGGATCCGCTCACGAGCGTCCTCACTGGGTCACGAGACTGACCGCACTGGGGCCAGCCCCGCCCGGGCACCGTGCCAGGTGCTAAGGAGCCAGCCCTGAGCCAGACAGAAATCCCCACCCAGCACACTTCCCCTTGTCCTTCGGGTCTTAGTTCACACGAGCCCGTTGCTGGGAAGCCTCCCGTATCCCCACCCCGCCATCCCTCCAGGCTGGGTCTGGCCCTCTGTGACCCCAGCCCCGACCATTCTGGGCCATCAGAGGCTGTCTGGGTCACCACTCTGTCCCTCACACCGACCAGCACAAGGCTGGGCACAAAGAAGTAAGTTGCTGATGGATGGGTGGATGAGTAAGCAAAGGATGTTTTCTTCCCACTTTACAGATGAGTGACCCGAAGCCCCAAGAGGAGACATCACCCGCCCAAGGGCGCTTCTAGCACAGCCAGCAACGAAGCAGGTCTGTGGGGCTCCCGGGGCGCGTGTGTGGGACCAGGGCTGGGGGCACAGCACCTGGGCCCTGACACGGCCGGGAGTCATCCTCATCGTCAGAAGAGCAGACGCCGACTGGGTCCTCCCTCCATGCTCTGCACCGAGCCCTACTCAGTAATTAACTCATTAATCCTCCCGGCAGCCCCACAGGGGTCAAGCCGAGGCACAGACAGGCTAAGTCACTTGCCCAGGGTCACACAGTAGGTGGCAGAGAGAGATTTGTACTCTGGCCATCTGGGTTCCCTGCCCTTCATGTCTCTGGCCCCCGCCGTGGGACTCCACCATTCCGCGTGTCCCCTTCAGCCCCTTTGGTTTTTAAATTCAGCTTTCATAGGTTCAGGAAGACCCCCTGGAGAAGGGCATGGGTACCCACTCCAGTATTCTTGCCTGGAGAATTCCATGGACAGAGGAGCCTGGCGGGCTGCAGTCCACGGGGTCACAAAGGGTTGGACTGAGCGACTTTCACTTTCATTGAGCGTTTACTGCTGCTGTGCTGGTACTGTTGTGAGTACCGGCCTGGAGGCCACAGGCCCTAAAGACGGGGGCAGTTTAATCTATTAGGATCCTTCAGTAAGTGGGTCTTGCCCCACTCTGTGAGGAACTTGCCTCCTCCAAGCCTCAGTCTCCTCATCTGTAAAGTGGGAGTGTATTAGTGAGGCTGCCTAGGAGCCACGTATCGGACAGGGACTTGGTAACCATGTGTTGAACCAGTAACCAGAGGTGTGTGCTGTTTCTAGCCCACAGTCCAGGCTGAGAAAGCAGGCACAGAAGTGGCAGGCCTTAGGCACCAGTCACAGAGCACATACTGTGTGTTGGGCGTGGGGCTGAGACACCAGGAAACTGGGCAGATGAGACCGGGCCCATATCACTGAGAGTCGTGATGGGCGTTGTAAACACTGAACTATAAGCACAAGACTGTGTGTGTTAGTCACCCAGTCGAGTTCAATTCTTTGTGACCCCATGGACTGTAGCCCACCAAGCTCCTCTGTCCGTGGAATTCTCCAGGCAGGTACACTGGGGCAGGTAGCCGTTCCCTTCTGCAGGGCATCTGCCTGACCCAGGGATCGAACCCAGGTGCCCCGCATTACGGGTAGATTCTTTACCATCTGAGCCACCAGGGGGGCCCAAACATAAAACTGAGCAGCAGTTTCCAGAAGTTAAACATGCTGTGAGCTGGGATGGAAGGATGAGGGTCCTGGGGCAAACATTCAGGAGAGGAGTCACCAGTGACTGGCTCCTGAAGCGGGAGGGAGTCAGGTGTCAGGCCCCACAGAGGGAACCGCCATGGCAGAGGCCCTGAGGTTCGGAAGCCAGTGTGAGCCAGAAGAGCTGAGGGCAGAGAAGTCCTTCACAGGGAGTGCTCGCCTTTCTACCTGAGTGGGGTGGGGCCGCCAGCGGGCTCCGAGCCAGGGGCCTGACTCGAGTGTTCACAGGGTCCGTCGGCAGCAGGTGGGGTACAGGCTGTGGAAAGGGTGGGGGAGTGGGGAGGAAGGAGGATGGAGGATGGAGGAGAAGCAGCAGGTTCTGGCGAGCCGCCCCCTTCCGCAGGCCTGCCGGCCGGAGCCCCAGCCTACACCCTCTCCACGCGGAGAGCCTGGCGCCATGTTCGGGAAGAAGAAGAAGCGGGTCGAGATCTCGGCGCCGTCTAACTTCGAGCACCGCGTGCACACGGGCTTCGACCAGCATGAGCAGAAGTTCACAGGGCTGCCCCGCCAGTGGCAGAGCCTGATCGAGGAGTCGGCTCGCCGGCCCAAGCCCCTCATCGACCCTGCCTGCATCACCTCCATCCAGCCTGGGGCCCCCAAGGTATGCCGGCACCCGCCACTGCCTCTCCTGACCTGCGCCGACCCCCATGGGGTGACCCCAGCCCTCAGCCCCACACTTGACCCTCCCTTGCTGACCACCAAACAGACACACCCCAACCACACCCCCCATCCTCACCTCACCCATCCACCACTGATCCCTCACCTGGCACCAGCACCAACCCACCTTCCCTTCCTGAGAAGCCCCCGCCGACCTTGACCCTCTGACGGTCCCCCACGCCAGCCCCAAGTCGTTCATCTGTCCTGAGCCCTGTGCTTCTGTCCCCAGGACCACAGACTCGTCCTGGGTCTTGACAGGCCTCCCATCGCAGGCAGAGGGGCAGACCAGTTCCCACGTGGTGACCGCCCCAGTGGTCAGGGCTGGGCCAGGAAAGGCCGGAGGGGCCGTCTGACCCAGCCCCAGGGTCCAGGCCAGCTTCCTGGAGTCAGGGTCACCTGAGCTGAGCCCTGAGGGCGGAGGCCAAGGAGGAGTCATTCAGGCAGATGGTGGAGGGCCAGGGCTCGTGGTGGAGGAAGCAGCCCGCGTGAAGCATCGGGGGCGGAGAGAGGGGGCGGTTTGTTTTTTCCCTGACATCTTAAGCAAACAGTGCCGAGCTGGGATTTGAATCGAGGTCCATTTCTAAGGCCCATGCCCTTAACCCCATTCCTGCCTCCATAGTCTTGGCCCCCGGGCGTGGCCTGTGGTGAGGCTGGTCTGGGGGCAGGGGTGTGGCCCCCGCAGCCTGCGAAGCCGGCCTCGGAGCACAGACTTTACCCGAAGGGCAGTGGGAACCAGGAAGGGCAGCCTGGGTTGTTCCAAGGGGTGGGGGTGGGTGGGCTGGTCAGCAGGCCCGGGGCTGACTCATGGTCGCTGGTGCCCTGGCTGCCCTGCCCAGCCCAGCCCTGCCCTGCCCAGCCTGGCGGGAGGAGCCCCAGGCCAACGCTTTCCTCCAGGGTCTCCCACTGAGGTGTTTGTGCGCCCCAGTCAGGGGGCTTGGGATCCTTTGAATTCTTTGCCGCTGCCTAGAAAAGCAAGACTTTACATCCAAGTCTCTGTTTCTGCCTTCTGGTAAATCTGCCAGGGCCACTGGAGGGGCAGCCGCCTGCACAGGCAGAGTGCCGGCTCTTCTGGGCCCGCTGGCCCCACCCGGCCCACCTCGGTCCCACCCGCTGCCAGGCCCTGTGTCTGCATGCCTGCTGGTTATGCCCTCATTCAGGCACTTCGTAAAAATCCTCCCCAAACCCCCAGGGATTCCTGACCTCTTACTCCAGCACCAAAGCCTGAGCAGGTGTCTGTCTCCCTTGTTTCACTGGGCGCCTGGGGCAAGACCAGGCTGCCCTACTAGCAGCCAGGGTCCAGGAGAGGCAGGGAGCAGGGGCTGCAGGCCACGGACAGCCGTACACAGGCATCACGTCCGCTGGTTCTAAGTGCTCTAGAGAAGAGGAAAGCAAGAGAGCGGAATAGGGAGGGTTCGAGGCTGGCACTTTAGACCACAGAAAATCAAGGGGGGTCTGCAGCAGAGATCTGAAGGGGGCCGTGCACTGGGGAGGGGAGCCCCGAGCAGGCAGAGGTGAGGATGTTTCCGGCAGAGTGAGCAGCCAGTGCCTGAGGTTGGGGTATGCCTGGTGTGTTTGAGGAGCAGTTAAGAGGCCCCGTGTGCCTGGGGCTGGTGGGTGAGGGCCCCTAGGGGGAGCCCTGGAGGCAGTGACCTGGATCATGGCGGTGGCCCTGGCAGGCAGTGTGCGTCTGGGACACACTTTACGTTCGCATTCCCCTGTACCAGCCCTTGGGCCCTCCTGCTGTCTGCTCCAGGCCCAGACCTTTCTCACTTTACCTTCCCCACCCTCAGCCTCCATGGGAGCAGAGAGCGTGTTTGCGGCTCACAGCCCTGCCAGGCTGCAGGCAAGGAAGTGCCAAGCTGGGCCCTGGCCCCCGCATCCTGTAATTTGCAGCTTTCCAGGGCTTATTATGGGCTGGCGTGGCCTCTGCCCTCCTTCCCCTCCACCCCGTAGGGCAGGGACCGCCCCTGCCCCCCAAGCCTGGAGAACAAGGAAGAGCAGGGGGTGCTTCTCCGAGGGGCATCCTGGGAACCTGTGCTCCCAGCCCGGGGGCAACAACTCGATGGGGGGGGGGGCGGGGCAGCTCCCTCCTGCCCTGCAGAGGCTCGGTGCTGGGGGAGGGGCCGTGGGGGCCTCCCGGGCCTGCCCCCACCCTCCCAGCCCACCATCACCCCATGGCATTTCTTCATTGCGTCTCTGTCTTGTCTCTGTGCGTGTTGTGTTGTCCTGTCCGCCTGTGTTGGATGCCCGTCCTGTGTCCCCCTCCTCCTTGCCCGGCCCCCACCCTGCCATTGCCCTGGACCCCAGACCATCGTGCGGGGCAGCAAAGGCGCCAAGGATGGGGCCCTCACGCTGCTGCTCGACGAGTTCGAGAACATGTCGGTGACACGCTCCAACTCCCTGCGGAGAGACAGCCCGCCGCCACCCGCCCGTGCCCGCCAGGAAAACGGGATGCCCGCGGAGCAGGCCACCATGGCCAGAGGGGGCCCAGAGAAGGCGGGCGGCCAAGGCCGGGGGGCCGGTCACGGCGAGGCGGGTGGCGGCAGTGGTGACAGGCGGCGGGTGGGGCCGGACAAGAGGCCCAAGTCTTCCAGGGAGGGCTCAGGAGGGCCCCAGGAGTCCTCCCGGGACAAGCGCCCCCTCTCTGGGCCTGACGTCGGCACCCCCCACCAACCCGCCAGTCTAGCCAGCGGGGCAAAAGTGGCGGCTGGCCGGCCCTTTAACACGTACCCGCGGGCCGACACGGACCACCCATCCCGGGGCACCCAGGTAACCACTCCCCCACCCCAGGACCCCTGACCGTCGCCTTGCCCACCCTGTTCCCGCCAACCAACTCCAGCCCGCCCCAGCCCACTGTCCATCTCCATCTTGACTGCCATATGTCTGTCCCACAGCCGGGGTCCCTGTCCCCCAGCCCCTCCCCTGACAGCCGCTTCTCTTTTCTGTTGCAGGGGGAGCCTCACAACATGGCCCCCAACGGGCCATCGGTGGGGGGCCTGGCCGTCCCTCAGTCCTCCTCCTCCCGGCCCCCTGCCCGAGCCCACGGCGCCCCCAGCCCTGGAGTGCTGGGCCCCCACGCCTCTGAGCCCCAGCTGGCCCCTCCAGCCCGCGCCCTCGCCGCCCCCGCCGTGCCCCCCGCCCCCGGGCCCCCCGGCCCCCGCTCACCACAGCGGGAACCCCAGCGAGTGTCCCACGAGCAGTTCCGGGCTGCCCTGCAGCTGGTGGTGGACCCCGGCGACCCCCGCTCCTACCTGGACAACTTCATCAAGATCGGTGAGGGCTCCACCGGCATCGTGTGCATCGCCACCGTGCGCAGCTCCGGCAGGCTGGTGGCCGTCAAGAAGATGGACCTGCGCAAGCAGCAGCGGCGGGAGCTGCTCTTCAACGAGGTGGGCCTGCCGCCCCACTCCCCCTGGGGCTCCCGCCTCCCCTCAGAGCTCCCTGCCCCCCCTGCTCCTCCTGGGGTCCCCCTGCTCCCCCCAGGGCTCCCCCACCTGCCCCATTCCTCCCGGGCTCCCTGCCTCCCCACCTGCCCCCCCCAGCTGTCCCACTCCTCCCGGGGCTCCCCTACCCCATGGTTTAGGGGGCATGCAGGGCTGAGAACCGGGAGAGGCCCTGTGGGGCTTGGGGTTTGCCAGGCATGGGTTCTGAGCCTAGCTCCTGTCTTCACTCCTCACGCCTCCCCAGGCTGTCTCCTTTGTCCCCACGATACCCACTGCCATGCCATCCTGTCCTGACCAGGCCAGGCCCCAAGCCTCAGCTCCAGGCCCCGAGCCCCACTGACCCTCTGCGTGCCTTCCAGCCCCTCACCACCAAGTCCCATGCTGGCCTCACAGTGTTGACCCCACACCTGCCTCTCCTGGTTCCCCATCTCAGAGAGGCCCCACCACCCCTGTCCCCAGGCGAGGGCCCTGAAGCTCCCCACTCCCACCCCAGCCCCTCAGGCCTGAGCCTGTCACCCTTCCCCCAGGCAGCGGCCTGCCGGAGCTGCGCACAATGAGCATCGTGTCCCCCACCTCCAGGCTTTGCCTTGCTAGGCCTTCCTGCCCCTGGAATCTAACCCCCACCCCCGCCTTGTGTCTGAGCTGCCTGCTCATCCTTCCGGTCTCAGCCCTGTGCTTAATGCTCTCGTCCCAGCGCCCTCTCCCAGTGCCAGCCTGGCCATCAGGGCCACTCGCAGACCCACTCAGGGCTGGTCAGAGATCAACATCAGCAGTGTGAGGTGTGCATGGGGTGGGAGCACCTTGGAATAGAATACAGATGTCAGGCCCCTCGCTGCCTTGTGGGTCTCTGGGCTTCGGCAGTGGGAGGACAGTCCCTGGACTGGACCCCGATAAGCAGAAGTGGCAGGTGGAACTGGACCTGCAGTTTGGCAGGGCCCCCACCCAGGCTGAGAGGGAGGGCTCTGGCAGCAGGGGCTGGTGGTCCTCCCTCTGTGGTGCCAACCCCGCCTCCCGCGTGCAGGTGGTGATCATGAGGGACTACCAGCATGAGAACGTGGTGGAGATGTACAACAGCTATCTGGTCGGGGACGAGCTCTGGGTGGTGATGGAGTTCCTGGAGGGAGGCGCCCTCACCGACATCGTCACGCACACCAGGTCAGTCGGGCAGCTGGACGCCGAGGCACCCAGCCTGCTGGGTCCCCAGAGTGCCCCCAGACCTCTCCCGTGACAGGACTGCTCTCCGCCAGACCCTTGGGGCGGGGCCACATCTCAGAACCAACCCGCTGTCCCCATCAGACCCCAGGGCGGGGCCCTGTCTGCCCCCCTCACCCCCTGCTCCCCACCTGCCTGCCCTCCCAGGATGAACGAGGAGCAGATCGCCGCCGTGTGCCTGGCCGTGCTGCAGGCCCTGTCCGTGCTCCACGCCCAGGGGGTCATCCACCGGGACATCAAGAGTGACTCCATCCTGCTGACCCACGACGGCAGGGTGAGCAGTGGTGGGGTGGCTTGACCTCCCCTGACTTCTGCCCAGCTCTCCCCCTGCAGGTAGGGTGGGCCCAACCCCCAGTTCAGACCTTTGAGAGGCAGTACGTGTATTCCTTCCTTGTGCATCAGTCCAGAGTCAGGGGTCCAGGTGAGTGGGGGGCTCTGCCATCATCAGCCCCAGACACTGAGAACTGGAGTCTAGCCCTGGACCCAGAGAGGGGAGACTGCATCTGGGTGGCCAGCCACAGCTCTCAGCCGTGTGAGAACCTACTCCTGGCCTGGCATCCAGGACTGGGCCGTGGACTCTTGGTCCTGTCTTCTGGACCAAAGCTCCGAGTTTGCAGTCCATGGATGAGCCTCATGGTCCCAGAACGTGCATTCATATTCCAAGAGTGGGTGTGATTTTTCAGTGGGAGAGGGCCCTTGACTTTCACCAGATTCTGGTGATCTGCCTGCCCTCCCCCAGGAAAGTTAAGTCAGTTCACAGAGGCAGGGGGGTCGGGGGAAGGCTTTGCTTCCCAGGGAGTCTCGGTACGGGTCATAAACACTTGAAGATTCTACAGACGTGTTTGGGGGACACAGGTGAGCACAGAACTGTATGTGCAGTGTGAGCATGCTCTCTGGAGGGTCCATTGACATCCTCAGAAGTCTGAATAGGGCCCATAGTTCCCAAGAAGTTCTTGGGAATCCTTGGTTCTGGGGAGGTGGTTGTTGCAGAGGGACAGGCAGCATCGCTCTCACCCCCTGCCAACTGAAGACATGCCGCCTGCCGGGAAGCCAGGGCCCAGGGCACGGCATTGGGAGCCAGCCCCGGTCCGAATCCCTGCCCAGCCTCTGGTACCCATGGGACTCAGGCTGCCTCCCCCAGGAGCCTCAGCACAGACCCTGTCAAGGAGGCAGATGTGTGCTTTCGGGCAGCTGACACAGCTGAGGGCCCCAGCCAGGAGACGGCAGAGTTCCGCCGAGGTCAGGCTCTAACCTCTGGGTGGCATGTGGAAACCCAGTGTGTCAGAGGCTGAGGAATTAAACAGACGGCCGCCTCTGCTCACTCTGCCCTGCCAGCACCTCTGATCCCCACTTTTGCGCCCTGTTCCAGGTGAAGCTGTCAGACTTCGGGTTCTGCGCCCAGGTGAGCAAGGAGGTGCCACGGAGGAAGTCCCTGGTGGGCACGCCCTACTGGATGGCCCCGGAGCTCATCTCCCGCCTGCCCTATGGGCCAGAGGTGAGCCAGAGGCGGCCTGTCGCCCTACTGTCAGCACTGGTTTATGCTGTCGCAGTCCAGAACAGCCAGAGTGTTGGGGTGAGGCGGCTTGGTCGCCAGGGACAGACTTGCCTGCATGCACTCCTCGCCGACTAGGTTCTAGTTCGGAGCCAGCGCTTGGCAATGGGAACAGGAGGCTGGGCAGAAGCGGCCCCGGCCCTGCCTGCCAGCCTGGGGCAGAGGCTTCAAACTCGCTGAAGCGCTCTGAAGATGCTCTTGCAAGCATTTTTTTAAAAAGAGTTCTCATGTGAGTCTGAGTTTGATCCCCTGTTGGGAATCCAAGTGATCTGGGCACAAGGAGGCCACATTCCCTCGTGGCAACAGTCAGGTGCTGAGGAGCAGGGGGACCTTCATCTGGTCACAGCCCCACCCATCTGTGTTGGCTACACTGACCTGCTTCACTCCCTGCCATTCCCTGCCTGGCCCTGAGGTCTTCCAGCTATGGCCTGTGGCTCTGACGACAGTCAGTCGATAAGACTTGACCCAGGCCAGGGTGCCGTGGAAGCGTAGCTTGGGGAACCGCAGGCAGGAGTGGGGTCACATTGGGAGGGGAGGCCGGTAGGAGATGCTGAGGGACCATCTCCACCAGGACTACCTGTGACAAAACCTTCTCAAGACGGATTTAGCAAAGTGGAAAAGAGTGGGTTCCCTAGGACTGGGAAGTTCGGCGGGGGCACAGGCTTCACGCCCAGCTGTCTGTGCGCAGTGTCCCTCCCGGCTCTGATTGTCCCCGAGTAGTCCTCACTCAGGCAGGTGCCGCCCCCATCAGAGCCGAAATGACCCTGGCAACTCCAGGACGCATCTCCCTGCCTGTGAGCACTGTTCTCCTGACTGTCTTGCTTAAAGTCTCAGGGTTGACTGTGATTGGCTCAGCTTGGGTCACATGTCCGTTCCTGACCCAATTACTGTTTGCTCACTCTGCTGATTAAGACAGCTTGATCATGCACCATGGACTGAAGTAGTGAGGAGGGGGTTCTCCAGAGGAATCCAGGGGCAGGGGGAGGGGGTAGCAAAAAGAAGGGGATGGATGCAGGGTGGGCAGAACCCTTCAGAGGGTTCCGTGGGTGAGGAGTGCATAGGGTCTGGCAGGCTGGGTATCAGTGTTCAGGGCCCCAAAACTCCAGAGTGAAGAGGCAAAGATGGAAGCAGGGCCACCGGTCTGTGGGTGTCCCCCAAGCGCTGGCCACTCCCGCACAGCTCAGCCCTGCTGCCCTGCCCCCACCACAGGTGGACATCTGGTCTCTGGGGGTGATGGTGATCGAGATGGTGGATGGGGAGCCCCCTTACTTCAATGAGCCACCCCTCAAAGCCATGAAGATGATCCGGGACAACCTGCCGCCCCGACTGAAGAACCTGCACAAGGTGGGCCCCCCCACAGGCGTTGGGTGTGGGGGAGACCACACATGGGTGGGGGGAGGGCACCACCCAGCCCCGAGCCCACAGACAGCTCGGGGTGTGGGCAGGACGAGGCTGTTGATGGCTCTAAGGAGGTGCTTACTGCGTGTTGAGTCACTCCCACGTCCCCCAGGCCTCGAGTGTCTGTGTGGACCGTGCCCTCAGCCCCTCAGAGCTTGTGCTCAGGCTGGCTGGCATGCACCGTAGTGAGGTCCAGCAGAGGGGCCTTCCTGGTGGGGAAATTGCCTGGTGAAAAAGAGGTACCTCCAGGGCCCAGCTGTTGGCAGCTCCTGCCGAATTATGAAAGTGGGGAGGCGGTGAGCCCCTGGGGCCAAGCTGTAGATGCTGAGGGCCTCTCTGCCCCTCCCTGGGCAGTAAATGCCATCGGCCATTGGCCAGGAAGAAACCGGGGGCCTGACGGCAGGAGGCCTGACAGCAAGGGAGCAGTGGAACCGCTCACCAACCCTCCCGTCCCCCTCCCGACAGGTGTCACCGTCCCTGAAGGGCTTCCTGGACCGCCTGCTGGTGCGTGACCCGGCCCAGCGGGCCACAGCGGCCGAGCTGCTCAAACACCCGTTCCTGGCCAAAGCGGGCCCGCCCGCCAGCATCGTGCCCCTCATGCGTCAGAACCGCACCCGATGAGGCCCGGTGCCACCCCCACCCCTGAACCAAAGAGCCCCCTGGGTCACCCCTGCCCGGCCAGAGGCCAGTGGGGGGCCGGCCCCCACTCCTCCCAGCCCCGGAGACACTCCGTGTGGCGCCACCCTCCTTGCCGGGGGGTGTGCGGGACCCTACTACTGAACTCCGGTTTTGATTTTGTGACTTTGAAAGAAACACAGGGACTCGTGGGAGCAAGTGAGGCTCCCAAGACCCCCGCCCCACCCTCTGGGACAGGCCCATCCCCGGGGTTTTCCTGTTTCCAGGAAGGGCAGGCGGCCTCCCATCACTGGAAATCTGCCGTGGGGGCCGCTGGGGGTGGAGACAACACTACGAAAGGTGTGCATGTGTGTGTGTGTGCGTGTGCGCGCGTGTGTGTGCATGTGGAAGGTCCAGTTCCGGTGTCCTCCAGCCTGCAAGTGGGGGTGTCTGAGACCTTGCCTGACACGCAGCCCCTCCCCCCGAGCCATTGCAGGGGTCGATCATGAATGTCTGAAGAGTGGCCTTTTCCCTCGCCCCGCACCCCTCTGTGTGGCTGGACCTGGGATCCAGGGGGCGGGGCTTCCCACCCACCCCCAGCCTCTGCAGAACATGACTACTGCACCTGGACAGCCTCCTCTTTTCTAGAAGTCTATTTATATTGCCATTTTATAACACTCTAGCCCCCATCTGGGGACAGATGGTCCTTGGCCCGCGGGGTGGCTCCGGGGACAGAACCACCGCTTGAAGAATCCGGTTCCTGGCCCCTCAGCGCAGCCCCGCCCTCCCCTCCCTCAAGTTAGTTTTACAATTAAAACGTTTTCTTGTTTTGTGTGTGTGCAGTGTGTAGAACTTCCCCCCCAACCCCCAACCCCCAGCCTGCTGGTTGGGGAGAGCTGGTGGGGTGGGGCTCTAGGCTTGGGGGCAGGCTTGGCCGACCCCAGGATTACAGACCCACTATGGGCCAGGGCCATGTCTCTGGCAAGGAGTGGGGGGGAATTCCAGCCCAGCAGCCAGTAATGCACCTTCTCATGGGGACCCGATCGACGACCCCAGGCCTGGAAAGGCAGCCAGTTGACCAGTCCACATGCCAGGATGACCAGCTTGCCATGTCTGCAATTTGCTGGAAACATAACAGTTGGGTGGAGCGTGTTCAGTGGAGAACTGATCCTTGGGAGCTGATGTTAGGAAACTGGTCAGCAGGCAGATGGGCTTTGGGGGGACCGGCTACCACAGAGGGACCCAGCGCTGCCAGCCTCAGAAACACTCCATTGACTGAGTCCTTCCCTCCAGGCTGAGGCTGGGGAGGTGGGGGCTGAGCCTGGGTCTCAGGAGGAAAGCCGGCTGCCAGGTGACACTGCTGCTTCTGCATTCTGGGCAGTGACTGCCCCAGGCTGGGGTGGGCTTTGCGCACACCCTCTCCAGCACCTGGGAGAGCAAGGAGGGAACCCCCCACCCAGAGCCCTCCAGGCATCAGTTACACCAGGGACCTGAAGCTGGTGTGTGGGCAGAAAGTGTGGAGAAGACCCAGAGCATCCGGCTTAGTCCTGTCTCGCCCCCACTGTCAGCGCCTGCCCCCTTAGCACCCCTCTCCACAGGCCCTGAGTCCCCCGAGAATCAGGGCTCTGTTTCTGTGACCGCCTGGCTGAACACATGCATCACAGACAGACAGACAGGTTTAAAACAGCAGTACAGCCAACTACTGCTGTATACGAGTGTGTTTGAGGCCTGGGTGAGATGGATACATTTTCTGTGGGGGAAAAATATATATATGCCAAAATTGATGTGGGGAGCACAAGAAAAGACTGAAATACGTCCTCCACAGCCACCCCCTGACAACACACACACACACACACACACACAGAGCTTCAAACTGGAGTGCTTTTACAAATGAATTCCACCCGACAGATGGGTCAGGTAATTCCCACCTTATACAAGTTGTTACGGAAAATAGAAAAAAGGATAGCTCCGGGCTCCTTGCAGAGGCTGCTACGCCCGTGAGCCAAGAGCCAGATAAGGCCGGTGGAGAGGATAGCTGTCTCTTCCTCAAGGTCCCGTTTGATGAACTCACGGGATACCCAGAGAGCTTTAGGTTCAGGGACGGGAATCATTTGCCCATCCATTGCGTGATGGGGGCAGCTCTGCATGGTTCCATGGAGACGCCACTGTTATTGTCACCTTCAGTCACCATCACTGCTGTTTCAAGAAGTCTTGGGTGGTGTGAGGGCATCTCCTCCTCCAGACCTCCCTCCAGGTACCACGCAGACAGGGTGCCCAGGGTATCAGTCAGCCTCTCCAGTTGTTTCCAGTGGGGTCCGGGAGCAGGGAGGGGCAGGGCTTAATCCAAGGGGTTGGTTTCCAAAGCACTGGGAAGACCAGAGGACCCAGCCGTGCAGTGGTCAGTTGCTCCATTGTGTTGCTCTTTGTGACCCCATGGACTGTAGCCCCCCAGGCTCCTCTGTCCATGGTATTGTCCGTACAAGAATACTGAAGTAGGTTGCCATTTCCTCCTCCAGGGGATCTTCCCAACCCAGAGATCGAACCTGCATCTCCTGCATTGCAGGCAGATTCTTTACCGCTGAGCCAGTGACCCAACCAGCAGTTATTAAAGGCGGGAGGCCACCGCCTCCTGGAGGCTGGAGTAACAAAGGAGTCAGTGGCAGGACCAGAATCCCAGAATGGGTCAGCTGTGGCTGGAACGGGGTTACTCTCCCCACTTCCGCCTTCTGCTCCCACTCCAGTGCCTCCTACCACCAGGACCTCACTGATGTCCACTGGCAAGGGAGTTCTACAAGGAGTTTTCAGACTTCCGGCCTCTACAGTACAAGGGAGCTCTTAGAAGCGCAAGTGGGGCAGAGTAGCAGCGGACACGTCCCTCCCAGCCACGTGGCCTGGAGGACTCTCTCTGTCCACAAGTTACTGACCAGGCACCGAGTGAACGTTACCTCCGCTGCAGCAGGGGGCGCTCCGGGTGCGGGTCTGAACTGCAGACGCCCAGGAAGGGGCGTCAGGGATGTACTCACCTGTGGGTCAGACGTGTGTTTACACCGACCCAAAATGAGTGATTGAAACAAGTCGGACCGGTGGCTCTCAAAGTGTAGTTGCTGGGCCAGCACCATCCCTGGGAACTTGCTGGAAATGCAAATTGCTAGGCCCCACGCCAGGCTGAATCAGAGACTCTGGGTGGCGCCAGCAATCTGTATTTTAACAAGCTTTCCAGGGGACGCGGATGCCCACTCAAGTTTGAGAACCACTGAGATCCACAGTTGCTCTCGGTAAAAGGCCGAGGAGCGTGGGACGCAGCCCTGCTCACTCAGCAGGGTCCCAGCCTCCTTCCACCTTGCGGCTCCTCCATCCTAGGATTGCGGCCCCTCCCACGTGAATAGAGGGGCACGCCCCTTCCCTTTAAGGACGTAACCCAAAGATTTCCCCGTGGCCCCTTTGGCCTGAGTTAGTCACGCGGCCACGCTCAGCAACAATGGAGGTTGGGAAATGTAGTCTTTATTCTGGGCGGCTGTGCGTCTAAAAATTCTATCACTACAAGATCTTGCAGTTCACTAGATGCGCCAGGCTTCACCCCAGAACACTCAGAGGCAGACCCAAGTGTACCCAAGAGCAAACGGATGGGAGGTGGGGGGAATAGATTGCTTAATAACGGTATTGAGGAAATTGGTTCATCTTATAGCAACCCGCTCCATTGTTCTTGCCTGGAGAATCCCAGGGACGGGAGAGCCTGGTGGGCTGCCGTCTGTGGGGTTGCACAGAGTCGGACACGACTGAAGCGACTTAGCAGCAGCAGCAGCATGAAAAAAAACTGACTCCTTACCAAATACAACTGAGGTCGGTACAGTGCAGGGCAGTAGCCGCTATTCACATGTGCTTATTTACTTTTTAAATTGAAATAAAATTAAGTATTTAGTCTCTCTGTTGCATTACCCACATTTCACACATTCAGTTGCTGCTTCTGGCCAGCGGCTGAGAATTACACATTAGAGATGTGAAAACTATTACCTTAGTTTGACCGACAGTGTTTCTCTAGCTGGATTAAACATCACCATGAAAGGTCAACTATAAAGTTGAAGGAGGAAAATAATTGATAACCTAGGGGCAGAGAAGGACTTCTGAAAACCCCAAAGGAATAAATTACGAAGGAGAAAAATATTAATTTGCTTATGCCAAAATTAATTTTGTTCAAGGAAGGACATAATGGGCAAATGTACTGGGTTTCAGAATGGGAGAAAATATTTGCAAATCCTAACATCTTTGAGATATATATATTTTTTAAACAAGAAAAAGAGCATTCCTTACAGAAAAATGGGCACACACAATGGTATAAACAAGCAACTAAGAAAAAAAGTTCCAAAAACCAACAAGGATGTGCACAGGTGCTCAAACTCATTAGTAATCAGAGAAACACAAATTCCAGGGACTTCCTTGGTGGGCCAGTGGCTAAGACTCTGAGCTCAGAATGCAGGGGGTCCAGGTCAGGAAATTGTTAATATATCCTGCGTGCTGCAAGTAACTTTCCATGCCGCAACAGAAAAAAGAGCCCACTAATGCAACTAAAGATCATATATGCTGTAATGAAGACAGATCTCAAGTGCTGCAACTAAGACCCAGTGCCACAAATAAATTAATAATAAACATTTACTTTTTTTAAAAAAAAAAGCAAATTTTAACAATGAGCTGTCATTTTAACACTATGAATCTGGTAAAAATTAGTCTGTTTTAGTCAAATGAAGTGCTCCAAGTGCGAATCGCCTAACAATTCCGCTCTTGGGTGACTTCCCAAAGAAATTCTCTCTTGAGACCATGAAGAGGCGTGCCCAAGGATGTTCACAGCAGCAGTCTTTATGTGCGAGCTGAGAAGAGCCAGGGCCCACCTGTGCCCACAGGAAGAAGCCAAGCCAACCAAGTCTGCAGATCAAAAATTGTAGATATAAAATAGTCCTGGCTTCCCAGGTGGCTCAGTGGTAACGAACCCGCCTGCCAATGCAGGAGACTCAGGTTTGATCCCTGGGTCAGGAAGATCCCCTGAAGAAGGATATGACAACTCACTCCAGTATTCTTGCCTGGGAAATGCCACAAATAGAGGAACCTGGTGGGCTAAAGTCCATGGGATCCCAAAAGATTTGGACATGACTAAATAGCAACATTTTGCAAGACCAAAAAAGAGACTTGTTCACACAATAGAATGACTCCCATGAGAAGAATGGGAAAAGGAGGGGCATAAAAGAAGGAATGAAAGAACAGGAGAGGGGTCTTGTAAGGAATAAAGGCCTTGAAAGCCACGATGAAGGTCTGTTTTGTAAGCGAAGGGCAACCCCCTTTGGTGTGGGTTGGGGTCTGGTTACAGGTATTTAAAACGAGAATTATCCAGGAGATTCTAACATGCAGCCAGGAATGAGGATGGCAGTTTATCTGCCGCAGTAAGTCATTGCTGACCTCAAACCTCGTGTCTGCCTCCCGCCATGTCCCACAGGGGGAAGAGCTAAGGAATCATCCCACACCTCCCCCCATTTCACAGAGGAGGAGACTGAGGTCACATGGCCTACAGGGGCCAGACCTAAAGCCGTGAGTCCCTCATTGGCTTTCTTCTTTAAAAAAATTTTTTTTTGTTTATTTATGGCTGTGCTGGGTTTTTCTTGCTGCCCTGACTTTTCTCTAGTTGCATTGAACAGGGGCTGCTCTCCAGTTGCAGTGTGCAGGCTTCTTATTGTGGTGGCTTCTCTTGCTTCGGAGCAGAGTTCTAGGGCCCATGGGCTTCAGCAGTTGTGGCTGCCGGGCTCTAGGGCTCAGGCGCAATAGTTGTGGCACGTGGGTTTAGTTGCTCCTCGGCATGTGGGATCTTCCCGGACTAGGGATCGAACCCCTGTCTCCTGCGTTAGCCGTGGATTTTTTACCACTGAGCCACCAAGGACGCCCTCATTGACTTTCTGAGCCAGGCCTCAGGCTGGGCGGAGAGGCTGCAACAGTGAGCAGGACAGATCTGCTCCTGGACGCTCCAGCTCTGACACCCCAGGGCCAGACAAGTGACATGGAGCAGGGGGAGGAAGTGGCCACACACAGGTCCCTTTGAAGGTCAGTGACTTCTCAGGGCTCCACAGCCTTGCAAAAGTTTGATCTGATGATGCCAAATGTTCTGATTTTCCTCAAGAAATCCCCATGTTCATGTGAAAGTCCTTGAATCTCAAAGGTAGGCCACTAAATAAAAACATTTAACAGTATCATGTGGGCCAAGCAAAATTGAGGGAATGGTTTGCATTCATCAAAACCTTACTGTGTCCGGCACTTTGCTGAGTTCCTAGTGTTACCTCATTTGACCCTGTAGAGGCTTGAATAGTGTTCCCCTCTTCCCCCACCACCCCAAAAAAGAAAAAAACCAGATACATCCCCATGGAACCTGTACGTGTGACCTTATTTGGAAAAGGGGTCTTTGAGATGTGATTAAGGGCCTTGAGGTGAGATCCTCCTGGCTTATCTGGGTGGGCCCTAAAACCAGTGACAAATGTCCTCATAAGAAAAAAAAAGGGAAATTCGAGACACCCATGAAGGCCTCGTGAAGACAGGCAGAGATTAGAGTCCTACGGCCGTGAGTAAAACCACACCAGCAGCCTCTGGAAGCTGAAAGAGGCAAAAAAAAATCTCCTCCTAAAGCTCCAGAGGGAGCAAGTCCTTGCTGACACCTTAATTTCAGACTCTCTGCTTCCAGAGCCATGAGAGAATACATTTATGCTGTTTCAAGCCACCCAGTGTGTGGCAATTCATAATGGCAACCCCAATCCTCCTGGGGCTTCCCCAGTGGCTCAGGCAGTAAAGAATCCACCTGCATTAAAGGAGATCCAGGTTTGATCCCTGGGTCAGGAAGATCCCCTGGAGAAGGGAATGGCAACCCACTCCAGTATTCTTGCATGGAGAACTCCATGGACAGAGGAGCCAGGTGGGCTATAATCCTTGGGGTCGCCAAGAGTCAGATACAGCTGAGCGACTAACTCTCCAGGCTCACCAACCTTCCTAGCAGCCCTCTGAGGAAGTACCTTCCTTGTCCTGTTTTATAGCTGGGACGCTGTGGAACAGAGACTCTGAGTCACCAGCCTGAGGTCACACAGCAAGAAAGTGGTCAAGGCATTGTTCAAAACCATCACCATGCCACAGCCTCCTGAAGACTGAGAATCTCTCACTACTGCACCTGAGGGACCACAGGTCTGAGCAGGAAAGGGTCAGCCTCTGTCTTCTGGGGTTGCAATCAACCAAACTAGGCCAGACCCCAAAAAAGAGACTCCAGAAGAGAGATGGCTTTCTTGGAAAACTGAGAGGTATTGGGCCTGGGCAGGGGACAGACGGGGCAGCAAACAGGGTCCTGACCTGTCACTTGGGGGTTGGGGACACGCTCACAGCCTTTTCCATGTTGACCAAAGGTATCTGCAGAAGTCTGGGGACCACTGGGTTAGGCAGAGTTAAATTCTCTCTTCCTTTCTTCCCCTCTCCCTCTCTTCTCTACACCTTTATCCCCAACTTTCTATCTCTATCTTTCTTATTCTGCCATTTAATCATATTGAGTATTTGAACAGGTAACAGAAGCCCATGGTACAAAATATAAAAGATTCCAAAGGGACTAAATTACAAAGTCAACCTTCCTTCCTCCGCATGCCCCGCCCCCGGGTCCCTGTCCCCCGAGGCAGCCACTGAGACGAGTTTCTTGCATCTCCTTCCAGAAATGTATGTGCGTACCTAGAAATACCTACATGCGCATACTGGTTTATGTTCTACTTTGCACAAATGTTCACATAATGTGCACATCTTTCTACACCTTGCTCTGTTGCAACCTAACGATATATTCTGGTGGTCGGTCCCAGGTGGGGTACACAAACAAACATCACCCATGGTAATGGCTCAGTAGTATTCCGTGGTGCATGTGAACCCTGATTTCACTGGAACAGCCTCTGCTGATGGACGTTCAGGAAGCTTGAGGTGGTTTGCTGTCCTCAGCAATGCCACAGGAGAGACTTCGCATGTACTTTCTACCTGGCAAATCTATCTTGCCCCCTCCCCTGCCTGCCCTTGGACTCCCACCTGCCCGCTGCCCCCAAGTGAGGCCTTCTGGATATCTCTGACCTTCTGGATCCTTCCCTGGATCTGGTCAACTCCATTCCAGTCTCCATAAGCATCTCTGTTGTCTGTCTCTCTGCTTCGGCCTCTCTAGATTTCTCTCTTTGCTTCTGTCTCCGTCTTCATCTCTGTCTCTGTTTTCCTCCTTACCAGCTCCCCTTGTCTTCCTCTTTATCTCCCTCTGTCCCATCTTGTTTCCCTCCTGTTATCCCCCAACTCATCCTGCCTCTCTGTCGCCCCCTACAAGGTGAAGCTGGCTCAACATATATCCCCACCTCAGAGCCCAGTGGTTTATCCCTGGGGATGTGGTACCCAACCTGGCACATCTTTCTCCCACCCTCATGCCTCTCTTGACCTGGCTGGGCTCTCCCATCCTCTGCAGTCCTGGTGGAGAAGCCACCATCTGCTCGTCCAAGCCCTGGTGCCCTGGTGCCCGCTCTCCACCCTTTCTTTCTCTGTACCAGCAGGATTGGACCCTGGGCCAAGTTGGCACTCCTGGGGATGATACTGGTTTTTCATCAGGAGTCATGGGAAGCGAGACTGAGGCAGGTTGGATGTGGCTTCTGGGCTGGACAGAGCCTCATCCTCCTGTTGGGGACCTGGCCTTCTTGCCCTCCCTGCTCAACAAACAGAGCACCCAGTCTGTGTCAAACCTGAACTGGGGACAAATAACAAACAAACCCCCACCCAAGGCCCTGCCCTGGTGAGGCTGACATTCTTACTGGGTGACAGAGTTCATGACCAAGTGAACATACCCACATACTCATAGGTATTTAAAGGCCACATGAAGTTCAAGAAAGAAAGAATGGGGTGTGGTGACAGAGGAGAGCAGGGGGTAGGAAATTGACCTGGTGGGGGAGCGCCCAAACTGCTTCATATGAACCAATAGGGAACAATCACTGAGATGCATTGTTAGAATAAAGGAAGAGGGGTGTGTGCCTTATGAAGAGATGACATTTGAATGAAGAGGAAGTCTTCGGTGGAGACATGGAGTGGAAGACCTTGTAGGCCGAAGGCAAGGCATATGCAAAGGTCCTGAGGTGGGAAGGAAGTTGACGAGTCAAGGACCAGCAAAATTATGGGACTCACGGTGGGTGAGCAGGAAAGCATGGACCACCTCACATAACACTGTGGGGAGGAGATAGATAGACCCATTTTACAGATGAGAAGCTAAGCTTTGGAAAGAAGGGAAGTCCTTCGCCCAAGAACACACAGGGTAAGGATGAGGACTGCTGAACTCAGGCAGCCTTCTGCTCCTCACCACTAGGACAGTGGTTCTTAGTGAGGGATCCCAGACCAGCAGCACAGCATCACCTCTTGGGTCCACCCCAGAACCACCGAATCAGACACTGGAGGTGGGGGGCTTCGCTAGAGGTCCAGTGGTGGAGACTCCACAGTTCCACTGCAGGGGCCATGGGTTCCATCCCTGGTTGGGGAGCTAGGATCCCATATGTCGCGGAGCAACTGAGCCCACAAACTCCAGAGCCTGTGCCACAACCAAGACCCGATGCAGCCAAATAAACAATTTTTTTTTTTAAGGAGTGAGACATAAGGAAATGAGAGCGAAGGAAGGCCATGTGACCACGGAGGCAGAGACTGGAGTGATTTGACCACAAGCCAAGGCATGCTGGCGCCACCGGGAGCTGGGAGATGCGAGAAAGGCATCCTTCCTAGACCCTCTGAGGGGTTGCCGCCTGCCAACTTGATTTCAGACTTTTGGCTTTTAGCACCATTAGAGAATAAATCTGTTCTGTAAGCCACCACACATGTGCTAATTTGCTGCGGCAGCCCTAAGAGATGAATCCACTGTTTGATGGGGCAGACGGAGCAGCAGACTCCAGCTCGACTTCCCACCGCAGAAGACAGAGCCCACCCAGGCTTCCCCCTGACCACTTTCGAGAACTCAGAATCTTCTTATGTGTGGAATTCAGAGATGCTGGGGTGTAACGAAAGGGACAGAGATGGGGATGAGGTAAACTGGGACCAACTCGACGACTTAGAAATGGGGCTGCAAACCAGAATCTGGGGGAGCGGGGAGAGTCTGAGGAGCTGGGAAGGGTTTCAGGAGAGCAGAGAAGACTCACCAGATGGCTGGTGAGAAGGATCAAGATGCATAAGGAGCTTGGGCCCTAACCTGGGCCACCCTTGCAGGGGATGCAGACTCTGGGGCCAGACGGCGAGGTTCAAATCCCAGCTCTGCCACTTTCTGGCTGTGTGACCTTGGGTAAGACACTTCACCTCTCTGTGCCACAGGTTCTTCATCTGTAAAGTTGGTTTAATGATACCTACCTTCCAGGGTGCACTTGATTTCATAGACATAGAGCACATAGTGCCAGGCACACAGTAACCGCTACATTATTGCTATTATTGTTGTTGTTTTTATCATCTCATTCTGTCCCTCAGGTGTTGACATGGTGATGCCTCTCAGATTTGTGTCTCAGCCCTGATACCTGTCTTTGAACTCTGCCTTGTGCATCCAGATGCCCCTACCCCCAATATTGCCCCTTTGGATGTCCAGTACTGACATCTGGGGCTTCCCAGTGGCTCAGTGGAAAAGAATCCTCCTACCAATGCAGGAGACGTGGGTTTGTGTAGCAACCCACTCTAGTATCCTTGCCTGGGAAATCCCAAAGACAGAGAAGCCTGGTGGGCTACAGGCCACAGGGTCATAATAGAGTTGGACACGACTTAGTGACTAAGCAACAACAATAACTGACATCTGAGGCAGAATACTGCTTCCTGCTTCCTCCTCACCGTCAATCCTGTTCTGACCTCATCTTCCCCTCTCTGCAAATGGTACCACCTTCTTCTGCCCATTGCTCAACCCTCAAGGCCAATCAAGCCTTTCCTCTCTGTCAAATCAACAAAGATACTCAATCTGTCCTCGACCCGTCAGTCACTCCATGGCGCCACTCTGGTCCTGTCCACCCCCAGCTCCTTCTTTATTGTTTCCCTGCACCCTCTGCCCTCACTCAGCTAGAGATCAGTTCATCCCTTCCCAGCTGAAACTTTCCCCACAGTTTCACTGTGAATTTATTACACTTCGATAAATCCTACAGAGCTGCCCCCCCAATGCTCTATCTGATCTCATCCCCCCTGTGCCCCCTCCATTGCAGCCACACTGGCCTCCCTCTTGTTCCCCAAACCCCCCACTCCTGGTCCTGCCTTAGGGCCTTTACACTTGCTGTTGCCTCCTTTTCAGGTCTTTGCTTAAATGCCACCTCCTCCAAGAAGTCTTCCCTGACCACCTCAGCTAAAACGGGCTCCCTACCCGCTCCTTTTCCCTGTCATTACAACCTTTTTCACCATCAAAGCATTTAGTGCTGCTTGTTAATTAGTTACTTATTGAGGGAATTCTCTGGTGGTTCAGTGGTTAGGACCCCGTGCTGACATTGCTGAGAGTGCAGGTTCAATCCGTGGTCAGGAAACTAAGAACCCACAAGCCCAATGACTCAGTCACTAAAAAAAAAGAAAGAAAAAAAATTCCTAAATCGTTGAAGTCCATCCCTCCTCCCACAAGGAAGCCACACAGGGATAGGAAGCTGTTCTTCTACCATTATATCACCAACACAGAGGGCTTGGCCACAGTGGATGTTTAATAAGTACTTATTGAGAGAATAAAAGTTAGTAGCCTATGAGGCCCACTATTCTACATCTTGCCTTTTTCACCCAATAGACTTGTGGCTAGTGGTAAAGAATCTGCCTGCCAATGCAGGAGAAGCAAGAGACACTGGTTTGATCACTGGGTCAGGCAGATCCCCTGGAGGCGGAAACGGCAACCTACTCCAGTATTCTTGCCTGGGAGATCCCATTGTCAGAGGAGCCTGGCAGGATACAGTCCATGGGATTGCAAACAGTCAGACGTGACTGAGCAACCAAGTGAGAGGAGGGGGAGGTTTGTTGCTATTTCCTTGTCTATATGTCAGGACTGCCGGTATCCTTTTGGCTTTTTTTCTTACTGGGATATAATTTACATACAAGAAAACACACCCATTAATTTTTTTAAATTTTATTATTTTTGGCTGAACGCAGGATCTTAGTTCCCCAACCAGGGATCGAACCTTTGCCCCCTGCATTGCAGCGTGAAGTTTTAACCACTGGACCACCAGGAAAGTCCCTAAACCCTTTTTTTCTTTCAGTTGCACTGGGTCTTTGTTGCGGTGCTCAGGCTTTCCATTGCAGTGGCTTCTCTTGTTGCGGAGCAGGATCTCTAGAGCACGGACTTAGTATTTGTGGTGCTTAGGCTTAGTTACTCCCAGACATGTGGGATCTTCTCAGACCAGGGTTGGAACCCATGTCCCCTGCATTGGCAGGCGGATTCCTAACCATTGGACCACCAGGGAAGTCACCCCCCACACACACCCATTCTGAAGACACAGTTTGATGAATTTTGGCAAGTGTATACTCCCGTATAACTACCACAATTAAGATAAAGCTTTTTTCTCACCCCAGAAAGGCCACCCCTCTGCCCTACAGCCCAGACAACCACCAACCTGCTTTCTTTGCTTCTAGATCACTGTTTCAGAGCTTGAGTCCCCCCACTGGGACCTTTGCTGATCGGAAGATGAAGAAAGGAGACATTGGAGATCTAATGTTGAAAGACATTTGGCTCTGTATGGCTCCCAGATCGCTCAGATTTAAGTAAAAATATTTCTCATAGTATGGGGTGATAGGGTGGGTGTTTCTAAAATTCCAGATTCTGGGTCCACAGGGACTGAATTAGACTTCTGGGAGTAAGGTTTGAAAATACATTTTTTTTTCTTTTGGCCATGCCATGACACATGTGGGATCTTAGTTCCCTGACCAGGGATCGAACCCATGCCCCCTGCATTGAAAGTGCAGAATCTTAACCACTGGACTACCAGGGAAGCCTGAAAATACATGTTTAAAATAAGTTTCCTGGGTGAATCTAGTGAGCCCTAAAGTTTGGGGATCATTTGATATGAGGATATGGGGGAGACAGAAGGGCATTCTGGGTAGAAAGAACTTTCAGAGCAAAATCCCTGAGATGGGAGAGAACAGGGACCAGAAATCCAGGGCCTTGAGTGCTGGCAGAGAGCTGGGATTTTTCTCCTGAGGGCACTGGGGAGCCATGGCAGGTTTAAGTAGGGGAGTGATTACTTGTGTTTAACCTTTCATAAGACCCCTTTGACTGTGGCCCGTGTGTGTGTGTGTGTGTGTGTGTGTGTAAGGGAAGGGGCTGAGGACCCCAGGAGTGAGATAATGTGGACACCAAGGCAGGAGCGGGGCAGACAGAGGAGGGGTGTTGATCCTCATTCTACCGATTTCCTGCCTTTTTTTTTTTTTTTTTTTTTTTTTTGGTCTCTGGCTCTGAGCCAATCCCTGCCCTGGATTCTGACCTGGGGACAGCTCTGACTCCACTAGACTCCTCCTCCTGACTCTGTCCGTTCCTCCTCCTCCGATGAAGACAGGCAGGCGGCCAGGCCTGGGTGTGGGTCTGTGCGCTTGCGGTGGTGGTGCTAGTGTCTCCTGTGACGCGTGGATCATGGGCTCTGCAAGCATTTGGAAACCTCTTGAGGACTTCTGGGTGAGCAGGGATACTGCACATAAGTCAGCTTGTCCCCTTCTGTGGGTCCTTCCTCCCCCCAGGGCCCTGGCTAATTCCCAGCTTTCCCAGGATAGGTCACATCACCTCTTTTGCCGCTCAGTTCCCCAGTCAGTCCATGGAGGAACTATTACCCGTCCCCACCTCCCAGGATTGTTGTAAGACTTAATGAGTTAAAGGCAGACACTCAGAAAATGTAACTATGTTCTCGCATCTGTTTCTGTGTGAGCCACTGTCTCTGGGGGCAATTTGAACCTGTTTCCCTGTGTATCACATGAGACTCCGTGTCCAATTTGCCACGTAGCAGCTGTGCAACCTTGGGTGAGTTACTAGACCTCTCTGAGTCTCAGTAACTGAGACTTCTACTCTCGGTTACGGAGACTTCTACAAAAGTAAGAGTCTGCAAAATGGGTATGACAATAGTACCTATTTCCTATGGAAGATATGAGATTGAATTAATTACTCCACCTAAAGAATTTAGAACAATGCCTGGCACACAGGCATTAATTACACGAGCATCATCATTTGGGTGTGAGCTCCAGGCTGTGCGGCTGCAGAATGTGTCTGTCAGCATCTTGCGGGAATCTGGGGCGGGAAGCATATGGGGTTATCTGGGGTGGTATGGGACCAGGCCTGTGAGGGAGTCCTCTGTTTTTTCATCTGTGAAATGGGGATAACAACAGCTCCCTACTCTTGGCGTGCAAGCTGGATGCTGGGGTGCATGCGGCTGGCACGCAACTCCACATTCATTCACTTTTATCTTTTCTTTACGTATAAAATGCCCGTAATAGTAGCACCTACGTTGTTAGAGGATGAAATGAACTTGTAAAAGCTTAGGACACATCTAGCAAGCAGAAAGCACCCACTGTGGCACTTGTTACGGTAACTTATGTGGCACTGAGCCTGTGCTTACCTGGGCGGGCTGTGGGATGTGGCAAGGGCAGGATGTGGCCGTGGGCATCTGGCCCTACAGGTTCCTCCGCCACCCCACTTCCTCCACGCCCCGACCTCCTGCCCCCGCCATCGCTCCAGCCCTGACTCCAAACTCCCTATGACCTCCCAGGGAAGAGGTTTGGCCAGCCTGCACCACCTGCCCCAACCCCAGGAAGAGATGCAAGGCACCCTGATACCCAAGAGGGGTTACTACCTTCCTTCCTGACACTATCTCACTGTCTCCCTCGGGTCCCCCATCTCTGTGACTCCCCATCTCTAGCTCAGGGTCTCTCTGGGTCTCTCTCTGTCTGCACCCCCCCCCCCCCCCGCCACTATGCTTCTGGGGCAAGAAATATCAGGTCCCAAGTTTGTGTCCCAAGTGGGGGCAAAGGAGGAACAAGCAGAGGCGGGACTCCCCTCCCACCCCCACTCCTTACGGCATGCCCAGCTGACTGGGAGGTTGCTGGGGGAGAGGGGGGCTTCATTAATTAAGCTCTCCTCCAGCCACGCGGGATGTTAATGAGGTGGATGCGCCTCATTAGCGAGCCGAGCCCTGGCATTAGCGCCTTGGTCACACCCCTCTCCAGGGCTGATGTCTGGGGAAACTGGAGCAGGAGGCTTGTGAAACGTAGCTGGGCTGGGACCCGGACTTCTTCAGGCTGGGAGAAGGAGGGGCTGGGACCTGGGCTCCCGAGCCCGAGGGAGGAGGGCCTGGGGACCCGGATCCTTCCCCCAACACACCCCTCTACTTAAAGGCCAGCCGAGGCGCTCCGCCCTCTCCCGCCCTGGGTTCACCCCGAACCCTGCGGAGGAGCCGGGACAGTCAGTCACCCAGACCCGAGCGATGGAGGAGGTGCGGGAAGGACCGGAGCTCGGCGGCGGGATCGAGGAACCCGCGAGCCCCCAGGAGCCGGCGTCGCCGCCCCCGCCCCCGTCGCCGCCTTCGCCCGCGGCCCCCGAGACCCCCGGGCTCCCCGCGCCCGAGTCGCCAACCGAGGCCCACGCGCGGCAGCTGCTGCTGCAGGAGTGGGCGCCGCCGAGGGGGAGTCTGGAGCTGCCCCCGCGCCTCACCTGGAAGCTGCTGTTCCTGCGGCGGCCGCTCTACCGCAACCTGCTGCGCTCGCCCAACCCCGAAGGTGCGGGGCCCTGGTCCGCTCGAGGCTGCAGCAGCCGGGAGGCCGCCACGCCTCCGTCTCCTTCGCGTGGACTCGCTCACCTAGACCGTCGGTCTCGTCTTCTCTTTGTCTGTCTCTTTGTCTCTCTTGCTCTGTTTCCCGTCTCTGTCTCTTGAAGTCTCCCTCTGTGTTTTGATTCCTCTGCATCCTTCTCTGGGGCTTCCCCGGTGGCACAGCGGTAAAGAATCCACCTGCACTGTAGGAGATGCAGGAGACGCGGGTTCGATCCCTGGGTCGGGGAGATCCCCTGGAGGAGGGCATGGCAACCCACTCCAGGATTCTTGCCTGGAGAATCCCATGGACAGAGGAGCCTAGCGGGCTCCAGTCCATGGGGTCGCAAAGAAAATGACACGCCTGAGCGACAGCAGCCATGCATTCTAGCACTTCCTTCTCTGTCCCCTTTTCTCTCAGCATGTCTCTTTGTCTCACTTGCATCTCTGTCTCTTTCTACATCTTGTGTCTCTATGTCTCACAGGGTCTGTCTCACCCTGTATCTCTCCCTCCCTCCTCCCATGTTCAGTCGCTCAGTCATTCCGACTCTTTGCGACCCCATGGACTGTGGCACGCCAGGCCTCCCTGTCCTTCACTATCTCCCGGAGCTATCTCCCTCCTCCCATATTCTCTCTCTTACCCTTGGTTCCTCTCTCTCTTTTTCCCTCTCGACACAATGCCCTCCCCCTCCGAGCACTGGCCCTCTGACCCCAGGACATTCTCAGGGCTCTCCCAGGGCCCTGACTCACTCCCCGCTGCCTGGCTGGTCTGGTCTGGCAGGCGGGGCACTGATTCCCGTCCTTCCAGCCGAGTCCAGCGGGCAGGGAGCGGGGAGCCTGCAGGAAGGAGGGCAGCTTCAGCCCGCCTGAGGCTCCGCTTCCCTGCGCGTTTCAGGCATCAACATTTATGAGCCAGCTCCCCCTACCGGTCCCACCCAGCAACCCCTGGAGGCTCTGGGTAAGTGCCCGGAGGCTAGCCGCATGCTGTGGAGGGGGTGGCCCTGGAGAAGGGGCACGTTCTAATCCTTTACTCCTCTACCCGCCAGGCAATTTCCGCGGCTGGCACATCAGGACTGAGAAACTCCAACAGAACCTCAGGTGAGTGGCCGGGACACACGTGGCCTGCATTTGATTCCCTCTTCCGGCCTCCCTCGCTGTGGGACCTGGAAAAGCTGTCTTTACCTCTCTGGGCCCTTGCCTCCTGCTCTGTAAACGGGATGGATCATAAAAGCATGCCCATAAAACACACGGCATAGGGTCTGGCTAGCTTGCACGTAGTAGGTGTTCCATTTTGTGCTTAGTCACTCAGTTCGTGTCCAACTCTTTGCGACCCCATGGATGGAGCCCACCAGGCTCCTCTGTTCATGGAATTCTCCAGGCAGGAATACTGGAGTGGGTTGCCATTCCCTTCCTCCAGGGGATCTTCCTGACCCAGGAATCCAACCCGGGTCTCCAGCATTGCGGGGGGATTCTTTACTGCCTGAGCCACCAGGGAAGCCTAGCAGTTAACACTGTTCCTATACTCAGCCTCTTTCTGTGGGAACGAGAGAGTCACCTAGGCCACCAGCTGTCTGCCTTTAAACCGGGCCCCCTTTCTGCATAGTGGGTGGGATGCCACAACTCAGGGGCTCCGAGTCACAGGCACTTGGGTTCAGCTCCGCCACGTCTTTGCTGCTCGATCTTGGTAAGTCACTTCCCTGTCTGCACTGCGGTTTCCCCATCTGCAACATCGGGTTCAGAGAAGCTCATAGGAACCGAGGCTGTGAGGTGCTAAGTGGGTGCTCAGCCCCCGTAGGCCAGCGCCTTTGACGTGTTTAGGAGGGTGCGACGGTCAGGGTGCCCCGCTTCTGGGGGCCCAGCTGACCAGACAGCCTCCCTCCCCCGTGCCCTCTCTCCCAGCTGGACGGTGAAGCAGCAGTGCGTGGACCTTCTGGCCGAGGGCTTGTGGGAGGAGCTCCTGGACGATGAGCAGCCGCGTATCACGGTCATGGACTGGTGCGTGCCTCCGCCCCGCCCGCCCGCCCAGCCAGGCTCCCCAAAGCACATGCCTCGCCCCGTGCTCCCCGAGAGCCTCCTGCCACTGCGGGACCCAGCCCTTTCCATCTCTCTGGCCCCTTTGCTCTGAATCGTTCTGTCCTTGAAATGCTCCAGCCCAGAGCCTCTTCTTTCTTCCTTGGATGTTGGTCACCCTCTTTTCTTGAGATGGATTCCCCCCTCTATTTGGCTGCGTCTCACAGCTTGAGGGATCTCAGTTCCTCAACCAGGGATTGAACTCAGGCCACGGGGAGCCTTCCCTGACCACTCCCAAGCTGGGTCAGACGCATTATGCTCCAGTACCCCGAATGTCCCCTATCCCAGCCCTGACCATGCCTGGTTGACGCTTCTTAATGACCTGTCCACCTCCCCCACTGGACCATTATGAATTCCATGAGAGCAGGGCAAGAAGTTGTCTTGGTCACTGCCGTGTCACAAGCAGCACCCAGCCCTGGTGCACATAGTGAGTGCCAGTGGGTGTGTGTGTGGAACGGCAATCGTACCAGGAGTGGGGGCTGTGGTGGCAGCTGAAGGCCTGCCCCTGACCCCAGGTTCGAGGACAGCCGACTGGACGCGTGTGTGTATGAGCTGCACGTCTGGCTGCTGGCCGCTGACCGCAGCACAGTCATCGCCCAGCACCACGTGGCCCCCCGCACCTCTGGGAGAGGCCCTCCCGGCCACTGGGTCCAGGTGAGACTCCCTACCCTGGCCACCACCCCCATATACGCTTTCGTGTCCCAAGACCTCACAGAGGGAGAAGGGAGGAGAGCAGGGTTTATGGGTCCCCAATAAGAACTTCTTCCTGACCCTGGTGCCGCCCCAGGTGTCCCACGTATTCCGCCAGTACGGCCCCGGCGTCCGCTTTGTCCACTTCCTGCACAAGACCAAGAACCGGATGGAGCGTGGTGGGCTGCGGCGGACTAGGGTGACCGACTCTTCTGTGTCCGTGCAATTCCGGGAGTGATTGGCTGACCCTGGGTCCCTCCTGACCTCTTATATGATGATACAAGATACCAACCCCTCAGCGACTTCTTATTCCCTTATCACCTCTGATATCTTAGCATCTCTCTGATCCCCTAGCAGCTCCCGAAGCCTTAGAAGTCCCTAACCCTTAGTACCGCCTGACCCTGAGGCTCCACCATGTTCCCTGAGCATCCCCCTTCCCCCTTTATACCCTTCTGTCCCCTTGGCTGCTCCTGGATCACATACTACCTCCTATGCCCTGTAATCCTGCCTGGCCCCTGGCTTCTCAGTTGCATCTTCACACATCTTTGAATGTCTGTCTTGCTGGCATCTTTGCTGCACTCTGCGTGAGGGCAGTGGCCACTTCTTCTTGAGTCAGTGCTTGACAAGATAATAGGGGCTCAATAAACCTTTGTTGGCTGAATGAATAAATACATGTGCCCAAGGAATGCTGTCTCCCTGGTGTTTGCTCCTTAGAACTTCACCGAGTTCACGTCCCACTTGCATGTCCTCTAATCCTTGATCTCCAGCGCCTCCCTTGACCTCTGATCTCTTATGTTCCAAATTTATGGCCTCATAGCATCTCTACTGGAGAAGGCAATGGCAACCCACTCCAGTACTCTTGCCTGGAAAATCCCATGGACGGAGGAGCCTGGTGGGCTGCAGTCCATGGGGTTGCTAAGAGTCGGATACGACTGAGCCGCTTCACTTTCACTTTTCACTTTCATGCATTGGAGAAGGAAATGGCAGCCCACTCCAGTGTTCTTGCCTTGAGAATCCCAGGGACGGCGGAGCCTGGTGGGCTGCCGTCTGTGGGGTCACACAGAGTCGGACACGACTGAAGCGACTTAGCAGCAGCAGCAGCATCTCCACTTACTCTTCTCCCATGTCTCCTAACTCTCGCAATGTCCCCAGATTTCCTTTCTCCCCCCAATCCCATGTTATCATCCCCCAGAGCTATCCCTCTACTTCTCCTCCTCCCAAGACCCCTCATTGCTCTTCTCTTACTCCTCCAGATCCCCCAAACCCAGGTACTCATCAAGGGTCCTTATCCTTAGGAGTCGTAAATTGCAAATTTGAATTTTCACAAATATGCAGATTAGAATGAAAGTGTTCTCCATGTGTTGGAACCTGGGGCGTTAAATGTATTTCACAACCCATGAGTACTGGGCTGTGGGCAGATCACAAAACAGACCCTGGATCTACATGGGGCAGAGTCCTTGAAGGCCTCTTACCATCCTACGTATGAATCCTGAGAGAGTCTTGAGGTCCCTGGCAGGCCTGAACACCTGGTGTGGGGAGGGGGGACTCAGAAAGTGGCTATCCACCAAAAAGTGTGGAAAGCGTTTCAGTTTAACAATCAGCCAGCAGTGTGACTTCTCTGGTGGTCCTGTGGCTAAGACTCTGAGCTCCCAAGGCAGGAGGCCCAGGTTCCATCCTTGTTTGGGGAACTAGATCCCACGTGCCACAACTAAGACCCAGTGTGCATGCTCAGTCATGTCCGACTCTTTGCAGCCCTCCAGGTTCCTCTGTCCATGGAATTTTCCAGGCAAGAATACTGGGATGGGTTGCCATTTCCTACTCCAGGGGATCTTCCCGACCCAGGGATTGAACCAGTCTCTTGCATCTCCTGTATTGGCAGGCAGATTCTTTACTACTGCACCACCTGGAAAGCCCATGACCTGGTACAGACAAACAAATCAATATTTTAAAAAATCAGCCAGCGGACCTTTGCTTGTCACACAGATGCCCTATGGGTATGTGCATGTGTGTGCACACCTAAATCCGTGCGTGTGCCCCCACAGGATCTATGTATGTGTCCCCATCCACAGCAGGTACTGTCCCAGGTGTGGGCTGACCCAGCCCTGACCACCCTGCTCCCTCCTCCATTCCCAACACCACATCTGCGTGGACTTGGGACCCAGACACAAGCAGATGGCAGACAGGGATGGCTTCATAAGAGCTGTATTACAGGGAAGGCAAGATGAGGGCAGGCAGAAACCTCTGTTCTCCTGGGTCTTACAGACTTCAGCAGACCCCACGAACAAGGCCAAGTGAGGGGCTCTGCACTCGTGAGGGCTGGAGATGAGTGATCTCGTGAGGTGTCATTTGCAACTGCAACAGAATCGAAAATTATTGCCAGGAGGTGCCAGGGCTTCAGAGATTTATAGTAGGAGGGATTCTAGAAGCCTGAGATGGGGTTGGGGGCTGGGGCTGGGGCTGGGCTCCAAGTTCAGGGGCTAGGCATCCTGGCCTGAGAGTTTGGGGCTGGGGGTTCTTGGAGTTCTTGGGGGTAGAGGGGCAGGTGTGTGGTTCTAGAGGGTGCCCTGGCTAGATTTAGGGCCGCGGGGTCTGTGAGTTTGGATATGTGAGTCCGGGGTGGGCTCAGGGGCCTCCAAAGTTGGGCCTGGAGGCTTCAGAACCTTAATGGGGGCTACTAGAACCAGTTTCTGGGGCCAAGGCTGATGTAGAGGATCTAGAAGAGTGGAGCGTTAGGGCTAGATAGGGCACTCCTGGAATTAAGTCTAGGGTCTTAAGGTCTGGGTCAGTCAGGTTTAGAATCTGGGAGCCCCAGAGTTGGGTCTGAGAGCCCTGGGATCTGATGATCTAGCAAGGTGGGGAAGGACTAGCTTCGGTTCTAGGGGCTTCGAAGTGAGGGGGTTGATGGCTTCCCATCACCAGGCTAGGCCTGAGCACTACCCTCCCCTGAGAGCGCAGCCGTCTGGTGGGTAGGATTCAGGGAGGTGGGAGGGGAAGCTCCCAGAATGAAGTCTGGGAATCTCAGAGTTGGGTCTGGGAGATCCAAGGGGCATGGGCTTGGGAGAGGGGACGAGGGGGAGAAGGGGGACCTCGGAAACTGCTTCTAAGGCGCTCAGTTTGGGTCAGAGGCTCAGGGGTCTGGGTGGTGGGGCCGGCGGGTGGGCACCTGCAGTAGACCGAGGAGATGGCGTTGGACCAGTCCCCGAAGAGGCCGCGGCGGTACTCCTCCAGGCGCGGGTAGCTACCGGCCGAGAACTTGCGCGACTTGCCCTCCTTGCCGCGACGGGACCACACGGTGAGCTCGCAGCGCTGGCCCACCACGATCGAGGAGATGACGTTCGTCCAGTCCGAGGGCAGGTAGGGCAGGTCGGCGCCCGACTCCAAGGAGAGCACGGCGCCGGCGCAGCAGTTCTCGTAGTAGGGGTCGCTCTTGTCGTAGAGCTTGGCGCACGTGCGCGTCCCGTTGGCGTTCTTCAGGTCGGCGGACGCCGGGCAGGCGCCTTGGACGCCGGGGACGGCCACCAGGGCCAGGGTCAGCAGCAGTGGGCACAGCGGGAACATGGTGACGCTGCGGGGCCCGAGCTCCCGCTCCCTTTTATGCGCCCGACCCGTGGGAAGCGAAAAGCTGCGAGATAAGGGCTTGGGAAGCGAAGGCAAGGGCGCCCGGGAGCAGGGAGACTTCCCAGACTACATCAGAAACCACCGCCGCTGCTTACAGGATGGACTTTATTTGCATAAAATTCAGCCGCTTAAGATGGAATGTAGCAAATGACAGGACCTGTGGCTTGGAATACAGAGGGTAGCATAGGGTTAATAGTTATAGAGGGGAGGAGCTCTTAAAAACTGACATCGAACGGACAACCTACCCCCCTTCCAAATAGGGAGAGGCCCAAAGAGCGGGAGGGGAGCTGGGCCTCCGTGCTGGGCACTACCCTTCCCCCCAGGCAGGCCCTTGGGAAAGGAGAAGCTGGAGATAAGGAGAGACAGACCCTGGAGGGGAAGGGAGAGGGGAGGGAGATGAGAAGGGAGTCGCCCCACCCCTCCCCAGGAGCAGATCTTCCAGAGCAAGGTTGAGAAATTAGTTAGACATATTTGCAGGAGGAAAATCATTGCAAGGTAATATACAAAAGGCTTGGGGGGAAAATTTGCAACACTTGGGACAGCACATAATTAGTAGCTATTATATATAAAGATGGAAAGAATACAGGGAAGAACTGTATAAAAAAATCTTAAAGAACCAGATTACTACAATGGTGTGGTAAGTCACCCAGAGCCAGACATTCTGGAGTGCGAAGTCAAGTGGGCCTTAAGAAGCACTGCTGTTAATAAAGCTAATGGATGTAATGAAATTCCAGCAGAACTGTTCAAATCCCTAAATGATGATGGTTTTGCATTCATTGTGCCAGCACTTCTGGAAGACCCAGAAGCGGCCACAGGACTGGAAAAGGTCAATCCTCATTTCAGTTCTCAAGAAGGGCAGTACCAAAGAATGTGCTAACCATTGGACAATTGCACTCACCTCCCATGCTAGTAAGGTCATTCTTAAAATCATGCATGCTAGGCTTCAGCATTATTCGAACCAAGAACTTCCATATGTCCAAGCTGGGTTTAGAAAAGGAAGAGGAACTAGAGAACAAATTGCCAACATTCTCTGGATTATAGAGAAAGCAAGGGAATTTCAGAGAAACATCTATCTCTGTTTCATCGACTACGCTAAAACCTTTGTGTGGATCATGATGAACTGTGGAAAGTTCTTAGAGAGATGGGAATACCAGACCATCTTACCTGTCTCCTGAGAAACGTATGCGAGTCAAGAAGCAACAGTTAGAACCCTGTATGGAACACCTGTATGGAACAACTTGAACCCTGTATGGTTCAAGATGGAGAAAGGAGTATGACAGGGCTGTCTGCTGTCACCCTGTTTGTTTAACCTATATGCTGAGTACATCAAGAGAAATGCTGGGCTGGATGAGTTACAAGCCGGAATCAAGATAGGTGGGAGAAACATCAACAACCTCAGATATGCAGATGATACCACTCTAACGGCAGAAAGTGAAAAGGAACTAAAGAGCCTCTTGTTGAGGGTGAAGGAGGAGAGTGAAGGAGCTGGCTTAAGACTACATATTAAAAATACTAAGGTCATGGCATCCAGCCCCATTACTACATGGCAAATAGAAGGGGAAAAGGTGGAAGTAGTGACAGATTTTCATTTCTTGGGCTCCAGAATCACTGTGGACAGTGACTGCAGCCATGAAATCAGAAGATGATTGCTTCTTGGCAGGAAAACAATGACAAACCTAGACAGTGTGTTGAAAAGCAGAGACATTGCTCTGCCAACAAAGGTCCATATAGTCAATGCTACGGTCTTCCCAGTGGTCACGTACGGTTGTGAGAGCTGGACAGTAAAGAAGGCAGAACACCAAAGAATTGATGCCTTCGAACTGTGGTGCTGGAGAAGACTCCTGAAACTTCCTTGGACAGCAAGGAGATCAAACCAGTCAGTCTTAAGGGAGATCAATCCTGAATATTCTGGAAGGACTGATGCTGAAGCTGAAGCTCCAGTATTTTGGTCATCTGATACAAACAGACAACTCATTGGAAAAGTCCCTGATGCTGGGAAAGATTGAAGGCAGAAGGAGAAGAGGCGTCAGAGGATGAGATGGTTGGACAGCATCACCGATGCAAAGAACATGAACTTTGGCAAACTCCAGTCAATAGTGAGGGACAGGGAGGCCTGGCATGCTGCGGTCCCCAGGGTTGCAAAGAGTTGGATACAACTGGGCGACTGAAAAACAACAACAACATATATAAAGAGGGCTTACAAACTGACAAGATATCAAACAACACCCTCTGCCACCTACCCCAAGAAGGACAAGTCAAGGAAGGGAGAGGGAAGGAAGAAGCTGCCACTGCCCCCCACCCCAGAATTCTCACTCCCAGGGAACTAGATTTTCTTCACCAAAATTAGAAATCTTGCATCTATAAAATAAGCAACGGACTTCCCTGGTGGTTCACTGGCTAAGACTCCACACTCCCAATGCAGAGGCGCTGGGTTCCATCCCTGGTCAGGGCACTAGATCCCACATGCCACAACTAGGACACAGCACAGCCAAATAAATAGATTTTTTTTTAATAAAATAAACAAAGGATAGGTTAAACTGTATAAAACTTAAAACTTTTGTATAGCAACAAATAAAAAACATAATCTGGGGGAAAATAGACAATTTTTGTAACATGAATGTTTACTGATCAGCAAGTCAAAATGGTACAAACCAAAGGCAAAATTAAGGGGCTGCATAGGAAGGTTAGGTAGGCTAGGACCTCAAGGACATGAGGCCCCTGGCATCTGGGAGTCTGGCCAAGACCCTTCAGAGGCTCTCTGGAGTCCCTGGCCTCCCGCCAGATGAGAACAGGGTCAGGTGTGTGAATGAGCTGATCAGATAGGTAGTGGTTTAAGTCTGCGGCTCTGTGGGTGAGTCCAAGTCTGGGTCTCAGTGTCCTCACCTGTAAAATGGGTGACATTTCTTCCTACACTTTAGGATTGCTGTGAAGATTACAAGGGATAGTAGAAAAGTACGGGGGCTAAAGGAACAGCCTATGGAGCCAGGCTGCCTGGAGCCAGATCCCAGCACCTCCACGATCTTTCACAGTGACTCTACCTCAGGGTCTCATGGAGACAAGGACGGACGGTATCCACCTCAGGATGCTGGTGTAAGGAATAAATGAAATAATCCACATAACAGCACTTAAAGTAGGGCCCTTGCTATGTGCCATATGAGTGTTTGCCTATTCTTTTTTTTTTTTTTTTTAATATTTATTTATTTGGCTGCGCTGGGTCCCAGTCGTGGTGCATGAGATCTACAGTCTTAGTTGCAGCATACTGAATCTTGAGCTGCAGCTTGTGGGATCTAGTTCCCTGACCAGGGACTGAACCCGGGCTCCCTGCTTTGGAAGTTCGGAGTCCTTAGCCTCTCGACCACCAGGCAAGTCCTTGCCATATTCTTATTATGAAAACCCTCAGCATGGTGCCTGGCTCACGACAAAGGTCAACATACACCAGCACCCCACCACGCTGACAACAATCTGCTGTTATCTACAGCCACTCAGCCAACCCTGCTTCCTCTTGTTCTCCTAGACACCGTCTTCTGCCTTGCACAGGGTAATGTAGGAGTTACAAGCCAAAGGCTGGAAACACTAAGAACTAGCTTCAGATTTTGACTGTCACCTTACTGAATGACCTTGGGCAAGTGAACTCATCTCTCTGAACATTTCCTCCTGTCTTCCATAGGATAATACAAAATGATGATAGAAATTGAAAATGCTAATAGAATTACTATATAAAGTAATTTATAACCAATAAAATACTATTTAAAATATTAGGAATAATTCACATAATTATTTATAAATATATGTACTTATTTGTGATGGTGAATAAATACAATAGTATAAATATAAATATGTTGTTGTTTAGTCGATAAGTTGGGTCTGACTCTTTTGTGACCCCGTGGACTGTAGCCCACCAGGCTTCTCTGCCCATGGAATTTCCCAGGCAAGAATAGTGGAGTGGGTTGCCATTTCCTTCTCCAGGTATCTTCCCTATCCAGGGATCGAACCCACATCTCCTGCATTGACAGGTGGATTCTTTACCACTGAGCCACCTGGGAAGCCCCAAATATATTTATAAATGACAGTATAAATATAATATAAAAAAGTACAAATATAAGTACAAAGAACAGTGCCTGGCCCATGGTAAATGCACAATTAACAGAAGCTGTTAGGACTATTCTTACAATGATTCTGAGACCCTGTACCCTGGCCTGACCTGACCCCAAATCAAACCTGGATCCTTCTCCCTCCTTTCCTCTCGTGACTATGAAATCTAATCTCCAGCCGCTAACTTCCCAGCGGGCCTTCTTAACTTCAAGGACACAGAGTCCCTGCCCTCCCAGCTCTGCAAGGGCTGGACTTGGGAACAGACACAGTCACCTAGAGCCCCAGCAACCCAGGAGGGCCGTGAACTTCAGACACAGAGAGCAACATGGGATGGTCAGGAGACCCTGACAGGGACAGGAACGCAGGACCCTCTGGGGCACAGCAGACAGCCAGAGTCAGAGAGAGACCCAGGGCATGGGCACAGCATCCCCAATCCAGGGACACACACACGAGTTGAGGGAAGGTAGGGACACCCCTTCACGCAATCAGTATCACTGATGGTCACTGATACTCACTGGTGAATCCTAGAGGATTAAGTGTAGACATATGCTTGATACACAGTGCCAGAGAAACACGGCCTCGACGATGTCTTGCCAACAGAATCACACGCCCACCATCACTGACAAAGCCCCAGTTCTCAACCACTCCCACCCTATGCTCTATGAAATCTCAAAATCTCAGAACTCCATGCAAACATCTAACATGCCCACGTGAGCACCCACTAGGCATCTTCCTCTGGAAACAATCTCCTTGCTGTTAGTAACATAAACTGGACAAATGGTAGAAAAATAAACATCTTACTGCATGTTTGTTTGTTTTTTTTCTTCAAATAAAAGAATGTCCTGCCCTTGAGGAGCCCATGAGCCCTTGAGAAAGTTAGATGGTAAATCAATAATTCGAACACAATGAAAAGAGCTATTACAGGGGCGTTGCAAAGGACTCCGGGAGTGCAGTGGGAAGAACAGCAGGGTTTTTTTTTAATTCACTGATATATTTTTATTTGAACAATATGAAAAAAAATTCCCTTTTTACATCTCATGTCTTGATTTGACATTTTTCATCAGACTGTAAAAAATAGATGGGTATACATGTGAAAGTGCCAATAGAAGAAAAAAGAAAGTTTTGTCTCAATCCGGGTAGAATCTGAACATAAATAACATTATGAAAATGCTAAATCTGTTGCATGAATACTGGAAAATATTCAGATCAGTACTTAAACTTACACTGGATCACTGGAATGAATCACTTTTTAAATGACAGATCACTGAGAGGGGTCATTTCTATATAATTCTCAAGGGCTGATACAATCCTCCAAACCAGCCCTGGCTGTTTGATTTGGAAGCAACAGTTCTCAAAACGTGATCTCTGGACCAACAGCACCCATCAGCATTCCCTGGAAACTAGTGAGAAATGTAGATTCTCAGCTCCACCCCAGTTCTATGAATCAGAAACTCTAGGGATGGGGCCCAACAGTCTGAGCTTGTTTGTTTGTGGCTTTGTTTTGAGACGGTGCTGTCCAGGCTGGCTTGAGGGATCTTAGTTCCCAACACACAGCCTGGACTATAAAAGCACAGAGTCCTAACCACTAGACCCTCAGGGAATTCCCAACACTCTGAGATTGTTCGTTTGTTTAAGATTTATTTATTCAGTTATGACTGTGCTAAATCGTCACTGCCGCACTCCGGCTTTTCTCTAGTTGCAGTGAGCCGGGCTACTCTCTAGTTACAGAGGCTTCAGTAGGAGCAGCTCCCAGGCTCTAGAGCACAGGCTCAGTGGTTGTAGCAAACAGGCTTAGATGCTCTGAAGCATGTGGGATCTCCCTGGAGCAGGGATCAAACTTGTGTCCCTTGTGTTGGTAGGTGGCTTCTCAATCACTGGACCACCAAGGATACCCTCCAACAGTCTGAGTTTTAAATGCCCTCCTGGGGACTTGATGCTGGAGTTTGAGAACACTGGGTCAGGGATTTGGTCTTCGAAGACTTCATAAGTCACTGTTTATTATATCTAGAATTTTCCGTAGTGATAGCTCAATTTGCTCAACTCCTAGAAAGTTTATTTCATATAATTTTCCAAACAAGTTAAGCCAAATTCCATTAGCAGTAGAAAAGGGAACATCTCTTGGGCTCCATGACGGAGTCTCATTAGACCATACCTGGAAGCCAAATTTCTGGAATGTACTTGAATCTTCTCCAGTGCAGACAAAAGGTCACTCATCATCTAACTTCAAGACACACAGGTGAAGACCATTTCTCAGCTACACCTGATTCAGGTGAGGCACCTATCTGGAAGGCTCCCTGGGTCCCATGGTCCCCTGGTGCTCCAGGCCAGGGCTACTCAGACTTCCTGATGTGTGCGTCCCCAGTCACTTCAGTTGTCCCTATGAACAGTGGCCCACCAGGCTCCTCTGTCCATGGGATTCTCCAGGCAAGAATACTGGAGTGGGTTTCCATGCCCTCATCCAGGGGATCTTCGCCTGCCAGGGATCCAACCTGCATCTCTTGGGTCTCTAGCATTAGCAGATGGGTTCTTTACCACTAGTGCCACCTGGGAAGCGGCACTCAGCCTTCACTGTGCCCCAAATTACTTGGGGGTGAGGTGGGGTGGAGAGGGTCCTGTTAAGATAATTTAGCAGGTCTGGGGTAGGATTTCGGTTCGATGTCTTCTACCAGCTGGCAGTGCTGGGGACCATTAAGCAAGGCTGACACTCCCATCTGAGACAGATAGAGCCAAGAATTTGACTCCAGACAGGCAAGCTGCCACCAGGAGGGTATGGAGGAATTCAGAGGTGGTCAAGGCTGGGGAGGAGCGGTAGGGATCCCCGGGGCACCACAGGGGAGTAGTTGAAACTGAGAAAGAAAATCTAATGAAATTTCAGAGCAACCCGTGGAGGAAGCAGAGTCTGAAACTCCCAAGGGCTGTAACACTTTTGACCCAGAGATCCGCTCCCCCCACCCGCTGCGGTGAAAACCCTAAATCAAATCTGGGGAGGGGGCGGAGTTTCGCGGGCTGCCGGCCGGGCGAGGGGAGGCTGGGCGCACCCGCGAGGTGGCGCCGAAGCGCAGAGATTCGTGGAGCCCGCTGGGGAGAGCTGGAGCCTTGGGTTCAAAGCCCGACTCTGCCACGTATGGGTTGCCTAAACTTGGGAAAGCTACTCAGCATCTGTGACCTTCAGTTTCCTCTCGTGTGAAGTCGAGACAATATACACAAAAGCTAGTTCCCTCTTCTAGTTCTGAGACTTGTAAGGAGCGTTTCCTTTTATTTTTGTACAGTTGTTAAAGGTTACATTCCATTTACAGCTATTATAAAATATTAGCTATATTCCCCGTTCTGTAACACATCCTTGGCCTATCTCACACCCGGTGGTTTGTGCCTGTCGCTCCCCCACCCCTATATTGCCCTTCCCGCTTCCCCACACTGGTAACCACTAGACTGTTTTCTGTGTCTCCTTTTTTTTTTTTTTTTTTTTGACACCTCAGCTGTGAGATCTTCCAGAATACTGGACGGCTAAGGAATTCGCTGTTTCTTTTTTTGTTATCCTCACTAGTTTGTCGTATCTTTTAGATTCCACATATAAATAATACCGTACAGCAGTTGTCTTTGTCTTATTTCGCTTAGCTTAAAATACCCTCTAGCTTCACCCTTGTTGCTGCAAATGGCAAAACTTCAGAAGCTTTCCTTTTCTGTTGCTTGGTCGTTGGTACATTCTCTCTTTTCCTCTCATTTCTTGTTTTATTGAGATATATTGACATGAAAGTGAAAGTGTTAGTTGCTCAGTCCTGTCCGACTATTTGTCACCCCATGGGCTGTCACTCCCCCACCCCCCTCCATGAGGCTCCTCTGTCCATGGGATTCTCCAGGCAGGAATACTAGAATGGGTAGCCATTCCCTTCTCCAGGGGATTTTCCCCACCCAGGGATCAAACCCAGGTCTTCTGCATTGCAGGCAGATTCTTTACAGTCTGAACCACCAGGGAAGCCCATAATTGACATATAGTATTGCATATGTTTAAGGTCTACAACGTAATGGTATATGTATATATTGTGAAATGATTGCCACAGTAAGTTTAGTTAACATCCATACCCTCAGTTACATTTTTTCCCTTGTGGTGAGAACTGTTAAGATCTCCTCTCTTAACAACTTTTTTTTTTTTTAATTTATTTATATATTTTGGCTGTGCTGGGTCTTTGTTGCTGCCCCAGCTTTTCTCTAGTTGTGTCAAGCAGGGGCTACTCTCTAGTTACTTCTCTTGTTTCAGAACATAGGCTCTTTCTAGGGCACTCTGGTATCAGTAGTTGCACTTGCAGGCTCTAGATCACAGGCTCAATCGTTGTGGGCCATGAGTTTAGTTGCTCTGAGTCATGTGGGATCTTCTTGGATGAGGGATTGAACCTGTGTCTTCTGCATTGGCAGGTGGATTCTTTACCACTGAGCCACCAGGAAATCCAGCAACTTTTAAATATACAATACGGTATTGTTAACCATAGTCACCATGCTGTACGTTACATCCCAAGGACTTACCTATTTTATAACTAGAACTGTTTCCCTTGTGACCACCTTTATCCATCCATCAATCTATTCTTGGTTTCTGTATGAGTTCAGCTTTTTGTCTGTTTTTTAGATTTCACATAAAAGTGAGATCAAGCAGTCCAATGGTTAAAACTCTGCACTCCCAATGCAGGGGAACTAGGATCCCACATGCCTCACAGTGCAGGGAAAAAAAAAAAAAGGTGAGATCATGCAGTGTTTGTCTTTCTCTGCCTGACTTACTTTACTTAGCATAATGCCATCCATGCTGTTTCAAATGGCAAGATTTCCTTCCTTTTTTATGGCTGAATTTTTTTCATCAGCTTTGAGATGTAATTGCAATTTTTTTTTTCAAATTACTAGTGATAACCAACGCTTAGCTTTATAGATCCTCTGTATTGTATATTTGTGTTTTTTTCTTTAATTTGATCTTATTTCATTAATAATAACATGTAGCATTCATTTCTATTGTGCATTTGGTTTTTACTTTTTTTAAAAATGTATTGTGCTGTTCTTATCCTAACATTTGAGACTGATGTTTAGCTTGCTAATTTTCAGCTTTTTTTTCTTTTCCCACATTTGTATTTAATGCTTCCTGCTTCCTCTGTGAGATTGTTGTGAAGCTTACATAAGATAATGTGTCGTGTGCCAAGATTGTATCAGGCACACAAAAATTCTCAGTTTGTTGACTATTAATGTTGATGCTGGTTTTGATTATCATTATTAATGTGATAATTATCATTATTTTCTCCCTTAAAAACAGAAAGATTCAGGAGAAGAAAACTGGATCAATTATGTATTAGTTTTCTATTGATGCCAAAACAAATGATTACAAATTTAGTGGTTTAAAGCAACACAGGGACTTCCCTTGTGGTCTAGTGGCTAAAACTCTGTACTCCCAGTGCAGGGGACCTGGGTTCAATTCCTGGTCAGGGAACTAGATCCTACACGCAGCAACTAAAGATCCCACATGCTGCAAGGAAGATCAGAGATGTACGACCTGGTGCAACCAAAAATAAATAAATAAATACTTAAAAAAAAGAAGAAGAAGTCTATTTCAAGAGGTAAATATAATAGTTAAATAAAATGAAGATTTATTATCTGACAGATATGAAAATCAGAAATCTAAAATGGATCTCCCTGTGCCAAAAATCAATGGATCTCACTGGGATAAAACCAAGCCTACTTCTAGAGGTTCTAGAAAACAATCTGTTTCTTTGCATTTTCTAGTTTCTAGAGGCCACCTATTTTCCTTAGCCTGTGGCCCCTTCCTTCTTCAAAACCAGCAACATAGCATCTTCAAACCTCTCCCTGACTTTGAAGGATCTTTGTGATCACATTGAACTCACCCAGATAATGCAGGATAATTTCCTTATTTTAACGTCAGCTGATTAGCAACTTATATTCTATCTGCCACCATATCTCCCCCTTTCCGTGTAATATAACATATCCACAGGGACTAGGGACTGGGAAAGGACATCTTTGGCAGGGATGTTATACTGTCTATCACAAATTAGTATTTGATTTTCCTGAAAATAAATTTTCTTCTCTTTTATGTGAAGACAGGTGCTACTCAAGCTGTCTGGGGCTCCACAGTGCGAAGACCCAAACATCTTCTATTTTGTTGCTCCATCATCAATATATGGCTTCCTCTTCATGGTCCAAGATGATTTCTTGAACTCCATCTTTGCATCCCTACTCCAGACAACAGATGAAGAATACGAGGGAGGGAAGAAGAGAATGTTCTATTCTTTAAGAGCTCTTTCTAGAGGTGATACATGATACACCTGTCCCCACCCTACTGTCAGAACTTAGTTATAGGTGAGCATACGATGCCATAAGAAGTTGAGTCGTGGACTTCCCTGGTGGTCCAGTGTTGAAGAATCCACCTGTCATTGCAGGGAACACCGGTTTGATCACTGGTTTGGTCCAGGAAGATTCCACGTGCCATGAGGCAATTAAGCCCACATACCACAACTACTGAGCCCGCGTGCCCTAGAGCCCAAGCTCTGCAATGAGAGAAGCCACTGCAATGAGAAGCCTGTGCGCTGAAACTAGAGAGTAACCCATGCTCACTGCAACTAGAGAAAGCCCATGTGTAGCTATGAAGACCCAACACAGCCAAAAATTAATGTTAATTAATTAATTAAAATTTTAAAAAAGATTAGCCATATGCCTGGTGGAAAGTCAAGTTTCCTGTTCCTGAAGGAAGATGAGATATTGATGTATTAGATACTGATTAGATATTGAGGTATTGTCGCATTGCTTGGGTAAGAGGCAGGCTGAGGGATGAGAGACAGTCACATAGGACACAAATCTCCAGGGGGGGAAAGGGAATTCAGCCTTTCCACCACCTGGGTACAGTAGAGGGAATTTTGACTGTGGTAGGCTGATCAGTATCAGTATCAGTTCAGTCACTCAGTCACTCAATCTTGTCTGACTCTTTGCGACCCCATGGACTGTAGCATGCCAGGCTTCCCTGTCCATCACCAACTCCCGGAGTTTACTCAAACTCATGTCCATCGAGTCGGTGATGCCATCGGACCATCTCATCCTCTGTCGTCCCCTTTTCCTCCTGCCTTCAATCTTTCCCAGCATCAGGGTCTTTCCCAGCATCAGGGTCCCACCTGGGTACAGTAGAGGGAATTCTGATTGTGGTAGGCTGATAATGGCCTCCAAGGATATCCAGGTCCTCATCCTGGAACCTGTGAATGTGACCTTTTCTTGGCAAAAGAAACTTTGCACATGTAAACAAATTAAGGATCTTGAGATGAGGAGGTTGTCCTGGATTAGCTGTGTGCCTGCTAAGTCAGAGACTGGAATGATGTTCTTTGAAGATAGGTAAGGGGCCACAAGCCCAGGAATATAGGTGGCCACTAGAAGTTCAAATAGGCAAGGAATCGCATTTTTCCCAGAGTTCTCCCTAAGGAATCAGCCCTATTGACACCTTGATTTTCACCCTTTAAGACTCGTTTCGGGGACTTCCGTGGTGGCCCAGTGATTAAGAATTCCTGTCACAATGCAGGGGATGTGGATTCAATCCCTGGTCCAGGAACTAAAATCCGACATGCTGTGGAGCAACTAAGCCCACACACCAGAATTACTGAGCCCCAGTGCTGCAACTAGAGAGTCCCTGCACTGCAGCAAAAGGTCCCACATGATACAACGAAGATCTGCATGCCGCAACTAAGACCTGATGCAGCCAAATAAATAAAACATTTTAAAAAGACTTATTTTTATGCAAATGGAAAATAAGCATGTGTAAAGATGGCCACTCATTATTCAGTTCAGTTCAGTCGCTCAGGCTCAGTCGTGTCTGACTCTTTGTGACCCCATGAATCGCAGCACTCCAGGCCTCCCTGTCCATCACCAACTCCCAGAGTTTACTCAAACTCATGCCCATCGAGTCAGTGATGCCATCCAGCCATCTCATCCTCTGTCGTCCCCTTCTCCTCCTGCCCCCAATCCTTCCCAGCATCAGGGTCTTTTCCAATGAGTCAACTCTTTGCATGAGGTGGCCAAAGTACTGCAGTTTCAGCTTCAGCATCAGTCCTTCCAATGAACACCCAGGACTGATCTCCTTTAGGATGGACTGGTTGGATCTCCTTGCAGTCCAAGGGACTCTCAAGAGTCTTCTCCAACACCACAGTTCAAAAGCATCACTTTTTTGGCGCTCAGCTTTCCTCACAGTCCAACTCTAACATCCGTACATGACCACTGGAAAAACCATAGCCTTGACCAGATGGACCTGTGTTGGCAAAGTAATGTCTCTGCTTTGTAATATGCTATCTAGGTTTGTCATAACTTTCCTTCCAAGGAGTAAGAGTCTTTTAATTTCATGGCTGCAATCACCATCTGCAGTGATTTTGAAGCCCCCCAAAATAAAGTCTGACACTGTTTCCACTGTTTCCCCATCTATTTGCCATGAAGTGATGGGACCAGATGCCATGATCTTAGTTTTCTGAATGTTGAGCTTTAAGCCAACTTTTTCACTCTCCTCTTTCACTTTCATCAAGAGGCTTTTTAGTTCCTCTTCACTTTCTGCCATAAGGGTGGTGTCGTCTGCACATCTGAGGTTATTGATATTTCTCCTGGCAATCTTAATTCCAGCTTGTGCTTCTTCCAGCCCAGCATTTCTCATGAGGTACTCTGCATATAAGTTAAATAAGCAGGGTAACAGTATACAGCCTTGACATACTCCTTTTCCTACTTGGAACCAGTTTGTTGTTCCATGTCCAGTTCTAACTGTTGCTCCCTGACCTGCATACAGGTTTCTCAAGAGGCAGGTCAGGTGGTCTGGTATTTCCATCTCTTTCAGAATTTTCCACAGTTTATTGTGATCCACACAGTCGAAGGCTTTGGCGTAGTCAATAAAGCAGAAATAGATGTTTTTCTGGAACTCTCTTGCTTTTTCAATGATCCAGCAAATGTTGGCAATTTGATCTCTGGTTCCTCTGCCTTTTCTAAAACCAGCTTAAACATCTGGAATTTCACTGTTCACGTATTGCTGAAGCCTGGCTTGGAGAATTTATTAGGGTAATGCAAATCCATTTGTTTTTGTTTTTTTTTCAGATTGATTTTACTTCAGCATATATATCATTATTTGGTTTATTTATTCATTGGTCAGTGGACACACTATGAGTGAGATGGAGCCAAAAGCGTGCTCTGGGTAGGGGAGGGGCCTGACTTGACTCGGGTATTTACAGATTCCCTCTGGCTTCACGTGGGGATCAGACTAAGGGTCCACAGCAGGACTGGGGAGCCCAGGTTGCCGCCATGGTCCAGCTGAGAGAGGGTGGACAGGAGCAGGGTGGGGTCAATGAGGGAGTAAGCAATGGTCCAGTGCAGCATATTCATACAAGTAACATCAACTGGACTTACTAACTGGATGTGGGAGATGGGAAAAAGAGAGGAACCAATGATGATTCCAAGGTCTTTGGCTTGGGGATCTGAAAACATGGGGCTTCCATTTTCTAGGATAAGAAAGATTGCAGAAGAAACAGGTTTAGGGTGGGGAAGAGCAGGAGTTGCATTTCTGGCATGATAAGTTTGAGAAGCCCATTAGATATCCAAATGAAATTGTTCAGTAGTGAGTTTGATATATAAGCCTGGAGTTCACGAGTGAGGTCTGGAGAGCTAAGTTTGGGAGGTGTATCAGTCAGTGTGTGCTGTGTAATAAACAGCCACAAAAATCTCAAAGACACAATAACCGTTGACTTAGCTCAGCTCTCTGCAGATGAGCTGGGGATGGTTCTGCTGACCTCTGGGGTTGGATGATTCCGTTCGGGTTCAGTTAGGTGGCTCTGATTCAAGCTGAGGGTCTGGATGGCTCAGGTCTGAGGCCAGGCTAAAGGAGAGCAGCAAGCCAGGAGAGCTCTTCTCATCATCAGAGCAAAACCTCAGGAGAGCACAGGAAACCCATGAGGCTTCTTGAGGATTGGACTGAGAACAGACATATTGTCGTATATCATTGCATATATATATATCATTGGCTTTAAAAAGTCACATGGCTGAGTCCAAAATCAAGGGACAGAGAAGTAAACTCTGCCTTCAGTGAGGCCATGGGAAGGGTGTAAATGCAGGGAAGGGGAAGAATATGTACCAAGAATTCAATCTGCCACAAGAGCCATGACTATAGAGATGGAATTGGGTTCTAAGCCATGAGAATAGATACATGCATCACAGATAGATGAGAGATAAGCACTGTGATGAGCCCCAGATGTTCCAGGAGATGGAAAAATCAGAAAAGGAACTGAGAAGGAGCCACCAGAGAGAGGAGGAAAACCAGGAAAGTGGGAACCAGAGACGGATGTGTTTCACGGATCAAAGAATGAGCACCCATGTCAATTACTTCTGAAAGATTAGGAAACATCGGTCTGAGTATCAACCATTGGGTTTGGCAATGGAAGGTGGATTCTTAACCACTGGACCACCAGGGAAGTTCCTAGACAATTCTTTTGACAAACATTGCTGAAAAGGGCGTGTGACGGTCAACTTTATATGTCAACTTGATTAGGCCATGGGGTGCCCAAACATTTGGCCAAACATTGTTCAAGGTATGTCTGTGAGTGTGTTTCTGGATTAGATTACATTTGAACTGGTAGAATAAGTCAAGCATATTGGCCTCCCTACGGTGGGTGGACCTCATCTAATTAATGGCAGACCTGAATAGAAGGAAAAGGCTGAGTAAGAGAGAACTCCATTTGCTTGACTGCACTGAGCTGAGATTGTGCTCTTTTCTGGCTTTCAGACTCGAGATGAACACTGGCTCTTCCTGAGTAACAAACATCCTGGTTTTTGGACTGAAACTTACACTATAAGCTCTCCTGGTTCTCAGGGCTTTGGACTTATCCTGGAACTACACATCAGCTCTCCTGGGTCTCCAGGTGGCCAATGGAAGACCCTGGGACTTGGCCTCCATGGTGCATAAGCCAACTCCTTATAATAAATAAATAAATATATACATATATATATATACACATATATACATACACACACATAGGGCTTCTCTGGTGGCTCAGCTGTAAAGAATCCATCTGCCAATGCAGGGGACATGGGTTTAATTCCTGGGTCAGAAAGATCCCCTGGAGATGGAAATGGCAACCCACTCCATTATTTTTGCCTGGGAAATCCCATGGAAAGAGGAGCCTGGTGGACTACCGTCCATGGGGTAACAAAAGAGTTGGACATGACTTAGTGACTGAACAACGATATATATATATGTTGTCTATACCTCTATCTGTATCCAGCAGAGTTCTGTTTCTCTGGAGAATCCTGACTAATACAAGGAGGCAGAGAAATGTGGTAGCTGGAGTGGGTATAGGATTGAGCTGGAATTTCTTTATTTTAATTTTTAAAATACTTATTTGGCTGTGCTAGTTCTTAATTGCAGCACGTGGGATCTTCAATCTTCATCTCAGCATGGGAGATCTTTAGCTGCAGCATCTGAAATCTAGTTCCCTGACCAGGGATCGAACTTGAACCCCCTACACTGGAAGCATGGTGTTCCAGCCACTGGACCACCAGGGAAGTCCTTGTTTTTATTGTTTATTTATTTACTTTTTGACCACATTATGGCAAGTGGAATTTTAGTTCCCTGACCAGGGATCGAACCCATGCCCCCTGAAGTGGAAGCTCAAAGTCTTAACCACTGGACTGTCAGGGGAGTTCCAGTAAGTAAGCACATTTACGATATGTTAGAAGGAGATATTTGCTGGGGGGAGAGGTGGAAAATCAAGCACTGGGACGTCAGAACCCTAGGGCTTCCCTGGTGGCTTAGTCGGTAAAGAATCTGCCTGCAATACAGGTGACCCTGATTTGATCCCTGAGTTGGGAAGATCCCCCAGAGAGGGATATGACAGTCCACTCCAGTGTTCTTGCCTGGAGAACCCCCATGGACAGAGAGGAGCCTGGCAGGCTACAGGCCGTGGGGTCACAAAGAGTCAGACACAACTGAGCGACTAAGTACAGCACAGAGGATTTGCAAATTTTAAAAACTATTTACTTATTTGGCTATGTCAGGTCTTAGTTTTGGCCCACAGGACCTTTTGTTGTTGTGCATGAACTCTCTAGTTGTGACTTGCAGACTCAGTAGTTGCATCACACAGGGTCTGAGACATGTGGGATCTTAGTTCCCCAAACAGGGACTGAACCCACATCCCCTGCATTGCAAAACAGATTGTTAATCACTGAGCCACCAGGGAAGTCCTGGGATTTTCTATTTTTAATGGCTTGTTGGTGTGGGGTTTAAGGGAAGTCTGCTAGGGGGCTTCTGGGAAAGGTTTTCCTTAGTGATAAGCAGGACACATGGATATTCTTTCCTTTTTCTTTCCAAAGAATTGCCCAAAGGATTTAATGTCTGGAACTGTGGTAGCTACCTTACAACCTGAGATGTTCAAACCTGAGGATGCAGATGAAATGCAAGGCTGAAAGATGGGAAGAATTAGAATTATTAATAACATGAGTGTGGTTTTCTGAATTAACCAACTCCTGATCTATCTTACCATCAGATTTCTTGTTGTATGAAATTATAAAGTCCTGATTGTTTAAGCAAGTTGAGTTGAAGTTTTCTGTTATTTAAGAAAAAAAAAAATCCCTGTAAACTTATGTGCATTTCATACACAGTAGGATTGTTCCATTTGATCTACAACCACATGTGATGTGACAGTATTTCATTTAAAAAATCTGTAAGTGCTGAAGAAGTTAACAGGCATTCACCAAGCTCCCAGCAATGGAAGAAACCACCCTCTTCTAGCTGTCAGTGGTATTCAGAACGATGGAGAATGGACGCTTACCCTGACTTCTCAGCCCTGTGGACTAGCTCTTCTTATGGGAGTTTCCACTAGTCCCTTTCCAAGGACCATTATTCAGAAGATGGCAAGGAAACTTTTAGGGACAGAGTCTTTGTTGCTATTGGCTTATCGACTGGTCCAGTTTGGATCTGAACTTGAGCTTGTTTCTATGCACAATAATAATGCAAATATTTCCTGTCTTTAAAGTCAGAGTTGGAGATAAGAACTTAAGATGTTTTATATTGCCTTATCATTCAAAATATCTTCTTTCTGGGGACTTCCCTGGTGGTCCAATGATTAAGAACCCACCTACCAACGCAGCAGATGCGGTTTTGATCTCTGGTCTGGGAGCTAAGATCCCACATGCTGTGTGGCAACTAAGCCTGCGCTCAGCAAAAGAAGAGCCCCTGCACCACAAGTAAGACCAGGCAGAGTCAAAAATAAATAAATATATCTTCTCACCTTCCAAAGAGAGGAATCCATTTCTTGTGGGAAATTGTTAATCTCTACCCTATTGACCTCAGGCATGGCTGTGTCATTTGTTTGGGCCAATGAAATGGGGATGGAAGTGAATGGATCTGTATCATTTCTGAGCCGAAGTTCTAAGAGCCAGTGACTAGTCCATTGTGTACTCTTGTCTCTCTACTCTCTCTAAGACCATCAAAGTCCAAGATAGAACTGCACCTTCCTCTTGGATCCCAGTGAGGAGCTGAGAGTCAACCTACTCAAGATGGTTGTGTTGCATGAGTAAGCTATAAACCTTTGTTGTTATAAGCCTCTGGTTTGAGGGTCATTTGTTACTGAAGCATAACCCAGCCTAAGCAGACTGATACAAAAGTAGTCAATGAGAATATAGTTGGTGAATCCATGAGGATTTGTGAGAAGACCCCAAAGAGACTATAGAGAAGAGAAATGAGAATCTAGGACAGGCCCCTGAGACACTCCAGTATTCAAGAGATAGGAAGAAGAAAGAGAATCAGAAAATGTGACCGAGAAGAAACAGTCAGACGTGGAAGGAAGACAAGGAGAGGGTGGTATCGCAAAGGTCAAAGCAGGAGAGAGTTGCAAGAAGGAGTTACTGAGGAATGGGTTAGATGCTGCTGAGGAGTCTTCTAGGGTGAGAACTGGAGAAGCAATGCAGGATTTAGCTATAAGGAGATTGTTGTTGGGGAATGCAGATCTGGGAACAGAAGCCAAATGTAGGGGTTATGGAGACTTGGAATCGAGAAGGAAGTGGAGCCAGTAGAGGGAGATGGAGAAATAGTTGCAGAAAAGAGGACAGATTAAGAAAGGGATTTAATAAAAGAGGAGACTACCGATGGGCAGGTACTTGTAGAAAGGAAGCTTTGGAAAATGGAGGCTAAGAGAAGGATAATTTATGGAGGAAGGACATAAGAGGGACCAGAATCAGGCACTGGTCCAAGTTAGAAAGAAAGGCGACTCACTGATCTTGATGGGGAAGCAAGAGGAGGGTGGGGACAGGTAGGGTGTGGTATAGATGATGTGGAATTTCTACCTGGTAGCTTCTGTGAGGAAGAGAGCAAAGTAATCTGTTTGGAGAGAGGGAAAAGACATGATGGAGTCACTGATAAGACGAAGCAGAGAAGACTTCAAAGAGTTGGAGTGAAACTTTCAAGAAACAGAGGTTTGAAGGAATAGTGATGTCATAGAGACTGAGGTAGGCAGAAGAGCCTGTTTCCCTGGATTGTAGCCCCAGGTTATTCATCTTCCTGCCCCCCTTTCCATGGATACTGATTATGAGGACTCTTTGCAGCTTTGTATCAATGACAGTCTTGGGTATGGCATGGAGGCATAACAATCCCATGCAGCCAGAATTCGTCAGCTCTGTGGGAAACCTGCCTTTCATTTCCATGCGTATCATTAAGGATGCTTTTGGCTGCAAGTAATAGTAAGTTTTGGGCTTACCTAGTGGCTCAACAATAATGAATTCTCCTGCAATGCAGGAGACACAAGAGATGTGAGTTCAATCCCAGGGCTGGGAGGATCCCCTGGAGGAGGCATGGCAACCTACTCGAGTATTCTTGACTGGAGAATCCTATGGACAGAGGAGCCTGGTGGGCTACAGCCAATGGGGTCACAGAGTCAGACATGACTGAAGTGACAGTGCATAGCACAGCACAACAGTAAGTTTTAACTCAACTGGCTTAAAAAATAATTTGAACTTGTTATCTAACACAAAGTGAAGTAATGCATATAGACACAAAAATCCTTCACAAAATGTTGGCACGTAGACTTCAGCAGTACATCAAAAGAATTATACCCTACCACCTAACGGATTCATTCCAAGGATACAAGATTGGTTCAACATTTGAAAACCAATCAATACAATTCACCAAGACAGGCTAAAGAAAAAAAATCACATGATCATATCAATGAAGAAAAAACAGTTACCAAACACAAACATCCATTTATGATTTTTGAAAACTCTTAGGAAAAATAGGAATGAAAAGGAACTTCCTCAACTTGCAAAAAAGCATCTTGGGACTTCCCTGGTGGCCCAGTGGCTAAGACTCCATGGGGGCCAGGGTTTGACCCCTGGTTGAGAAACTAGATCCCACATGCAGCAACTAAGACCTGGAACAGCCAAATCAATATATAAATTTTAAAAAAAGAAAGAAAGAAATGAAAAGAGCATCTACCAAAAAAAAACCCTACAGCTGACATTTACACTTACTGGTGAAACTGAATGCTTTCCCCCTAAGATCAGGAAGAAGGCAAACATGTCCTCTCTCACCCTTCTTACTCAACGTAGTGGTGCAGTCCTATCCATTCCAATAAGGCAAGAAAAGAAAATGAAAGACACATAGATCAGAAACAAAAATGATTTGTAGCCAACACAATTCTCTACATAGAGCAATGCTCACAGTGGAACTAAATAATTTTTGGTGATAACTTCCTCTGTGATATTTCTCCCAGCAAATCTCCAATCTGACAAGCCATCCCAGGTTCAGAACCACAGGTGGTTGAGGTGAATGAACCATGAACACAATTTCAACATATATCCTTAGACACACTCACAGATACAGACCGTAGGTCCATGATAGACATTGTCCCACCGATCTGACCCAGACCCAGACAGCTCTAGACACCTTATTTGTTAATGTAATGGCAGCTTGTGGTGCAATAAAATCTTCCCTTGTTGTGGTTGGAAAAATCCTTAGTGATTCTTTCACTCCTTGCTCATTCATTCATATTCTCTTTTAAAAAATTATTTACTTTTTTATTTTTGGCTGTGCTGGGTCTTTATTGTTGCACGCAGGAATTCTCCAGTTGCAGAAAAGAGGGGCTACACTTTGTTTCACTGCGTGGGCTTCTCATTGCAGTGGTCTCTCTATTGCTAGGCACAGGCCCTGCGTGCATGTACTTCAGTAGTTGCACCTTGAGGGCCTACAGCATGTGAGCATAACTCGTGGTTGTGTCCCACAGGCTTAGCTGCTCCATGGCATGTGGAATTCTCCCCAACCAGGAACTGAACCACATTCCCTGCACTAGCAGGCGAATTATTTTCCACTGTGCCACCAGGCAAGTCCCCGTTCTTTCATATTCTCTTCATTTCTCTCTTCCCATTCCCCCTGCCACATATGCAGTCACATATTCAGACACATATAAACAAGGTCAATGTTAGGAACAAATAGTTTATTTTTACATATTGTATAAAAAGTGCAAGAATAAATATAATTTAGGGGCTTCATAAAAAAATAGGATTCTAGAACCAATAATCTAGTGGAGGTAGTTGGTGCATAAAAAATATCTAAGAAGGAAGGATAGGTTGCAGGCGGGTCTCCAGGGTCAGACACACTGGTCTCCACTGGCAACACATTTCAGGTCCCGGGTGAGGAGGCGGAAGAGGTTGAACATCACAGAGGCTTCGAGGCAGTCCTGGGACTCCTGAGGGGAGAGAGGGATGGCTCAGTATCTCCCACGCCTGGGATCCCAGCTGCCCCAGACATCAGTTTGGCTTCTCTGCTCACTCACCTTCTTCTGGGCCTCCTGAAGCCGGTGCAGCCAGTGGTGGAGGTGGCCCCGGGGCCTGGGGCTTGCTGTGGGCTGAGCTGGGACCTGTGGGCAGAAGAGAGAGGGGTGAGGCTGTGAGGTGGAGCCGGGGACCGAGGGGGACATCCAGGTGGTCAGAACCCAGACCCGGCCCGGGGCCTCAGCACTCACACAGGCCTGGAGCTTGGAGTGGATGTACCGCAGCGTGAGAAGGGGCCGCTCCAAGCTGTGGTCCAGGGATGAGTTAGCCATGGCCTCCAGGACCGTCAGTGTCAGGGCCAGCTCTGCCTTCAGAGCCACGGGGCGCTCCCACACCTGAGGAGGAGACAGAAGACACTTGAGAGCTGCACGTGAGAGAGGGACAGGTGAGGGGACAGGTGAGGGGACAGGTGAGGGGACAGGTGAGGGGGACAGGTGAGGGGACAGGTGAGGGGACAGGTGGGGGGGACAGGTGAGGGGACAGGTGAGGGGACAGGTGAGGGGGACAGGTGAGGGGAAAGGTGAGGGGGACAGGTGAGGGGACAGGTGAGGGGACAGGGGAAGGGACAGGTGAGGGGACAGGGGAAGGGACAGGGGAAGGGACAGGGGAAGGGAAAGTCAGGGTCAGGTGAGAGACACAATCCGCGTGGTTGGCTGAGGGGAAGCGCAGGGGAGGACAGGGAGAGAAGGACACGTGAGAGGAGGGAGGGGCACCTGCAGAGCCAGAGCGGGTGAGGGCAGGTGGGCCTGACTCTCCCAACTCACCTGCAGGTGCTTCAGGTCCCGGGTCCTGGGGAACAGGCGGGCGCTGCAGTCCCAGTCCTTCTGCAGGAGTGAGTCCTCCTAGAGAGCAAGGGCAAGGTCAGATCACAGCGGGAGGGACAGAGGGGGGACCCCAGGGAGACCCGAGAATGGCCAACAGCAGAGGAGGGGAGGTGAACTTCCCAAAGGATGGTAGAGGCTCATCCAGGGCAGGACAGGCGATCGCCCACTGCGGGGAGCAGGGAGGCCAGCCCCGTGAAGGGAGGGCAGGCCCGCCTGCAGCCCAGGTCGTCTAGGAGCCCACAGGAGGGGGCTGGGGGCTCACCCACTGCAGGAGGGGTGGGGAGACTCACAAAGGCATCCTTGGCTGTCTTGAAGGCTTGCAGCTCTTGCGGGGACAGAGACTTGAACTCGGCCATGTGGCAGCCCCTGGCAGGAGGGACGGCCCTGGGGGCAGAGGGCACAGGAGCTGCCCCTGTCCTGCTCAGCGCCGCGGTCAGCAGCATCAGCACCAGCACCAGCGTGCAGCCCGGGGCCATGTCTGCTTCAGGAAGGATAGAGAGGTGAGGGGGGAGGGCATCAGGCAGGGAGGGTGCAGGCTGTGGGGAGGCGAGGGTCCCAGACAATGATGTGGGGGCTCACCCAGCTTCATTCCTGCTCTCTGGTCTCTGTCAGAATGGGGCATCAAGTGTCCACTCTGAGGCTGTTGCCTGGGATCTCAGTCTTGTCTGGCGTCTCTGACTTCAGCCTCCTCTTCTGGATCTCGGCTCGTTGCTCCGTTTGTGTCTCTGAACTTCCAGCTCCGTCTGGTCTGAGTTGTAATTGCTGCCTGAGCTCCATGGTGCAGCTTTTAGCCTGTGCAGCCGGGCAATCCCAGCTGATGTACGAAAAGTGAAAACAGGGCTACAGGCTAACACTGGGAAAGCCCAGAGCAGGGCGGAGCCAGTGAGCCAGGTGAGCAACTGAGAGAAAGAGAAACTGACGTTGACTTGTGCTCACCTCCGAGGAAGTGAGTAATGAAGACGAAATCAGGACTGGAGTAGCTTCAGCCCCACAAGGGCGGGTCTCCTGCAGAGACCAGGTTGATTTAGGATTGGGCGGGGAGGGGACAGAGGGATTTTCTTTTTTGCAGATGCCCCAGTGCAGGGAATAGAAGGAAAAGGCACTTGTAGAAGCTGTTACCTTGAACAACCTGGACCTTCCAAGAGGGAGGCTGTTCAGAGGATGAGAGGAGATCCAGGGGTGCTGTTGAGGGTGGGGAGAGGGGGTCAGAAAGGCAAAAACACTCTAGAACTAACAGAGGAGACCAGCTCCTCCCCACCTACTGATAGTGACAGAATGGGGGAGGGGTGGAGTCTGCACTAACCTGTTCTCTGATTGTCAGGCACAGAGTGACCCAGGAATAGGAGGATATGCTATGAAATTGGGATGTGACTAAGACTTCAGAGAAATCAGCTGGGTTTGAGAAGAATGCCTTCATTCACTAAGTAATTATTTACTCCCTACTTTGGGTGAGACCCTTTTTAAGGTGCCAAGAAAACAGTATTGAAAAAAATGAAAGACAATCCTTCATGAAGCTATTTACAAGAAAAAGGTACCAGAGAGTATGGGATGGGTGATTAGGCATGTGGGATGTATTATGTCAGATAACATCAGATAATGGAAAATGAAAGAAATGAACCAGGGTTGAGAGCAGAGTGGAAGGGAAAGTTTGCATTAAATAAGGTAATGAAATGACACTTGAGGGCAGACCTAAAGGAAGTGAGGGAGGGAGCTCTGTGGAGATCTGAGAGGGAGCCTTCTAAGAAAAGGGAACAGTCAGTGCAAAAGGAAAAGAGAGAGAACCTCCTCCTTTTGTGAGCCTGTCTATGTCTCTGCTGCAATATGGTCTTGAATACTCGTGATGCACCAAAGACATCCATGCTTACCTACATTTTAAATACAGAAGACACTGCAGGGACTCAGAGAGGTTAAGAAAGTTGTTCAAGGTCACACAGCAAAGAACTAGTGAGGGCAGGATATGAACTGAGTTTTGTCTAACAGCAGACAAGTAACTACTGCACTCAACAGCCCCAGTGTGGCTAAATCTGGATTTGGAGGGAATGGATTTCTCCAGCAGAAAGTGTGGAGTCCTGGAGAGGGTGGACCACAGTCCTCGTCTGGGAATATCTACGAGTTCCAGTGCATAATCATGTTTCCAAAGCAACCACAGGGATGTGCCTTGGACACCTACCAGTGTTCTGGTCGGTTTCTGTCAACTGCACGCACCCTATATCAGGGGAGAAGATATCCCCACAGCAGTGAATCATGAAAATTGACTGTTTATCTGAAAATTCCTAAATACTGTTTCTCTGAAAGGAAGTTCAGGGGAGTGGTTAGGGGCATTGGAGCTGGAGGTAAATATTCTGGGTTCAAACCTGGTTCTGATCACTAGCTATGTGACCTTGGGAAACAGTCTTTGCACTTGGCTACAATGGTTGCCCATCCACAGGTCAGGACAAATGAAAGAAGTACAGTTTTTGTGCATTTATGTGTGTGGTGATTTAATGGAGACCAGTTATTAAGGCCATTCTGTGACTTCAGCTGGAAGCTTCAGAAACATTATCTCAATGTATGTTACTCACTGCAAGAGAAGTGCAATAATGTCATGGCATAGATGAAAAAACAGAGGCTCAAAGAGAAGCAATTTGTCCAGACACACAACTATGAAGTCGCAAGGACAGAACCAAAACTCAAGTCACCTGATTTCCCTGTTTCAGCATTTTGTGATCAACAGCCCCCCTCACAATGATCACAGGAGAAACAACCAACAGAAATGCAAAAAATATTTAATAATTGGCAATAAATTAACAACAGAAGACAGAATAGCAAATACATACAGAAACTTCATCAATACAAAACACACAAGTTATGGAATTAAAAGAAAAAAAACAAAAACAAAAAACTGCTTCTCAGGACCTTTGGCCCCTTCACTACCCAGTCCATCCGGGAATGAGGCCTCCCCAGGGGGTAGCTCGAAAAGTCACAGATTCGTGGACTCTCAAGGTGACCACTGAAGGTTCAAAGCTGGAATTGGAACCTGTCATGGGACAGGGGTTCCTGTAACTACAGAAGTAGAAACCGTTCCAAGAATCACAGATTCATGGAATCTCAAGGCGACCACTGAAGGTTCAAAGCTGGAATTGGAACTTGTCACGGGACAGGGGTTCCTGTAACTACAGAAGTAGAAACCGGTCCATGGTCCGTGGTGGTGGTCAGCGACCAAGGCAGACACGGACTCCAGTCATTTCCTGGGAGGTTCTTAGGGCAACGCATCCCACGGGAATACCGCTGGTTTCAGGGAAATCCTCCGGTCTTTAGGGAAAGGGCGCCTCTGGCACCAGCGCAGGCGGCTGAGAGACCCCCTGGGTCAGTGAACCCTCGGAGGAGGGCGGCGCGCGCAGCCAGGCGCCCTGAGCGCTCCGGGTCCAGGCGGAGCGGCGGCGGCATCACAGACAAGGCCCCGAGTGCGCCACCAGCCGCAGGTCCCACGCGAGCAGGTGCAGGAGGTGGAAGATGACGGTGGCTTCGTGGCACCGAGGCGAGTCCTGCAGCCCGGGAAGGAGGCAGAGCGGGGCTGAGTCAGGAATCTCCTTCCCGAAAGATCCCCCGCTCTGGACCCTCAGGGCTCCAAGCCCGGCCCCCGCCCCGTCTCCACCTCCCGCGGTCCTCCCTGCGGTCCAGCCGCGCTCGCGCTGGCTCCACTCACAGCTCGGCGAGTCTTGGGACGCCTCCCGGGCCGCGGCGGGGACCTCCTCCAGGAGCCTGGCCGGGCCAGCTCGAGCTGGAGCGGGGAAGGAGGTCAGCGAAGGCGGTGGAGACCCGAGCCTCCCCTCCCCTCCCCGGTGACTCGGGCCCTCTCCCTTCCGGCGGCCGCAGAGCAAAGGCGGGAGGGTGCGAATCGTGTCCGTGCCCGCTTCCGGGCTCAGGGGGACAGCTTCGCAGTGCGGGTCGTGGCCCTGAGACCAGGGGCGCAGAGCGAGGCGGGAGCGGCGCGGGGCCGGGCCGCCGAGCACTCACGCAGGCCGCCACGTCCCGGCCCGCGGCCGCCAGCAGCTCCAGGGTCTGCCCGACGCCGGGGAAGAGCTCGGGGCTCGGCAGGCTGCTCAGCACGGCCTGGGCGTCGGCGAGGTCGCGGGCCACCCGACGGAGCATCGCACAGGACTGCGGGGAGCCGGCTGGAGTTAGACAGGGCGGCGCCCGAGCCGCCCCCCACCACACACACAACCCCGCCGGCCTCGGGCCTCACCGACGGCCGAGGAGGGTTCCTCTTCTGGCGGATCGAGCAGTTTTGGGGCCCCCAGCTCAGCGTCTCTTCTTCCTGCGGGACAAGAGCTGGGGTGATGCAGGGCCTCCTGGCCAGGGCCACTGGAGCACTGGGGACGTCGAGGATTCCTGGGCGTGGATCAGTGGGTCGGGACGGTGGTGTTTTTCGTGTCCCGCACCAGGCTGCGCTCTGATGAGTGAGCGGAGCTGTAATGCTCACGCCTTCCCGGTGCGGAGCCTGCGCCTCGACGTGGAGTTAAGTCCGCCTGGAGGGGGCGCCCCTCTGTGACCCTCACCAAGGCCGTATATGAGCCGACCACGGGACCCCCGGGAAGACGTCAGAGTCACAGTTGTGGACCCTGAAATCAGAGATGTGCCTGCTGGACGCTAGAACATGGGCGCCCCTCGGGCCAAAACCTGCTGTCTCTGAGCCTGGAGGGACCAGGGCTGGGCGAGGGGGGGGTGGGGGGCAGGGCCTCAGAGCATCACTCACATATCGGTCCCTCACTGCCTTAACAGCCAGCAGCGCCCAGGGGTCCAAGGAGCGATAATGTGAGAGGAGGCAGCGCCGGGCTCAGTCATGTGGGGTATGCCACCACACCCACAGTCTCCAAGACCCACAATCCCACGACCACTGCGACTGCGCCACTCTGCCCCATCTCTGCTCCTGCTGCAGGCGACGGATGTCAGGGAGCCCAAAGAGAAGGCCCTGAGTCCAAGCCCCTGCCTCTGGTTAGACTGGCACAAGGACGGACCCTCACAGCGTGGACGCTGATCACACCCAGGGGAAGAGGCAGGGAGGGTCCTGACAGCCCTCCTACCCTCAGCCTCTCTCCCCTCACTCCTCACCTGCACTGTGTCTTGGGTTCCTGGCACTGCAGCAGGGCCTGTCTTCCACTGGCCTCTGGGTGGTGTCCAGAGTGGTGCCCACCTGGGTCGGTGGTGCCTGCACCCTCCATGGTGGCTTTTAAGTGTTTTTAACTGAGACCAGTGAGCAACCGGGCTTCCCCGGTGCAGAGTAAGCTTTCCCAACGTCAGTGCTGGCCACTGGCTGGTGTGGGTGGACTTCTACCCCCCTGGGCCAGTGCCAGCGATGACTCTGCCTGACCCTCGCTCCCGAGCCAATTGCTACTGTTTGCTTTCTGGACTCTGTCTTTTCTGTATGTTGATCTTTCTTTTGCTCTCTAGCGATGAACTGAAAACACAGCTTTGCCTTCAGTTGGAAGCTGCAAGCTTGGCAGAGGTACCAATACAAGTGCCTGCCCTCCAGGAGCTCATACTAGGGTTTCTAATGCTTGCTCTTCCATCGCTCTCTTTTGTCATTACATCCTGTCTTCTTTCCCTGTCTTTTGCTTTCTCTTTCCTTGCACAAATATCCCTCCCTTCTGTTTTTCAGCTTTTTTACTCATCCAGGTCTTAGAAAAATTCTATCTTCCTTAGAGTATTATTTCCTGTGTGTGCATGTTAAGTTGTTTCAATCGTGTCTGACTCTTTGTGATTCCATGGACTGTAGTCCGCCAGGCTCCTCTGTCCGTGGGATTCTTCATTCAGGAAGTGCTCAGCATGTATCAGCTATAATTATTGTTAACAATGTTTGAGAAAAACATGTCTGCAATTCCAATTTTCAACAGCAAATGAAAATAGTTTTATAATTAGTAAATGAATAAATATCATTTAATAGCACTCTATTAAATGATATGTAGTCCTTTACCAACTACCAACTAACAGGCTTAGTTGCTCCACAGTATGTAGGATCTTCCCAGGCCAGGGATTGAACCCATGTCTCCTGCATTGGGAGGCGGATTCTTTACCACTGAACCACCAGGGAAGCCCCACATGTTTAGTTTTTTGAGAAATGACCAACCCTGTTTTCCAGAGGGGCTATACCATTTTGCATTTACACCAGCAATGAGTGATCAGTTTCCTGTATCCTCACTAGCATTTGATGTTGTCACTATTTTTTTAGGCATTCCGATAGCCGTATTATATTATCTCATTGTGGTTTTAATTTGCATCTCTCTAATGACCTGTCTCTTGAGAAACCTGTATGCAGGTCAAGAAGCAACAGTTAGAACTGGACATGGAACAACAAACTGGTTCCAAATAGGAAAAGGAGTATGTCAAGGCTGTATATTGTCACCCTGCTTATTTAACTTATATGCAGAGTACATCATGAGAAACACTGGGCTGGAAGAAGCACAAGCTGGAATCAAGATTGCCAGGAGAAATATCAATAACCTCAGATGTGCAGACGACACCACCCTTATGGCAGAAAGTGAAGAGGAACTAAAAAGCCTCTTGATGAAAGTGAAAGAGGAGAGTAAAAAAGTTGGCTTAAAGCTCAACATTCAGAAAACTAAGATCATGGCATCTGGTCCCATCACTTCATGGCAAATAGATGGGCAAACAGTGGGAACAGTGTCAGTTATTTTTTGGGGCTCCAAAATCACTGCAGATGGTGATTGCAGCCATGAAATTAAAAGACGCTTACTCCTTGGAAGGAAAGTTATGACAAACCTAGATAGCATTTTTAAAAGCAGAGACATTACTTTGCCAACACAGGTCTGTCTAGTCAAGGCTATGGTTTTTCCAGTAGTCATGCATGGATGTGAGAGTTGGACGGTGAAGAAAGCTGAGCGCCAAAGAATTGATGCTTTTGAACTGTGGTGTTGGAAAAGACTCTTGAGAGACCCTTGGACTGCAAGGAGATCCAACTAGTCCATCCTAAAGGAGATCAGTCCTGGGTGTTCATTGGAAGACTGATGTTGAAGCTGAAACTCCAATACTTTGGCCACCTCATGAGTTTCCAATGAGTTGACTCATTGGAAAGCACCCTAATGCTGAGAAGGATTGGGGGCAGGAGGAGAAGGGGATGACAGAGGATGAGATGGCTGGATGGCATCACCAACTTGATGGACATGGGTTTGGGTAGACTCCAGGAGTTGGTGATGGACAGGGAGGCCTAGTGTGCTGCGATTGCAAGGAGTTGCAAAGAGTCGGACACAACTGAGCGACTGAACTGAACTGAACCGAATGGCTAATAATGTCCAACATCTTTTCATATACTTATTTCCCAACTTTCACTCTTTGGTGAAATGTCTCTTAATGTCTTTTGCCCATTTCCCAAATGGGTTGTTTAATTTTTCTACTGTTGAGTTTTGAGAGTTCTCTATCTATTCACGATACTAGTCCTTCATAAGGTGGGTGGTTTGCAAGTATTTTCTCCCAGTCTTTAGCTCATCTTTCTATCTTCTTTTTTAATTAATTAATTATTTTGGGTTGTGCTGAGTCTCCATTGCTTCACGAGGGCTCTCTCTGGTTGCAGTGCTCTGGCTTCTAATTGCGGTGGCTTGTTGTGGAGCACGGGCGCCAGGCACACAGGCTTTAGTAGTTGCAGCACTTGAGCTCAGTAGCTGTGGCTCACTGGATCTAGAGCATGGGCTCAGTAGTTGTAGAGCACAGGCTTAGTTGCTCCCAGGCATGTGGGATCTTCCTGGATCCAGGATTGAACCCATCCCCTGGATTGGCAGGTGGATTCTTATCCACTGTACCATGAGAGAAGTCCTATCTTCTTAACATGGTCTTTCACAGAGCAAAAATTTTTGATCCAGTTCAGTTGATCAATTTTCCTTTTATGGATTAATCCCTTTGTCCACCTCTAGACCTTGAAGATGGTCTTCCTAGATTTTTCTAACTTCTATAGCTTTATGTTTTACATTTAAGTCAGTGCTCCATATTGAGTTAATTTTTATTTTCGTGTGAGTTTTAGGTCAAGGTTCATTGTTTGGCCTACGGTTGTCCAATTACTCCAGCATTGTTTTTTTAGTTAATTAATTTACTTATTCTTAGCTGTGTCTGGTCTTCATTATTTCACAGACCTTCTCTAGTTGCAGCAAGTGAGATCTACTCTGCATTTCAGTGCATGGGCTTCTTATAGTGGTGGCTTCTCTTGCTGCGGAGCAGGGGCTCTAGGGTGCTTCAGTGGGGGCTTTAATAGTTGCAGTTCCTGGGATCCAGAGTACAGGCTCAATAACTGTGCACAGACTTAGTTGGTATGGGTCATGTGGAATCTTCCCAGACCAGGGATCGAACCAGGTGTCTCCTGCATTGGCAGGCAGATTCTTCACCACTAAGCCACTAAGGAAGCCCAGCATGGTTTTTGAAAGGGCTATTTTTTTTCCAGTGAATTGCTTTTGCATGTATGAGTATTTCTAAACTCAAGGAGTGTCACAACATGTGTATTGTTCTCAACAATTTCCTTTTTTCACTCTATGTCTTGAAGATTTTTCCATGTTAATACATATAGATCTATTTCATTCTATTTAAAGTCCAGCTTAACCTGAGTTTCATGAACTACCCCTACGGTAGGATTCAGGGGAAAGTGAACTTGCATGGGAGAAAGTTACATCTCCTTCACTAACCTCTAACTGAAATTTAGCATTTCTTTCCCTGATGAATGTAAGCAACAAGCTACAATAATATTAGCAGAAGTTGTGACTTTGTCATAAAAGAAGGCACAGATATTTCATAGCATACTACAGATATGGCACATGTCTTACAATATCATTTACTCCTATTACTACCTCAAAAGTATAGTAGTTGTTAAACGTATTGCTCTATCTTGTACTTAGATCATTAATAAAGAGAAATATGTATCACTTATTGCAAAGTTACTCTAATGTTTTGGTAACTGTGTTTCAATATAATCAATTTTCTTAATAGTCCTGTGTATTTAATTTTATGTCTTTAAAAACACATGGAAAAAAATACATTTTTGAATCAATAAGCAATTACAGCAAGGTGTCAGTATATAAGGTTAATACACAAAAGCCTATTGCTTTCAATGAACAATTTGAATTTGAAATTAAAAATACCATTTACATTCAGCATCCCCCAAAATGAAATACTTAAGTATTAATACGAACCTAACAAAATATAAACAAAATCTGTATGAGAAACACTATAAAACTCTGATGAGAGAAGTAAAAGAACATCTAAAAATAGAACTCTTCTGTGAATATGGATAGGAAGATTCAATATTGTCAAGATGTCAGTCCTTCCTAACTTAATCTATAGAGTCAATACAATCCAAAGTTCTAGCAAGTTAATTTGTGGATATTGACAAAGCGAAAGTTTAAACAGAAATTTGAAAGACCCAGAGTAGCTTTCACAGTATTAAAGGAGAAGAACAACGTTGAAGGATGGACACTCTCACATTAAGACTTACTATAAAGCTATAATAATCAGGACTCTGTTATTAGTGAAAAGATAAATAAATCAATGTAACAGAAAAGAGTGCCCAGGAATAGACCCACACAAATGCAGTCAATTGATTTTTGAGAAAGGACCAAAGGCAATTATTCAATAAAGAAAGGATGGTCTTCCCACAAATGGTACTGAAACAACTGGATAGGGAATTCCCTGGTGACCCAGTGGTTTAGACTCCAAGCTTCCACTACAGGGGGCAAAGTTTCAATCCCTGGTCAGGGAACTAAATCCTGCATGCCTTAGGGTGTGACCAAAAATAAATATAAACAAATAAACCTAGATGCAGACTTTGCACATTTTCACAAAAGTTAACCTAAAATATATCATAGACCTAAATGTAAAGTGCAGAACTATACAACCCCTATAATGTAGTATAGGAGAAAATCTAGGAAACCGTGATGATGATTTTTTTGTATACGTTGAAAACACAAGACATGGAAGAAAAAAAAATTGATGAATTAGAAAAATTTAAAATTTCAGCTCTATGACAGACACCGTTAAAAGAATGAAAAAGTTACTCCCTTTCTCTCCCCTAGTCTTAAGAAGCATGACTTTGACAAAAGACTGGAAAGAATATCAATGCCCACCAATAGGAGTTTGGGATTGGTTATTCAATAATCCCATTAGATGGAAGCCTTACTAGTGGTACATGCAAATTGTCTTCCATCTGCCCCTCCAAGGTCATTCTTCCCACTTCTTGAGCCTCCTCTGGGCCCCAGAAGCTGGCGTTTGGCTTCTGTTGAGTGCAGTCAATGGGGAGCCTAGTAATAGTGTTAGGGGAAGCACACTGATTGAAACTGCCCACCCTGGCCAGGCACCATAGTAACCATTTGCATGAGTTGTTTTATGGCAGGAGATCCTGATAAGGAATACGGAACTAATAGGCCACCACCAGCCGGAAGAGTTCGGGAAAGATCGAGAGGAGACACTACCTGTCCGTCCACTTCCCAGAATCCCTCTTGCTAGCATCCATCTTGGCTGAGCGATGCGTGCGCCACCAGGAAAGACTCTGAATTAGAATGATTGGCCAAAGACCACCCGGAAACTAATCCCATCACCATAAAACCCAAGACTGCGAGCCACGCGGCAGAGTAGTTCTCCTGGTTTCCCTTACCCTCCTGCTCTCCACCCAGGTGCCCTTTCCCAATAAAATCTCTTGCTTTGTCAGCATGTGTCTCCTCGGACAATTCATTTCCGAGTGTTAGACAAGAGCCCAGTTTCGGGCCCTGGAAGGGGTCCCCCTTCCTGCAACAACAATAGGGCCTGAGAGGGAAAGTAGAATACAGTCAGTGTATTTACCTCTCTTCTCCTCCACCTGTGTGTATGACTCTTCTTCCGGGGTCAGGTAACCCCTCCCTCCCCCATCCGCTTTCTTCAGGCTGAGGGATGACAGACCCACACCAGCTGGGCCCCAAGACCTTGAACTACTTGTCCTCTGCCCCCTTTACCATCCAGTCCCTTGGTAAACACTCCTGGTATTATACCACTTCAAATTATCCTAAATTGATTAGGCCATCTGTTTCCTGCAGGGGACCTCACTGATACAGTATAATTAAAGACGTGGGGGAATACAGATGAGAGATATTGGTAAGACACAAAAAGCAGACTACCAAACTGTATACAGACAAGCTCCAGCTTGGCAGAAATTGTTCATAGAGGAAAAAAAAAAAAAAGGAGGATTAGCAACTAACTGCTAAAAAGATTACCTCCAGGAAGTGGGATTAAAGACTTTTTTAAGTCTCCAAATTGTGTTTTTTTAATTGGCTGAATCTTTATAATGAATGTGTTACTTCAATAATCAGAAAACATACACACAAATCAATATATGTAACATTTCTACACATTGGAAAAATTGTTCCAGAGCTGGGGTGAGGCGAGACAGGGTGAGGTGGGTGGTGAATTTACAGATTTTTTTTTTCTCCTTTATGCATGTCTCTATTTTTCAGGCATTATCCAATGACCCTGCATTACTAATTTTATCAGGAAAAGTAGTAGGTTTTATTATTTATTTATTTAATATTTTTATTTATTTATTTGGCTGCACCAGGGTCTTAGCTATGGCATGTGAGACCTAGTTCCCTGACCAGGGATCAAACCCAGGCCCCCTGCGTTGGGAGCCCAGAGTATTAGCCACTGGACCACCGGGGAAGTCCCTTTTATTTATTTTTATTTTTACTCTGTTGGGTTTTTTTTGCAGGCCTTCTTCAGTTGCAGCGAGTGAGGGCTACTCTCTAGTTACGATGTGCAGGCTTCTCATTGCAATAGTTTCTTTTGTTGCGGAGCATGGCCCTAGAGCACTGGCTCAGTAGTTGAGGTGCATGGGCTTTGTTTTCACTCAGCACACGGAATCTTTCCAGACCAGGGATGGAACCCATGTCCCCTGCATTGGCAGGTGATTCTTTACCACTGAGCCACCAGGAAAGCCCAGCAGATTTTATTTTTAAACCAAAACAAAGAGACTGACTGAGACACACAGAGACACTTGAATGCTTGCGATGTTGACTAAAAAAATAGTCACAACCTAAAAGTTGAGTTACATTTTATTCGGTGGAAATTTTCAGGACTTAAGTCCAGGAGGCAGCATCTCAAGTGGTCCCGGGAGAACTACTTGGAGGAGGTGGGAGGGGAGGGAGTCAGGTTACATTGAAATTTGCATCAAGGGGTAGGTAGTCTGAACATCAAAAGTATTTTTGTGAATTAAAGAAAATCAGATAGCACAAGTTAAGGAATTTAGCGCTTTTCCTTGTATGCAAAGATGGAAGAGTCTGGACTCACTGAAATCATTCCTTTCATATGCTTCTCCGCTATCTGGGGCCAGTATCCTGAGTTCCCCAGCTTTTATCGTAGGGAGTGGTTAATTTTGGTGGCTGCTGGATGTTGTTCTCCTTCATGGGCTCAGAAATTCACCTTCAGAGGGCCGGAATCACTGATGGCTGTGACATCCTTGTCTATTGATATGGCAGGAAATACTCCATTTCTCAGTGAAAAAAAAAAAAGGAATAAGAAACAAATGAAGTTACTGACAGAGACAAAAACAGGATCAAAGAGGTGGAGACAAAAGGGGAGGTGACTAGAGAGGGAAGAAAGAGAAACAGAATGAAATGACAGAAAAGGAAAGAGAGGAGGCACTAAATCAGATATGGGCGGGAGGGCGGCAGTAGTTATGGCTTAGAGATAAGCTTTGAAGCTGGTTTGAAAACAGGTTTAAATTCTGCCTCTGCCGATTATGAACTGCATATCTTGGAGAAGTTCCTTCGTCTTACTGTGCCACGGTTTTCCCATCTGCAAATTGGAGGTATAATAGAACAATTCTTGCAGTGTCATTTTTTGAACATTAAGTGAGATGAGTACGTATCAGTACCTTGGAACAGGGCCTGGTAACTGTGTAAGAGCTAATTGGCATTATAGAAAAGAGATAACGACACCCAGGGTGATGAAAGTGAAAGGATATAGAAAGGGACTGGAAGTGTTGGCAGTTAGCTGGGGTGGCATCATTGCTGGCATTGCCCCACTGTGGGTTAAAGTCCTCACATCCCTGCCTACAACCCTCTGGGCCGATCAATGGCCAGCACTGACGTTGGGAAAGCTTACTCTGCACCGGGGAAGCCCGGTTGCTCACTGGTCCCAGTTAAAAACACTTAAAAGCCACCATGGAGGGTGCAGGCACCGCCAACCCAGGTGGGCACCACTCTGGACACCACCCAGAGGCCAGTGGAAGACAGGCCCTGCTGCAGTGCCAGGAACCCAAGACACAGTGCAGGTGAGGAGTGAGGGGAGAGAGGCTGAGGGTAGGAGGGCTGTCAGGACCCTCCCTGCCTCTTCCCCTGGGTGTGATCAGCGTCCACGCTGTGAGGGTCCGTCCTTGTGCCAGTCTAACCAGAGGCAGGGGCTTGGGCTCAGGGCCTTCTCTGTGGGCTCGCTGACATCCGTCGCTTGCAGCAGGAGCGGCGATGGGGCAGAGTGGCGCAGTCGCAGTGGTCGTGGGATTGTGGGTCTTGGCGACCACGGGTGTAGCTGCCGACCCCGACGTGACAGAGCCTCAGCGCTGCCTCCTCTCCCACTATCGCTCCTTGGACCCCCGGGTGCTGCTGGCTGTCAAGGCGCTGAGGGACCACTATGTGAGTGATGCTCAGAGGACCCGCCCCTCCGCCCCTGGCACCGCCAGTCTCAGAGATGCCAGTCTTTGTCCCGAGGGGCCTTGGCGAACTAGAGTCTAGTAGGTGCATGGGGGATCTCAGAGTCCAGAACTGTGAACCCCGACCCCTTCCCTGAGGCTCTGGTGGTCTGTCATACAAGACGAAGCGCATCACAGATGGGACGCCCCCTCCAGGCGGACTGGGCTCGAAGTCTAGGCATAGGCTCCGCACCGGGAAGGCGTGAGCATTACAGCTCCGCTCACTCATCAGAGCGCAGCCTGGTGCGGGACACGAAAAACACCACCGTCCCGACCCACTGATCCACGCCCAGGAATCCTCGACGTCCCCAGTGCTCCAGTGGCCCTGGCCAGGAGGCCCTGCATCACCCCAGCTCTTGTCCCGCAGGAAGAAGAGACGCTGAGCTGGGGGCCCCAAAACTGCTCGATCCGCCAGAAGAGGAACCCTCCTCGGCCGTCGGTGAGGCCCGAGGCCGGCGGGGTTGTGTGTGTGGTGGGGGGCGGCTCGGGCGCCGCCCTGTCTAACTCCAGCCGGCTCCCCGCAGTCCTGTGCGATGCTCCGTCGGGTGGCCCGCGACCTCGCCGACGCCCAGGCCGTGCTGAGCAGCCTGCCGAGCCCCGAGCTCTTCCCCGGCGTCGGGCAGACCCTGGAGCTGCTGGCGGCCGCGGGCCGGGACGTGGCGGCCTGCGTGAGTGCTCGGCGGCCCGGCCCCGCGCCGCTCCCGCCTCGCTCTGCGCCCCTGGTCTCAGGGCCACGACCCGCACTGCGAAGCTGTCCCCCTGAGCCCGGAAGCGGGCACGGACACGATTCGCACCCTCCCGCCTTTGCTCTGCGGCCGCCGGAAGGGAGAGGGCCCGAGTCACCGGGGAGGGGAGGGGAGGCTCGGGTCTCCACCGCCTTCGCTGACCTCCTTCCCCGCTCCAGCTCGAGCTGGCCCGGCCAGGCTCCTGGAGGAGGTCCCCGCCGCGGCCCGGGAGGCGTCCCAAGACTCGCCGAGCTGTGAGTGGAGCCAGCGCGAGCGCGGCTGGACCGCAGGGAGGACCGCGGGAGGTGGAGACGGGGCGGGGGCCGGGCTTGGAGCCCTGAGGGTCCAGAGCGGGGGATCTTTCGGGAAGGAGATTCCTGACTCAGCCCCGCTCTGCCTCCTTCCCGGGCTGCAGGACTCGCCTCGGTGCCACGAAGCCACCGTCATCTTCCACCTCCTGCACCTGCTCGCGTGGGACCTGCGGCTGGTGGCGCACTCGGGGCCTTGTCTGTGATGCCGCCGCCGCTCCGCCTGGACCCGGAGCGCTCAGGGCGCCTGGCTGCGCGCGCCGCCCTCCTCCGAGGGTTCACTGACCCAGGGGGTCTCTCAGCCGCCTGCGCTGGTGCCAGAGGCGCCCTTTCCCTAAAGACCGGAGGATTTCCCTGAAACCAGCGGTATTCCCGTGGGATGCGTTGCCCTAAGAACCTCCCAGGAAATGACTGGAGTCCGTGTCTGCCTTGGTCGCTGACCACCACCACGGACCATGGACCGGTTTCTACTTCTGTAGTTACAGGAACCCCTGTCCCGTGACAAGTTCCAATTCCAGCTTTGAACCTTCAGTGGTCCCCTTGAGAGTCCACGAATCTGTGACTTTTCGAGCTACCCCCTGGGGAGGCCTCATTCCCTGAGGGCCTGGGTAGTAAAGGGGCCAAAAGTCCTTCTGAGAAGCAGTTGTTGTTGTTTTTTTTTTCTTTTAGTTCTGTAACTTGTGTGTTTTGTATTGATGACGTTTCTGTGTGTGTTTGCTATTCTGTCTTCTGTTGTTAATTTATTGCCAATTATTAAATATTTTTTTGCATTTCTGTTGGTTGTTTCTCCTGTGATCCTTGTGGGGAGGGCTGCTGATCACAAAATGCTGAGACAGGGAAATCAGGTGACTTGAGTTTCAGTTCTGTCCCTGCCACTTCATAGTTGTGTGTCTGGACAAATTCTCTTTGAGCTTCAGTTTTCTTATCCATGCCATGGCATTATTGCGCTTCTCTTGCAGTGAGTAATATACATTAAAATAATGTTTCTGAAACTTCCAGCTGAAGTCATGGAATGGCAGTAATAATTGATCTCCATTAAATCACCACACATATAAATGCAAAACAATTGGACTTCAAAATTTTGTCAAGAGACTTCCTTGGTGGTCCAGTGGTTAAGATGCTGGGCTTCCAGTGCAGGGGGCTTGAGATAGATCTCTGGTTGGAGAATTAAGATCCTATTTGCCCCGTTGTGGGGCAAAAAAATAGTCTGAACCTGTGGATGAACAATTTTTATGGATAGCTTGGAAACAGGCCTGGTCCCAAGGTCACACAACCAGTGATGGTCAGAGCCTGGTTTGAATCCCAGAATCTTTGACTCCAGCTCCCAGGCTCCTACCTGGTGTCTCAGAGTGTAAACAATCTGCCTGCAACGGAAGAGACCCAGGTTCAATCCCTAGGTCAGCAAGATCCCCTGGAGGAAGAAATGGCAACCCACTCCACTATTGTTGCCTGGAGAATCCCATGGACAGAGGAGCCTGGTGAGCTACAGTTCAAGAGTTCAAAAAGAGTCAGATGTGACTGGACTAACACTTTCACTTTCTTCCCAAGCTCTTAACCACTCCCCTGAACTTCCTTTGTAAGAGAAGCACTATGATGTTTAAGAATTTTGAGGTATTTTGTCAATTTTCAGGATTCCTTTTAGCAGTGTCTCCTCCCCTGATATAAAGTCCCTGCAATTGACAGGACTAACCAGAACACAGATGGAGAAGCTCTATACAGTCAGCAAAAACAAGACCGGGAGCTGACTGTGGCTCAGATCATGAACTCCTTATTGCCAAATTCAGACTTAAACTGAAGAAACTAGGGATAACCACTAGACCATTCAGGTATGACCTAAATCAAATCCCTTATGACTATACAGTGGAAGTGAGAAATCGATTTAAGGGACTAGATCTGATAGACAGAAAGCCTGATGAACTATGGACGGAGGTTTGTGACTTTGTACAGGAGACAGGGATCAAGACCATCCCCATGGAAAAGAAATGCAAAAAGGCAAAATGGTTGTCTGAGGAGGCCTTACAAGTAACAGTGAAA